>NC_135887.1:52820171-53420171 GCF_964194155.1 Cetorhinus maximus | reverse complement strand
CTTAAAGCTTAACCCTCTTCTCCGAATGTGGAATACACTGAGGGCTTTTGTAATTTATTGAAATAAAATCAGGTAAAATTCACTTTGAGTGTTTTTTACTATTAAAAATTACTTTTGCTGTCACTCCCATTCTCGCTCATGGGGCAGAATTTTCTGCCTGTCGGGCGGGTAGAGCAGGAGCAGGCGTGGATCTGATCCCTGCCTGCAATCGGGCCCGCGCCGCCATTTTGCGCGGATGGGCCAATTAAGGCCTGCCCGGTGTGAATCGCGGCTCCCGAGGACAGCGGGAGTGGGCGGACGGTGGTGGGACTGCAATGACTGCCGGGTCCCAATGGCGAACTGGCGGCCTGTTTTAAAAAGCTGCTGCAGTCTTTCAAAGGCTGTGAATCATGGCCAGTGGAAGGGCTCCCCAGAGTGCTGCTGGTGAGCAGGCCAGGCCGGAGGGCAGGGGGCCACTGTGCCTCCCATTTTTCCAATGACTGCCTTTCTGCCCTCCTCGAGGAGGTGTCAGCATGGCAGGAGGTGCTGGTTCCCCAGAATGGGAGGAGGAGGCCCCCCCCCACATGACCAAACCTGCCTGGGGGGAGGTGGTGGAGGTGGTGAGCTCCCACGATGTGGTGCGGCGCACCTGGATCCAGTGCCGTAAGCGCTTCAATGACTTGTTGCGCCCAGGAAGGGTGAGCACCATGTTGGCATTGGGCACTTAACCCAGCAGGTAGACTTCCCCTACTCATGCCCCCACCTTTGTGTCGCCCCTTAGTGGCCCCCCCTCGTGCCCACCACCCCCACCCCCGCCCCGCCCCCTCGTGCCCCCCCCACCCCAAGTCTGAGTGTAGTGGCTGCATTGAATCACTGACGGCATGTGTCCTCCGCTGGGTGGGCCAGCAGATAGTGCCCATACCAAGGTCACCCTGAGAGGGTGTTGATGAGATGGGTTCTGCACCAGCAGCATGTGGTACACTGAGACCCACATGACTGTTTTGGGGGCAACCTGGAGGAGCTGCACCTAGGGGCAGAGCTGGAACTCCAGGAGGTGTCCTAGTCAGGGTGATAAGATGCTGGGAGGGGAGCTTCAAGGTGGCGTGGCACCGATCGATCTGCTGTCCTCTGCGCTCCATGTGCTTGTGCCTCCTTGCTATGGGAGATTAGACTGTGTGATGTAGGCAGCATTCGGCCAAGGGGGTGGTGGGGGGGCGTGGTTGTGACGGGCACAGCATCTTTGTGTGGGTGTTCGGCAGCAGTGGGGTGAGGAGGCACTGGAGCCCTGCAATGCCTCACTCTGGTTGGAGTGGGCTGTGCACGAACAGAGTCCATGTGCAATTTGCACTAATCAATGCTCGTCTCTCATTCTCAGGAGAAGAATGCACATAATGCCGTCGAGTGGGTGAGGGCTGGCGGAGGACCGGCACTGTTGGCGATTCTCAGCCGCTTCGAACAGGAGGCCCTAGATTTGGAGAGGCGCCATGTGCCCAGGCCCACCAGTGTTGATGAGGCTGGGGTGGCACGGGCAGGTATCTTTGCCCAGCAGTGAAGTCACCATTGTTCTCCCAACAGCCATGGCAGTGCTGAATGCTCAGCAAGTGAAGTTTGCAACATGGCTTGACCATTGCTTATGGAAGGATGAGCGAATAACGATCTGGGGTACAGGGAAGCACATTGACATTGTCTTCAGCATCACACCATCTCTGCCAGGCAGGCATCAGCGCAGATACTAGCACCTCAGTGCGAATTTGAACATCGGCTAGTGTCCCGGGGCACAGTGGTGAGGGCACTTCACAGTCACTGGAGGAGCTGGCAGAGACAGAGAGTGCCCATGGCGCCAGCAGTCAGGGGACTGCAGGGGACCAGGCACATGCTCAGTCGGTGCCTGATGATGTGCCTCTGGAGTTGTCCACGACGCAGCAAGTGCAGCAAATGCGGCCGGGTGTGCGGGAGCATCTGGGGGAGATACATGAGGCTATGCTTGGCTTGGTGTCTGTGGTGGAGGAGTCTATGCGGACAATCGCCAATGTAATAAGCCTCATGTCCGATCGCCATGCGTACTCCATGGAGAGTGGCGACTCTCATGGAGGGGCTCCTCCAGGAGAACAATCAGGGCTTCCTGGGGATGCGCTCTGACCAGCAAGCCCTCACATCGACATTGACCTCAGCTGGTCAGTGCCAGTGTAGGAGATGGTCTGGGCACCAAATTTCCCAGCTCGGTGCCCATCCATCTAAGGTGAGCAGGGAGGTCCGAAGCGACCTCACGTTGGCGCAGCAGCTGCCTGCCGTCTCTGCGGGCACCTCTCAGGGCGCTCCGGATGAGGGTGGTAGTTCGTCTGCCCCTCTCCCAGTGACCATAGCATCCAGTGAGGCTGCTATGAACTGGGAGATGCAGCTGTGGACCTGGCCGCTCCCTCCCAGGCGGGGCCAGCACAGGCTCCACAGGCCAGAGGACGACCGCCAAGGTCATCAAGGCCAACAGGACAGCAGAGTCAGCAGGCTGTCTCAGATGCCAGTCCCGGCGAGGGGTGAGCACCAAGACGTAGCACCCGGAAATGTAAACATAAAGCACCTTAGGCACATCACGGGTCTCTCAGGTGCTTTTGTGTTGGCCTGCAATGAGGTCTTTGTGAGTTGGTGTGATTTTTAACATCTTTGTCATTTTGTTTTCTTAAGCTCCTTTGGTTGTAATATTAAATTCAGACATGTGACCATGGCTGAGGTTGCCTCTTTTGCTCTGCAGGTGGATGGTTTCCAATAATGTAATGAGTGCTTTGTGGGACATTCGGCTTTATTAACAAGGACCTTAGTTAATGTTCCTAACCAGGCAGATTTTGCACTTAAGTATCGAGTATGGAGCCTGCAGCCCAGGCTTGTCCTGGAGGTCCTGGTGTTGTGCTAGCTGAAGGTTCATTAGATTAAAGCCTCCCGGGTGTCCCTGCCTCCCTGGAATATGCCCGGGTCAGCGTCTAACCCCTCAACATTTCCCTGTGCGTGCTCATCCTCAGACTCACTGCTGGACTCATTGTGTGCAGCCGCAGCCACTGTGTCGACGTCTTCATCGTCCACTGCATCCCCCTTTTCCAGTGCCAGATTGTGGAGAGTGCAGCATGCAACCACTATCACCAAGACATGATCTGGGGGGTACTGGAGTGCGCCCCCTGAGCAGCCCAGGCATCGGAATCGCATCTTGAGAAGACCGATGGTTCTCTCCACGACAGCCCTTGTGGAGGTGTGGCTCCTATTGTACCGCTGCTCAGCTTCTGTTCGTGGATGGTGAAGAGGCATCATGAGCCACCTTCTGAGGGGATAGCCCTTGTCACCCAGCAGCCATCCACCCAGCCAGGCTGGAGCATTGAAGAGCCCCGGCACCTGGGAGTGTCTGAGGATTTAGGTGTCCTGGGAGCTGCCTGGGTACCTTGCACAGACTTGTAGAATCAGCATCCTGTGGTCACACACTATCTGCACGTTCATAGAGTGGAAGCCCTTCCTGTTGACAAAGGCACCGGGCTCATCTGCTGGCGCCTTGATGGCCACATGTGTACAGTCTATTGCACCCTGGACACAGGGGAAGCCAGCAATGGCCACGAAGCCTCTGGCTCGCTCTGTCTGGCTGGCCTGGTCCCAACGGTAGTGGATGAAGGTCAATGCACACCTGACAGAGCATCTGTAACCTGCTTGACACAAGTGTGGACAGCTGATTGGGAGACACTGCAAAGGTCACCCACAGACCCCTGGAAGGAGCCAGAGGCATAGAAGTTGAGGGCAACTGTGACCTTCAGGGCCACTGGCATGGGGTGTCCACTCACACAGTTAGTGGAGATCTCAGGCCCAGTCATCTGACAGATATAGTTGACTGTCTCCCTTGAGAGACGGAGCCTCCTTCAGCACTGCACTTCTAATATATTGAGGTAGCTGCTTCGCCGCCTATATACCCTGGCAGCAGGATAGTGGCGTCTTCTGCGGCCCCTTCCGCCTTGGACTACCTCTTGGCCCTGCACCCCTCGTGCCTGCACCTGTCCTCCCAAAGGTGGCTCCCCTGGCCCGCTCCCCCTTCTAGCCCTCCCTTCCTCCTCAGTGGAGGTGCCTCCAGTGGAGAGTTCAGCTCCCAATCCCAGGCGAAGGGAAGGCTTCCTGAAACCTGCAGGTCTAAAAAAGATTTCTCACTGCAGAGTGCTGACCTGAAGGTTGTGAGTCCAGTCCAAGCAGCTGGTATGTGTTTTGAAGTATTGCAGATCACACAGGTGAGTATCAGTGACTTTGAAACATCAACATTTGACAGAGCACACTCGCGACCCCACTGAGCCCTCTTATCTCGCCCGTGGATGAGGTTTATACAAATGTGTCCTACCCGCTTGCCCGTTGCGCTCGTGCGCCGAAAAATCGCTGTTGATTGGAGCGTCAAGGGCCTTAAGTGGCCCGATAATTAATGGCGGGCACGCATCAGCGCACCCGCCCAACGAAATATCACGATGGCGCGCAGTGATCGTTCGCCCGACGTCACCATGCGTCATTTTTCGCGTCGGCCTGCGGGTCCCACCCCACATGCCAACAGGAAAATTCTGGCCATGCTATCTCACAACCCACATCCCAGGACATCAGAGATATGAATTTCCTGCTACAGAATACCACACACACTGCCCCTCCCCTCCACTCCACTTGACCAATGTCGCAGGGAGCCGTGGTCATATGGAGAGTCATATGGACTCGAAACGTTAACTGTGTTCCTCTCCGCAGATGCTGTCAGAACAGCTGAGTTTTTCCAGGTAATTTTGTTTTTATTATGCATTATTCCTTGTTTAAGGAAAGATGTAAATGTGTTAGAAGCAGTTCAGGGAAAGTTCACTAGACTAATACCAGGAATGGGTGGGTTGTCTTATGAGGAAAGGCTGGACAGGTTAGGTGTGTATCCACTGGAATTTAGAAGAGTAAGAGGCGACTTGATTGAAACCTTTAAGATCCTGAAGGGTCTTGACAGGATGGATGTGGAAAGGATGTTTCCTCTTGTGAGAGGATCTAGAACTAGGGGGTCACAGTTTAAAAATAAGGGGTCGCTCATTTAAAACAGAGATGAGGAGAAATTTTTTCTCCCAGAAGGTCGTGAGTCTTTGGAACTCTCTTCCTCAAAAGGCGGTGGAAGCAGGGTCTTTGAATATTTTTAAGACAGATCTAGATAGATTCTTGATTAACAAGGGGGTGAAAGGTTATCGGGGGTAGACAGGAATGTGGGGTTGAGGTTACATTCAGATCAGCCATGATCTTATTGAATGGCGGAGCAGACTCGAGGGGCCGAGTGGCCTACTCCTGCTCCTAATTCGTATGTTCGTATTTGTTGTAAAGAGTTCTTTACCATGATAAAAAGGTTTACAAATCATGAACGTAAACAATCTATAACAAATGCAATAAAAAGGTGACCACCACGCTATTGGCTGCTACAATGCCAAGTGCAAAGGCAGAAGACTGTCTGATCCCAAAGACGAAGTCAATTGCGCAATTTGTAATAGAGCATTTAGCACACAAGAGGGTTAGGGCAACATGAAAGATGCCAACATGCTGAACTGAGGAATGAGAAGGGAATTAAGTATACTGTTTCTCAGAAACAAAAAAGGCAGGAAATCAGCATGTTGTGAGGAGGAAGTTTGCTTTCTGCTGGAGGTAGAGATAAAATACAACAGTTCCTGCAACATTAATGTCAAAATTAGCAACAAAATGAAATCATAAACAAGCAACCAATTCAGGGTAAAGAAGATCAGTTGAGGTTATAGCTATGAGGAAAAGGGTTCAACAAGTAATCCCATAATTCTTTCTGAAACAATGGAACCTTCAGGCCAAGAAGATAAATAATGAACTCTCAAAACCAAACTTAACAGTAAGCAACTAGCAAGGAAAAAACATGTCAAGCAGCAATAAAGAGAAAGAGGAAGTATTTAACTTGCTCACGTAAGCAGAACAGTTAACACAAGACCAAACCAATGAAAAAAGCAGAGAAATAGCTACAGGACCCATTGAATCCATAATGGAAATATTAACGGACAACAGATTTAAAAAAAACATAAATATAACAGAATTCTGGGAAAAATCAAACAATAAAATTCTCAAACAACTCGGACTCATTAAAAAGATCACTAGGAAGAAAGCAGAAGATAAAAGGCCCCAATTCCAGGGTTGTGGGTGTGTTAGTTGTGGCTCAATTAGTAGCGCTCTCACCTCTGAGTGACAAGAATCCGAATTCAAATCCGATTCCAGGACCTGAGCACAAAAATCTAGGCTGACACTCCAGTGCAGCACTGAGGAGTGCTGCATTGCTGGAGATGCTATCTGTCAGATGGACATTAAGCCAATGCCCCACCTGCCCTCCCAGTTGCACATAAGAGTTCCTATTGCACTAATTTGATGTAGAGAAGGGGAATTATCCTTGGTGCCCTAGCCAAGATTTATCTCTCAATCAACATCACAACAAACAGGTTATCTGGTCATTATCACATTGCTGTTTGTGGAAGTTGCTGTGCACAGATTAGCTGCTGTGTTTCCTACATTGCAACAGTGACTATACTTCAAAAGTATTTCTTTGGCTGTAAAGCACTTTGAGATGTCTGATGACTGTGAAAATCCCTATATAAATGCAAGTCTCTCTTCTAATTGCTGGTCGGTAAAATAGAAGAAAACTAACAAGACAAACAATGGTCAGGCACATTCCTAGAAGATCTGAAGGAACTGGGTGGAAGCAAATCCACTCTTATCACCTAGGCTCTTCTCCTTATGGCTAAAAACGTTAACAATACTAGACACCTTGAAAAAAAAGGCCCACTCCATTCATTCCAAAAACAAGATATCAAACTCCTTAAAAATACAGATAATTGGAGGCTTGATCAATTGAACAATTGGTCCAATGTTGCTCTGTCCTTTACCAAGATAATAACAGAGAGACTAGCCCCAAGGTGGTTAGTTTAAACCCTAGAAAACCAGGCTGCAATGAAAATATAACTTTTCTCCAAAATGTCAACGGGGCAAAGAGTAACAGAAAAAACTTGCTGTGATTCTCATGGACCTGTGGAGCTAAGGCCACATCAGATCAGCCATGATTTTATTGAATGGCGGAGCAGGCTCGAGCAGCTGAATGGCCTACTCCTGCTCCTATTTCTTATGATCTTATGTTCTTATGTTCAACTGGCAAGGTTGAAACTGAATTAAAAATTCATTAAACGGATGAATAACATGTACACAAGATGTACACAAGGTCAGACCACATTTAGAATATTGTAAGCAATTTTGGGCCCCGTATCTCAGGGAGGATGTGCTGGCCCTGGAAAGAGTCCAGAGGAGGTTCACGAGAATGATCCCAGGAATGAAAGGCTTAACATATGAGGAACGTTTGAGGACTCTGGGTCTATACTCGATGGAGTTTAGAAGGATGAGGGAGGATCTGATTGAAACTTACAGAATACTGAAAGGCCTGGATAGAGTGGACGTGGGGAAGATGTTTCCATTAGTAGGAGAGACTAGGACCTGAGGGCACAGCCTCAGAGTAAAGGGAAGACGTTTTAGAACAGAGATGAGGAGAAGCTTCTTTAGCCAGAGAGTGGTGAATCTATGGAATTCATTGCCACAGAAGGCTGTGGAGGCCAGGTCATTGAGTGTATTTAAGACCGAGATAGATAGCTTCTTGATTGGTAAGGGGATCAAAGGTTACGGGGAGAAGGCGGGAGAATGGCGTTGAGAAACCTATCAGCCATGATTGAATGGCGGAGCAGACTCGATGGGCCGAATGGCCTAATTTCTGCTCCTATGTCTTATGGTCTTATACCACATCAATTGAAAGAGTTAAGTAAAATACAAATCTAATAAACATAAGAAAGGACCAAACCAGAAGACGCCTATTATTTGATGTAATAATGGGTCCTTTACTCTACTCAGCAGAGTTACAATCTTATTTGTATGAATGTAATAAAATAATATTTCCATAAAATTCACGGCATTAGGGTTTGCAGACTACATCGCAATCGTAAGTGATTCTTATGCTGGAATGATACAGGACTATCTATATTAGAGTCATTCTATAAAAAAATGGGGCTAGAAATTAATTTTAAAAAGACTGATGGGTTCCATATGTCAACTAAGAAGGTCAAAGACCTTTCTATTTTAACCAAGGAAGGAAATCGACCATGAATGTCAAAGAATTGAAATACATGGTCCCAGGAAATATATAGAACTAACTTGGTGCCCGAACTGATCCATGGGCTAGAGTTACCAAGATAGGTGGTCAGAGCAGTAATCAAAATGTATACTGGAGTATAAGGGCCTGGAACATATAGGGTTAATGTGGGATTGATTACAGTACCGTCCACGCAGTGATGTAAGAGAGCACATGACCTGCACCCAGGAGTCAGTATGGTGTTAGACAGAGCCGTGTGTACCAGCCAGCATGGAGACAGCTCCTAGTTTGTACCTTTTACTGTATATTTGTAAATAGTTCTAATAGTCAATAAAGACTTACAGTTAACCTATGTATTGACTGTGAAGACTTCTTCAGACCTACTGAAGTGTAACCAACACTCTACAATTTATACATATTGCGAAGAAACAGAACTCAAACCCACACAGATGTTTGAGATTTTTAAATAAGCAGTAAGGGAAATTCTCCACCTCCCCAGTGATATTTCAAACCAAATACTTCATTCAAGAAACAGAGATGGGGGCTGAGCTGACCCATATTACAAGTCCAAGTACCATTGGCAACAATAAGAAAGCTTGCATTCTTGGAGTTTTCAAATGAGCAAATAATAAGGGCAACATTTGAATATAAAGCTCAGACATACCTCAAGTAGATAACAGAACATGAGGAATTAGTTGGGGAAAAAAATCCACTGATAACAACGACAGAGAAATAGAAAATTTAGGACCTGCTATTGAAGAACAACTACAAACATAGGGTGGGATTTTATGGCCCCTCTCGCTTGCGGGACCTTCTGTTCCTGCTGAAGTCAATGAGGTTTTGAATAGCTCGCTGCATTTTATGGCCTTGCCCCTGCTCGACGGGGCTGTAGAATTGCACCCACGATACCAAAGGATCCACAAAAATAGAGAAAACAATGAATGAATATCTAAATGGAGAAGTTTACAGTTCAATAAATGGACAGAACTCCAGTACCAAGTACTAGCACAATGACAGAACATCAAACAATTCACAGAATCACAGAATCACACAGCGCAGAAGAGGCTCTTCAGCCCATCGAGTCTGCACCAACACGTGAGAAACACCTGACCTACCTACCTAATCCCATTTACCAGCACTTGGCCCATAGCCTTGAATGTCGTGAGGTGCTAAGTGCTCATCCAGGTACTTTTTAAAGGATGTGAGGCAACCCGCCTCCACCACCCTCCCAGGCAGTGCATTCCAGACCGTCACCACCCTCTGGGTAAAAAGGTTTTTCCTCACATCCCCCCTAAACCTCCTGCCCTTATGTCCCCTTGTGACTGACCCTTCAACTAAGGGGAACAGCTGCTCCCTATCCACCCTGTCCATGCCCCTCATAATCTTGTACACCTCCATAAGACCATAAGACATAGGAGCAGAAGTTAGGCCATTCGGCCCATCGAGTCTGCTCCACCATTCAATCATGGCTGATAAGTTTCTCAACACCATTCTCCCGCCTTCTCCCCGTAACCTTTGATCCCCTCACCAAATTCTATCTCGGTCTTAAATACACTCAATGACCTGGCCTCCACAGCCTTCTGTGGCAATGAATTCCATAGATGCACCACTCTCTGGCTAAAGAAGCTTCTCCTCATCTCTGTTCTAAAAAGTCTTCCCTTTACTCTGAGGCTGTGCCCTCGGGTCCTAGTCTCGCCTACTAATGGAAACATCTTCCCCACGTCCCTGCTTTTATATTCTAATCCTCTCGAAATAAATGGCAACACTGCAGTTGCCTTCCTAACTACTGACTCAACCTGCAAGTTAACCTTAAGAGAATCCTGGACTAGGACTCCCAAGTCCCTTTGCACTCCAGATTTCTGAATTCTCTCCCCATTTAGAAAATAGTCTATGCCTCAATTCTTCCTACCAAAGTGCATGATCTCACACTTCCCCACGTTGTATTCCATCTGCCACTTCTTTGCTCATTCTTCTAACCTGTCCAAATCCTTCTGCAGCCTCCCCGCCTCCTCAATACTACCTGTCGCTCCACCTATCTTTGTATCATCTGCAAACTTAGCCAGGATGCCCTCAGTTCCTTCATCTAGATCATTAATGTATAAAGTGAAAAGTTGTGGTCCCAACACTGACCCCTGCGGAACTCCACTAGTCACCGGCTGCCATCCTGAGAAGGACCACCTTATCCTCACTCTCTGCCTCCTGCCAGACAGCCAATCTTCTATCCATGCTAGTACCTTGCCTCTAACACCATGGGCTCTTATCTTACTGAGCAGCCTCCTGTGCGGCACCTTGTCAAAGGTCTTCTGGAAGTCCAAGTAGATAACATCCATTGGCTCTCCTTTCTCTAACCTACTCATTACCTCCTCAAAGAATTCTAACAGATTTGTCAGGCATGACCTCCCCTTGATGAAACCCTGCTGACTTTGCCTGATTTTACCATGCACTTCCAAGTATTTTGAAATCTCATCCTTAATAATGGACTCTAAAATCTTACCAACGACCGAGGTCAGGCTAATCGGCCTGTAATTTCCTGTCTTTTGCCTCACTCCCTTCTTAAACAGGGGGGTTACATTAGCGATTTTCCAGTCCTCTGGGACCCTCCCTGACTCCAGTGATTCCTGAAAGATCACCACTTACGCCTCCACTATCTCTTCAGCTATCTCCTTCAGAACTCTGGGGTGTAATCCATCTGGTCCAGGTGATTTATCCACCTTCAGACCTTTCAGTTTTCCTAGCACCTTCTCCTTGGTAACAGCCACCATACTCACCTCTGCCCCCCCAACTCTCTTGAACTTTGGGGATGTCACTCGTGTCTTCCACTGTGAAGACTGACGCAAAGTACCTATTCAGTTCCTCTGCCATTTCTTTGTTCCCCACTACTACTTCTCCAGCGTCATTTTCCAGCGGCCCAATGTCCACTTTTGCCTCTCTCTTATCCTTTATATATCTAAAAAAACTCTTGCAATCTTCTTTAATATTACTGGCTAGTTTACCCTCATATTTAATCTTCTCCCTCCTTATTTCTTTTTTAGTTGTCCTCTGTTGGTCTTTGTAGGCTTCCCAATCCCCTGGTTTCCCACTGCTCTTCGCTGCATTGTATGCTTTCTCTTTAGCTTTTATGCTGTCCCTGACTTCCCTTGTCAGCCATGGTTGCCTCGTCCTCCATTTAGTATGCTTCTTCTTCCTAGGGATGAATTTTTGCTGTGTCTCCCAAGTTACCCCCAGAAACTTCTGCCATTGCTGTTCCACTGTCTTTCCTGCTAGGCTCATCTCCCAGTCAATTCTGGCCAGCTCCTCCCTCATGCCTCTGTAGTTGCCTTTATTCAACTGTAATACCGTTACACCTGATTCCAGCTTTTTCCTTTCAAATTGCAGGGTAAATTCTATCATATTATGGTCACTTCCTCCTAAGGGTTGCTTCACCTTAAGCTCCCTTATCAAATCTGCCTCATTACACATCACTAAATCTAGAATTGCCTGTTCCCTAGTGGGCTCCACCACAAGCTGCTCCATTCCACAAATTCCTTTTCTTGGGATCCACTACCAACCTGATTTTCCCAGTCTACCTGCATATTGAAATCCCCCATGATCACTGTAACCTTGCCTTTCTTACACACCTTTTCTAACTCCTGGTGTATCTTGTGCCCCACATACTGACTACTGTTTGGAGGCCTGTACATAACTCCCATTATGGTTTTTTTACCTTTGCGGTTCCTCAACTCTACCCACACAGATTCTACATCATCTGACCCTACGTCATTTCTTGCTATCGATTTAATTTCATTTCTTACTAACAAAGCAACCCCACCCCCCCTGCCAACCTGCCTATCTTTTTGATAGGATGTATATCCTTGGATATTTAGCTCCCAGTCCTGATCCCCCTGCAGCCATGTCTCCGTGATGCCCACCACATCATACCTGCCAATTTCAATCTGCGCCACAAGCTCATTTACCTTATTTCGTATACTGCGTGCATTCAGATACAACACCTTCAGTCCTGTATTTCCCGTCCCCTTTCTCATTGTCGTCCCTTTATCTGATGTGCTTGAAGTTAGATTCCTAGCCCTTTCCAAACACTCTGTCCTATTTTGTGTTCTGGAGACTTTAATAGCCTCTCCTGGGCTCTCCTTTCTTTTCAGTTTTTTCCTAATTTTCCATGAAGTTGAATCCACCCCCCCACATGCTAACCTGCTGCTTTGTTTCCCATTAGTCATACTTCTTGGAGTTTTACCCTTCCCTCCCACTTTCTAGTTTAAAGTCCTGTTGACCACCCTATTTACCCTTTTCGCTAGAACATTGGTCCCAGATCGGTTCAGGTGGAGACCGTCCCAACGGTACAGATCCCTCCTGTTCCAATACTGATGCCAGTGCCCCACGAAATGGAACCCCTCTTTCCCGCACCACTCCTTTAGTCACGTGTTTACTTCCCTTATTCTCGCGTCCCTATGCCAATTTGCACGTGGCTCGGGTAGTAATCCGGAGATTATAACCCTTGAGGACCTGTTCTTTAATTTAGTTCCTATCAGGTCACCCCTCAGTCTTTTCTGCCGCAACAAAAAAAACCCAAGTCTATCCAACCTCTCTTCATAGCTTAAATATTTCATCCCAGGCAACATCCTGGTGAATCTCCTCTGCACCCCCTCCAGTGCAAGCACATCCTTCCTATAATGTGGCGACCAGAACTGCACACAGTACTCCAGCTGTGGCCTCACCAAGGTTCTATACTACTCCAGCATGACCTCCCTACTTTTGTAATTCAATTTAATGAAACAATCTCATTATGTAAACACCTACTCATGAAGTGAAACCTTTACACACTCTCACTCGGAAGGATCAGATCGATAAAATTTTGCATGTCCTCAGGAGGTGCGTCCATACACAAGAAGACAATTAAGGATGGAGACACAATGAGGTACTGCAAAAATCAAGATAAGTGAATGCAGTTGGACATCCTACATCGAATTAAGTCCCATGTATGAAAACCAGATATAATTTCTCAAAAGGAAGAAGACATCGCTATAGTCGATGTAACAGTAAGAAATTAGGATAACAGGAAGTCCCTGGAGAAGGTGTGGGTCAAAATGCAAGTGTAACAAAAAAAGAACTCGAACCTGCAGTCAAGCGTTTGACAGGAAGAACAACCATTGAATTATTTGGATTTGTAATCAGAGCAAGGGGTAAATGGATCAAAAAAAGCACCTTTATAAAATTCCTTCCAGTGAAAAGAAACAAAGCTTTTGCCAACCAGTCCTTAAGCCTACTGCTTCTGCCAACATGGGAAATTCTACAGGCTGCCATGGACTCTTGTTTTGGGAGAAGTTAGTATAATTGTAATTATTGTAAACAAATGTTCAGTTGTTAATACCATCTTTAGAGTTACTTCTTAAGTAGAAATGTGAGTAGTTTAATTGTTTTAAGATCAAATTAATTAGTTGCAAACATCAGATGATGATGTGGATAAATGATAAATACTGTGAAAGAACTGAACAATTCATAGCTGTGGTTTCATCCCTGTATGTGGGTGAATTCTGACACTTGATGATACTTTGAGGCCCCAATTCATTTGACACACCAAAATCATAGCTCCCCTCCCTCATTTTTTTTCTAGATTCCCCAGTTAACCCCAGCACCTCCCCTCCCCGCCCGCACCACTCCCACTCCACCCACCTTGGCTACGACAGTCTGCTGGACTTGACCTTGCGGATGAGCCACGTAAATGCTTGGAAAGAGTATTCATTTAGGAATGTTCTTAAAAGTTCCAAATGCCTCGTCATCTAATTAGTGATCTGCATGAATGGGTGAGCAAGCAAGTCACTGTCCCTAACGAAAGTCCTAGGAAACAGGCTTGGCAGTTATTCAGAAAGGATATTAAGGATGGCATTTTTGACCAGTTTTTAAAGTGCAATAAATTTATATATATATATATGGCTAACAGTTTACATTATGGTGGAATGGTGGTGAGGTTGTTTATGTTGCAGTAATGACTTTTTTTCATTTTCACATATGGTTGGGTGGATTGAGTGGTAAAATAGACTGTTCACAATGTTGTAAATGTTTTCAATATTAAATAAATCCAGTTTTTTTTTTAAAGCACCTGAGCTTTGCGTCCTTAGCCCAATCATCTTCAGCTGTTTCATCACTGACCTTTCCCCCATCATAAGGTCAGAAGTGGGGATGTTCGCTGATGATTGCACAATGTTCAGCACCATTCACAACTCCTCAGATACTGAAGCAGTCCATGTCCAAATGCAGCAAGACCTGGACAATATACAAGTTGATAAGTGGAAAGTAACATTCATGCCACACAAGTGGCAGGCAATGACCATCTCCAGCAAGAGTCAATTTAACACCACCCCTTGACATTCAATGGCATTACCATCACTGAATCCCCCACTATCAACATCCTGGGGGTTACCATTGACCAGAAACTGAACTGGACCAGCCATATAAATACTGTGGCCACAAGAGCAGGTCAGAGGCTGGGAATCCTGTGGAGAGTAACTCACCTCCTGACTCCCCAAAGCCTGTCCACCATTTGCAAGGCATACTTCAGAAGTAGGATGGAATATTCCCCACTTGCCTGGATGAGTGCAGCCCCCACAACAGTCAAGAAGCTCAACACCATCCAGGACAAAGCAGCCCTCTTTATTGTCACCCCATCCAACTTACACATTCACTTCCTCTACCACTGATGCACAGTAGCAGCAGTGTGTACCATCTACAAGACTCACCAAGGCTCCTTCGACAGCACCTTCCAAACCCATGCCGGCTACCATCTAGAAGGACAAGGGCATGGGAACACCACCACCTGGAAGTTCCCCTCCATGCCATATACCATCCTGATTTGGAAATATATCGCCGTTCCTTCACTGTCACTGGGTCAAGATCCTCTCCAGGGTGTACCTACACAAGATGGACTGCAGTGGTTCAAGAAGGCAGCTCACCACCATCTTCTCAAGGGCAATTAGGGATGGGCAACAAATGCTGGTCATGCCAGTGATGCCCACATCCTGTGAAAGAATAAATAAAATGATATGTAAGTTAAGCAGACTCAGGCCTGGTTAGTACTTGGATGGGAGACCGCCTGGGAATACCAGGTGCAGTAGGGTTTTGCTGCCACCAGAGGCTGCTCAAACCTCTGCACCCTCACACTGCCATTCATCAAGCAACAAACATCCTTTTAGCTGCTCACTCCGAGTGCACTCTCTGTCACACACACATTCACTGTCTCTCTCTTCCTCTTTGCTTCAGATTCTCTTGTGACCACAAAAAGGCAGGTGGTGATGGTGGGGGGCTGGTGATGGTGGGGGGGTGGGTGGGGAGGGCAGGGGGATGGGTGTGAGTTGGAGGGAGAAACAGCAGAAGAAAATAATCTGTCAGAAAGGAAAATTATGGAGGGGCAACAGGAGACAGCAACAGAGAGGAGAGACAGAGTGCATAGAAAACTAGAGGGACAAAGAACAACAGGACAAAGAACAGCAATTAGATGGAAGAGGAAGTAAGCAAAGCTGACTAGCGCGCTGTTGGAATGTGTGTGTGTGTCTGTGTGTGTGTGTGAGAGAGAGACTGCGAGGTGTGTTAAAATGAGGTTGACAAGTTGCAGGCAAGTTGCTACACTGGAATTTGATAGTCATTATAACAGAGAGCTGGCTCAAACATAGGTAGCAATGAGAATTAAACATTCTGGCTACAATATACTTATGAGGGATGGGGAAGAGAGAAAGGATAATATTACAATTCTACAGAGGGATGAAGCATTGGATATTCAGACTGAATCTTTTTGAGTTAGGAGACTGAAAAAGAGCTGTTACATTACTGGGTATGTTCTATAAACCCCCAAATAGTGGATAAGAGAAAGGGGGGCAAATTCATATACAAATTTGAGAGAAATGTGAAAATAAACAAGCAGTAATAGGAGGGGGCTTCAACTACCCTAATATAGACTGAGAGAAAAACAGAGTATAGGGTAAGGAAAGTGGAGAATTTCTAAAATGGGAACAGGGAAATTTCCATATTCAGTGTGTCTCTGGACCAACAAAGTGTAGGAAGCAGAGCTGGGTTTAGATCAGGGGAATGAAGTGGAGTCTGTTGCTGTGGGAGATCATTTAACTAACAGCGATCATAATATAATTACAAGCATACGAATTAGGAGCAGGAGTAGGCCATTCGGCCCCTCGAGCCTGCTCCACTGTTCAATAAGATCATGGCTGGCAGGAAGGTTTAAAGTCATTATGAAAAAGGACAAAGAAAAATCAAATGTGAAAATATCCAACTGGAAGAGAACCAATTTCAATGATTTGTGAAAGGATGAGAACAGATGGAGTGGAAAGAAAGATTGGTCAGGGAAATAGCCAATGAGAAATGGCTGAGGTGTTTCGAGTACAAACCAAACATATTCCCATTAGGAGGGAAGCTGCGGCACCCAAAGCAAGAGCCCCCTGGATGATAGGAAAGCGATTAAATTAAAACTATAAAAGGAGGTTGCTGACAAATGTCAGGTACAGAATACAGCTACTAACCAGGCAGAATGCAGAGAGTACAGGGGAAATTTTAAAAAAGGAAATAAAAGATCACGTATAAGAAAAGACCAGCATGCAATGTGAAATAGAACCAAAAGGTCTTTGGGAGGAATTTTCCATTCCCGCCAGCAGTGGGGATCATGGTGGGTGGGGGAGCCCAGGGTTGGGGGGGAGGGAACCTGTTCCCTGGTGTCGGGAAATTAGTTTGGAGTCTTGTTCTCCTGACTTTCATGGGGACTTAAAGGTGGCTCGAGTGTCCCACTGATCTATGTTGGGAATCTCATTTGCATCTCATGAATGCTCATTAAAAGCCCAACACACCAGGATTTTGTCCCCCTCCCTCCGAATTTAGTGCCCCGTCAGCCGGAATTTAGAAGATTCCGTTTCACTTCTTCCTGGACTTTGAGGTCAGTAGACGTTGCTTTCACCTTCCTTTCACACCATCACGGAGAGGTATCAGCTGCCTGTAACAGGCACTGCGCCAAGGCTGGGCACGGCGTGGGGGAGGGGGGGTGCTGTGACCGAGTCACGACCACAGGAGGAGTCAAGGAGCCGAGCGGAAGAGTGAACGGCGTCCGAGTGCTGTTCAAATATGACACCCAGATGTTGGAGCCTATGAGGTGACGCGGGATGGGCCACTTCCTGCCCTCCCTGCCACGAGATTCGACGTGCTCCTCACGGCTGCATAATTAATGAGCTGAACAACGCAAGATCTCGTGTGTTCAGCCTCCCCGCCCTCCAGCAGAAATCACTCCCACTTTCACTTTTGTTACCGGACTTAGCTTCCAGAATGGAAAATTCTGTCCTTTATAAATATAAGTAAGAGATAGTTAAAGGAATGATGGGGCTGATTAGGGGGAGATAAAGGAATTTTGTGGAGGTGACAGGTGTGATTGAGGTACTGAATGAGGGCTTTGCATTGTCTTCACAAAAGAAGAGGATGAAGTTATAGAGAAAGCAGGTGAGGAAGTAGAGATACTGGATGCAATGAAGTAAGACAGAAAGGAAGCTCTTAATAGGTGGCATCTTTCAAAGTTAACAAGCCACCTAGTCCAGGTGTGAGGCATCCTCGGTTGCTGAGGGAAGCCAGAGTGGAGATAGCAAATGTGCTGACCACAATCTTTCACTCTTCCTTGGATCTGCGGGTAGTGTCAGAGGACTGGAGAATTAGAAATGCTACACCTCTGTACAAAAATGAAGGGGGAGGAATAAACCTGGTAATGGCAGACTAGTCAATCGAGTATCAGCACCAAGGACAAAATTAATTCTCTGTTTGAGAAGCATAAAGGACAAGCAGCAATCTTTTGTTAAGGAAAATGGCCTGATTAACCTAATTGGCATATTCACCAAATGGTCCCAGCTTCTGTGGTGATGGTTAAACAATGTCACCGAGCCATGGTGTGGGTGGAGAGGGGATGATAATTGGGATTCGGGGAGCGAGAGAGAGAGAGAGAGAAGTGAGAAGTAGAGGCCATAAAGAGAACAAGCAAGAGCAAGAGAGCATGAGAGGTAGAGTACATGAGAAAGAAAAAGTGCGAGAGAGAGAGAGAGCACAAGATGGCGCTCCCACTCAATCTCCCAAATCATTCTCTCGCACCTCACTCTACACCACCCCCCGGAAATGCTTCCTTCAAGTGATTCAGTACATCAGTAACTGCACTTCAGAGATGCTTAATTGACTGGAAAGTGCTTTGGGACATTCTGAGGTGAAAGGCTATAAAAGTAATTCCTTCCTTTTCTCTTTCAAATCACTTGGCTTTTTATGTCAATCTGACTGTTTCACAGTCACTTTAGGGGGAGATAGTGGTGGTGCAATGGTAATATCACTAGACTAATAATCTAGAGGGCTATTTATTTCAGGTTATTTTTATTGCAGATTTCCAGCATCCACAGCATTTTGCTTCCATAACAATCCAGGGGCTCAGGCTAACATTCTAGGGACATGGATTCAAATTCCACCAAATTGAATCCAGTTAATCAATCTGGAATATAAAGCTAGTCTCAGTAATGGTGACCATGATACATGATTAATTGTTGTAAAAACCCATCTGGTTCACTAGTGTCCTTTAGAGAAGAAATCTTCCGTCCTCCATGTAACTCCAGATCCCAGCAATGTGGCTAATGCTTAACAACCCTCTGAAATATTCAGATCAAGGGTAATTAGGGATGGGCAACAAAGGTGGGCTTTACCAGCAATGCCCACATCCCAAGAAAGAATTGAAAAAAACTTACTGGGAACAGCTTTATATTTAATTCCCGATTCATACCTGGTAGTTAGGGGCCCCCAGGAAAGAGGTTTATATGGGTGTCTGTTATAAGGAGGCTGAAAAGACTCAGGGCAAAATGTTTAGCTTGGCAGGTGGGCATGTGCCCAACCCACTCGAGCGTGAAATGACTTGCGTTGACGCTGGATGAATATGCCGCCGGCAATGTGCACTCACGCGATAGTTCGACCGGCAGGCACGTGCTGGAGTTGGCAGCGTGCCCACCAACAAATAAAAGGCCTGTTAAGGCCATTAAAGAATCAATTACTTAAATTTTTCACTCGTCCAACCTTACGGTCAGTGGGCAGGCGAAAAGGCCAAGCAGCCTTTGAATTTTTTTGGAAACCTCATCCACGGGCGGGATGAGGTTTCTAAAAGCAAATAAAAGTAAAATAAAAGTTTAAAATTTAATTAGTAACATGTCACTGCTCACGTGACAGAGTGTCATGAGGGGACATGTTTTATTACATTTTTCAAAACCTTATTTTTTTAAAAAAAACGCTTCATCTCCCTGAGGCAGCTCTGTGCCCCGGGGAGATTTTCAAGCGCTCACTCGTGCACATGCGCCAAGTTAATGTTCGCCTCGCTCGCCCACTTCCTCCCCCCCTCCCCCACACAGGCAGCGCTGAGCGCTGCCGCTCGATTTTCACGCTGGGTAGTCAACGTCCCGAGCCCGCCCGACACGGGCTAAATTCTACCCGTAAAATATTTGCCATCTTTTCTATTTTACTATCTTTAGTGATCCAGGCTACCATCCAGATTGAAACTGGCAGGTGGGAGATGACAGCAATGTAAGAAGGGAACAAAGGAGAAGTCACACTAACAATGGAATGACACTTTATTGTGTATCCATCAACCATTCCCTTAAACCCATCAATGCTATCTGCTTCAATGACTCAAGTGAGTTCCACATTCTCACCAGCCTTTGTGTAGAGGAATTGCTTCTAGATTTGATCTGTTAGCGACTATCTGATAGCTATGCTCCCTTGTTCTGGACTCACTGTGAGCTACTCGATATTTACAGGTTCACTGCTAATTCAGGTGAAAATCATTTGCTCCTGTATTCTGTCTAATTTAAAGCACCATTAATAGTTTATACATTCTGGTGAAGTTCCTCCTCATCCACCAGAGACTGAGCTTTGCTGACCTCTCCCCAAAGACCATTTCTCTTATACTTACAACCAGCCTTACTCCCTCTGAATCCTCTCCAATTTCTATTACAGAAGAATCTCTTGTGTTGAATAAAGACCCATTAATGATGTTTGTTCAAGAGTGCCAGGTTTGTATTATCTCAATCTAGTTTTGTTTGAATATCTAGTGGTGATTTATACAGTTTACAAACCATCTGATTTAGCCAAGTGCCATAAAGGTGTACACAAGAGAAACCATAAATCCTGGCCAAATAAAGATTTCATGATGCACTTCGTTTAAAATGAAAACAAAAATCTTTTTCTATCAAGCACAGGCAAGTTTTAAATTTCTGAAAAGCACAAAGAAATGGTAGCTTTAAGTAGCATTAAACAGCAGTGTTATATTCCAGTCATAGCCTGTAGAAAGAAGGCAATAGCCTTTTGTAATCGGTTTTAATGGAGGACGGATGAAGCTTAGAATAACAGCATCGTTTATATTTATTGGAACCATGGATAAGAGTTATTTCTATTCAAAAACAGAATTACCTGGAAAAACTCAGCAGGTCTGGCAGCATCGGCGGAGCAGAAATCAGTTATTATCCTTTTCTGTTCCTTTATTCTTCCCAGAAATATCTTGCTGACCAAGAACATAGGGATTGACTGACTGTAAAGCTCTTGGGGGAGAATTTTCTCCCCATCGGGGGGCTGAGCGGGAGCGGGAGTGGGCACAGGCGGGCGTGCAGCTGATCGGCGCCCGTGATTGGCTGCGTGCCGCCATTTTACATGGGTGGGCCAATTAAGGCCCGCCCAGCATGACGTGCACCTGGAAGCGCTCAGCGCTCCCTGTGTGGGCGGGGAGAGGAGGAAGAGTCAGGGCCTGAACTCTTTCACACATGTGCACGGAAGAGCGCAGCAATCTCCCTGAGGCATGGGGCTACCTCAGGGGATTTAATGTCACTGTGAAAATCTGAAAGAAAGATTTAAAAAAATTATTTGGACATGTCCCCTCATGTGACAGTGTCAGAGTTTTAATAAAAAAATTTATTTGATTTATAAACCCTACATGAAACCTCATCCCGCCCATGGATGAGGTTCCATGGTCAATGCGAAGGCCGCCTGCCCACCAACCTTAAGGTTGGATGGGCAGCCCTGACAATTAGTTTAACTAGCTGTTAAATGGCCTTATTAGGGCTTTGACAGTTTGGTGGGCGCACAGCCGACTCTGGTGCGCGCCCGCCGAACTGTAGGTCGGAATGACACGCAGTGACGTCAATATGCACGTCCAATGTCACCACACATCGTTTTATGTGTTGGCGAGCGGGGCCTACCCCCACATGCCGACCAGAAGTTTCAGACCTTGCTCTTTATTGCTTTGTACGTAGGAGAAGCCTGTTTTGCCTTTCTCCCTAATGCTACCTTCTCTCACCCTGGGAATCACCAAACAAATTTGCATTCATATAGTGCCTTTCACAAACTCAGGATATCTTGAAGTGCTTTATAGCCAATGAATTACCTTTGAAGTGTGGTCTCTGTTATAGTCACAAAGTCCTAGAATTGTATGGCACAGAGGGAGGCTATTGGGCCTATCTTGTCCATGCTGGCCAAGGAAGGGTTTTCCAGCCTAATTGCACTCTCCAGCTGTTGGTGATTGTTTCTTTAACAAATATCATGACCCTCTCCCTGCTTTATTATCCCTCTCTCTCTAACTTGTCTTAAAACCCTGTAACCAGGAATGTTGAGCTGCAATTCCTGCCCTCCTTTAAGCTATGCTTCAATGATGGCTATGATATCGTACTTCCATAGAAGCAAATTACTGTGGAGGCCAGAGATCTGAAATAAAAACAGAAAAAGAAGAAGAGTCGTATTGTACACGCATCATTAACTCTGTTACTCTCTCCACAGATGCTGCCAGATCTGCTGTGCTTTTCCAGACTTTTCATAATATCCATCTGTGCCCTCAGCTTAATATTTCATGACAGGCCTTAGTCCATGTTGCGTAGTGTTGTGTAGGAAATTCTGGGATTTTAACTCAGCGATGATGAAGAAACAATGA
The DNA here is from genome assembly GCF_964194155.1 of Cetorhinus maximus. Lineage (NCBI taxonomy): Eukaryota > Metazoa > Chordata > Chondrichthyes > Lamniformes > Cetorhinidae > Cetorhinus > Cetorhinus maximus. Next base: position 53,398,071 of record NC_135887.1, on the reverse strand, counting down.
TACATCTCCAAGTAAGATGCTGTAACTTGGAGGGGAAGGTTGCAGTGTTTATACCCCAAGCACTGTTAAACTCCTTGGTTCTTTACTTTCTAGCTTTTGTTTCTGCTGCCTTCCACACTCACTCACTATTTTTCTGCCTTCCATTTCCAGTTTTGCTTCTCTCCCTCTGAATCTAAGCTCAGGTTCCAAACCACCCCACCACACCCCCACCCCCTGGAAACCAAAACCCTTCCTTCTGTACCATTTCCCCAGCCATGCATCCATCTGCCCTATCCCCCTCTTTCTGTATTCACCAGGATATGGCATTGGGAGTAATTCAGAGATTACTGTCTTTGAGGTCTGACTTTTTAATTTCCTCCTAGCTCCATAAAATCTTCTTGCAGCACCTCATCCCTCTTTCTGCTTATGTTGTACCAGTGTACAGTTAAACCACCCGTGGTACCATGGACTTGGCTCTGGCAATTCTCTCCAAATGGAATTCTATTTGATGCGCAAGATGCGCTCAGGGGACTCCTGCACTACCTGCCTAGACCTTCCTCTAGCTGCATACTCTTAAGCTACAGGGTGATCACATCCAGGAATGTGCTATCCATGTAGCTCTCAACTGCACGAATGCACTGCAGTGATTCCTGTTGCTGCTCAAGTTCTGGAACCCAGAGCTGATGACACTTCCTGTACATGTGGTTTTTCAGGACATGAAAAGCGTTCTGGAGTTCCCACTGTTAATATGGCAATCACCTTGTTAAAACCAATTGCTAGTCAAACAGGTGATGGGCATTAATTATCCATCTCAATAGAGTAAAAAGGTACAGCTGGAACACTTTGTGTGGAAGCTACTAGGAAGTTAGTAGCACAGAGGAGTTGTCTTGGAAATAAGCCAGCTTTAACCAAGAGACCAGCCTGGATTAATTCTTTCACCACAGCCTCTTATTGTGAGTAATACCCATATGGAAAAGAATGTACGTTCAACAAGGCTGAAGTGCCCTGCAATGCTTCTATTTATCAGGCTATGTTCCAAACTTACCAGAAATAAACGTAACACTTGTCCCTGATGCAGGTGATACAAACAGCAGCAAATTGGGACACAACGTCTTGCAACTGGTATAGTCCCCTGTACTCAACCTCACTTACCTCAACCGCAGGGCAACCCTTGGTCTGGCACCGCACTGTCAGTCAGTGACTTGCCTGTGCCCTTGACATTTCCAGGGGCTGTGAGCACCTCCAGCAGTGGCTGCTCCATGGCCAGCTTTAGCGAGGAGATTGTACAACGTGCTCATGTGTTAATTGTTCTGCAGTCCACTAAAATGCTCATTCGTTTGCAGTCTGTGCCCGAGGGGTGAGAAGCTCTGGAGCATTTGGTGCCACTTCAATGCCTCTGTGTTGCTTGAGTGGGCAGAGAAGCTAGAAATGCGACTCTAATCATATCAATGTGGCTGCGCCTGAACTGTCTCAGCTGCAGAGGAATGGTCACTTTATACAAGGTTTCCCTAATGTGTGGCCACTTCCCTCCCCTGACCCCCGCCAGCCTGTGCTTGTGCACTACCATCAACCGCAGAGCAGCCCTTGTCCCCCTAACTTGCCTCAACCGCAGGGCAGCCCTTACCCCGCACTGTCAGCCAGCCGGGCAAGAGCGACTTGCCTGTGCCCTCGCCTGAATGCATGGTGCATCAACCTTGAGGTCCAATAGGTGACCCGGGCGAGCACTGCACAACACCACTGTGCACTCACTTCCGAGTTCCCCTCTAAGGGTAGCTCGCCAGGTATACACCTTATAAAAGCTGTTGTAGTCGATGGGCTCGGATGATCCAGCGTGGGGGGGGGATGATTCTGGCAAGCTGGGCTTATAATGATATGCAAATGCATTACAATGAAGTTCCCAATGTCCGGTGATGGGAAACACGGCCCACCATTGACAGGCGGAGTGGACAGTTGCAAAATGCTTTCACGACAGAGTGAAAACCAATTTTTGGCCTTCCTGCCATATTGTTCGCTCACAGCCGCCATGATGCCCAATGCCAGTGGGCATGGAAAATTCCGCCCTCGGTTTCTTAGTCTCCATTGCATCTGTTCTGGCTAAGCAACCTTCCATAGCAGCACTTCATATATGTCTTCCTTTTCCTCAACCACTGTGACTGACAGGACCCTCATCCATGTCCGTTCCACATTCTGCACTTCAGCTTTCATCCTTTCTCCGCCCTCCTAGAACCACAAGAGTGTCCCTCTTGTCCTCACCGTTTACCCCACCAACCTCCATGGACAACGGATTATCCTCCACTATTTCTGTCACCTCCAGTCTGATGCCACCACCAACCACATCCTCCCCTCCCCTCCTGGCATGTTGGCCTTAATTGCAAGGGGATTGGAGTATAAGAATAAAGAAGTCTTGCTACAGCTGTTGGTGAGACCACACCTGGAACACTGCGCAGTTTTGGTCTCCATATCTAAGGAAGTATACACGTACCTTGGAGGCAGCACAGTGAAGGTTCACTAGGTTGGTCCCTAGGAGGAGAGGATTATCCTATGATGAGAGGCTATTAGGCCTATACTCAACAACAACAACTTAAATTTACGTAACATTTTCAATGTAATAAAACATCCCAAGGAGCATTATAAAACAAGATATGACACTCAGACACATTAGGAGATGTTAAGCCAGATGACTAAAAGCTCTCTGGAGTTTGAAAGATGATCTGATAGTTATATGCAAGATGCTGAAGGGACTGGCGAGGATGACATGAGCCAAAAGAAGGATATAGACAGGCTAAGTGAGTGGGCAAAAACTTGGCAGATGGAATATAATGTGGGAAAATGTGAGGTTATGCAATTTGGCAAGAAGAATAGGAGAGCTGGATATTATTTAAATGGAGAAAGACTGTGGAAGGCTGCAGCACAGAGGGATTTGGGACTCCTTGTGCATGAATCCCAAAAAGCTAGCATACAAGTTCAACAGGTAATAGGGGAGGCAAATGGAATGTTGGCATTTATTTCTAAGGGAATTGAGTATACAAATAGGGAAGTCTTGCTAAAACTATATAAGGCACCAGTTAGATCACATCTAGAATACTGTGAACAATTTTGATTCCCTTATCTAAGGAAAGATATACTGGAATTGGAGGCAGTCCAGAGAAGGTTCACTAGGTTGATCCCGGGGATGGAGGGATTTTCTTATGAGGAGAGGTTGAATAGGTTGGGCCTCTACTCATTGGCGTTTAGAAGAATGAGAGGCGACCTTATTGAAACATATAAGATTCTTGGGGGGCTTGACAGGGTAGATGCTGAGAGATTGTTTCCCCATGTGGGAGAGTGTAGGACCAGAAGGCATAATCTCAGAGTAAAGGGGTGTCCATTTAAAATCAGGAATTTCTTCTCTGAGGGTAGTGAGTCTGTGGAATTCTTTACTGCAGAGGCTGGGTCATTAAGTCTATTCAAGGCTGAGATAGACAGATTTTTAATCAGTAAGGGAATCAACAGTTATAGGGAAAAGGCAGGAAAGTGGAGTTGAGGATTATCAGATCAGCCATGATCTCACTGAATGGCAGAGCAGACTCGATGGGCTGAATGGCCTATTTCTGCTCTTATGTCTTATGGTCTTATTAAAGATACCGGGAGTTTGTTTCCCCCTGGCTGGGGAATCTAGAACACAGGGGCAAGATAAGGGGTTGATCATTTAGGGCTGAGATGAGAAGAAATTTCTTTGCTCAAAGGATTGTTAATCTTGGGAATTGTCTACCCTAGAGAGTTGTGGCTGTCTCATTATTGATTATATTCAAAACTGCGATCGATAGATTTTTGATCTATCAATCGCAGTTTTGAATATAATCAATAAATATAAAAATAGTGACTGAGGGGACCTGGGAAGTGGGCAGGAAATTGGGGCTCAGGGAGAAGATCAGCCATGATTGTATTGAATGGCAGAGCAGGCTCAAGGAGCTGACAGATCTGCTCCTGTTCCTATTTCTTATGTTCTTACGTTCTCATGTTCCCCTTTCAGCCTTCTGAACTCCGTCACCTCCTTAGTCACCCCCAAAACCTCCTCCCTTTCCCTTGGCACCTTTCCATGCAAGTGCAGGAGTTCCAACATCTGCCCTTTTACCACTATTCAAGGCCCCAAATGCCCCTTCCAGGTGAAACAGCAATTTGCTTGTACTTCTTTCAATTTAATGTACTCAACTTGCTGCTCACAATGTGGCTTTGCTCTACATTACGGAGACCAAGCTCAGGTTTGGGTGACTGCTTTACGGAACATCTCCACTAAGTCCGCAATCCTGACCCTAAGCTGCTGGTCATCAGCCATTTTAATTCTCCACCTTGCTCCCACTCTGACCTCTCTGTCCTCGGCCTGCTACAGTGTCCCAATGAAGCTCAACCCAAACTGGAGCAACAACAACTCATCTTCCCACTGGGCACTTTACAGCCATCTGAGCTCAACACTGTGAGATCATAATCTCGGCCCTTATATTTTAGTTTTTGGATGGCGTCTGTTGATGGTGATTCTGCTATTCTTATTAGCACCTCCTCTAGACCCAGCTTTTGTTTCTTTACTTGTCTCATTTACACCTCCTTTTGCCTTGCACAATCATCTGGTCTGTCATTTAATCTCTCCTGCTCCCACCTTGGTATGGACAGTCCCTCTTGCTCTTTGCTCCCTTGCCCCACAGTCCCCCTTTTCCCTGCCTAGCTTAGAAACTGTCACATCTCGAAGTGCTCTCAGATCTGACTAAGGAACATTGCCCTGAAACGTTAACTTTGTCCCTCTCCTTCCACAGATGCTGCCAGACCTGCTGTGCATTTCTAGAATTTTCTGATTTTAGTTCAGATTTCCAGCATCTACAGTATTTTGCTCTTGTATTTGAGGATTTAGTTATCTTTAGCACATGCTGCAGTGTGAATGTTAATTGTCTCTCTCTATGGCAATCTATAAAGCTGTAAAATACAAATTCTGCTCAGCAGCCACTCAACTATTAATGCTACCATGTTATTACCTCCATCATCTTTCGTGAGAAAATTGTGTATGCACAAATGTACCCACTGTAAGCGGTGGGGACTTTATTGAGAGAATGACAATGTAGTCAGTTCTTACTGGTGTTCCATGTGCGGGGGTGCAGGGTGCGGGTCAGTGCATAAAATGACGCACGGTGATGTCGGCCGAGCGTCCCGGCGTCACCCCACAACATCACGATATTTCGTTGGGCGGGCACGCGATGAAGTTCGACATGCGCCCACCGTTAATTAATGGGCTAGTTAAGGTCCTTAATTCATCAATTGGCAGCGATTTTCAGGCGCCTGTGCGATCTTCTGGTCGGTGTATGGGCAGGCGGGTAAGAGACAAAGAACAAAGAACAAAGAAAAGTACAGCACAGGAACAGGCCCTTCGGCCCTCCAAGCCTGCGCCGATCATATTGCCTGTCAAACTAAAACATTTTGCACTTCCGGGGTCCGTATCCCTCTATTCCCATCCTATTCATGTATTCGTCAAGCTGCCTCTTAAACACCACTATCGTACCTGCTTCCACCACCTCCTTCGGCAGCGAATTCCAGACACTCACTACCCTCTGCGTAAAAAACTTGCCCCGCACATCTCCTCTATAGTTTTCTCCTCTCACCTTAAATCTATGTCCCCTAGTAATTGACTCTTTCACCCTGGAAAAAAGCTTCTGACTATCTACTCTGTCCATGCCACTCATAATTTTGTAAACTTCTATCAAGTCGCCCCTCAATCTCCGTCACTCTAGTGAGAACAATCTGAGTTTCTCCAACCTCTCCTCATAGCTAATAACCTCCAGACCAGGCAGCATCCTGGTAAACCTCCTCTGCACCCTCTCCAATGCCTCCATATCCTTCTGGTAATGTGGCGACCAGAGTTGTACGCAATATTCCAAGTGTGGCCTAACCAAGGTTCTATATAGCTGCAGCATGACTTCCCAGCTTTTATATTCAATACCCTTGCCAATGAAGGCAAGCATGCCATATGCCTTCCTAACTACCTTATCCACCTGCGTTGCCACTTTCAGTGACCTGTGGACCTGTACACCCAGATCCCTCTGCCCGTCAATGCACTTAAGGGTTCTGCCATTTACTGTATAATTCCTGCCTGTATTAGACCTTCCAAAATGCATTACCTCGCATTTGTCTGGATTAAACTCCATCTGCCATTTCTCCGCCCAAGTCTCCAACCGATCTATATCCCGTTGTATCCTTTGACAATCCTCTTCACTATCTGCAACTCCTCCAACCTTAGTGTCGTCTGCAAACTTACTAATTAGCCCAGTTACATTTTCCTCCAAATCATTTATGTATACTACAAACAGCAAAGGTCCCAGCGCTGATCCCTGTGGAACTCCACTAGTCACAGCTCTCCATTGGTTGCCAGTGACTTTTCATGACCCCTTTTAGCCTTCCTGACTCCTTGCTTAAGTTTCTTCCTACTTTCTTTATATTCTCCACAGGCTTCATCTGTTCCCAGCCTTCTAGCCCTTACGAATGCTTCCCTTTTCTTTTTGACTAATCTCACAATATCCTTCGTTATCCAAGGTTCCTGAAACTTGCCATGCTTATCCTTCATCCTAGCAGGAACATGCCGGTCCTGAATTCTTATCAACTGATGTTTGAAAGCCCCCCACATGTCAGTTGTTGATTTGCCCTCAAACATCCGCCTCCAGTCTAGATTCCTCAGTTCCTGCCTAATATTGTTATAATTAGCCTTCCCCCAATTAAGCACCTTAACCCGAGGACTCCTGTTATCCTTATCCACCTTATCCACTTGAAACTTACTGAATTATGGTCATTTTTCCCGAAATGCTCCCCTACTGAAACTTCGACCACCTGGCCGGGTTCATTCCCAAATACCAGGTCCAGTATCGCCCCTTCCCTAGTTGGACTATCTACATATTGTCTCAGGAAGCCCTCCTGGATGCACCTTACAAATTCTGCACCATCCAAATCCCTAGCACTAAGTGATTCCCAGTCAATATAGGGAAAGTTAAAATCACCCACAGCAACACTATTGCTTTTACATCTTTCCAAAATCTGCCTACATAACTGTTCCTCAATCTCCCGACGGCAATTGGGAGACCTATAGTAAAACCCCCAATATTGTGACTGCACCCTTCCTATTCCGGAGCTCTACCCATATTGCCTCGCTGCATGAGCCCACCGAGGTGTCCTCCTGTCGTACAGCTGTGATATTCCACTTAACCAGCAGTGCAACTCCCCCACCTCTTCTACATCCCTCTCTATCCTGCCTGAATCATCTAAATCCTGGAACGTTTATCTGCCAATCCTGTCCATCCTTCAGCCAAGTCTCTGTAATAGCAATAACATCATAGTCCCAAGTACTAACCCAAGCTCTAAGCTCATCTGCCTTGCCTGTTATACTTCTCGCATTGAAACAAATGCATTTCAGACCCCCAGTCCCACTGTGTTCAGTAATTTCTCCCTGCCTGCCTTTCCTCTTAGTCCTACTGGCCATATTCACTGGTTCCCAGTCATTTATTTCACCTGCTGACCTATTGCTCTGGTTCCCACCCCCCTGCCATACTAGTTTAAACCCTCCCGAGTGACACTAGCAAACCTCGCAGCCAGGATATTCGTGCCCCTCCAGTTTAGATGCAACCCGTCCTTCTTGTACAGGTCCCACCTGCCCCGGAAGAGATCCCACTGATCCAGATATCGGAAACCCTCCCTCCTACATCATCTGTTCAGCCACGTGTTCAGCTGCACTATCTTCCTATTTCTAGCTCCAATCTTTGGAATTCTCTACCCTGATGCTCAATCCCTGAGTATGTTCAAAACAGAGTTTGATAGATTTATGGGAGCTAAGTAAATTAAGGAATTATGGGTGTTACATTTCAGAAAGCCAACTGATGAAAGATGTAATTGTAGCCAATCTTTACACACTACTTATAATCATTTATGTACAATTACACATTACAAGCACCTACTAACCCCACCCACAAGTTTCAGTCTATGTCTATTTATAGGGACTCATGAATCCCCAGTTAATGCCCACACCCTACATACAATTAAACACAATATACATAAGTTTTTGGATGTGCAGTTGCGATGCCATGGCATACAAGGCCATGGAGATAGTGCTGGGAAATGGGATAAGGCAACTTTGGAAGGTGGTTGACATGCGCATCTTTGAAGGGCCGAGGGACCTTTATCAATGACCCACACCTCTGACTCTATCAGTCTGTGACCGAGCAATGTTGCAACAATAACAAATCAAACAATCATCAGTGCAATGGATGGTGGGAGGACAGAGCGGATGTCACTGTTGACCTCAAATACCCGGCCGTTCCACCCCAGCCTCACCGACTCCTCTCAAACTCCAAGGCCTCCTGTTCAAAGCGGCTTCACATCATCAGCTGAGCCTGGCCGCCTCCAGTCCGTGAACGCTCAGACTCATTGTGAGCATTCTTCTCCTGAAAAACAGAGAAGACCATTCATTGCGGCTAATCGCACATGGACTCTGCACACGCACGCCGCACCCCAACCACAGTGGCCCATCTCAGGCCTCCAGTGCCTCCTTTCCCCGCTACTGCTGATCAGTCACACAAAGATCGTACGCCTGCTCCCAACCTCCCCCAACGGCCACCTTGGACACGTTCTGCATCCATCACTTTAGGAAACACATGGTCTTAGCTCCCATAGCAAGGAGGCGTAACTACATGCAGCGTCAAGGCCAGCAGATGGCTCTTGGCCACGAGACCTTGAGGCCCCCCTTCCACAATCTCATCACCGTGAATAGGACATGTGTTGGAGTTCTGAGTATGCGCTTAGCTACATCTCCTGCTGGTTGCCCCCAGACTAGTCACGTGTGACTAAGAGCAACACATGGTGCGGGGGAGAACTCATCTCCCCATGAGCCACTCAGGCTGATCAAAGCATGGGCACTATCTGCTTGCCCAGCCAGCGTACAAGAAATGCCCAACATGATTCAGTGTAATCACGACAGTAAGACTTGGGGAGGGGGAGGGGCAGGGCCTCAAAGGCTAAGTCGACCTGCTGCGTTAAATGCCCAATGAAGTTACAGCAAGTATTCGGGGGAAATTCTGTAGAAATGTCTACAGCCTTATCTCCATTTAGTGATCTGCTGAGATTAAGAACTCCTTTTGTCTGGAGTAACCATAAAGGTTCATGCTGAATTTTATTACTTTTGTGAATCTCTCACAGACATTACAGGAAGCAAGTAGTGGCTTCCAGTGATGGGCTACTCACCAATTTCCCACTGATCAGCTTGACAACAACAGAGGGTAACAGAGTCCTGGGCACTGGAGTGAGGGATTGGGAGTAGTTACTGCAGGTTCAATCCAATCCACAGACTCAACAGTTTATAAAGAGTAATTACCCCTTTAACCAACTTAATTCCATAACTGATACAACATGGAACATGAAGCAGGAAGCCACTCGGTCCTTCGAGCCTGCTCCACCATTCAATAAGATCATGGCTGATCTGAATGTAACTTCAACCCCACATTACTGCCTACCCCTGATAACCTTTCACCCCCTTGTTAATCAAGAATCTACCTAGCTCTGCCTCAAAAAATATTCAGAGACTCTGCTTCCACCACCTTTTGAGGGAGAGCGTTCCAAAGACTCACAACCCTCTGAGAGAAAAAATTTCTCCTCATTTGTTTTAAATGAGCGACCACTTATTTTTAAATAGCGACCCCCTACTTCTAGATTCTCCCTCAAGAGGAAACATCCTCACCACATCCACCCTGTTAAGACCCCTCAGGATCTCATATGTTTCAATCAAGTCGCCTCTTACTCTTCTAAACTCCAGCAGATACAAGCCAAGCAGGTCCAACCTTTCCTCATAAGACAACCCACCCATTCCAGCTATTAGTCTGGTAAACCTTCTCTGAACGGCTTCCAACACATTTCCATCTTTCCTTAAATAAGGAGACCGGTACTGTACACAGTACTCCAGATGTGGTCTCACCAGTGCCTTGTACAACTGAAGCATGACCTCCCCACTCTTGTATTCAATTCCCCTCACAATAAATAATAACATTCTATTAGCTTTCCTAATTACTTGCTGCACCTGCATACCAGCCTTTTGTGAGCATCAGTCTTTTAGGGGCGCGCTAGGAGTGATGTTACATTTAAAGGAGGGCAGTCAATTTAAAGTGAAATTGCCACAGATGGGCTGTTAACATTTATAAAAAGCTGGCCCACAGGCAGTAACCGCTACAGGTCACAATCAGCAGGGTAAGGGTTTAATATATACTCACCTGATCGTGGAGCAGAATGGGGGGCTCCTTCCTCCCAACCCCACATTAATAGAATGCATCTCAGTAGCCCGATGCCCACTCCCATTCTCCCAATGCACCACCTCCTCGCTCTGTCATGTCCTCACTAATTCCCCTCCTCCATTGTTACCCCTTCCTTTATGCTAACGGTCCCCTACAGCTACATCCGCACCGCCAACATATTCCCTCCCCAACTGTTACTCCAATCCTCACTGCTCCTGCTCCCCCACCACCACCTCCATCACCCCCGCCTCTACCTCCATCACCCCCGCCTCTACCTCCATCACCCCCGCCTCTACCTCCATCACCCCCGCCTCTACCTCCATCACCCCCGCCTCTACCTCCATCACCCCCGCCTCTACCTCCATCACCCTCACCTCTACCTCCATCATTCCCGCCTCTACCTCCATCAGCACCGCATCTACCTCCATGACCCTCACCACCACCTCCATGACCCTCACCGCCACCTCCATGACCCTCACCGTCACCTCCATCACCCTCACCGTCACCTCCATGACCCTCACCACCACCTCCATCACCCTCACCGTCACCTCCATCACCCACACCACCACCTCCATCGCCCTCACCGTCACCTCCATCACCCTCACCACTACCTCCATCACTCTCACCGTCACCTCCATCACCCTCACCACTACCTCCATCACCCTCACCACTACCTCCATCACCCTCACCTCTACCTCCATCACCCTCACCACTACCTCCATCACCCTCACCTCTACCTCCATCACCCTCACCACTACCTCCATCACCCTCACCGCCACCTCCATCACCCTCACCGCCACCTCCATCACCCTCACCGCCACCTCCATCACCCTCACCGCCACCTCCATCACCCTCATCACTACCTCCATCACCCTCACCACTATCTCCATCACCCTCACCACTATCTCCATCACCCTCACCACCACTTCCATCACCCTCACCGCCACCTCCATCACCTTGACCACTAGTCCCATCACCCTCACCGCCACATTTATCACCCTCACCGCCACCTCCATCACCCCCACTGCCACCTCCATCACCCTCACAGCCACCTCCATCACCCCCACTGCCACTTCCATCACCCCCACCGCGACCTCCATCACCCTCACCACCACCTCCATCACCCTCACCACCACCTCCATCATCCTCACCGCCACCTCCATCACCCTCACCACCACCTCCATCACCCCCACCGCCACCTCCATCACCCTCACCACCACTTCCATCACCCCCACCGCGACCTCCATCACCCTCACCACCACCTCCATCACCCTCACCACCACCTCCATCATCCTCACCGCCACCTCCATCACCCTCACCACCACCTCCATCACCCTCACCACCACCTCCATCATCCTCACCGCCACCTCCATCACCCTCACCACCACCTCCATCACCCCCACCGCCACCTCCATCACCCTCACCACCACTTCCATCACCCCCACCGCCACCTCCATCACCCTCACCACCACCTCCATCACCCCCACCGCCACCTCCATCACCCTCACCACCACCTCCATCATCCTCACCACTACCTTCATCACCCCGGTCTCTACCTCCATCACCCTCACCACCACCTCCATCACCCTCACCACCACCTCCATCATCCTCACCGCCACCTCCATCACCCTCACTGCCACCTCCATCACCCTCACCACCATCTCCATCATCCTCACCACCACCTCCATCATCCTCACCGCCACCTCCATCACCCTCACCACTACCTCCATCACCCTCACTGCCACCTCCATCACCCTCACCACTACCTCCATCACCCTCACCACCACCTCCATCACCCCCGCCTCTACCTCCATCACCCCCGCCTCTACCTCCATCACCCCCACCACTACCTCCATCACCCCCGCCTCTACCTCCATCACCCTCACCACTACCTCCATCACCCTCACCACCACCTCCATCACCCCTGCCTCTACCTCCATCACCCCTGCCTCTACCTCCATCACCCTCACCACCACCTCCATCACCCTCACCACTACCTCCATCACCCCTGCCTCTACGTCCATCACCCTCACCACTACCTCCATCACCCTCACCACTACCTCCATCACCCCCGCCTCTACATCCATCACCCTCACCACCACCTCCATAACCCCCGCCTCTACCTCCATCACCCTCACTACCACCTCCATCACCCTCACCACTACCTCCATCACCCCCGCCTCTACATCCATCACCCTCACCACCACCTCCATCACCCTCACCACTACCTCCATCACCCTCACCACTACATCCATCACCCTCACCACCACCTCCATCACCCTCACCACCACCTCCATCACCCTCACCGCCACCTCCATCACCTTCACCACTAGTCCCACCACCCTCACCGCCACCTGCATCACCCTCACCGCCACCTCCATCACCCTCACCGCCACCTTTATCACCCTCACCACTACCGCCATCACCCTCACTGCCACCTTCATCACCCTCACCACCACCTTCATCACCCCCGCCTCTACCTCCATCACCCTCACCGCCACCTCCATCACCCTCACCGCCACCTCCATCACCCCCACCACCACCTCCATCACCCTCACCGCCACCTCCATCACCCTCACCGCCACCTCCATCACCCCCACCACCACCTCCATCACCCTCACCACCACCTCCATCACCCTCACCACCACCTTCCTCACCCCTGCCTCTACCTCCATCACCCTCACCGCCACCTCCATCACCCCCACCACCACCTCCATCACCCTCACCTCTACCTCCATCACCCTCACCTCTACCTCCATCACCCTCATCTCTACCTCCATCACCCTCACCACCACCTCCATCACCCTCACCACCACCTCCATCACCCTCACCACCACCTCCATCACCCTCACCACCACCTCCATCACCCTCACCGCCACCTCCATCACCCCCACCGCCACCTCCATCACCCCCACCGCCACCTCCATCACCCTCACCGCCACCTCCATCACCCTCACCACCACATCCATCACCCTCACCACCACCTCCATCACCCTCACCACCACCTCCATCACCCTCACCGCCACCTCCATCACCTTCACCACTAGTCCCACCACCCTCACCGCCACCTGCATCACCCTCACCGCCACCTCCATCACCCTCACCGCCACCTTTATCACCCTCACCACTACCGCCATCACCCTCACCGCCACCTTCATCACCCTCACCACCACCTTCATCACCCCCGCCTCTACCTCCATCACCCTCACCGCCACCTCCATCACCCCCACCGCCACCTCCATCACCCCCACCGCCACCTCCATCACCCTCACCGCCACCTCCATCACCCTCACCACCACATCCATCACCCTCACCACCACCTCCATCACCCTCACCACCACCTCCATCACCCTCACCACCACCTCCATCACCCTCACCGCCACCTCCATCACCTTCACCACTAGTCCCACCACCCTCACCGCCACCTGCATCACCCTCACCGCCACCTCCATCACCCTCACCGCCACCTTTATCACCCTCACCACTACCGCCATCACCCTCACCGCCACCTTCATCACCCTCACCACCACCTTCATCACCCCCGCCTCTACCTCCATCACCCTCACCGCCACCTCCATCACCCTCACCGCCACCTCCATCACCCCCACCACCACCTCCATCACCCTCACCGCCACCTCTATCACCCCCACCACCACCTCCATCACCCTCACCACCACCTCCATCACCCTCACCACCACCTTCCTCACCCCTGCCTCTACCTCCATCACCCTCACCGCCACCTCCATCACCCCCACCACCACCTCCATCACCCTCACCTCTACCTCCATCACCCTCACCTCTACCTCCATCACCCTCACCTCTACCTCCATCACCCTCACCACCACCTCCATCACCCTCACCACCACCTCCATCACCCTCACCACCACCTCCATCACCCTCACCACCACTTCCATCACCCTCACCGCCACCTCCATCACCCTCACCACCACCTCCATCACCCTCACCGCCACCTCCATCACCTTCACCACTAGTCCCACCACCCTCACCGCCACCTGCATCACCCTCACAGCCACCTGCATCACCCTCACCGCCACCTCCATCACCCTCACCGCCACCTCCATCACCTTCACCACTAGTCCCATCGCCCCCGCCTCTACCTCCATCACCCTCACCGCCACCTCCATCACCCCCACCACCACCTCCATCACCCTCACCACCACCTCCATCACCCTCACCACTACCTTCATCACCCCGCCACTACCTCCATCACCCTCACTGCCACCTTTATCACCCTCACCACCACCTTCATCACCCCCGCCACTACCTCCATCACCCTCACCGCCACCTCCATCACCCCACCACTACCTCCATCACCCTCACCGCCACCTCCATCACCCTCACCGCCACCTCCATCACCCTCACCGCCACCTCCATCACCCCCGCCACTACCTCCATCACCCTCACCGCCACCTCCATCACCCTCACCGCCACCTCCATCACCCCCGCCTCTACCTCCATCACCCTCACCGCTACCTCCATCACCTTCACCGCCACTTCCATCACCCTTACCGCCACCTCCATCACCCTCACCAATGCCTCCATCACCCTCACCGCCACCTCCATCACCTTCACCACTAGCCCCATTACCCTCACCGCCACCTCCATCACCTTCACCACTAGCCCCATCACCCTCACCGCCTCCTCCATCACCCTCAGCACTACCTCCATCACCCTCACCACTACCCCCATCACCCTCACCGCCACCTTCATCACCCTCACCACTACCTCCATCACCCTCACCGCCACCTCCATCACCCTCACCACTAGCTCCATCACCCTCACCGCCACCTCCATCACCCACACCACTACCTCCATCACCCCCACCTCTACCTCCATGACCCTCACCGCCACCTCCATCACCCTCACCACCACCTCCATCACCCCCGCCTCTAGGTGGTGAAGTAATGAACAGGTTAATATTGGCGTCCCTGAGCTGTAAACCAGTCTGTTGCTTTAACTTCTGACTAGCAGGACACACAGAAGGAGCTCTGGCCAGGCTGGACAACTGACCCCCCATCTACCCTGATTCTGGGAGTTCTGCACTATTGCCTACAAAAAATGATTCACCTCTTGTGCCTATATCATCTTGTGATGTCAACACCACAGGAAAAGTGAATCTTACACCAGCGGTTTCCATCCCGCTGACCTCTGTGAAGGAATTCCTTGTGGGACTATGATTCTGGACTCTGGACCTCACATGAACCAATGTTTATTTTCACTGTGTTCTCTGCACTGTAAAAGCTTCTTTTCTCCCTCCCTCTCTTTACAGCATGTGTGTGGAGGGGGGCGTTGAGGACCCTCATTTTCACGGTTTTTGAAAGTGTGCAATAAACTAAGCTTTTTGAGTTCATCCTACCTCAAGTTTGTTGTGAGGATCACACAAAAACTGAGGGATTGGGAAATACGCCACTGCTTATTAAATAGGAAACAAATCAAAACACCTTTCTGTTTACCGATGGGTGATGAGAGGAACAATTATTGCTGTTTGAACAGACCCCCTCATGTCTGTAACAATATATATATATAGCAATATATATGTGTGTAAGTGAGAACCTGACTGTGTGTGTGTGTGACTGTGCGTTTGTGAGTGTATGTATGAGAGTGTGTTTGTGTGCTTGTGTGCGAGTGTGTGTATGTGTGTGTGAGTGAATGGGTGTGTGTATGTGTGTGTGTGTGAGAGAGAGTGTGTTTGTGTGTGTCTGTGTTTCTGTGTGTGTGAGAGAGAGAAAGTGTGTGTGGGAGAGAGTGTGTGTGGGAGAGAATGTGTGTGTGTGTGTGTGTGTGAGAGATTGTGAGTGAGATTGTGTGTGTGTGTGTGTGTGAGTGGGTGTGTGTGATTATGTGTGTGTGTATGTATGAGAGTGTATGTGTATTTGTGTGAGAGTGTGTGTTTGTGTATGTGTGTGTAGGAGAGAATGTGTGTGTGTGATTGTGCATGTGTGAGTGAGATTGTGTGTGAGTGAGTGTGTGTCAGAGAATGTGTGTGTGTGTAAGTGAATGTGTGTGTGTTTTTGAGTGTGCGTGTGTGAGAGAGTGTGTGTTTGTATGAGAGTGTGTTTGCGTATGAGTGTTTGTGTGCGAGTGTGTGTTTGTGTGTGAATGTGTGTGTTTTTGAGTGTGTGTGTGTGTTTGTAAGTGTGTATATGTGTGAGTGTGAGTGAGTGACTGTGTGTGTGTCTGTGCACCTGTGTATGTAAGTGTGTGTCAGTGTCTGTGTGTGTGAGTGTGAGCGAATGTGAGTGAGTGTGTGATTGTGAGTGTGCCTGTGAGTGTGTATGTGTGAGTCAATGTGTTGTGTGTGAGTGAGTGTGTTCGTATGTGTGTTTGCGAGTGTGCGTGTGAGAATGTATGTCAGTGTCTGTGTGAGTGAGTGTGTTGTGTGAGTGAATGTTTTTCTGTATGTGTGAGAGAGTGTGTTTGTGTGTGAGCATGTGTGTGTGTGATTGTGCATGTGTGAGTGAGATTGTGTGTGAGTGAGTGGGTGCATGTGAGCATGTTTGTGTGTATGTATGAGAGTGTATATGTGTGTGAGAGAGATTGTGTTTGTGTGTCTGTGTTTATGTGAGAGAGTGTGTGTGTGTGAGTGTGTGTCAGAGAATGTGTGTGTGTAAGTGAATGTGTGTGTATTTTTGAGTGTGTGTGTGAATGTGTGTTTATGTGTGTGAGCGTGTGTGTGAGTGAATGTGTGTCAGAGAATGTGTGTGTGTGTGTGTGTGTGTGTGTGTGTAAGTGAATGTGTGTGTGTTTTTAAGTGTGTGAGTGAGCGTGTGTGTGTTTATATGAGAGTGTGTGTGTATGTGTGCGTTTGTATGTGAACGTGTGTGTGTGTATGTGCGAGTGTGTGTGTGTGGGAGAGAATGTGTGTGTATGTAAGTGAATGTGTGTATGTTTTTGAGTATGTGAGTGTTTGTGTGTGCATGTGCGAGTGTGTGTGTGTGTGAGCGTGTGTATCTGTGTGTGTACATATGAGAGTGGATGTGTTTGTGTGAGATGTGTGTGTGTTTGTGTAAGAGTGTGTGTGAATGTACGTGGGTGTGTGTGTATAAGTGTGTGTGTTTTTGAGTCTGTGAATAAGTGTCTGTGTGTGCATGAGGGTATTTGTGTGCGTGTAGGAGCATGTGTGTGTCTGTGTGTCTGCGAATGAGTATGTGTGTTTGTGTGTGAGTGAGTGTGTGTGAGCCTGTATGTGTATGTGTGAGTGAGATTGTGTGTCTTTGAATGAGTATGTGTGTTTGTGATCGTGTATGTGTATGTGTGTTTGTATGTGAGTGAATGTGTGTGTTTTTGAGTGTGTGAGAGTGTGTGTGTGTGAGTTGTGTTTGAGAGTGTGTGCTTATGTGAGAGAGAGTGTGTGTGTGAGTGAATGGGTGTTTGTGAGTGTGTATATATGAGTGTATGTGTGTGTGAGAGAGTATGTTTGTGTGCATGAGTGTGTATAAGTGAATGTGTGTATGTTTCTGAGTGTGTGTGAGTGTGCATATGTATGAGTGAGTTTGTGTGAGTGTGTGTCAGACAATGTATGTGTGTGTATGAGGGTGTGATTGTGTGTGATCGTGTGTGTGTGTGTGTGTGTGTGTGACTGTGTGTGTGTGTGTATGTGTGTGAGATAGTGTGTTTGTGAGTGAGATTGTGTGTGTATATGAATGAGTAAGTGTGTTTGTGTGTGTGAGTGAACGTGTGTGTTTTTTGAGTTTGTCTGTGAGCATGTGTATGTATGTGGGAGTGTGTGAGTGAGTGGGTATGTGTGAGTATGTATGAGAGTGTATGTGTAGGTGTGTGTGTATGTATGAGAGTGTGTGTGTGTGTGTGTGTGTGTGTGTGAGAGAGAGAGAGTGTGTGTTTGTGTGTGAGAGTATGTGTGTATTTGTCAGTGTGTGTGTCTGTGCATGACTGAGTGTGTGTGTGTGTGTCTGTGTGAGTGATTATGTGTGAGTGTGTGTATCTGTGTGAGTGACTGTGTTTGTGTGTGTGACTGAGTGTGTGTTTGTGAGTGTGTGTATGTGTGAGAGTGTATTTGTGTGCTTGTGTGCATGTGAGTATGTATGTGAGGGTGTGTATGTCAGTGTCTGTGTGCGAGTGAATTAGTGTGTGTGAGTGAATGTGCGTGTGTATATATATGAGAGTGTGTTTGTGTGTGATTGTGTGTGTATGATTGTGTGTGTGTCTGTGTGTCTGCAAATTAGTATGTGTGTTTGTGTGTGAGTGAATGTGTGTGCTTTTTGAGTATGTGTGAGCATGTGTGTGAGAGTGTGCGTGTGTGAGAGCATGTGTTTGTGTGTGTGAGTATGTATGAGAGTGTGTGTGTGAGAGAGAGAGTGTGTGTGTGAGAGAGAGAGTGTGTGTGTGTGAGAGAGAGAGTGTGTGTGTGTGAGAGAGAGAGTGTGTGTGTGTGAGAGAGAGAGTGTGTGTGTGTGAGAGAGAGTGTGTGTGTGTGAGAGAGAGAGAGTGTGTGTGTGAGAGAGAGAGAGTGTGTGTGTGAGAGAGAGAGAGAGTGTGTGAGAGAGAGAGAGTGTGTGTTTGTGAGAGAGAGAGAGTGTGTGTTTGTGAGAGAGAGAGAGTGTGTGTTTGTGAGAGAGAGAGAGTGTGTGTTTGTGAGAGAGAGAGAGTGTGTGTTTGTGAGAGAGAGAGAGTGTGTGTTTGTGAGAGAGAGAGAGTGTGTGTTTGTGAGAGAGAGAGAGTGTGTGTTTGTGAGAGAGAGAGAGTGTGTGTTTGTGAGAGAGAGAGAGTGTGTGTTTGTGAGAGAGAGAGAGAGTGTGTGTTTGTGAGAGAGAGAGAGTGTGTGTTTGTGAGAGAGAGAGAGTGTGTGTTTGTGAGAGAGAGAGAGTGTGTGTTTGTGAGAGAGAGAGAGTGTGTGTTTGTGAGAGAGAGAGAGTGTGTGTTTGTGAGAGAGAGAGAGTGTGTGTTTGTGAGAGAGAGAGAGTGTGTGTTTGTGAGAGAGAGAGAGTGTGTGTTTGTGAGAGTGTGAGTGTGTGTGTCTGTGAGAGTGAAAGTGTGTGTGTGTCTGTGTGTGTGTGTTTGTAAGTTTGTGTGAGGGTATGTATGCCTGTGTGTGTGAGTGTCTGCGTGAGTGTGTGTGTGATTGTGTATGTGTATGTGTGGGTGAGTGTGTGTGTTTGTGTGAGTATGCGTGTGCATGTGAGAGAGAGAGAGAGTGTGTGTGAGAGAGTGTGTGTGTATGTGTGTCTGTGTGATTGTGTGTGTGTGAATGAATGTGTGTGAGAGAGTGCGTGTGTGAATGAATGTGTGTGTTAGAGAGTTGTGTGTGTGATTGAGTGTGTGTGAGTGAATGTGTTTGAGAGAGTGTGTGTGTTGCTGTGTGTCTGTGCGTGTGAGTGAATGTGTGAGTGTGTGTGTGTTTGTATGAGTGAGTGTGTGAGTTTATTTGTATGTGTGTGTGTGTGCATGTGAGTGTGTGTGTATGTGTGAGCATGTTTGTGAGTATGTTTGTGAGAGTGTGCATGTGAGTGTGTTTGTGTGAGAGTATGTGTGTGTTTGTGAATGTGTGTGTTTGTGCATGACTGAGTGTGTGTGAGACAGAGTGGGTGTGTCTGTGTGAGTGAGTGCATTTGTGTGTGTTTGTGAGTGTGTGTATGTATGAGAGTGTATGAGAGTGTGTTTGTATGCTGGTATGCATGTGAGTATGTATGTGAGGGTGTGTATGTCAGTGTTTGTGTGCGAGTGAATGAGTGTGTGTTTGAGTGAATGTGTATGTGTATATATATGAGAGTGTGTTTGTGTGTGACTGTGTGTGTATGATTGTGTGTGTCTGTGCGTCTGCAAATGAGCATGTGTGTTTGTGCGTGTGAGTGAATGTGTGTGTGTGAAAGTTTGTGTGAGAATATATGTGAGTGTGTGAGAGAGAGTGTGTGTTTGTGAGTGTGAATGTGTGTGTCTGTGTGAGTGAAAGTGTGTATGTGTCTGTGTGTGTGTGTTTGTATGTCTGTGTGAGGGTGTGTATGCCTGTGTGAGTGTCTGTGTGTCTGCATGAGTGTGTGTTTGATTGTGTGTATGTGTATGTGTGGGTGAGTGTGTGTGAGAGAGTGAGTGTATGTGTGAGTGTGTGTGAATGAGTATGTGTGTTTGTGTGAGTATGCGTGTGCATGTGAGAGAGAGACTGAGTGAGTGTGTGTGTGAGAGAGTGTGAGTGTGTGTGTGTGGTTGACTGTGTGTGAGTGAGTGTGTTTGAGAGATTGTGTGTGTTTCTGTGTATCTGTGCGTGTGAGTGAATGTGTGAATGCGTGTGTATATGTATAAGAATGTGTGTGTGTTTGTATGCGTGTGTGTGCATGTGAGTGTGTGTGTATGTGTATGTTTGTGAGAGTGTGCATGTGAGTGTGTTTGTGTGAGTGAGTGTGTGTGAGATTGAGTGTGTGTTTAGTGTGTGTGTGCATTTGAGAGTGTGTGTGTATGTTTCTGTGTGCCTGTGCATGTGAGTGAATGTATGAGTGTGTGTGTGTGTATCTGTTTGTGTATGTGAGTGTGTGTACGTGTGTGTGTGAGTATGTGGGTGTCTGTGTGTGAGTGAGTATGTGTGTGAGTATGTGGGTGAGATTGTGTGTGTGTGTCTGTGAATGATTATGTATGTTTGTCTGTGTGGGTGAATGTGTGTGTTTTTTGAGTGTGTGTGTGAGTGAGTGTGTGAGAGTTTATGCAAGTGTGTTTTTGTAAGTGTGTGAGTGAGTGCATGTGTGAGTGGGTGTGTGTATGTGTGTGTATGTATGAGAGTGTATGTGTATGTGCGAGAGAGAGAGTACGTTTGTGTGTATGCGTTTGTGAGCGTGTGTGTGAATGAATGTGTGCGTGTGAGTGTGTGTGAGTGAGTGTGTTTGAGAGATTGTGTGTGTTTCTGTGTGAGTGAATGTGTGAGTGCATGTGTGTATGTATAAGAGTGTGTGTGTGTTTGTATGTGTGTGTGTATATATGAGCATGTTTGTGAGAGTGTGTTTAAGAGTGAGTGTGTGTGTGAGATTGATTGTGTGTGTTTAGTGTGTGTGTGTCTGTTTAGAGTGTGTGCATTTGAGAGAGTTTGTGTGTGTTTCAGTGTGTGTGTGCATGTGTATGTGTGAGTATGTGGGTGTCTGTGAGTATGTGGGTGTCTGTGAGTATGTGTGTGTGTGTGTGTATGAGAGTGTGTTTATGTGTGAGTGTGTGTGTGAGTGAGATTGTGTGTGTTTCTGTGTGTCTGCGAATGACTATGTGTGTTTGTCTGTGTGAGTGAATGTGTGTGTTCTCTGAGTGTGTGTGAGTGAGTGTGTGAGTTTGTATGAGTGTGTTTGTGTAAGTGTGTGAGTGGGTGCATGTGTGAGTGAGTGGGTGTGTATGTATGTATGAGAGTGTATGTGTGTGTGTGAGAGAGAATGTGTTTGTATGTGTGTATGTGTTTGTGAGCATGTGTGTTTGCGCATGAGTGAGTGTGTGTGTCTGTGTGAGTGTGTGTGTTGTGCATGAGTGAGTGTGTGTGTGTATGAATGAATGTGTGTGTGTGATTGACTGTGTGTGAGTGTGTTTGAGAGATTGTGTGTGTTTCTGTGTGTCTGTGCGTGAGAGTGAATGTGTGAGTGCATGTGTGTATGTATAAGAGTGTGCGAGTGTGTTTGTATGTGTGTGCGTGCGTGTGAGTGTGTATGTGTGAGTATGTTTGTGAGAATGTGCATGTGAGTGTGTTTGTGTGAGTGAGTGTGCGTGAGAGATTGAGTGTGTGTTTAGTGTGTGTGTGTTTAGTGTGTGTGTGCATTTGAGAGAGTGTGTGTGTGTGTTTGTGTGCCTGTGCCAATGATTGTGAGTGTGTGTGCATGTGTGTGAGTGAGTGTGTGTGTGAGTATGTGGGTGTCTGTGTGTGTGTGTATATATATGAGAGTGTGTTTATGTGTGTGTGTGTGTGCTTGATTGTGTGTGTGTGAGTGAGATTGTGTGTGTGTTTGTGTCTGCGAATGAGTATGTGTGTTTGTGTGAGTGAATGCATGTGTTTTCTGAGTGTGTGTGTGTGTGAGTGGGTGTGTGAGAGTTTGTGTGAGTGTGTTTGTGTAAGTGTGTGAGTGAGTGGGTGTGTGTGAGTGTGAGAGTGATTGTGTGTGTGAGTGAATGTGTGTGTGAGAGAATGTGAGTGAGTGTGTTTGTGTGTGAGTGTGTTTGTATGTGAGAGTATGTGTGTGTTTGTGCATGAGTGAGTGTGTGTGTGACAGAGTGAGTGTGTCTGTGTGAGTGAGTGTGTGTGAGAGCACGTGTGAGTCTGTGTGTGTGTGTGAATGTGTGTGTTAGAAAGTGTGTGAGTGTGTGTATTTGTTTCTGTGTGTGAGTGAGTGTGTGAGTAAGTGTATGTATGAGGGTGTGTGTGTGTGTGTGTGTGTGTCTGTGTGAGTGTGTGTGTGTCTGCCTGTGTGTTACTGAGTGTGTGAGTGTGTGTCTGTGTGAGCACGTGCGTGAGAGTGTGTATGTGACAGTGTGTATGTGAGTGTGTTTGAGAGTGTGTGTGTGAGATTGAGTGTGTGTGTGTGAGTGAATGTGTGTGTGAGTGTATGTGTGTAAGAGTGTGTGTTTAGTGTGTGTGTGAGTGCGTATTAAATAAAGGAATATTTGTCTCAAAGTTCTACATCATGTGTGTGAGTATATGTGTGTCTGTGTGAGAGTGTGCGAGTGAATGTGTGTGTGAGAGAGAATGTGTGTCTGAGAATGAGTGAGTGTGTGGGTGTGTGTGTGAGTATGTGTGTGAGTGTATATGTGAGTGTGTGTGTATGAGATAGATTGTGTCTTTGTGTGTGTTTGTGTGTGAGTGTGAGTCTGTGTGTTTGTGTGAGAGACAGAGTGTGTGTGTGTGAGTGAATGAATGTGTGCGTGAGTGTGTGTGGTTGTGTGTGTGAGTGAATGTGTTTGTGTTGTCTGTGAGTGTGTTTGTGTGTGTATGTATGAGAGTTTGTGTGTATGTGATTGTGTGTGTGTGAGAGTATGTGTGTGTTTGTGAGTGTGTGTGTGTGATTGTTTATGCATGTGTGACAGAGTGAGTGAGTGTGTGTGTGCCTGTGAGTGAGTGTGTTTGTGTGTGTAAGAGTGTGTCTGTGTGAGTGAGTGGGTAAGTATGTGTGTGTGTATGTGATTGTTTGTGTGTGTGTGACAGAGTGAGTGTGTGTGTGTGCCTGTGAGTGAGTGTGTTTGTGTGTGAGAGTGTGTCTGTGCGAGTGTGTGTGTGTGCGAATGAGTGAGTGTGTTTGTGTGTGTGTCTACATGTGAGTGAGTTTGTATCTGTGTGTGTGTGTGTCTGGATGAGTGTGTGTGTGTGGGACTGAGTGTGTGTGTGAGAGAGAGCGTATCTTTGTGAGTGGGTGTGTGGGTAAGTGTGTGTGAGTGAGTGTGTTTGTGTGTGAGTGTGTGTATGTCAGTGAGTGTGTGAGTGAGAGACAGAGTGTGTGTGTAAGTGAGTGTGTGTGTGTATATGTGAGTGAGTGTGTGTGTGAGTGTGTGTGTGATTGTGTGTGTCTGTGTGAGTGTGTGTGTGAGACTGAGTGTGTGTGTGAGAGAGAGCATGTCTTTGTGAGTGAGAGTGTGAGCAAGTGTATGCCAGTGAGTGTGTGTGTGTGTTTGTGTGAGTGTATATGTCTGTGTGTCAGTGAGTGTGTAGGCGAGAGACAGGTGTGTGTGTGTATATGTGTGAGTGAGTGTCTGTGTGTGTGTGTGTGTGTGTGTCTGTGTGTGTGAGTGAGAGTGCGTGTGTGTGAATGAATGTGTTTGTGATAGAATGTGTGTGTGTGTGTTTGTGAGTGTGTGTGCCAGTGAGTGTGTTTGTGTGTGTGTGTGTTTGCGTGTGAGAGTATGTGTTTGTGAGAGTATGTGTGTGATTGTTTGTGTGTGACAGAGTGAGTGTGTGTGTGCCTGTGTGTGTTTGGATGTGTGTGTGTGTGAGCGTGTGTGTGTATGTTTGTGTGTGTGCGTGTGAACGTATCTGTTTGTGTGTGTGTGAGAGAGAGTGTCAGTGTATCAAATAAAGAAGGAATATTTGTCTCAAGTTCTGTATCATGTACAACTATGACTCACTGTTCATCTCTACTGATTTTGTTGTTTGTTCACTTTGCAGTGCACTCTGAGTCAGAGAGCACACTGTTATTAATGTACTGATAGGTTTGGTAACTTTCCATATGAATCTGACACAATAGTAAAATGGGAACTTATTCCTCTTTCCATTATCGTCAAAATTCCACTGCTGTCAAATCGCCGCAGTCTCTTGACACATTACACTGAGCGCTGGCCAGAGCTTTCTTCTTAATCTCCTGTCAGTTGCGCTCCTATCAATTACAAGCCTTTATGTCACACAATACACCCTTACAGGTTAATATTAGCAGCAGCTGAGTGTAGTCCCGTTTGCTATCACAAAAACCATTTCCGTTGTACATCAACGAAAAGCCAAAGACTGTGAAATGTTTTGAAGGCTCTGGCTGTGGGGCTCCCTCAGCTTTAAAACCACCGGCTCAACAGCTTGAAAGATCACTTCTCTTCTACAATGAATGATTGAGGCTGGGAGTGATCCTGTCAGCTCTCACACTGAGCCAGTGAATCTGGTGGGGGAAGGCAGGAAGATCCTGGATCCTGGATGTCGTGTGGTTGCCATGGAGACAAGGTTCAAACAGAGGAGGTTGTTCAAACCTTTTGAGATCTAATAGATAACTTTCGGGAGAGAAACACGGGTTCGTTTTCTGTGCAGCGCCTGTTAAAATCGTTGAACAGAAATTCGTAGAAGTCAAGAATGATTCTCAGGGGGAGAAAAATTGTTCTAACCACTGGCGCTGTTCAATAAATGCAACAATTTCAAATCCCCTGCGTTCAGGCCCTTCATCGTTTTGTTTTACTTAACAAGGGCTCGGAAATGGAAGATTTTTCACTCCAGCCCACCTTGTTAAGTGCTCGCAGGACACACAGCACAGTCAGATGCAGAGTAAAGATCTCTCTACTCTGTCCCAGTTATCTTACACTAACAATGTGCTTCAGTCTTAGATTACTCCCAGCTGTTACAGAGAGTGTCACTGGCAAAAGCACCAGAGGGGAGAGGAGGAAAGGACATTTATGCATCGAGTTGTTGTGAGCTGGAAGGCGTCGCCTGAAAGGACAGCGGAAGCAGATTCAATAATAACTTTCAGCAGGGAATTGGATAAATACTTGAAGAGGATTAAAAAAAATAGGATTATGGAGAAAGATAAGGGAAGTGGGGCTTTCAAAGAGCCAGCACGGGTATGATGGGCCAAATGGCATTCTCTGATTTAATCTTTTTCCCAAAAATTAACTTTATTCATAAAATTTGTGAAAGGACATTATGTAATGTCAAATTCGAACTGTTATGTAAAGTGAATACAAATCAGTTTCATTCAATACAATACATGAGGTACCTCATTATACTTGTCATTACAGGTTATATTTACGATGTACATTTATATTTCATGTTTTCTCATTCAAACATTCTCTGGTGTATAACAAGCGAGGGTTTTCACACAGTTTCCAGCCCCTTCCTGTACTATGGCGGGAGCGCTTTACGCTGTGTGGCATTTCCCCATTGAGCCTTGGGGGCGGCTTCCCCAAACCTTAGTGCGTTCCTCAGCACAGCGTCCTGGACCTTGTCTTGATCATGTGCTGTATCGAACCCTATGCCGCGTGCATCAGGGAGGATGCAGGCATAAGATGAGTGACGATCCCAGGCAGTGGAGGCAATCCGGTCAACGCCTCCCTGTACATGGACGATGTCATCGTCTTCTGCTCAGATCCGCAGACTGATGAGCATCTGTGACTGGTTCAAACAGCCATAATAAATCACAGCGGGAGCGGGATCATGTTCTTTGAGACTAGGCCACCCAATCCTTTGTCCCTCCCATTGTCAGGTCAGACTACCTGAAGGTACTGGGGGTACGGTTTGGACGGGCCAGGATTTGTGCTTAAAAACTGGAAGGGGCATGTAGCTCTGCTGAAAGGAAAGCTGGACATGTGGCAGTGATGCTCCCTCTCCACTGCGGGTAAGAAACTGGTCGTCAGGTGCGAGGTGCTCTCAGTGTTGCTGTACGTGGTGCAGGTCTGGCCCATACCCCGGCCCTGTGCTGTGCTGGTCACCTCAGTCTTCTTTCGCTTTGTCTGGAGAATGAGAATGGGTGTTGTCCACAAGGGCATGATGTACAAACATCCAGATAAAAGGGGAAATACGTAACCAACATCGCCCTCATCCTGATGGCCACCTTTGTGTGTGGCTGCATCAAGCTGTGCGTAGACCCTCAGTACGCAAACACCAAGTGTCACTACGTGCTGAGGTTCTACCTGTCCCCAGTGTTGCAAAGGATGGGTCTGGCCACACTGCCGCGGAACATTCCGTTCAATTGGACCGTGCCATACCACCTGTGCCTTGTGGAAAGGATTATGCTGAGAAACACATTTGACTACAAGTCCATCAGGCAGTGGTCGGCATGTTATGTCCTCCAGGTCCTATGGGAAAAGGAGATGGTGGATCCTGTGGGATGTTTCCCCGAGCAGACTGTTTGGCAGAATGCCTCATTTGGCAGAATGCCTCATCGCCAGAACTTTCCAACAAGCATGAAGACGTAGCTTGGCTGGTGGTGAGAAAGGCCCTCCCCGTCAGATCTTTCCAGCACCAGGAGTCTCTCTCCCCCCCCACCCCCCTCCAAACACACACTGCCCTGCAGGTGCTGCAGTGGAGAAGAGATCATCACACACTTCCTTCTGGAATGTGCCTTGGAAAAGCAGGTCTGGAGAGAGTTGCAGTGGTTTTTGCCAAGGTTCATCCCGAGCAGCTCTGTGGTACAGGACTCTGCTCTGAGAACTGTTCCCAGGGCCGGACACTGAGATAAACATCAACTGCATCAATTTGGTGAAAAATGTTTTTTGGTCTGCCTGAAACTTGCTGGTCTTCCAATGCAAAGAGTTGTTGATGACTGACTGTTGCAGATACTCACGTTGTTGAAATTAATCACCCCACCATTGGGAGCTGTGCCTTCAGCAGCCTAGGCCCTAACCTCTGAAATCTACCCCACCCCCGCTCCCCCCCACCCCCCACCCCCCAACCTGCTGCTACAAATCTCTTTCCTCCTTTAGGATGCTACTTAAAACCTGCCTCTTTGACCACAGTTTTTTTCGTGTATCCTAATACCTCCTTATGGGAGTCGGTGTCAAATTTGACACTCTTGTGAAATGTGTTGGGACTTTTACTATGTTAGAGGCATTATATAAATGCAAGTTGTTAGTTTTGTTATTATGTCTAGGGCCCAAAGGGCAGTGCATATTCACATTACTGCATTATAGGTCCCAATGAGTTGATTCAAGGCAGTTTCCTCCTTGATGTTGTGAATAGCCAGAGTGTGAATTAAACTGCTAAATGTTATGTCCATGTCCAGGATATTGTCAAGGATACAATGGATAATCCTGGCCCTTGTGCTCCTGTAACAACTTTATAGGTTCAAAAGAAGGACTGAGCCGTTCATTGCAGTCAGAGGTTTTCAATTTATCTAGAAGTTGAATGACATTGACTGAAATTTGTGATGAGGTCTGTTGTCCCCTTATCAGGGCTTATCTGCTGAGAATAATGCAATGCATAAAGGGGACATAATGGAAGCAATTGATAACTTTCCAATTCTCTTGCTTTGTCTTCAGATGGCGCAGAATAATGCCGGGGTGTAATCTGATGTCCAGTGGTTGCCCTCCGATATCACACCCTAGTGCTTATGCACGTATGTATTCAACAGCATTAAGCGCCTACCTGAGCCTGTCCTCCCAAGATCCAACAGTGGTCACAAGGAAGCAATCAGACCGGCTCCTGAGGCCAACCTCCTGAGATCAGCCAAAACCCCAAGGCAGCCACTGCACCCGATCCTCCCTCTTCTCTGCAACTCAGCTCTCCAATGTGTTTACTGAATCAGCCCTTGGTGGAAGGCAAATGTTTTTTTCACAGAATTTTACATCAGCAGCTATTTAGAAGGCCTAGGATCCAAAGAGTTATTTTGTGAAAAGTCAATTTGTTTTCTGGGAATGTCTGATTGGGAGGAGAATGGAGTTGTAACAAAGCCCAGACCAGAATGTGCTTTCTATATCTGTTGCTAAGAGACGGGGTCCCTGGTGGCTGTCTCATAGCAGAAAGCAAAATCGAAACTTAAAAGGGCCATGATTTTCTCGGCAGTGGTTTAGAGCGGCCTGGTTTAGACCAACCTGGTTTAGACTGGCCTGGTTTAGATTAGCCTGGTTTAGGTCGGCCCAGTTTAGATTATCCTGGTTTAGATTAACCTGGTTTAGATTAACCTGGTTTAGAGCAGCCTGGTTTAGATCGGCCTGGTTTAGATTAGCCTGGTATAGACCAAGCTTGTTTAGATTAGCCTGGTATAGATCAGCCTGGTTTAGATTACCCTGGTTTAGATTACCCTGGTTTAGACCAGCCTGATTTAGATTAGCCTGGTATATACCAGCCTGGTTTAGAGCGGCCTGGTTTAGATCAGCCTGATTTGGATTATCTTGGTTTAGAGCGGCTTGGTTTAGAGCAGCCTGGTTTAGAGCAGCCTGGTTTAGAGCAGCCTGGTTTAGAGCAGCCTGGTTTAGAGCGGCCTGGTGTACAGCAGCCTGGTTTAGAGCGGCCTGGTGTACAGCAGCCTGGTGTACAGCAGCCTGGTTTAGAGTGGCCTGGTTTAGAGTGGCCTGGTTTAGAGTGGCCTGGTTTAGAGCGGCCTGGTTTAGAGCGGCCTGGTGTACTGCAGCCTGGTTTAGAGCGGCCTGGTTTAGAGCAGCCTGGTTTAGAGCGGCCTGGTTTAGAGCGGCCTGGTTTAGAGCAGCCTGGTTTAGAGCAGCCTGGTGTACTGCAGCCTGGTTTAGAGCGGCCTGGTTTAGAGCGGCCTGGTGTACAGCAGCCTGGTTTAGAGCGGCCTGGTTTAGAGCGGCCTGGTTTAGAGCAGCCTGGTGTACAGCAGCCTGGTTTAGAGCGGCCTGATGTACAGCAGCCTGGTTTAGAGCAGCCTGGTTTAGAGCAGCCTGGTGTACAGCAGCCTGGTTTAGAGCGGCCTGGTATAGAGCAGCCTGGTGTACAGCAGCCTGGTGTACAGCGGCCTGGTGTACAGCAGCCTGGTTTAGAGCAGCCTGGTGTAGAGCAGCTTGGTTTAGAGCAGCTTGGTTTAGAGCAGCTTGATTTAGAGCAGCCTGGTTTAGAACGGCCTGGTTTGGACCGGCCTGGTATAGAGCAGCCTGGTATAGAGCAGCCTGGTATAGAGCAGCCTGGTTTAGAGCAGCCTGGTGCAGAGCAGCCTGGTTTAGAGTGGCCCGGTGTAGATTAGCCTGGTTTAGACCGGCCTGGTTTAGACCAGCCTGGTTTAGAGCGGCCTGGTGTAGATTAGCCTGGTTTAGACCGGCCTGGTGTAGAGCAGCTTGGTTTAGACCGGCCTGGTTTAGAGCGGCCTGGTCTGGGCCGGCCTGGTCTGGGCCGGCCTGGTCTGGACCGGCCTGGTTTAGAGCGGCCTGGTTTAGAGCGGCCTGGTATAGAGCATCCTGGTTTAGAGCAGTCTGGTGTACAGCAGCCTGGTTTAGAGCAGCCTGGTGTACAGCAGCCTGGTTTAGAGCAGTCTGGTGTACAGCAGCCTGGTTTAGAGCGGCCTGGTGTACAGCAGCCTGGTTTAGAGCGGCCTGGTGTACAGCAGCCTGGTGTAGAGCAGCCTGGTTTAGAGCAGCCTGGTTTAGAGCAGCCTGGTTTAGAGCAGCCTGGTTTAGAGCGGCCTGGTGTACAGCGGCCTGGTGTACAGCAGCCTGGTTTAGAGCGGCCTGATGTACAGCGGCCTGATGTACAGCGGCCTGGTGTACAGCGGCCTGGTGTACAGCGGCCTGGTTTAGAGCAGCCTGGTGTACAGCAGCCTGGTGTACAGCAGCCTGGTGTACAGCAGCCTGGTGTACAGCAGCCTGGTTTAGAGCAGCCTGGTTTAGAGCGGCCTGGTGTACAGCAGCCTGGTTTAGAGCGGCCTGGTTTAGAGCGGCCTGGTGTACAGCGGCCTGGTTTAGAGCAGCCTGGTGTACAGCAGCCTGGTTTAGAGCGGCCTGATGTACAGCAGCCTGGTTTAGAGCAGCCTGGTGTACAGCAGCCTGGTTTAGAGCGGCCTGGTATAGAGCAGCCTGGTGTACAGCAGCCTGGTTTAGAGCGGCCTGGTGTACAGCAGCCTGGTTTAGAGCAGCCTGGTGTACAGCAGCCTGGTTTAGAGCAGCCTGGTGTACAGCAGCCTGGTTTAGAGCGGCCTGGTATAGATTAGCCTGGTTTAGAGTGGCCTGGTTTAGAGCTAGCTGGTGTACAGCAGCCTGGTTTAGAGCAGCCTGGTTTGGAGCGGCCTGGTTTTCCACACTTAATGCTGTAACATCATGAATCGCATTTCTTGCATGTGATGTCACTCATGGATAAAAATAATGCTTACAGTCTGAACTCTAAATATCTGCAGTTAGCTGAACATTCTCTCACAGCTTCAGGCAACATCACCTCGATATCTCCACAGATGCCAGGCCATTTCTCTCCTCCCCAAATATCCTTGTCTCTTGGGCGGCTCAGTGCTTGGAGGATGCTGCCAAAGTTGCCTCCCTCTGTTTGTGTAACAGATGGATGACCTGTATTTCCTATAGGGGCACAAAGTGTTGGGGATTAATCCACAATCAGGAGTCAATTAGAAAAGAAAAAGGAATTGCACTTATTGGGACCCCGAACATCAGGACCCTCATGGCCAAACCCAAGAGTCACAGGCTTGAGCGCTGCACCGTCACCATAGCTCAGGAACATAGGCACCTCGACATTGACATTTCCGCCCTTTGTGAGACACATGCCGGAGAAGGTTAAATGAAGGGGCAAGTTGGCAGTTTGCTGGATCCAGTGCCATTGCTTTATTGGGGCTAAAGGATCTGGGTTGCACGCTTTGTTTGGGGTGACCGAGTCGGTACAGAGACAGAGAATGTCAGGAGGTCGTTTATAGAATAAACACATGCTGTTTATTTACAAACTAAACTCTACAACGATACTTGTATGCTCACAACATAAAACTCTGCCCTCAC
Organism: Cetorhinus maximus; assembly: GCF_964194155.1. NCBI lineage: Eukaryota > Metazoa > Chordata > Chondrichthyes > Lamniformes > Cetorhinidae > Cetorhinus > Cetorhinus maximus. Next base: position 53,366,755 of record NC_135887.1, on the reverse strand, counting down.
TCATCAGTGACGAACTCAAGACTCTTTCACAGAGAGGTAACCCGTGCTACTCTGCTATTGGATATTAAGATCATGTGACCTCATATTACCATACATGTCTTAATTACATCTCAGATTACTACATCCCTCCCCCTTTGCTGAAAAATACATTTTACAATTTTTCAATATATCAAGTTATTTACACAGTTCAATTATTTACAAAGTCAGTCTCTCTGGGGGTTTCCTTATGCGTGTAGAACGTCTCAGCTCCACAGCTTCTGAAGTCTGATTAGGAACCTCCCTTACTGAAGTCGTCTGAGCTTCAGGTTCTTCAGCAGGTACCTGTAAACCTGTTTATTCAACTCTTTCAGGTACAGTCGGCCCTTCAAATACACTTGAACTTGGTTGAGTTCTTTCAACAGGAAATGTTGATTCAGTCCGAACACGGGTGGAATCACTTCTTCATATTTGGCTTCGTATGTGATCCACTTGTCTCCTTATTACTCGATCTTCAACCTTCACATGGTAGGAAAGAGGTCCCATTACAGCACTTATTTCACCAAACAACCATGCTGGTCCTTCTCTAAAATTTTTCATAAATACTTTCTCTCCTACATTAAATGTTCTGTGACAATCATATCCCATTTTCTGATTTTCCTGCATTCTTTCTACCTCCCATTCACCCCCCGCACCACCCACCCACCTCCCCCCAACCCCCCCCAAGTTTGGCATAATTAGGCTCAGTCTCGATTGGAGATGGCGCTTCCTCAGCAGTTCAACACATGTGACACCTGTTGTTGAATGAGGGGTGGTTTTATAATGGTAAAGAAATCGTGCTACTTTAGTCGCTATCGAATCTCCAAGCAGTTTCTTCGTATCAGATTTGAACGTCTGAGCTGCTCTCTTGGTGAGTCCATTTGAAGACGGATGGTATGGAGATGTTTTCACATGAACAATGCCATTGAGACTTGTAAATCGGTTAAATTCAGCACTTGTGAATACTGTTCCATTATCTGATACTAGCACTTCAGATAGTCCATTTATAGTGAAACGTTGCTGTAGCTTGTCTTTTGTTGCTGAAGATGTGGGTGACCTTACTTCATACATGTCCATCCATTTTGATTGAGCGTCTGTGATAAATAGAAACATTGTTCCCATAAAAGGTCCCACATAGTTAATGTGTACTCGTACCCATGGCCTTCCTGGCCACTCCCAGGGGTGTAACGGGGCTGTTGCAGGTAATTTTCTCACTGCATACATTTCTCACTAAGTTTCTATTTCTCCATCCATTCCCAGCTACCACGTATAGCTATGTGCTATTGCCTCCATTTTGGGAATTCCGGGATGTGCACAGTGAAGTTCAGATAACCAATGGCATTTGTCCTTTTGGAGGAACAATCACTTGAGCTCCCCACAATAAGATACCTCCCTGGCTGGTTATCTCGTATCTTCTCTGGAAATACAGTTTCATTTCATCAGATTCTTGTGTTTGTGACCAACCATGAAGAACTTGATTTTTCACTTTGAATAAGACTGGGTCTCGGTTTGTCCAATCTTTAATTTGTTTATATGTATATATATATATATATATATATATATTGGTGATGAGTCCAGGAAGTTCAATAACAAAACGTATTCCTGAGGAATTGGAACATCCTCATCTTTTACTTGCAAGGGTAAGACTGAGTGCACCTGCATTTGCAATTTGACTTCCGGGTCTATGAATAAAAGTATATTCATGCACTGCTAAAATCAATGCCCATCTTTGTACTCTTGCTGAGGCTATAGAGGGTATAGCTTTGTCTTCGCTGAATAGTCCTAATAATGGCTTGTGGTCCGTTATGATAGTAAAATGATGATTATGTACATATTGATGAAACTTCTTAACACCGAAAATGATTGCCAGGCCGCCTTTTTCAATTTATGAGCACCTTTTCTCTGCAGTGCTCATATCCTATAGATCGTTCTGATCCATCATCCATTCGATGGGAAAGCACTGCTCCCACTCCATCGGGTGATGTGTCACACGTTAATATCAACTCTTTCTTTGGGTCAAAATGTACTAGGAGTGTAAATGATTGTTACACTTTTTCATTTTTGCGAAAGCTTCTTCTTGTGGTGTTTGCCATGACCATCTCTGGTTTTTCTTGAGCGAGTAATACAGTGGGTGCCAGTTCTGTCGATAAATTAGGCAAGAAACGCTTATAGTAATTGATCATCCCCAAAAATGATTTTAGTTCGGATGTATTCTTTGACCCTGGGGCTTCTTTAATGGCCTTCACTTTTTCTTCAACTGGATGTAGGCCTTGTGAATCGACCTTGTGACGTAGATAGGTTACCTCTTTTGCCTGGAATGTGCACTTTTTCTTTCTCAATCTCACTCCAACCTGCGAAAAATGTTTCAGAACTTCCTCCAAGTTCATCAAATGTTCCTTTTTAGTGAGTCCAGTCACGAGAACGTCATCCAAATAAACTACAGCATGAAGCAATCCCTGTAGCAAACTTTCCATGGTTCTTTCAAATATGGTACAAGCAGAAGATATGCCAAATGGTAAGCGGGCGTATTAATACAACCCGTTATGTGTATTTATGGTGATAAGCTTCTGGGATGCCTTCTCTAATTCCAATTGCTGGTAAACATGACTCAAATTTAACTTCGTGTAAGCCTTTCCACCTGCCAGTATAGTGCATAAAACTTCAATTTTAGGTATGGGGTGTCTATCCAATTTTGCCACTTTATTAACTGTTAATTTATAGTCTCCGGATATTCCAATGCTTCGGTCAGGTTTGAGAACAGGTACAATTGGAGCTGGCCACTCTGAAAATTGCACTGGCTGTATCAATGCTGTTTATCTCTTTGAGTTTTTGCCTTTGTCTGAAAGTCTGCCTGATTCTATCTTTACAATGTCTCACGAGGTGTCCATTTTGATGGCAGAAGAAACATTCGATCTTTTTAAACTGTGATTCAGTCCAGGGCTGTCTGTTTCCACCTCTGTTACTATTATGCCATGTTTTTGCTGCTAAGTTATTCCTTTTAATTTGTCTGCTAACGGTGGCTGCTTCCTGCTTCAGAATAAAGCTCTGCATTTTCACGCTCTTTTTGGTTGAGGCTCCCTGCCCAACATGGAGGGCGGCGCCATTTTGCACACCTCGAATGGCTTCTGAGTCTCGCACTGCACGTTCCATCACCAGAGTGATTTCCAGTGCCTTCTGAAAATCTAGATGTGTTTCAGCCAATAATCTCTTCTGAATTGCATTTTCGTTTATACCGCACACCAAATGATCCAAGTATATCGTTAATAAATGTACCAAACTCGCAATATTCAGTTAATTGTTTCAGACTTACCACATAACAAGCAACTGTCTCCCCTGCAGCTCTATTTCTTGAGTTAAGTTTAAACTGTTGCATCGTCACCGACGGCTTGAGCTGATAATGATTCTTTACAAGGTTCACTAAATCATCAAAACTTTTGGAGTCTGGGGTACTGGGCACCAACAGATTTTGAATTAGTCCGTATGTCTTACTCCCACACGTGGACAGAAGGATCGAACGCCTCTTCTCCTCCCCCGCAATGTCATTCGCCTGGAAGAAGAATGCAAGGGGCAGAATTTTGCCCTTGGTGGGGGTCCTCTGTGGGGGCAATCGGGAAGCCGACTGCTGCCCGCGATCGGCACCGCACCGTGATTTTATGCGGGTGGGCCAAATAAAGCACGCCCAGCATGGAATGTGAGCGGCAGTGTTGAGCACTGCCTGTGCAGGCGGGGAGAGGAGGGTGAGCCGACCTAGTGCGAACTTCGCGCATGCACACGAGTGAGCACTTCAATCTACCTGAAGCACGGAGCTGCCTCAGAGAGGGGAAGCGCTGTTTAAAAAAAAAAATGAAGAAAATAAAAATGTTATAAAACATGTCCCCTCATGTGACTCTGTTACATGAGCAGGGACATGTTTTTAATTCAAGTGTAAAATTTTAAATTTAATTTTCATTTGCTTTAGGAAATATCATCCCGCCTGTGGATGAGGTTTCCTAATAAGTGCAAAGGCCACTTGGCGTTTTCGCCTGCCCGCCAACCGTAAGGTTGGACAGGCAGCGTAAATTTGAATTTAATTACCTTTTTAATGGCCTTTATAGGCCTTTTAATTGTCAAGTTGGCAGCGTGCCCGCCGAATGAAATATCGCGGGACTATGTAACGCCGTTGGGATGCTCTCCCGATGTTATTTTATGCTCGGCTGGGTCGGGCACTAACCACCCACCGAGCTCAATACTCTGCCCAAGGTGTTCAACATAGTGAGACCAGTCGTCCGAGGTTGGATCAAATGGCTCTACTCTTTCAAATTGTTGCATCTCTTAGGGGATTAATTCAACACAGAAGGAAATTTTCTTTAACTTACAACCATCTTGTGAGGTACGGCCCGATTTCGGTTCTTCTGATTTCCTTTGTTCTTCTCGGTTTTTTGCTCGCTTTTTCCGTGATTTTTCGTGCTTTTACTTTCGTCACAGATTTGTTGGATCCAGTGCCATTGTTTCGTTGGGGTCCCTGTTGGATCCAGTGCCATTGTTTCATTGGGGTCCCTGTTGGATCCAGTGCCATTGCTTCGTTGGGGCTAAAGGATCTGGGTTGCACGCTTTGTTTGGGGTGACCGAGTCAGTACAGAGACAGAGAATGTCAGGAGGTCGTTATTAGAATAAACACATGCTGTTTATTTACAAACTAAACTCTACAACGATACTTGTATGCTCACAACTTAAAACTCTGCCCTCACTCATCAGTGACGAACTCAAGACTCTCTCACAGAGAGGTAGCCCGTGCTACTCTGCTATTGGACATTAAGATCATGTGACCTTACATTACCATACTTGTCTTAAAGGTATATCACATCTCAGATTACTGCACAGGTCCATCTTTTTCTGAAAGGGCTTTCCAGAAGAGGAACAGCGCCTCCATGGAGTGGACTTCACCATCAAAAATGAGCTTGTTTGGCACCTCAGCAGCTCCCCCCGTGGGATAAGTGAGTACCTCACGGCTAGCTGGCTCACCTTGGTGAGGAATGAGCTTGCCACCATCATCAGCGTATACACTCCTAGGCTTGAGGCAAGAGGCGAGACCAAGGAGGGATTCCACACTGACCTTGAGCAATCCCTAGCCTGAGTCCCAGCAGGCAACAAAGTGATTCTCCTCAGAGATGTCAATGCCAGATTCAGAGGCAGTCAGTGCTCACTGGAGAGAGCACCTGGAAGAACTTCACAACCAAGAATCTGTTTTTGACTTGAATGCCCTCATCTCCATTACTCAATCCTCCCACCTGGCCTGGTCTTGGTCCTATCCTGGTCCAGAGCGAAGTTAAAAAAGCCATTCGACAGCTGAAAAACAACAAAACCTCTGGAGCAGATGGAATCCCTGTTGAAATTCTGAAACACGACAGAGCTGCACTCCTGGCACAGCTGCACAATCTCATATCCCTCATCTGGGAAGGACAGTGCATGCTGGGCGATCTCAGCGACACTGTGATTGTGACTGTATTCAAGAAGGGAGACATGTCCGATTGTGGTAACTACAGGTAAGATCATTGCAAGGGTCCCCCTCAATCGCTTCCCCCCACTGGCTGAAGAGCTCCTTCCAGAGCCACAGTGTGGCTTTCACCCATCGAGAGGTGCTCAGAGGTGTGATCTTCACTGCACAACAGTGGACTGGTCTATAATTCCCTGCACATGTCCAGCCTCCCTTCTTAAATATAAGAATTAAATCAGCTATCCACCAGTCCTCTGGCACTACACCTTTTCTAACAAATTATTAAATATGAGTAGTAATGCCTCCATTACCTCTTTGTTAGATTCTTTTAAAATATGTGGGGCAGAATTTTGCCCTTGGCTGGTGGGCCCCACCGGCTCGGTGGTGGGTGGACAGCTGACCCCCGCTGCCGAAAAGGGGCCCGCCGCCATTTTGAGTGTGCGGGCCAATTAAGGCCTGCCCAGCGGCCTTCCCGACGGGAAGCGCTATGTGCTTCCTGTGCAGGGGGGTAGGGATTCCCCATCTGTCAGAGTGCGCTCTTTCGCACATGCACACGAAAGAGCGCACTGCTCCCTGAGGCAAAGTGCTGCCTCAGGGAGAATAGTGACAGTCTGAAAAACTTAAAAAATAGAAAAATAAAAATATTATTAACATGTCCCCCTCATGTGACAATGTCACACGGGATGGGACATGTTAATAAATATAACATTACATTTATTAAAGTTTTTAAAAAGGAACATGAAACCTCATCCCGCCAGTGAATGAGGTTTCATGTATTATCTGGAGCCCGCTGGGGCTCCTGGCCTGCCCGCCAGCCTGAAGGTTGGACGGGCAGGGCCTTTAATTACTTTAATTATCCTGTCAACGGCCTTAATTGGCCATTAACAAGTTGGCGGGCCCACGGCTGATTTCGCAGTCCGCCCGCCTTCCTGAAAATTTAAATGGACCGGGATGACTTTGGGGGTTCCTCCCGACATCATCCCACGTCATTTTCCTGTCGGCGAGCGGGCCCCGCCCCCAAATCACCGACAGGAAAATTCTGGCCGTGGATTCAACCCATATAGACCAGGAATCTTATCCTCTTTTCAGTTTGATTTTGAATACATCACTTTTTAAAAATTTTAAATGCACTTATCTCATTGTTCATTTCATCATTCAATGTCATGTCTACCTGTTCTATCTCCCTGGTAATAACTGAAGTAAAATAATTATCATACTGTGATATTATCCTGTCTATCCTGTAACAGTCCTATTCCCATCACAACCTTCCTTTTTTTTGATGTGTCTGTAAAATATTTTACTATTTTGCTTTATGTTCCTTCATAATTTAATTAAATTATTTCTCTTTGCCTTCCTAAATGTTTATTGATTTCTCTCTTAATCTCTTCTTATTCTCTCTTAACCTGCACTCCTCTCCTGTTTATGTGCTTAATGTATGCCTCTATCCCAACCTTCAGTTGTTCCTTCATGACTTTATTCATCCCACTATAGCTTAGTTTGCTCTTTCCTTTTCGCAGAATGTATTTTTCATGCACTCTGTTGAACACCATTTTAAATGTTTCCCATTGTTGTTATACATTGTTCTTTGCCAATATTGTTGCCCATTTTATTTCCCCAAGTTCTATTCTCAGCCCATCAAAATCAGCTTTTCCCCAATCTATTCATCTGGTTTCCATCATACTAATGTCCTAATGTTAGAAAGGAGTTCTGTACTCATTGGAGGCTCTCCATGCCCTTATCCCCTTTACCAACATCTTCTGTCCAATTAACATCAGGGTAGTTCCCATGACTTTTATTCTGTTTTTTCACTCAATTCCTTAAATTGGCTGCATATTTCTTCCGCCACCTCCCTTCCACGACTCGGTGGTCTGTAGACTCTTAGTGTGATTGGTCCTTCATCTTTTATCTCTATCCACATGGATTCTATTTTTGACTTCCTGATAGTTGCACCCCCTTTTCTACTGCCACTGCCAACCTGAATGATAACAGCTACTTCACATCTCCATTTCCCTCTCTATCTTTTCTAAATATGTTATACCTGCAATGTTTAATTCCTAGTCTTGGAGGAGAATTTTCTGAATATTGGTTGGGCCGGGTAGGGTGGGGGCATGGAGCCGATCGCCGCCCACGATCGGCTCTGTGCTGCCATTTTATGTGGGTGGGACAATTAAGGCGTGATGAATGGCCGATAGCACTCAGTGCTACCTATGCAGGTAGGGGGAGAAAAAGGATGGTTGGAGCCTGCGCTCTTACGCGCACGTGTGTGAAAGAGCGCAGAAATCTCCCTGAGGCACGGAGCTGCCTCAAGGAGATTAAGCACATGTTGAAATTTTTTAATAAAGAAAGATAAAAATTATTTACACATATCCCTCATGTGACAGTGTCACATTAGCTGGGACACGTTTGCCAATTTAGCAGAATTTATTTATTGATTAGATGAAACCTTCAGGAAACCTCATCCCACCCCTGGATGAGATTTCCTGAAAATGCGAAGGCCACTTGGGCTCTTCGCCTGCCCGCCAGCCTTAAGGTTGGACGGGCAGCGTTGATAACAACTTTAACTGTTTTTTTAATGGCCTTAATAGGCTGTTGACAGTTTGACGTGTGCACAGCTGCCTCTGGCGTGCGCCCGCCAAACGTAATATCTAAAACACGTGCGCTGACGTTGGGACGCATGTCAGTTAATGTGTTGGCATGTTGGGCCCGCCCCCCCGCACGCCGACGTCAAAATTCTGGCCTTGATTTTTCTGTAGCCATCGCTCAGAAATCTCTGTTATGTCTGGTTCTTTCCAACACATTGGGCACACCCGACAGGCCCGAGCCTAAAATGGTGCACAGTGACGTTGGGCATGTGTCCCGACATCATCACACAGTCTCGCGATATTTCATTCGGCGGGCGAGTGCCGGAGTCAGCTGCGCGCCCACCGATAATTAAAAGTTCTATTAAGGCCTTTAACAACCTCATTAACTTGAAATTTACGCTGCCCGTCCAACCTAACGGCTGGAGGGCAGGCAAAAAGGCCAAGCAGCCTTTACATTTTATTGGAAACTTCATCCACGAGCGGGATGAGGTTTCCTAAAGCTAAGACACATTAAATAAAAACTTTATTTTGGAATTGGAAACATGTCCCATCTCATGTGACAGTGTCAAATGAGGGGACATGTTTTATTAAATGTTTACTGTTTTTATTAATTCTTTAAAAAATCATTTCAATCTCGATTGAAGCGGTCTGAAGGAGATAGCTGAAGAGATAGTGGAGGCGTTAGTGGTGATCTTTCAGGAATCACTGGAGTCAGGGAGGGTCCCAGAGGACTGGAAAATCGCTAATGTAACCTCCCTGTTTAAGAAGGGAGTGAGGCAAAAGACAGGAAATTACAGGCCGATTAGCCTGATCCCAGTCGTTGGTAAGATTTTAGAGTCCATTATTAAGGATGAGATTTCAGAATACTTGGAAGTGCATGGTAAAATAGGGCAAAGTCAGCATGGTTTCATCAAGGGGAGGTCATGCCTGACAAATCTGTTAGAATTCTTTGAGGAGGTAACGAGTAGGTTAGACAAAGGAGAGCCAATGGATGTTATCTGCTTGGACTTCCAGAAGGCCTTTGACAAGGTGCCGCACAGGAGGCTGCTCAGTAAGATAAGAGCCCATGGTGTTAGAGGCAAGGTACTAGCATGGATAGAAGATTGGCTGTCTGGCAGGAGGCAGAGAGTGGGGATAAGGGGGTCCTTCTCAGGATGTCGGCCGGTGACTAGTGGAGTTCCGCAGGGGTCAGTGTTGGGACCACAACTTTTCACTTTATACTTTAATGATCTAGATGATGGAACTGAGGACATCCTGGTTAAGTTTGCAGATGATACAAAGATAGGTGGAAGGACAGATAGTGTTGAAGAGGCAGGGAGGCTGCAGAAGGATTTGGACAGGTTAGGAGAATGGGCAAAGAAGTGGCAGATGGAATACAACGTGGGGAAGTGTGAGGTCATGCACTTTGGTAGGAAGAATAGAGGCATAAACTATTTTCTAAATGGGGAGAGAATTCAGAAATCTGGAGTGCAAAGGGACTTGGGAGTCCTAGTCCAGGATTCTCTTAAGATTAACTTGCAGGTTGAGTCGGTAGTTAGGAAGGCAAATGCAATGTTGGCATTTATTTCGAGAGGACTAGAATACAAAAGCAGGGATGTGCTGCTGAGGCTTTAAAAGGCTCTGGTCAGACCACATTTAGAATATTGTGAGCGATTTTGGGCCCCGTATCTCAGGAAGGATGTGCTGGCCCTGGAGAGGGTCCAGAGGAGGTTCACGAGAATGATCCCAGGAATGAAAGGCTTAACATATGAGGAACATTTGAGGACTCTGGGTCTATACTCGATGGAGTTTAGAAGGATGAGGGGGGATCTGATTGAAACTTACAGAATACTGAAAGGCCTGGATAGAGTGGATGTGGGGAAGATGTTTCTATTAGTAGGAGAGACTAGGACCCAAGGGTACAGCCTCAGAGTAAAGGGAAGACCTTTTAGAACAGAGATGAGGAGAAACTTCTTTAGCCAGAGAGTGGTGAATCTACGGAATTCATTGCCACAGAAGGCTGTGGAGGCCAGGTCATTGAGTGTATTTAAGACCGAGATAGATAGGTTCTTGATTGGTAAGGGGATCAAAGGTTATGGGTAGAAGGCGGGAGAATGGGGTTGAGAAACTTATCAGCCATGATTGAATGGTGGAGCAGACTCGATGGGCCGAATGGCCTAATTTCTGCTCCTATGTCTTATGGTCTTATGGTCTCTTACACATGCATGCGTGAACAGCGCACGAGGTCCGCTCTCCTTCCTTCCCCTCTCCCGTACAGGCAGAGCTCACTGCTGCTGCTCTCGATCCACACAGGGCGGACCCGTGTGAAAGGGCGGTGTGGAGCCAATCGTTGGCGGTGGTCAGCTTCCCGACTGCTTCTGTGCCCCCGCCGAGCACCCCTGCCAAGGGCAAAATCCTGCCCATTATTGCCTCAACTCCCCTGTTTCATTCCAGACTCTGTGTGCATTGCTGTTTCGGCATTTTAACTAATTTTTAATAGGATTTCCTCTCACTTTATGTTTAACCATCTTTTTAGACTCCCATTCTAAAACTATTCCTGTGCCATCAATGTCCTCTATTACATTTACATTTAGGCTGTTTACATTTCTTGTAGATCCATCCCTCCATGTTACTTGTTTACAGCCTTTGCCACCTCCCAGTTATCCTTTCCACCAGTACATGGGTCCCATCCGAGATCAGGTAGAGACCATCCCATCATTCCTGTCCAAGAACTGGTGCCTGTGTCCCATGAAAAGGAATCCCTCTTTTCTACACCAGACCTTTATCCACACCAGACCTTTATCCACACCAGACCTTTATCCACATGTTAATTCTCCTGACCTGTCTGCACCCATGCAGTTTATTACCCTCAAAGTCCTGCTTTTTCAATTAGAAACCAACTCCTGATACTCTTTCAGCAGAAGCTCCTCCCTGATCCTAACTATGCCAGTTACTCCAATATGGACCATGGCAGCTGGAGATTCCCCCTCCCTTTCCAAATTCCTCTCTAGCCGCTGTGAGATATTCTTAATCCTGATGTTGGATAGCCAATACACCCTTCAGGAGTCTCGTTCTTGGCTGCAGTGTGTTGTGTTGTTATATTGATAGAAAGGCACCAATCACTCATAAGGGATTATGCAAACATGATGTAGGTTCATTTATTGAGGCTATGCACATGAGAGCAGTTATACTTAGGTATAAAAGTTGAAGACAGTAGCTGAGCTGTATGTGCTTGCGCTGCTCAAAAGCAAAAGTGAAACTAAGAAATAGATTGCATGACCCACATCCCTTTTAGTGATGCCATGCTGCCATCCCTTAAAGGCATATTACAAGACAGAGGACACTATCTCTCCCCATAATTATAGAGCCCCTTAATGCAACCACATTTTTATTTTGCTCTTCCTCCCACCACAGACAGCCCTTGCAGCCACGGTGCCACAGTCTGAGTTGTGTCAGTCCTCTCTATTCTTTCACTACAGACCTCACAGCTAGCAAGTATATTATACCTGTTGGACAGGACCAGTCTCCGCAGGATCTCCTTCTCAAACTATCCTAAGTGCCAGCTGTCTGGCTCCCTCTTATTCACACCCTCCTCTTCCACTACCCGGCTCTCTATCAGTCACACCCTCCCCTTCCTCTACCCAGTTCCCCATCAATCACACCCTCGCCTTCCACTACCCAGCTCCCTCTCAGTCACACCCTCCCCTTCCACTACCCAGCTCCCTCTCAGTCACACCCCCCCTTCCACTACCCAGCTCCCTCTCAGTCACACCCTTCCCTTCCACTTCCCAGCTCCCTCTCAGTCACACCCTCGCCTTACACTACCCAGCTCCCTCTCAGTCACACTCTCGCCTTACACTACCCAGCTCCCTCTCAGTCACACTCTCGCCTTACACTACCCGGCTCCCTCTCAGTCACACCCTCCCCTTCCACTACCCAGCTCCCTCTCAGTCACACCCTCGCCTTCCACTTCCCAGCTCCCTCTCAGTCACACCCTTCCTTTCCACTTCCCAGCTCCCTCTCAGTCACACCCTCGCCTTCCACTTCCCAGCTCCCTCTCAGTCACACCCTCGCCTTACACTACCCGGCTCCCTCTCAGTCACACCCTCCCCTTCCACTACCCAGCTCCCTCTCAGTCACACACTCGCCTTTCACTACCCAGCTCCCTCTCAGTCACACCCTCCCCTTCCACTTCCCAGCTCCCTCTCAGTCACACCCTCCCCTTCCACTACCCAGCTCCCTCTCAGTCACACCCTCGCCTTACACTACCCAGCTCCCTCTCAGTCACACTCTCGCCTTACACTACCCGGCTCCCTCTCAGTCACACCCTCCCCTTCCACTACCCAGCTCCCTCTCAGTCACACCCCCCCCTTCCACTACCCAGCTCCCTCTCAGTCACACCCTCCCCTTCCACTACCCAGTTCCCCATCAATCACACCCTCGCCTTCCACTACCCAGCTCCCCATCAGTCACACCCTCCCCTTCCACTACCCAGCTCCCTCTCAGTCACACCCTCCCCTTCCACTACCTGGCTCTCTAACAGTCACACCCTCCCCTTCCACTACCCAGCTCCCTCTCAGTCACACCCTCCCCTTCCACTACCCAGCTCCCCATCAGTCACACCCTCGCCTTACACTACCCGGCTCACTATCAGTCACACCCTCCCCTTCCACTACCCAGCTCCCTCTCAGTCACACCCTCCCCTTCCACTTCCCAGCTCCCTCTCAGTCACACTCTCGCCTTCCACTTCCCAGCTCCCTCTCAGTCACACTCTCGCCTTCCACTTCCCGGCTCCCTATCAGTCACACCCTCCCCTTCCACTACCCAGCTCCCTATCAGTCACACCCTCCCCTTCCACTACCCAGCTCCCCATCAGTCACACCCTCGCCTTACACTACCCGGCTCACTATCAGTCACACCCTCCCCTTCCACTACCCAGCTCCCTCTCAGTCACACTCTCGCCTTACACTACCCAACTCCCCATCAGTCACACCCTCTCCTTACACTACCCGCCTCCCTATCAATCACACCCTCCCCTTCCACTACCCAGCTCCCCATCAGTCACACCCTCTCCTTACACTACCCAGCTCCCTATCAGTCACATCCTCCCCTTCCATTACCTGGCTCTCTAACAGTTGCTCTGTCCCATTCCTGAACCTGTGTTTTCCCCTGGGGTGTGACTATATTCTAGATAAACTGTCCAGCAACTCCTTCCCTGCCCTCATTTCTCAGTTTACTTCCAACTCACACTCCAGCTGCAACTTGGTTCTGGAGAGATTCGATTTGGAGACAGCTCCTGCTGACCTGGTTTCTTGGGACCATCTCACTATCCACAACACCCCCCCCACCCCATTCTGCAGTCCAGACATTAAAATCATGGCAGGGCCACAGGTGAGAGTTTGGGGGCACGTTACGTGATATTTGATTTTTAAACTTCCATGGCACCCTCTCTTGCTCATCGTGGTGGGGGTAAAAATTCCAAGCCCCACCGCAGGTGTTCTTGACTATTTTTTTGTTATTTGTTCTTGGGATTGCGCATCAGTGGCAATGCCAGCGTTTATTTCCTGTCCCTCGAGGAGGTGCTGGGGAACTGCCTTCTTGAACCACAGCTGTAATGGTTTGATATAACTGAGTGCCTTGCTGGACCATCACAGGAGGCAGTTAAGAGTCAATCACATTGCTGTGGTAATAAAAACAAAAAATGCTGCAATAACTCATCATCTGTGGAGAGAGAAACAGAGTTAACATTTCTAACCCATATGACCCTTCTTCAGAGCTGGAGTCATTTGTAGGCCAGACCAAGTGAGGATAGCAGATTCCCTTCCCTAGAGGACATTAGTGAACCAGATGGGTTTTTATGACAATGCAGTAGTTTCTTGATTATTAATGAGGCTAGTATTTTATTGCAGATTTTATTAATTGAATTTAAACTCCCCAGCAATAATGGTGGGATTTGAACCCAAGTCTCTCAAGCATTAGCATGGGCCTCTGGTTTACTAGTCCTGTAACATTACCATCATGCTACTGTGTTGAAATAGTGCCTCAAGCAGCAGTAATAATGATCAATATATCTATGATCATTCTGTCAACAGCAAAGTGCATCTATCACTGGTGTTTGCTGAGTGCCAACTTGCTGTGCATGCCTTACATCACTCGTAGCCTTCCCTGCTCTTCCTTCTCCTCTGCGAGTGGACGACTGAATCCAATATCCACTGCAGCCAAAGTGCTCTATGTTATAGTTCCATGGTGCTGCAGATTGCAGGGCACATTCTCCTCTTTGGAGCTGAGCCCACCCTGCCAGCCCCTCCCCTCCATGCTCAACCCCATCCTCTGTTTCTCTCCTAGTCTCAATTCATTTTCCTGGGTTGGTGGCCTCATCAACCTATTTTCCTGCCAACTCCACTGTGTCACCTCCTTGCCCAATGTAATTATAGATGGAGCTCTTTTTGTTGGGACATTAAGGGTAACACTGTGGGTATCCAAGAGTCATCAAAGAAAAATCGTCTTCATAAGTGCCCTCCTAGAGAATCAAAACAAAAGAAACCCTTCCCTATGAAATCAGGATTTTATTAGTGATGTCCATAAGCCACTCCATACTCCACAATCTCATCCAGTCACAGAGGCAATTCCAGGTGGGATTGTGAAGGAAAATCCCCCTCTACCTGTCAAGGGCATCCAAGCAGTCTACAGCATCTGCTGCAAAACCCCTTGGAAATGATTGTTGACAACAGACTATGCCTGTGAAGTAAGAGGGGAAATGATTCAGCTGGGAATTAAGCACCAATTACAGCAGCATTAACAAGCTCAACTTGTCTAAGGCACATCTTCAGTGCTATGGTAATGACAAGCTCCTGCCTTCCTCCCCACAGTGACTTAGCATTGTGCAAGTAGAAGAGATTACTGAAGCTTAATACATAAATAGCACAGGTGTTGATTGTAACACCAGCAATAATTTTCACGCTCTAGAAATTCTCCACAAGGAATTAATTTATTCTTTCCAAACTTCAGGCATTATCCAGGTGAAAATAAACAACCAGCAATGTTTGTTCAAGCTTTTCTTTTAGTCCTTTTGGGATGGAGTAGTTTCAAAGGATAATGCAGATGAGCTTGGTGTTTTCACTCAGTAAGTGGAATGAGCTGTGGTTATTGGATGCTTATTGTATTGTATTTCAGAAATGAGGGCTTGGGACCATTGCTCTTCTCAATGATCTGGGCAAGAGTATAGGGGCACAATATAAATGTTCTCAGATGCTACAAAATCGAGAAGCATGGTTAACTATGAGGAGTTATGAAGAGGATAATTGGCTTCAGGAGAACGTGGACAGATTAGTAGAAGTAAGATGAGGTGACACATTTTGGAGGGAAGAATAAGGAAAGGAAATAAACTCCAAATGATAAAGCCTGAAAAGGAGTAGAGGAGCAAGGAGACTAAGGGGTTAGTGGTTATGCTGAGTTTATACAAATCATTGGTTAGGCTGCAATTAGGATATGGTGTCCAATTTTGACTAACTTACATTAGGAAAGATGTTGAGGCTATGGAAAGGGTGCAAAAGAGATTCACCCAGGTAACTAAATGCATCGGAGCTTTCTCATCAGAACTAGGGATGTTCAGAGATGATCTGTTAGAGTTGTTCAATGATAAGGGGATTTGATAAGGTAAAAAGTAAAACCTATTTCCACTAGTTTTGCGAGTCAGTGGGCGGACTTTTCCGTGCCGTTGGTGGTGCGTGTGCTCGGTGGCGTGTGCTCGGTGGCGTGTGCTCGGTGGTGTGAGCGGACAATATGGTGAGAAGGCCAAAAATCGGTTTCACGATGTTGTGGAGCCAGTTTGCAATTGTCCACTCTGCCCATCAATGGCGGGCCGCGTTTCCCACCGTTGGATGTCAGGAATTCATTGTAATACATCTGCATATCATTATTAGCCCAGCTCGCTGGAATCATCCCTCTAACGTTGGATCATCTGAGCACGTCGGCGTGATTACACCCCAACGTGTTTCACAACTGTACATAAGCTACGTGCAGCTGGCAAGCTGCACTTTGCTCGCGATTTTGAGGTTTGTTTGCCTACCTTGCTTCAGTCAGCACTCACGGTCATCAGTGCCAGGCTTCACAGGCAGCACCACATCACTTTTAGGGAGGCTCATGGGCAGGTCTCTAGCTACCAGACCAACCATAAGGTGTGGGTTGTTTTTTTAATGGCTGCAGGGCTAGGGCTTGTTTGAGGAAGGGGGAGAAGTGGCCTCAGGCAAGGGAAGAGGCTGCAGGATGAGGGCTGTACTGGGGAAGGGGGATATCCCAGGGTGTGTGTGGGGGCACACGTTGATCTGTGCAAGTGGCCTCAAGATGGTGAGGGCTGAGGATGCAGTCTCCAGAGGAGATGAGACCAGCTGGAGATGGAGATGTGGGGGTGTGTGTGAGAGGGTGAGTGGTGATGTCCTTTGAGCTGGCAGTGAGTGAGATGCCAGTGAATGTGTGATGGGCTTGAGTATGTGAGTTTAGAGTGATGAGATGGTTGCCTTACCCTGGCTGCACGGATGAGATCATTCATCCTCTATCTGCATTGGATGGCCAACCTCTTCTGTGCAGCATTGGCACTGATCACCACTGCCACCACCTGCCAAGTTGGAGTGGTGAGTTTGCTGGACCTCCCGCGGCCTGAGTGGGGGTAGAGGACATCACTGTGGGTTCAAAAGGTTCCAGGGATGCATCACTGAATTGGAAGGCTGAAGTCTTCTTGCCTTTCGGGGCCATGTCTCCTGTGCAGCAGTTCTGGGCAGGAAGCACTGGGAGGTGCGCACGTGGATGCACTTTAAATATGGCACCCATCACGAGGAAGTGGCAAAGTGATGGCATGGCAGGCAAATGACAGCCCGCCCGCCATCGAAACAAATGCATAATTAATGAGGTAGGATTGGGACAATGAGGTGCAGAAAATTACCATTGTGGCCGACGGGTAAAACGTTCTTTTTCCCGCCCGCTACCACACAGTGCAAATCCGGGACGATTCTGCCCAGTAACTAGAGGGCATCAATTTTGGAAATAGGAAAAGGGAGAGGTTAGGAGAGATGTTTTCTTGACAGATGAATGCCAGGCCAGAAACAGTGAAGCAGAATCCATAATAGCATTTAAAAGGGAAGTGAATACATATTTTTATAAAGTTCTAAAGTGTATGAGGAAAGTGTGAGAGAGAATAACACCAAAGGGATCCTTACAGAACCAGCACAGCCTTGATAGGCCAAGTGGGGAATTGAAAAGGGGGTGGGAATGGATTGAAGAGGGTAGCTCTGTCTCCTGACGTCTTCCTGACCAATATTTATCTTTTGATCTATACCACAAAAACAGGTGACCTGGTTATTTTTCTCACTGTTGTTTGTGGGACCACTGGCTGCCACATTTTCTACATTAAAACAGGCACTGCACTTCAAAAAGATCTTCATTGGCTGTAACACAGAAGAGGTTCACTAAGATCCACTGGAATAAGGTGATTTAATTCTGCACAGTAATTAAATGAACTGGGGCTTTTTCTTTAGAACCAAGGTTCAGAGATGATCTGATGGATCTGCCTGGGACATCCTGAGGTTATGGTAAGCAGTTTATATATGCTAGTTCTATTTTCCCCTCTTTCACTGGGTAACATGCTTGATTCTGAGTCAGAAGGTTCTGGGTTCAAGTTTTTCCCAATACTCGAGCACAACAATCAAAGCTGACATCCCAGTACAGCTCTGAGGGAGCACTGCACTGTCAGAGGCGCCACATTTCTGTCTTTCGCAGGGCACATTAAACCGAGACCCTGTCTGCCCCCACGGGTGGATGGAAAAGATCCCATGGCGCTATTTTGAAGAAAAGCAGGGGAGTTTTCACTGGTGTCGTGGCCAATATTTATTCCTCAATCAACATCACAAAAACAGATTACTTGATCATTATCACATTGCTGTTTGTGGGAGCTTGCTGTGTGTAAATTGGCTCCCATGTTTTCTACATTACAAAAGTGGCTACCCTTCAAAAAAGTACTTTATTGGCTCTAAACCACTTTGGAATGGCCGGTGGTCATCTAAGACGCTACAGGAATACAAGTCTTTCTTTGTTTTCTTCCTTTCCTCCATCTTATATTGCTGCTGGGATCCCTAGAAGACTGTGTATGGTGTGGATTTATACCTTGGCTAGGCTCAGTGACTTCGGATGGAAATTTCACGTCAAGGTGGTGACCCTGTCCACCAGTTGAAAGGTCAAAGATGAGCCTGCTTCCACCCTAATTGAAATAATGTATGCAAAGTAGGTACAACTTTCTCCTTTCTCCAGATTCTCCTGATGTACCTGAACTTCTTGTGACAGGTGTGGGAGGGTGCAAGCAGTCATTCTGCTTCATTTCACCGATGCAGTTAGTGTCTGTGCTATAAAGCAGACTCCTCCCCTGAGGTTTATCTTCTTGTACAGCACCTCCTGCAGTGGGACATCCTCTGGAGGTGAAAGTGTCCATTCCATTACTCTCACTGATCACAATTCCATCGTAAAGGTTTGCCCAGTGGCTCCTCTCACCAGTAAATCCCCTCCTGTGTCTATGAGGTCTACAAACCTTTCCCCCTTTAATGGCAAGGTAGCAGCCCTTTAAGAGCGGCTAACTTGCCATATTCTCTCCTCTACCCTCTACACCCCATCACCCCACCCCACCTCCATAAACAACCAAACAAGACACTGGCCAACCTGTCCACTAGTATTTTACATGTGCAAAAGTAAAAGGGCAATTTATTATAACCACTTAAAGTTGTCAATCAAATAAAGACAGCAGTTCTCTGCAGCTCTCAAAACAGAACACCCTACTGAGAAAATCTCTTTGTGAGTTCCCCAGAAAACAGTGCGGCCTGCAGGTCATTGTATTTACTCAAGTCTGAGTTAGATAGATTTTTGATAGACAAGGGAGTGAAGGGTTATGGGGACCAGACAAAAAAGTGGGGTTGAGACCACAATCAGATCAGCCATGATCTTATTGAATAGCAGAGCAGGCTTGAAGGGCTGAGTGGCCTACTCCTGTTCCTAAGCTAAGCCCCATGAGTATAGGAAGGCTGGGGTGAGAGGCCAGCTTGACAAACATCGCCAACTTGGATCTTCCCTTCTGTTACCTTGGGACAAATCTGACATGATCGGACTGTAAAATTCCGCCCAGGGTCTTTTTCTAAATTCATTCATTGGATCTGGGTGCCATTGGCAAGCTGGCATTTATTGCTCATCTCAAGTTATCCTGAGAAAGGCAACTGCTTTGTGGCAGTTTGATACAACAGAAAGGTTTGTTTCAGAGTGGCAAAGAATCAGTGGCATTAGTGTGGAACTAGGGCCACATCCAGATCAAACTGGGTAGAGGCAACGGGTTTCCTTCCCTAAAGGACACCAGTGAACCAGTTGGGTTTTTATGACAATTCATCAGCTTCATGGTCCTTTTTACTAAGGCCAGTTTTTTATTGAGAGATTTTTAAAACCAAGCTAAAATTCAAGCTGTTCGAGCGGGACTGATGACTAGTTCATTAATACAGTCACAGAACTGGGTCATCTCTTGAAAAACCACACTGTAGATAACATGTAAATTTTAAACTTCTAAGCTAATGGATTCTCTACTGTAGGTGACAAGTATGTCAGTTGATTTTCAACAGATAGGCTAAGTGAGTGTGAGAGGCCATGTTGGGATAATGTAGTATGTTTATCAGAGCAGAAAATGTTTCTCACATACTAGGTTTCCCCAAAATATCAGGTGTAGGAGATGCATGCACTGTCCCTAACATTCAATGTGCCCACTATCTCTTAATGGGACCTAATATCCTCTGGTGGCAATGAAATACCCAATGGGCAATGCCCTTTGCACTCACCTCACACAGAAGCATATGTACTTTGCCAGCCAACTGAGCAGGGAATGGAAGGTCTGATGTTGTACCCCTCCATCATTTACCCAACAACTGCTTTGTGCATCCACATATTTGGTTCCCTTCCACTCCAGTTTTGCCTCACAAACCAACACCACACCACCCCACCAACTGCACCCCCCAACCCCCCACCCCACCCTGCCCCATTGCATTCCAGACTTGGCAAAGACTGACAACTACTTTAAATTTAAAGCTGCAATAAAATCTGAAACAATATCCACCCCATATTCAATCACTTACCCTTAAGTGCACAAATCCCTTTAATTCAGCTCGATGTTACACACCCCTACTGTGATCAGATGCTGGCATGAGGCAAAAACTAGACTGGGAGCTGATGCTAATTATTCAAATGAGCTGCCACTGACATTTGGGCCCAGTCACTTCAGTGCACTCGGGAGTAGCTTGAACAGCCAGCCAGCCCTGGTCCCACAAGATTCTAAGTTTCCTCAATATTGTATGATGTGTCACCATGTAGTAAACAGAAAAACAATCATTAATAATTAGGGAGGCATCACACTAAATCATGCTGTGTTGAAATTAGGTGGCTCTTCCTACTAGTTAGTTCTGCCTGTTAGGGCCCATTCATCAGTTTAAGGTAATTGTTACATGGATACATGGTGTGGTGTGTGTCACAATTAGCTGTGGCTTGAGGTAGCACTCTCCCCTCTGAGTCATAGCTTTTGGGTTCAAAGTCCACTCCAGGGACTTGAGCATATAATTTGACACTCCGGTGCAGTCATGAGAGAGTGCCGCACAGCTGGAGGTGCTGTCTTTCTGTTGAGATGCGCTGTCTCAGCTTTCTGGTAGACGTAAAAGATTCCAAGCACTAATTCAAAGAAGAGCCGGGGAGTTCTCCATGGTGCCTTGGCCAATATTTAATCCTCAACCAACATTACTAAAATAGATATATTATTGTCTGTGAAGCATTTTGGGAGATCCTGAGGTTGTGAGAGGCGCCATATAAATGCAAATCTTTAATTTTTAGCATCTCGGAGAGATGACTGTCCCTGTGGCTGTGGATGTGGTTTGAATTTAGTGTCACCTCTTTTCTTATTGAAATGCCTACAATGAAAATTATGATGCAACTTCATGAAAATAGTTCGAATAGCAATGTTTTGTATCATACAATAACACTGAACTGTACACACGCTACATTCTCTGCAAGGTATTTGACCTCCTTATTTGTAAATGAGAAAGGCCTAGAGCAATAAAGGTGCGATGGAACTTTAATATGCTATATTCTTCACCATTCCTTTTCGTACTGCAGGAAGTCAGAACTCCCAAGCACTCGCAGGCAGAACGGTCTGCGATTGTTGATGATAAGGAAGCATTCTCTCTGGGTTATAAGCCATCCTGGCTGCTTGTGGTGTCTGAGGTTACCATTTTAGAGCAGTGATGTGGGCAACATAAGCGGTGACCAGATGAACAGAACCCACAGGTAAGAAGGAGCAAAAAATGTTGATCTGGACATTTGAAATCAAAGGGGAAAGGGAAAAAAAGTCTATTTATTAATAACCTAGATGACTGGATAGAGAGCCATGTGCCCCCTTCACTGATGACACACAGCTAGGCAGCATGGTAAATGGAACCATTAAATTACAGAGATATTGATAGGGTAAGTCAACGTGCCAAAATATGGCAAATTAATTCCAATATAGGCAAATGTGAGGTCATCCACATTGGACCTTAAAGGATAGAACGGGGGACTTTCAAAATGGTAAAAATGCGGAGGTCCAAGAAGACTTTGGGGTTCAGGTACATAGATCATTATATACCATTAGGTAAGAGAATAATCAAAAAGGCTCATGAAATGTTGGCCTTTGTTTATGGAGGACTAGAATACAAGGGGGTGGAAGTTCTGATGTAAGGTCATTGACCTAAAATGTTAACTGTTTTCCTCTCTACAGATGCTGCCTGACCTGATGAGTACTTCCACCATATCTTTCTCTTTGTTATGGTAGAAGTCACACTTCAGCTATGCAAAGCCCTGCTTAGATCATACCTGGAGTTATTCTGAGCAGTTCTGGGCACCACATGCTCGGAAGGATATGCTGGCCTTGGAGAGCATGCAGTGTAGATTTACCAGAATTGTAACTGGACTCCATGGGTTAAATGATGAGGAGAGATTTTTTTTTATTCATTCATGGAATGAGGGTGTCACTGGCTAGGCCAGCATTCATTATGCATCCCTAATTGCCTTTGAGAAGGTGATTACACAAACTAGGATTGTATTCTCTGGAATTTAGAAGTTATACAGGTGATCTGATTGAAATTGTCAAGATAATGAGGCAAGAGTAGATAAGGGCAGATAGGTGGGAGTCTAGGACTAGGAGGCATAGTGTAAAAATTAGTGTCAGATCATTCAGGAGTGAAATTAGGAAACGTTGCTTAATGCAAAGGGTGGTAAATGTTTGGAACTTTTTTCTGTAAATGGCAATTGATTCTGTACCGATCATTCTTTTTAAATATGAGATTGATTTTTTCTTTGTTAAACAAATATATTAAGGATTGTGCGCAAAGGCATAAATCAGTTGTGATGTCATTGAATGGTGGAACAGCCTCGGGGGGGTGGGTGGTGAATGGTCTACACCTGTTCCTATGCTGGAAATACACTACCGACCAGTCAGCAACTGAAGGAGAAAGATTGGTCACATAGAGTCAGAGTTAAAACATTTAATCCATCTAAGACACACTGTGCTATTTCAGCGCTAGTGTCAGCTGTGACTCAGTGAATAGCACTTTCATCTCTGTGTGCAAAGGTTGTAGGTTCAAATTTATCTCCAGGGACCTGAGTGCACAACATGGCTGGTATCTCAGGCAATACTGAGAACAGCAGGGGAGGGAGCTCTGGTCAACATGTATCCCTCAAACCAACATCTGAAAAAGGGGTGATCTGGTCGTTGAATAACATTGTTTGTGGAATCTTCCCATGCACACTTTGGCTGCTGCATTTCCCTACTTTATTAGTTATTACACTTCAGAGAATTCTTCATTAGCTGTGAAGCTCTTTGGGGCTTCCTGAGGTCTGAAGGGAACGGAACGGTGAGCAAAGATTGTCACTGGAAGAAACATGGGAGCAGATTCTTTTGCTCAGGACTATTAGACCATGAGAACTTTCAACACATGTGGTTATTGAGGTACAGACTAAAACTTAACTTAAAAATGAATGAATATATCTTTGAGAGGGGGAATATATAAAAGGGAGATGGCACAAACAAGAGATCACCAGTATTGGGGCCCAAATGCTGTAGTTTCTATAATTCTATGAAAATTATCTTTTATAGAGTCTGAGCTCGGGGAGTGGTCTCGGAATATTCGTGCTGAGAGATGAACATGGTGGAGAGGTAGAGGATCAACAGTGGAACTTCTTCCTCATAAACATAAGCAGAGAATCCATGAGTTATGATATAGAAGGATATTGATTAATAAAGCTTGTTCTTCAAAGAGGTTATGAATTGTTTGGCCAGGAAGATTTGATTAAGGGAAGTAGTTTTGGAGTAAACAACTACAAATGTTTACATGAATAGACCATCTTCAAAGGATTTGGGAACAGATGCTTCATGCAATCTTATTGAGGACATGTCTCTTTGATCAAGGTAAAATTTGATCTATAAAGCAGCATGGTTTTCCAACAGTTCTTCAGAGAACTTGAAAGACACTGTTATGAACCCTTGGGGAAATGGTAAACCAAAATGACCAAATCAACTAAATGACCCCTAAATGAGGAAATTACCAACAAGATTCCACGGTTTGTAACCTTTAACATGAATCAGAACCAATACAAATTACACATGGATTAACAGGTAAATGATACTTCAAAGAAAAAGCTAACTTTCAGTTTAAACAGTCAATATGACAAAGACGTGTCTCAACCACAAGCGCCCACTTCGCTCCTGGGTCAAATGTGGCACTATGTGAAATCTCACAGTCTTTCTAGCCTGGCCTCTGATATGTAGGATCTCCCACTTTCCCACTCAATTCAGCTCTCAAGTGGTGCTCATCAGCAGCTGTATTCCATCCAAGGTTCCCAGATATAGTGTCATGAAGCTATTGATGTATATAATATTTTGGAAAATATTTTTCTTTTAAAATAGAGGTTTAGTCTGTGGGTGTGTCTTAATTGGATTAAAACCAGCTAGTCTGGGTGCTTTGATGGGTACTAGTTTTGATATGTGAGAGGTAGAGTGTATTTGCATTTTTTGAACAGAGCATTCTAGGAATGGGGTGAAACCTGACACCTATCTAGCAGATACCAAGCAATATGTTTATATTGCTAATAAAACTGGTACTATGAAAGGGGTTTCATTGTTAAAAGGTGAAATTCAAAGAGGTTGGTGAGACATGAGAATTTGTATTCAATCAGTGGTGGTAGGTATAACTTCAGTAGTTTTCAGATGTGCAGAGCAAAGGCAATGTAAGATCAAAAGGCAGCTGCAAGCCTCCAACTGGCTCCATAGCAACCAAAGTGAAAGAACCTCATTTTGAACTCATAAGGTGAAAATGCTTTGCCTGGCGTCTGGTTTAGTCTAAGGGTTGCTGTTGCCTTAATTGAGATTAGTTTGGGAATTTGTTAAAAGTTATGACAGTAGTAATTTGTAACCATGTGTATATATATTTTTAACCTGTGAAAATTAATAAAATGTTTCAACTAGTTTAATGTAAAGCCTCAAGAATTGATGGTCTGATTCCTGAATTTAGAGTCACATCTCAAACATAACACTTTAAATTATTGGTATTACAGTTCTTTGAAGTTTCCCTCTGGGATTTTTAAATAACTCAGCTTTACCAACTGCATTGGTCATAACATCGACAAGGCACAGGGCTACAAATTCTCTTTCATTTGAGGCATGTCAGTTTTGATGGCATAGCATTGCAGAGTACTTTTTCAACAAACCAAGCAACAACACCTGGACCATGATCTGGTCCTCTGATACAAACTCTCAGCTCTTTGGCATTGCCTTAGCTATTCATACCACTTTTGGGATTTAGTCCCTTTTAGCTCGGTTGTATCTCACTTCCCAAACTGCTTCTGGAATTCTATTTTTCTTACTGCCAAACAGAAAACTGACCATCTTATAGAGGCATCAGCTTACTCATAAATACAACAGGAATTTGATAAATGTCTCCTGCTGCAGCACTTCTTTGTGACTGCATCTGTGTGCTGATTGCCTTCTGCTTCCAGCTCTCCTTTGTGTCTGCTAGCCACATGGCTTTCGTATGTTAACTTAGTTCTGGCTGGTACTGCTTCCAGGTCAAGGGCTGCCAGGTCATATGGACCAGTATTTCTTATTATCCAAGAAAACTACAACTGATGTAACAATTGAATGTTACAACTCAATGACCTTCCCTCCATCATAAGATCAGAAGTAGGGGTGTTTTCTGATGATTGCAAAATGTAGGAACATAGGACTTAGGAGAAGGAGTAGGCCATTCAACCCCTTGAGCGTGCTCCACCATTCAATAAGATCATGGCTGATCTGGTTCAGTATCATTCACAACTCCACAGGTACTGAAGCTGTCCATGTCCATATGCAGAAATACCTGGACAACATTTAGGCTTGGGCTGATAAGTGGCAAGTAACATATATGCCACAAGTGCCAGGAAATGACCATCTCTCCATAGCGTTCAATGGCATTACCATTGCTGAATCCTCCACTATCAACATCCTGGGAGTTACCATTGGACAAAAACTGAACTGGACCAACCATATAAATACTGTGGTTACAATTGAAGGTCAGGGGCTGGGAATTCTGCGATGATTCCCCAAAGCCTGTCCACCATCTACAAGGCTAAAGTCAGGATGTGATGGAATACTCCCCACTTGCCTGGATGAGTGCAGCTCCCACAACAATCAAGAAGCTCAACACCATCCAGGACAAAGCAGCCTGGTTGATTGGCACCCTATCCACCACCTTAAACATCCATTACTTTCACCACTGACACACAGGGGCAGCAATGTGAACCATATAGAAGATGCACTGCAACAACTCACCAACACCTTTGACAGCACCTTCTAAACCTGTGATCTCTCCTCAAAGGATAAGGGCAGCAGACAAATGGGAACACCACCACCTGCAAGTTCCCCATCAAGTCACTCACCATCCTGACTTGGAAATATGTCACCATTCCTTCACTGTCGCTGGGTCAAAATCCTAGAACTCCCTCCCTAACAGCACTGTGGGTGTACCTACACCACATGGACTGCAGAGGTTGAAGAAGACAGCTCACCACCACCTTCTCAAGGGCAACTAGGGAAGGGGAACAAATGCTGGCCCAGCCAGTGATACCCACACCCCATGAAAAAATAAAAATATCGTTTTACTATTGATGCAAACTCTTAGGGTTCCTTTTCAAACATTCTTAAAAACAATTACAGATTCAACAGACATTTTAAAGAAATGACAAATTTTCTTTATTGGACAGCTTCCGGGTCAAAGGTCATCACAATACAGACTCTGAAAGGCTGCTCTTTCTGTGTATAGTTGGGGCAATCAATGTGCCGGCTGGCAGTAATGCCGGTTCCATATACTCCATTATCAAGTGTGTTGTGCTTATTTGAAATATTTGGTGAACCAGAAAGGGAAGGAGGTTGAATACTAACACTGAACTGAATTTAGAATAATGTGCCCTGTGAGAACTGTCCCCAACCCTGAACCTGCTGACCTTTGTGTGATCTTTCCAGTTGGTTCAGGTTCAGGTTGGTCTGTGTCACTCGTTTTGATGTATGAAGTTCAAGATCAGTTTGGACTGAGGCTCCCAGTTTAGGGTTGTTACCTTCACACAGATCCAAAACTCAGAGCAGAGTTCAAGGAGATTGGGAGAGAGATTGGGCCTATTAAAGGAAACATTGACCAGGGAGTCTGACCTCACCTTGTCCAGTGCCGGGGGGCTTCTGGCTATAGTTTCAGGGTGAGTATCAATAGGTTATAGGATCATTACTAGTTACAGGCAGGATATCGGAATATTACACCTGTCACTGCTAGTTACATATGGGCCATCATTGAGGGGAATCTGAGTGTCACCACTTCACTATTAGTAAATGGTGTGATTTCAGTGAGTTACCATAAGTTACTGATGGAATCAAAGTTCCTCCTCCCCTTGCAAATCACTGCCCAACCTTTGGATACCCTGTCCTGTTCTCCCTTGTTTATCCCCATCTCAGTTTCCCCTCTCTCCCACCCTCAGTCTCCCATCATCACCTGCTCATGGGAGGCCTCTGGCTACTGGAACTTGTTATGTAACAGCTGCCGTTGTGAAACCAGAACAAAAATTCTCAAATTCAGTTAACCTGTCCCTGATGAGGGTTGCTTTCTAATCTGTGTGTTACCTTCAGTTTCCAACTGAACTCTTGTTGGGATAGATGCACCAGTCAAATCAGAGGAGTCAAAGAACCCACTTCAGCAATCATCACTCACAGAACTTGGGCAATTTGAAGCTACCAATAACTCCCTCAATGCATGTACTGCAGGACAGGTGTGAAGTGTGCCTCAGTCCTGCTCCTCCAGTGTTTAAACTGCTAACACAAGAAGAACCATGGAATATTGCTCTGTGTTTAGATATTTCTTGTAAGTGACATGTCCTATGTCCTATGTTCTCTTTTTTCCAAAAGGCTTCCAGGTGAAGCAACCATTTGCAATAGGCTAGGTTCTCTGGCCGGTCAGTTGACAGGACTGTGACCAGGCAATGAAATCACAGAAATCACTGGAAGTTTGCTAATGCTGCAAAGCTGAACCTCCGAGAAATGCTCGTTTTTCTTTTCTTAGTGACAGTCCCAACAAAAGGGACTTCCCAGCTCCTGTGTAACCCTGCCCCTGACTCCTGTACCCTTCCTCCTCCAGCCCACAAACTCTTCAGCTTCTCACCAATCTGTTCTCTTGTGGATTCCCCTTCCCCTTTGCCATGTCTTCAGCTGCGTGGGGCACATGCTCTGGAATTCCTCCCTTAAACCTGTCCACCTCCCTCACCTCTTTTAAGGCTTTTCTTTGCTTTGACCAAGCCTTTGGTCACCCCTCCCTAATGTCTCCTTTTTGGGTTCACTCAATATTCCCTTCACCTATGTGAAATAGCTCAGGATGAATTCTGTTGTTCGTTGTTGTTAGCAGTTGTATAAAAAGGGTTATCCAGCCTGACGGAGCCACTTCTAATGGAGGAGGTTCCTTGAATCTTGATCTTGTTACTTACAACCATTGACTGATGCTAATATCAAGGGGCAACTCCTATTCTAATCCAGTCTTTCGCAGGGTCCCAGCACGATCCTTTCCTTCCTCCTTTTGTCACTGGGCTTTTCAAACTGAACATTAAAATTACCTAGTCACTATCTGCTCATTCACCTAAGCTTCTCTTTCACCTTTGGTTGTGCCCTTGATTGTTCCCTCTCATCTGTCAATTATTACAACAATACAGATTAGCCTGCACTGCATTCACAGCATTTTCTCAATTTCTCTCATTGTTTGTGTATTTCAAATGGCTGAATTTCTCTTTGCCTTTTCTCACTGCTGCCCCTTTAATTGGTCAGCCTGCCTCAAACATGTGCGGAAATGGTGTAGGGGTTTAAACTGAATCTATCTTGCAGACTCAATCCAGTAAACCACTAGGTCTAGAACCTCAGTCTTTTGTGTCATTTCTCTGGGCTTTGGGCCAATCTTTCACCAAAGTCACAGCTGGAGGACAAGAAACCAACAACAACATAGGGGGGAATTCCAGAACTTAGGGCCTTGGCAGCTGAAGGCACAGCTGAGAATGCTGGGGCAAAGGGAACTTTGCAAGAGACCAGAATTCAAAGAGCACAGAGATCTCATGGGGTTGTAGAGCTGGAGATTGGAAGGACAAAGCCCATGGAGGAATTTGAACGTGAGAGAAGATAGCTGGACGGGGAGCCAATGTAGTTTATCAAGTATGAGGGGTGGTGGGTGAATGAGACTTAGTCTGGAACTCTGTGGATTCTGCATGATAGTATTTAATAGAACCGATCATTATTGAAAATGGGAAGTGTGAGGAGAGAATAGGGATATGGATGAAAAGTAGCAGGGAGATTCTCCTCAATGACTGCATGCACAGCATGGAAAGAATGCGAGTGCAGATTGCTGTGTTCACTCTCCACCTCCACAGTACTTTTTCACCCAAAATGGGAGGAGATCAAATGAGAAATGAAGTTGGGGTGGGGGTGGGGATTTGTCCCCCAGCCCTCCCATCTCGCTTTCCTGTCCATGACCGTGCATTGTGCATTGTGCCCACATGGACTGGAAGTAGCACTCTAAAGGGTTGATGGTCATGACTCCCTGCACACTGGAGGGTGTATGGAGGGGGAGGAAGGGGAGTGTGATGCAGCTAGAAATTCAGGTAAAGCTTTCCACCACCTCCCCACGCCGCACCCACCCCCCCCCACCCCACCCCCCAACCCCAACACAATCTGCAGGTTATGGAACCAGCTGAAGGGCCCTAATGTCCTTGCTGCCTTACTGTGTCCCTGTTTTCACCTCTTGTTCCCCAGTCCCTGCCAGGGTGTGGGGAAGAGGCACAGAGGTAAATTAGCTCTTCAGACTGTAGAATAAAAAAGATAAGGAAAGTAATAGGCTCTGAAAATGTCACTTACACATAGGGCAGTTATCACAGTAGATTCATGATCTGCAGCAGAGCAGTAATATTATGCCTTAACAGTATTAATATCTGCAAAATAAACATCCTGTTGTTATTTTTTGTGTCAATTTTTTATATGATAAATTCCTGTGGTCATATTTATAATGAAAACTGCCTATGTAAACTTGTCACACTGCAATTACACCCTCCCACCAATGCTGGTTTGTAAGACCACAGTGTCACATTTCCCAGCTTCACACCCTGTAGTGCACACACTCCTCTGCTCCAAAAAATCTACTCCCCAAAATACAATGAGTTATTTAACTGTTTATAATAAGATCGAAACATGTCAAAATACAGCCAGAATGAACAAGTTTAAAATGGATCTAAAATATATCAGTGTGGTCTGGCCCAAGTATCCCTCCCCCTTTAACCCGGCTTCATCCTTAGTCTTGGCTCCCCATTTGCAGTACAATGGAACTGACACGAATGATCTAAAGTGGATAATTTTAGGCCATAGTTGCCTTTGGTCAAGTGGTAACATGCCCATCATGCTCGTCTCTGAGTCAGAAGGTTGGAGCCCCAATCCAGAGAGTCCCAACTAGTGGAGACTAGAATATAGCCTATAAATCCAGGGTTGCCATCCAGTGGGGACTCATGCCCAGGCAGAGTGACGACTAGCCAAGTGATGTGTAAGAGCTAGGTTCAAGCCCCACTCCATACTGAACTGACGCCCAGCAGGATACTCGTACCCGATGACTGGGCATGTAAAGAATAGTTGGGGAACTTGAGCCTTGCTTGCAGCCCACACCAGAGAAGATCCTCTGAAGATGTGAGAAAGGCAGGGGAAAACACTGCAGCTACTCCTTCGTAGTATCTGGCTCCAAAATCTTGAGCTAAGTGAGTTAGAATCTGCGATGGTGTGGAACACAATGGACAGACAAACATAAAGATGGACATCTCTAATGGATAGGCAGAGTTTTAATCTGATCCTCCTGCCAGCAGACAGTCTGTCTGTTCTAAACTCTATCTGACTTCACTTTCCATTGGCAAATCCAATCCCTTCAGTTTCCGCTGGTGGGAGAAACTAAAATGCCACATTTTACCCTCTGAAAACTTGAGCTCATCCAAAACTCTGCTGCCCATGTTCCAGCTCTCACCAAATCCCATTCACCCATCACCTCTGCGCTTGCTGACCTACATTGTCTCCCGTTTAAAATTTGCCCCTATTTTCAAATTCCTATCACAACAAAGACAGAAAATGCTGGAAAAACTCAGCAGGTCTAACAGCATCTGTGGAGAGAAAAAAAGCAGTTAACGTTTCGAGTCCGTATGACTCTTCTTCAGAGCTAAAGAGAAGTAGAAATGTGATGAAATTTATACCGTTTAAGGGGGGGGTGGAGCAGGTGAAGCTGGATAGAAGGCCAGCGATAGGTGGAGGCAAAGGAGAGATTTCCAGAGATGTCATGGACACAAAGACAAAGGGGTGTTAATGGTAGTGGTACTGGCTAAAGGAGGTGCTGATGGTGGCATTAAGGTAAGAAAGCAGAACATGATAATAGCAGGACAAGGGTAAGCACTCTGGAAAGAACAACATGAAAAAATGACAGGTGGCCCTTGTGGGAGTGGGCTGGGGGGAGGGGACAGTGGTGTTAAAAAAGATTGAAAATAGGATACAAGGTGGGGATAAAACAATGAATAAAAGTGAAAATAAATAAAAATAAAAAGAAGC
Source organism: Cetorhinus maximus (assembly GCF_964194155.1). NCBI lineage: Eukaryota > Metazoa > Chordata > Chondrichthyes > Lamniformes > Cetorhinidae > Cetorhinus > Cetorhinus maximus. The sequence goes on along the minus strand of NC_135887.1, from coordinate 53,335,488 downwards.
GGATACAAATAAAAATGAATATTGAAAAAAGGGGATAAAAAAGGGGATGAAGATGGAGGAGAGAGTTCATGATCTGAAGTTGTTGAACTCAATGTTAAGTCCAGAAGGCTGTAAAGTGTCTAGTCAGAAGATGAGGTGCTGTTCCTCCAGTTTGCGTTGAGCTTCACTGGAACAATGCAGCAGGCCAAGGACAGACATGTGGGCATGAGAGCAGGATGGTGTGTGGAAATGGCAAGCGACAGGGAGGTCTGGGTCATGCTTGTGGACAGACCAAAGGTGTTCCACAAAGTCACCCAATCTGTGTTTGGTCTCTCCAATGTAGAGCAGACCGCAGCAAATGCAGTAGACTAAATTGAGGGAAGTGCAAGTGAAGCATTACTTCACCTGAAAGGAGTGTTTGGGCCCCTGGATGGTGACGAGGGAGGAGGTAAAGGGGCAGGTGTTGCAACTTCTGCGGTTGCATGGGAAGGTGACGTGGGAGGGGGTTGAGGTGTTGGGGTGATGGAGGAGTGGGCTAGGGTGTCCCAGAGGGAATGGTCCCTACGGAATGCTGACAGCGGGGGTTGGAGGTTGAGGGGAGGATGTGTTTGGTGGTGGCATCATGCTGGAGTTGGTGGAAATGGCGGAGAATGATTCTTTGAATGTAGAGGCTGTTGGGGTGAAAAGTGAGGACAAGGGGGACCCTATCATGGTTCTGGGAGGGAGAGGAAGGTGTGAGGGCAGAGGCATGGGAGATGGGCCGGACATGGTTGAGGGCCCTGTCAACCACAGTTGGTGTGTGGCCTTGGTTAAGGGAAAAGGAAGACTATCAGAAGCGCCATTCTCTCAGTTCCGTCGCCTCCATTGCATCTGTTCCAATGATGCCACCTTCCAACATGACGCTTCTAACATGTCTTCCTTCTTCTTTAACCAAGGTTTCACACGCACGGTGGTTGACAGAGCCCTCAACCGTGTCTGACCCATCTCCCGCGCCTCTGCCCTCACACCTTCCTCTACCTCCCAGAACCATGATAGGGTCCCCCTTGTCCTCACTTATCACCCCATCAGCCTCCACATTCAAAGGATCATCCTCCACCACTTTCGCCAACTCCAGCATGATGCCACCACCAAACACATCTTCCCTTCACCCCCGCTGTCAGCATGCCGTAGGGATCGTTCCCTCCGGGACACCCTGGTCCACACCTCCATCACCCCCAACACCTCATCCCCCCCCCCGACAGCGCCTTCCCGTGCAATCGCAGAAGATGCAACATCTGCCCCTTTACCTCCTCCCTCCTCACCGTCCAAGGGCCCAAACACTCCTTTCAAGTGAAGCAGCATTTCACTTGCACTTCCCTCAATTTAGTCTACTGCATTCACTGCTCCCAATGCGGTTTCCTCCACATTGGAGAGACCAAACGCAGACTGGGTGACCGCTTTGCGGAACACCTTTGGTCTGTCTGCAAGCATGACCCAGACCTCCCTGTCGCTTGCCATTTCAACACCCCACCCTGCTCTCATGCCCACATGTCTGTCCTTGGCCTGCTGAAATGTTCCAGTGAAGCTCAACGCAAACTGGAGGAACAGCACCTCATCTTCCGATTAGGCACTTTACAGCCTTCCAGACTTAACATTCAGTTCAATAACTTCAGACCATGAACTCTCTCCTTCATCCTCACCCCTTTTTGATCCCCTTTTTCAGATTAATTTTCATTTTTAATCCACTTCTTTTTATTTATTTTCATTTTTATTCATTGTTTTATCCCCACCTTGTATCCTATTTTCAATCTCCTCCCACCCCAGCCCCACAAGGGCCATCTGTCACTTGTTCATGTTGTTCTTCCCAGAGTGTTTACCCTTGTCCTGCTATTATCACGTTCTGCTTTCTGACCTGAATGCCACCATCCTCCTTTAGCCAGTACCACTATCATTAACACCCCTTTGTCCTTTTGTCCATGACATCTTTGTCAATCTCTCCTTTGCCTCCACCTATCACTGGCCTTATATCCAGCTTCACTAGCTCTACCCCCCTTAAAAAGTATAAATTTCATCACATCTTTACTTCTCTTTAGCTCTGAAAAAGAGTCATACTGATTCAAAACGTTAACTGCTTTTTCTCTCCACAGATGCTGTTTGACCTGCTGAGTTTTTCCAGCATTTTCTGTTTTAGTTTCAGTTTTCCAGCATCTGCAGTATTTTGCTTTTATATTCAAATTCTTATCCTCTTCCTCAAATCCCTCCTTGGCCTTGTCCCTCCCTATCTTTGTAATCTCTTCCAGCTCCATAATCACATTGCGTCCTCCTGTGCATTGCTAACTTCCTTCCACTATTGGCAGTCATCCCCAGCTCTACAGTTTCCTTTTGCACCCCTCCACCTCTCTCTTTGTCGCCCCCCCCCCCCCCCCACTCTCTCGGTCGCCTTCTTTAAGCTCCTCACAGCCCCATCAACTGTCCTAACCACTCTTCTTTAGTTCCATTTTTTTTGTCGATAAAGGCGCCATATGAATGCAAATTGTTGTAGTTCTGCTGCTAAAACTGTCAATATTGCCAGCCAACCATGACCTATTTATGATAAATTATAAGAATATACACTTGTGATCACTGCTATTTAAAATAATAACCCGTACTTTAGAAAGATCACTGTCAAAATGTAATTTGTGCACACTTAAATAAAGCTCCACGCAACCGTCCGGGCGCTGGGACCCGGTGGAAGCCCAGGCGGCTGGCTCCGGGAGTGGGTCCGAGTGCAGCAGAGCCAGCGGAGCAGATCCCGGGGAGCCCGGCAGCGGTAGCGGCAGCGAGGTAGTATCAGCGCAGGCAATGTGAACGGAGCCGAGCCGAGTGGAGCGGCACTGCGGTGGCAGCCGCGGATCGGCACCGGGACGGGGAGCAGGGAGAGCGGGCAGCAGAGGTAGGAGCAACCGGGCTAGTCCCGGGGCAGAGAAACACTGAGAGCCGAGAGTGTCTCTAAATAACAGAAATCAGGGGCTTTGTGTCAAATAGAAATCAGGAACATTGTTGTGCTTGTAATAACAGAAATCAGGGATATTATTGCGTCTAATAACAAATCAGGGACATTGTGTCTAATAACAGAAACCAGGGACATTGTTGTGTCTAATAACAGAAACCAGGGACATTGTTGTGTCTAATAACAGAAACCAGGGACATTGTTGTGTCTAATAACAGAAACCAGGGACATTGTTGTGTCTAATAACAGAAACCAGGGACATTGTTGTGTCTAATAACATAAATCCCCCAGTTCTAGATTCCCCCACAAGGGGAAACATCCTCTCAGCATCTACCCTGTCAAGTCCCCTCACAATCTTATGTTTCAATAAGATTACCTCTCATTCTTCTGAACTCCAATGGGTACACGCCCCACCTGTCCAACCTTTCCTCATAAGACAACCCCTTGGTCCAAGGAATCAGCCAAGTGAACCTTCTCTGAACTGCCTCCAATTAGACAAGGAGGCCAGAACTGTATGCAGTACTCCAGGTATGTACGCAGGTACTGGATGTACTCAGTACTCCAGGTATGGTCTGTACAGTTGCCCTGTACCACTGTAGTCCCTACTTTCATACTCCACCCTCCTCGCAATAAAGGACAACATTCTATTTACCTTCTTAATTACTGTACCTGCATGCTGTTTGTGTATCATGAGCAATGACACTCGGATCCCTCTGTACTGCAGCATTCTGTAGTCTTTCTCAATTGAAATAAAATTTTGTTTTTCTATTCTTCCTACCAACCTCACATTTTTCCGCATTACACTCCATTTGCCCTGTCACTTAATATTTCTGTCCCTTTGCAGACTCTGTGTCCCCCTCACAACTTACTCTACCACCTGTCTTTGGATCGTCAGCAGATTTGGCTACAAATGCACAATACAGCCAAAGGACTGACCACCCATTGCATATTGCAAAGTGTAGCTGTTGCATAACAGATCCACAGGCAGCTCTCAGTTGGAAACAATCGATGGTCAGACTGTAGGGCTTTCTGTAATAAGATGAGGAAAAAGTATATTAAATTAATAGTTGAAATAAGTATCAGAATTAGCACTACCATGCTTCTTCCTTGCGGCATTGTGTGGGGCTGATGCACCAGGACACAGCTGAACAAACTCGTACTGTAATTAAAACTGCAAATGCAGGTCAGGCAGCATGCATGGACAGAGAAACAAAGTTAGTGTTTTAGCTCTGTGATACTTCACCAGAATGTTGACCGAGCTGAGTGTTCACCAGCCTTTTCTGTTTGTCTTTCCGATTTCCAGCGTCCACAGTGTTTTGCTACCATCATGTTGTACATTAATCACAGGGACATAACCTGGGGCTGCAGTACTCTGGTGGTCTAGTCACCTAACAGCCTGGTCTAATAATGGAGAAATCGTGAGTTCAAATCCTACCATGCCAAAGAATTTAAATTCAGTTTAAAATTCATTTATGGGATGGGGCATTGCTGGCAAGATTGGCATTTATTGCACATCCCTGGTCGCTGTTGAGAAGATGGTGGTGAGCTGCTGCCTTCAACTGCTGGAGCCACATATAAATGTGAAAATTATGGTGCAGTGCCCATTTGACATTCCTTGTGGTGAAGGTCCTCCCACACTGCTGTTAGGGAGGGAGTTCAAAAACTTTAACCTGGCAGTCATGAAGGAACAGTGACACATGTCAAAGTCAGGATGGTGTGTGGCTTGCAGGTGGTGGTGTTTCCGTGTACCTTGGTGTTCATGCTCTTCTAGGTGATAGAGGCTGTGGCTTTAAGAGGTGTTGTTGAAGAAGCTTTGCTGAGTTGTTATACTGCATCCTCGCTGTCGCCTCTCGCTATATTCTGCAGCACCCCCCTCCTCCCACCCCGAACATCACCTCAATCTGACAGTCAACCCTAATATTTGCTGCTTAATACAGTTCAGGAATTGTGGAAAATTTCAATACTGTTTTCACAAGGCACGGTTACATTGGGACTTGCTATTCATTTGTTATCAAATAGTAATCATAAAGACCCATTAAGGTATAGTTTCCCTATGGAGCTGAAATGAGGTCTGTGTCGATCGCTTTGGATTTCATCCTATCAAAATGATGAAAACTCACTGATGCTGCACACATAAATGTAAATGTTATTATGCATTGCCCATTTGACATCCCTTGTCCCTATCTTTTTATATTAAGAGATACAAGTTGGAACAGATAGGTCCTATAGTGTTGTCTGTTCAGTCATAATTATTCCTGAACAATCCTGAAACGAACCTCAGAGGAGATCTTTATCTATGATCGAAACAAAAAAAAACAAAGAAATGATGGACAGAGAGTTGGACACAGACAGCTGCGGAGGAGAGAGTGGGCAGGGGAGAGAGCGAGAGTGAAAGAGAGATAGACAGAGAGGAATGAGAGAGACGGACAGGGAAAGACAGAGAGAGAAAGAGTCACAGAGAAGGAGATGGACAGAGAGGAAGAGTCTAAGAGACAGGGGGCTGAATTGTACGCTGGGGGCGGTTCCCCATCGTCCATATAAACGTCAGGGGAGCGCACGCCCCCCACACTTTGCCTGGCTTGCCTTGCAGCCATTTAATAGGTGTTGGGCTGCAAATTGACTTCAAGTGGACCCTTTGGGGAGGAAATCCCGTCTCTGAGCATTACTGGGCAATCAATGGCCGGCAGCTCTCTGGTCCCAGCGGCGGCACAGGGAGCACTGGCCGCTGCTGGGACTGCAGCCCGTCCCAGAGAGAAGCGAGCTGAGAAGAAGCCTGGACTCTCTAAGTCCGGGCTCTCATCGGCGCCAGGCTGGCAGGCCCCAGCGAGGTGAGCGGGATGAGGAAGATGAGGGTGCTGGGTGGGCAGAGTATGGAGGAGGGGAACCCATGGAAGGAAAAACCTTGGGTGGGTCTCTGATGGGCACAGGGAGCCTGAAAAGGAAGCACTCCCTATTACCCAGTCTGCAGCCCACCCAGAGGCGGGCTGGACAGTGGGCGCATGTGTCCCACTGCCATGGGTAAACTCCCAGCAGTGTAGGGTGGAGGTTCTTACGTGCGACAAGGGTGAGTGAGCTGACTGATGTCTTCCCACTCATGGTAAAATTGCAGCGGGCTGGGGATGAGTGGGTAAGCGCTTGGAATGGTGCCCCTGGCATGGTGCCCAATTTTACAGTCCTCACTCCACCTGCAAACTTCCCCTGGGAGGGTGGGGGGCATAAAAGTCAGCGTATAGAGAGAGAGAGAGGGAGACACATACAAGGCAAAGTGGGAGAGGGTGTGGGGTGTGTGGTGTGGGCAAGAAAGAGAGACAGACAGACAGGGCTGAGAGGGGCAGACAGAGGAAGAGACGGAGAGAAAGAGACAGAGAGGAAAAGTCTGAGAGACAGAGAGAGAGAAAGAGAGAGATGTAAAAAGAGAGGGATGGACAGTGAGAGGCAGCAACACAGAGACTTAGAGAGAGTCAGACAGCATGTGGGTGGAGGAGAGAGAGAGAGAGATGAGTGAGAGAGACAAAGTGAGGGAGATTACAACAGCATTATGTTCAGCTATATTGACCTAGGTGAGCAACTTGGAGAACGATTGCTGAAGTAGAGAGAAAGTACTTAAAGTGACTTGGGTGGGGTTGGTGAAATGCGGTGGCATTTGAGAACAGCACTTTATGTAAAGCTTTATCACATCTGCTGAATGTGGACAAGTCAGCAAAGCGCAGAACTTCCTCTGTTTTGGAAGCTGCATGTCCTTTATATTGTCCAGTAATTAATGCATGTTAATATGTCATCCCTCAGATCTAAAGGAGCACATCAAGCACCTGTTGCTCAGTAAAGGGCAAAGTGCCTCTCTGGAGAGTCAGGGGTTTAAATGTAGAACTGTTTTCCAGGTAACAAGGTGGATTCATGTGAGGAGTATCTTAGTCAAACAACAGTCATGTTCATTTCTGGTAGGGGAAGTAATAGAGGAAGTGAGTGAAACTGACTATTGTCTGCCTTTAGTTCTGATCATTTATTTAAGGCTTGTTATGGCTCTTGGGGTCAGTGATGTCACCATGTCTGCCTCTACCATTGGAATGAAGTTTACCCTTGCTCTATTGTCATTGGTCGACTAACAGAAATAAAGTCTTCCATTTTTGTAGCACCTTTCCCAGCTTAAGGAAACCCCAAAGCTCTTTACAACCAGTGAAGTTTTTTGAAGTTTAGTCCACTGTTGTAGTGTAGGAGACATGGCTGCCAATTTGTAAACAGCAAATTGAAACATATAAGATTGTGAGGGGACTTGCCAGGGTGGATGATGAGAGGATGTTTCGCCTCATGGGGGAATCTAGAACTAGGGGACGCAGTTTCAAAATAAGGGGTCTCCTATATAAGGTGGAGATGAGGAAGAATTTCTTCTCTCAGAGGTTTGATAGTCTGCGAAATTCTCTGCCTCAGTGAGCAGTGGAGGCTGGGTCATTGAATATATTCAAGGCTGAGTTAGACAGATTTTCGTTCTTTCAGGGAGTCAAGGGTGATGGGGAGTCAGGCAGGAAAGTGGAGTTGAGGCCACAATCAGGTTAGCCATGATCTAATTGAATAGTACAGCAGGCTCAAGAGGCCGAATGGCCTACTCCTCCCATTTATTATGTTCTTACCTTGCACATCAGTAACGAGATAAATGACCAGATGATCTCTCTTTTGGTGCTGTTTTCTCACTGTTTGTATCTTTCTACCGAGCCTATCTTGAAACCTTTCTCCTCTGATTCCGTTTGCTTCTCTGGTGTTGAAACCATCTTATCTGGAGATTAGCTTAACAAGCCTATGTGAAATTCCTTTGTCTATTATTATTTTAATGGCAATATTAACTTATTTAATAGAGAGCTCATAATGAGTTCAATCATCAATTTTATGCACAAAATCATTTCAAGGCCTGAGTCTGTGTTGAAAATTGCCAGTGCTGTGATTCTTTCTGCCCCAATATGTACTGATGATCTTTGGCATTAACCCCGCTTCCTGGCTGAGCAGCAGACCATGCACCAGCTGCCTATTCTCCATCCTTTTTTAATCAGTGCACTCTCCAGTCCTGGGCACTTTACAATTCCATTCTGTTGTAAGTTCTCAGTTAATTGTATAGATGTAGATCAATGATGGTATTCCCTCCTAAAGCAGGGTTAGACTTCATCTCTGACATGGTCTCTCTATTTCCTTTGCTATTGTGACTGAAGGCAGTCTGTCGGTGGGCCTATATTTTACTGATCGCACAGCGGTCTGCCCTTCCATTTCTTCTAGACTGGCTATAGATGGTCTCAACCACTATTGGCTTTCATGGCACAACATTAATATAAAGTGGTCAAAAGTATTGAAGGAGGTGTTACTTTCTGCAGAGAGTGCCAAGAATGTGCAACTCAGTGCCACATCATGCGGTTGAAGCAAATAGCTTGGTGCGTTTAAGACGAGGCTTGATGCACGTATGAGGGAGGAGGGAATGGATGGGATATGAGGGCAGGATAGGAGAGGTTATTAGAGCGAGAGGAAGCTTGTTTGGAGTATATCCACTGGCATGGACCACTTGATCCAGTTTCTATGTTGTAGATTTAATGTAATTCTGTATAATATTTTCTGCCACAGTCTCCTTCATTGACCACATCAGAGCTGTCCTTTACTGCTCATTTTAACTGTTGAGAGCAACACTTGATAGTTACTTCTAAGACAGCTGAACTGATAGAAAACAGATTGAATTGATATTATTTTACAAGAATTAGTGTGGTACAATCAACATGGATAAGCAAGAGATATGGCATTTGTATTGGACCAACATTCAAATCAGTTGTTGTCTCTGGCTTGTTGTTAGAGAAAATGTTTGATTTACCTTACCTTTTGGTTTTGACATTCTCATTGGACTTAATAACAAAGCCAATAGCGCCTCGGGATTTGAGTCAGAGGTTGTGGCTACGAGTCCCTCTCCAGAGACTTGGCACACAATCCAGGCTGACGCGTTAGTGCAGTGATGAGGGAGTACTGCAGCATCACAGGTGCCATCTTTCAGATGAGAGAACCACTTAAAATATAGTGAAGTACAACATTAACCAAGAAGCAGCTGGCAAGATATATCCAAGAATTTGAAATCCACATGGAAAGCTCCAAAGCAAAATCGGAACTCAGAATAAAGAAGGCTGGAATTTGTATACAGCATGTAAACAGAGCCAGGATTGGCCGATACTGAGAACAATCTTTGTAAACAAGTAAAAAAGCAGTTGTCCTAGGTCATGGTGAGGTGACTTGGTTTAGAGAGCTGTGCCAAAAGGAAGAGGAGCAGGCACAGGGACCAGCAACTGGATTGGGAAGCCCGAGTAAAACGGTGGCTAGGATAGGAATATTAAAGAGGCCAGAAAAAGGTGAACAGAATTGTCCAAGGGGTGGAGGTTGGGTGTAGTAGGTATGAAGAAAGGTAAATCATTGGCTGATCTAACAGGGAGCACACAATGACTTGGGGGCTAGAGCCTCAAGTACTGCTCGGTGAAGGGATCCTTGTGTGTGCAAACTGAAGGTGGGAGAGGAGAGGCAAGAGAATGAAAAGAGGGGGATAAAAACAGAAAATGCTAGAAAAACTTAGCAGGCCTGGCAGCATCTGTGGAGAGAGAAACAGAGTTAATGTTTCGGGCTGAATACGACTCTTCTTCAGAAGGAGGGAGAGTTTCGGAAAGGAAGTGAATATAGAAAAGTAAGATTTACATGAAACAAGGTAGAAGATGAAAGGTTTTCTGGGAAGAAATCAAAATGAATGAGTGGGGGAGAGAAAGTTGAAAAAAGCTACTCACAGTTCCTCAACCCTTATGCATCATTCCCTGCTTGTCTGTACACGACCAGTAAAACCACTTGTTCACATACTAGACCCAAACCAGCCAATGTTGGGTTAGGTGTTCGTTTTGACTCAGTGGGCAGTTCTCTTGCATCCGAATCAGAAGGATATGGGTTCAAGCCCCTCTCCAGAGTCTTGACTCATATTCTGGTCTGATGCTCCAGTGCAGCGTTGAGATTCCATGGCATCATTTTGGAAAAGAGTTAGTGAGCTGTTCTGATCAACATTTATTTCTAAACCGATGACACCAAAAGAGGTTGATTGGCCAATTAATTCACTGTCTATGGAGTTGGCGTTTGCACATTGGCTGCTGCACTTCAGGTAGAATTCATTGGCTGTGAAGTAATTTGGAACATCCTGGAGGATGTGAAAGTTGCTATATAAATACAAGTTCTTTCTTTCCTTTGCTAATTTAGTGAAAATGTAGACCTGATTGTAACCTGTGCAAAATACAACAAACCATCTTTAATAATATTCCAAAGACCATTCATGGGAAACAGTTAAATGTTACACACAAACTCCAAAATCAAAATCCTAAAACAAAATGGCTGATCTGAAATGCTGGCTGTAATGTTACTTTATCACTTAAGGTAATTAGCCTTCTCATATAATCGGATATCTGACCCGTTCTGGCAGAATCCCATAACAATGAGTTTATACCAAAAGTTTCTTGGCCCAGTAATATGTTTGTTTTGCCTCTACTTGTTTCTATTCACCTGTTGAATATTTTGCGGGTGAACTGCAAGGTTTTAGGAAGGGGAACTCCCCCCTGCCTCTGCCCCTGCCTCCTGTGTATCTCTGAACAAGCTGTAATGGTTGCTGAACTAAACTTTGACCCTGCCCACACAACAAAGGAACTGTGGCAGCAAGGGTGTTGTGGGGCGGCCAATGACACTGCTTTCATAAAACATTTTAGGCCAACATCAGAGACTCCACCCAATTCATCTGGCACAGAGCCTGACCCTTTAAACATTCCCCTTCTGAAATAAATGCAACTCAATCCTAACCCTAAAACCAAGGTTTATTGTCCATCCAAACTCTAGCCCTGAGACTAAACCTAAACTCCACCTTTAAAAAGAGTAAGTTCCCCTATCTCTAACCCAGGAAGGTTTTATTCAGGAGACAGGTTACAAGGCTGTGGGGAGCAGGAACAAAGTGAGACGACATTGGCTGAGGGGTGGGATTAATTAATTAGATGCTGGTGAGGGGTGGAAGCTTGAATCAGTTAAAGATAATGCTGAGTAAATCTCACGCCAATCCCTGTGCTTATGTAAGTGACTCTAATCAGCACCTTCTCAGCATAAAGAGCGAGAAAAGGATGTTGTCTTCTTCCTGCCAAATGCTCCTCATCTAAAAACTCAAAGATTAGAATAGCTTTAAGCACTTGAGATTCTCCCACTTGGCACTTCTCAAGAGATGTGATGGCCATTCTTAATCATTCTGGTTCCGATCTGACATCTCTGCTCTGCTCCGCAGCACAGAAATCCTGCACAGTCTCTTCACCTTTGCCTTCCCTTTGGCTTTTGATCTTCTACCTGAGGCTACTCCTGAATGTTGATGCTGCTCTCGCTGTACTCCAGTGTAGCTCCTCTTGCTGCTCACTCTTGGATCTGGCCTTTCCTGGGTCTGGCCTTTCCTGGGTCTGGCCATTTATCTAAAGCTTCCCAATCATCACCTCCCAACTTGAGCAATTTCCAAGCCCCTTCAATACTTTAGTGTTCACCGTCTCCCTGAACCCATAGCCCTGTCACCTGCCATAGCCCCTAGTTCCAGTGCCTTTACACCCAAGTCAAAGTACCCAAGTGTTTGTGGCCCTCATTTCACAACCCACAACAACAACTTACATTTATATAGCATTTTTAACATTATAAAATGTCCCAAGGCACTTACAAAGCACATTATATAACAAGATATGATACTGAGCCACACAAGGAGATATTAGGTCAGACGACCAAAAGCTTGGTCAAGGACTAGGTTTTACGAAGAGTCTTAGAGCGAGGTAGAGAGGTGGGGAGGTGTAGGGAGGGAATGCCAGAGCTTTGGACCCAGGCAACTGAAGACACAGCCACCATTAGTAGAGCATTTACAATTAGGGATGCTCAAGAGGCCAGAATTAGAGGAGTGCAGTTATCTTGGAGGATTGTGGGGCTGGAGGAGATTGCAGAGATAGGGAGGGGTGAGACCATGGAAGGACTTGAAAACAAGGTTGAGAATTTTAAAATCAATGTTTTACTTGACTGCGAGTCAACGTGCGCAGGGATGCTAGGGGAACAGGACTTGGTGCGAGGTAAGACATGGGCAGCAGAGTTTTGGATGACCACAAGTTTACTGAGGGTAGAGTGTGGGAGACTAACCAAGAGTGCACTGGAACAGTCAAGTCTAGAGATAACAAGGAGGTCTAGTGGCGCAGTGGTAGTGTCCCTGTCTATGGGCCAGAAGCTCCGGGTTCAAAGCTCACTTCAGGACTTGATGGCCACAGAAGGTGTGTTCATAATGTGGCCAAACAGGTTGATCATCAGTTGTAAATCTTTCCAGTATGCCTGATGGCAGGTGGTAAGAGCGGGAGAGTTTCCTGATTGGTCACTGCAGAAGGCAACAACAAACTACTGCAGTACTTTGCCAAGCATAATCATGGACCAATCCAATGGAAGCCCATGGTCACCAATGCCCTCTTAGGGCATGGTACTTGGAGGAGGAGGGGAGTTAATGAATATGTAATGAGGGTTTCAGTAACAGATGAGCTGAGATGGAGCAACATTATGGAGGTAGAAATAGGTGGTCTGAGGGTGTGAATAGGTGATCAGAAGCTCATCTTGGGGTCAAATAAACAGACTTGTTTAATTTTTAAAAAAATATTCGTTCATGGAATGTGGGCATCACTGGCTAGGTCAGCATTTATTGCCCTTTAGGAGGTGGTGGTGAGCTGCCTTCTTGAACTGCTGCAGTTCATGTGGTGTAGGTACACCCACAGTGCTGTTAGGGAGCAAGTTCCAGGATTTTGACCCAGTGACAGTGAAGGAACAGCGATATATTTCCAAGTCAGGATGATGAGTGGCTTGAAGGGGAACTTCCAGGTGGTGGTGTTCCCATCTATTTGCTGCCCCTGTCCTTCTAGATGGTACTGATCGTGGGTTTGGAAGGTGCTGTCTAAGGAGTCTTGATGAGTTCCTGCAGTGCATCTTGTAGATGGTACACACTGCTGCTACTGTGCGTCGGTGATGGAGGTATTGAATGTTTGTGAATGGGGTGTCAATCAAGTGGGCTGCTTTCTCCTGGATGGTGTTGAACTTCTTGAGTGTTGTTGGAGCTGCACTCATCCAGACAAGTGGAGAGTATTCCATCACATTCCTGACTTGTGCCTTGTAGATGGTGGACAGGCTTTGGGGAGTCAGGAGGTGAGTTACTCTCCTCAGGATTCCTAGCCTCTGACCTGCTCTTGTAGGCACAGTATTTATATGGCTAGTCCAGTTCAGTGTCTGGCCAATGGTAACCTCCAGGGTATTGATAGTGGCGTATTAAGTGATGGTAATACCGTTGAACATCAAGGGGCGATGGTTGGGTTCTCTCTTGTTGGAGATGATCATTGCCTGACACTTATGTGGTGCAAATGTTACTTGCCACTTGTCAGCCCCAGCTTGCATATTGTCCAGGTCTTGCTGCATTTGGACATGGACTGCTTCAGTATCTGAGGAGATGCGAATGGTGCTAAACATTGTGCGATCATCGGTGAACATCCCCACTTCTGACCTTATGATGGAAGGAAGGTCATTGATGAAGCAGCTGAAGCTGCGCTGACCAATCAGAACAGAGCTAGGTCATACAAGCATAAAATTATGGAGCACTGGGCCAACCATCATCTGGCATCAAGATCTCCCTGTGACAGGACATTTTGGCTAAACCTGTGAGAAAATTAAAAGTGTTGCCAATTGGAGAGAAGATGAAGTTGATACAGTAAGTGGAAAACCGTGGTGTAAAGCAGAAAGTGGGCATCACGAAGGAGTGGACAAACATCCACAAACATTCATTCCCTCCACCACCGACACACAGTAGCAGCAGTGTGTACCATCGACAAGATGCACTGCGGGAACTCACCAAGGCTCCTTAGACAGCACCTTCTAAACCCACGACCACTACCATCTAGAAGGACAAGGGCAGCAGATACATGGGAACACCACCACCTGGAAGTTCCCCTCTGAACCACTCACCATCCTGACTTGGAAATATATCGCTGTTCCTTCACTGTCACTGGGTCAAAATCCTGGAACTCCCTTCCTAACAGCACTGTGGGTGTACCTACACCACATGGACTGCTGCTTCAGAGTCAAAAGGTTATGGATTCAAGTCCCACTCCAGGATCTGAGTGTAACAATCTAGGATGACCCTTCTTTGCTGTATTTAAGTAATGCTGCACTGCCAGACGTTGTGTCTTTCAGATCAGATGTTAAACCGAGGACCTGTCTGTTTCTTTGGATGGGTGTAAACAATCCCATGGTGTTATTTTGAAGAGGAGCAGGGGAGTTCTCCATGATGTCCTGGGACCAAGATTTATCCCTCAACCAACATCAGTAAAAACAAATGTGGTCATTATCACATTGTTTGTGGGAGTTTGCTATGCGCAAACTGGTTGCTGCATTTCCTACATTATAACAGTGACTACACTTCAAAAGTATTTCAGTAACTGTGAAGCACTTTGGAACATCCAATGATCATGAAAGGCGTTATATGAATACAAGTGTTTTTTTTGCTCTTTCAGAGAGCTGGTGCAGGCGTGATGGGCTGAATGGCCTCCCTTTTGTTATCCGCCCTTGGCATGTGAGCATTGCTGGTAAGGTTAGCATTTATTGTCCATCCAGAAATTGCCTTTGAGAAAGTGGTGCTGAGCTCTGTGCAATATCATTTTATGATTCTCCAACTCATCATCAGCCACAAAGAGATTAGTTGGTTATGGTGAAGTTTATGCACAGCATTTTCATATGGAGCAGGTTGATGGCAGTGGATTTTGACTCTTACTTTATTCAGGGTATTGCGTGCTGTAGTTCACAATATGAAAGTTGGATTGCAGATAACATGACAGTGTGGGTTATACCAAAAATAGAACACTGTTCTACGTTCTACTTGTGAGTTCTGCATCTGTTGAGCACTCTGTTTTATATTTTTCTCAAGCGTTTGTGGGAGCTTCAGTCACATGACTGGTAGAATATCTGAGCTATCGCACTTATTCCTCATCTGATCCTTTACCCAGCCAATTAATTGAATCCTTCCTTCATCTGCCCCATCCCTCATCCCTCCCGGCCTTTGCCCCATTTGCCTTCATCTGACCCAACCCCTTATCCCTCTTTTCTTTTGCCCCCAACAACCTCTGACCCAACACACCCCTAGCCTTCCCCCCATTACCCCTGCAACAACCCCATCAGCATCCTCAGGCTTTGGGTCCCTCCCATCCCAATGCGGCTTCCTGGTCTGTTCCTCGCACCTGCTGTTGTTGCTGCAGTTCTCAGTCGGCTGGGAGTACGGTGGTTGCAGAGGTGAGGGGAGAAAGGGATAGGTGCAAAAAAAGGAGGAAAGGGAAGGCGCGGGGGAGAAAAAGTAAGTGAGAGGCAGAGAAAAGAGAGAAGAAAGAGTAGAGGCAGAGGGAAAGGAGAGATGTAAGGAAAATCAGGGAAATATCAAGGGCAGGATTTTATGTCCTGTGAGCGGGCGTGCGGGTGTAAAATAGTGCGCGTGAGAGTCAGCAGCATGCCCGCCGACAATTAAGAGGCTTATTAAGGCTTTTAATCAGTTAATTAAAAGCTCCTTTTCACTGCCCGTCCAACCTGACAGTTGGCGGGCAAATCGGCCAGGCGGCCTTTGGATTTTTTAGGAAATCTGATCCATGGGTGGGATGAGGTTTCCAACATTAATTTAAAAAAAAATGTTTTGACATAATTTTTATTACGTTCATGCTCATATGAGTGAGTCCTAGTGAGTGAGTGGGGACATTTTTTACATATTTTCAAAATCTTTATTTTTGTTTTTACCATTCTTCGGCTCCCTGAGGTAACTCCCTGCTTCCAGGGGGTTATCAGTGTGTGCTGCCCCCCCAGCGCATGCGCAGGCTTCTGCGCACGCACTCCTCCCGCCCCCACCCTGGCAACGCTGAGTTTCTCAATGCGCCTTTCACACTGGCTGGCTGTTAATTGGCCAGAAAACACGAAATTGCGGTCGGGGGCCGATCGCGCGTGGCGGACCGTTTCCTGGCTGCCCCTGGACCCGCCCGACGACCCGAAAATCCTGCCCCAAGTGACAATAAGACAGAGTGGACGTGAGAGACAGGAAGAGCGGAAGAGGGTCTGCAGTGAGAGGCAAGCAGAAAGAATTAGCAAAGGAAATAAAAAGGCAATTTCAGGGAGAGCATTTCAGGCTTTTGTTTTTGATCGATTTCACGGGAGCACAGCTAGCACACGGAGACTGTAATACTCTGGAACATGATGTGGAGGTACTTAGAATGCTGCTGACATTTGAGAGATTTGGCATTTGCTGTACAATCAGGAAGTGCTCACTTGATAAGTTCCTCCTTTTTAGTGAAGCAACAAGTGTCTGTGAAACCAGGAAACAAATTTCTGCAAAAACAAAAATTAAAGTAATACATCGGCAGATACCACTTAGTACACGTTTTTCCATCTCTGCTGAGCCCCTCTAATGTAGTTGCACTTTGAATGCCAAGCTCTGGTAAAAAGTGGCAGCAACAGCAACACATGTAAATGTCATCTCTATTGCAACTTTAATCTGGTATAACATGCCCAAGGCGTTTCATTGGCTTGTAAACAGATGAAGCTTGACAGTGAGCCAAAGGAGATATTACGATAAGTGACCAAAAGCTTGATCAAAGAGATGTAGGTTTTAAGGAGGACAGAGTGGTAGAGAGGCAGAGGTTTAGTAATGAAATGCCAGAGCTTAAGGCCCGGGCAGCCAAAGGCAAGGATGTCAATTACGGTGCAAAGAAAATCAGGGATGGGCAAGAGGCCAGAATTGGAGGAACGTGGAGTTCTCGGGAGTTCTGTGGATTACAGGGCTGGTGGAGATTATGGAGATACTGGTCGTAAATCTAATAATAACAAAAAACTGCGGATGCTGGAAATCCAAAACAAAAACAGAATTACCTGGAAAAACTCAGCAGGTCTGGCAGCATCGGCGGAGAAGAAAAGAGTTGACGTTTCGAGTCCTCATGACCCTTCAACAGAACTGAGTAATATTAGGAGAGGGGTGAAATATAAGCTGGTTTAAGGTGGGGGGGGGCGGTGGGGGGAGAGAAGTTGCGGGGGGCGGTGGTTGTAGGGACAAGCAAGCAGTGATAGGAGCAGATAATCAAAAGATGTCACAGATAAAGGAACAAAGATGTGTTGGAGGTGGTGATATTATCTAAACGAATGTGCTAATTAAGAATGGATGGCGGGACACTCAAGGTACAGCTCTAGTGGGGGTGGGGTGGAAAGACTAACAGGGCATTAAAGGTATAGATTTAAAAATAATGGAAATAGGTGGGAAAAGAAAAATCTATATAAATTATTGGAAAAAACAAAAGGGAGGGGGAAGAAACGGAAAGGGGGTGGGGATGGAGGAGGGAGTTCAAGATCTAAAGTTGTTGAATTCAATATTCAGCCCGGAAGGCTGTAAAGTGCCTAGTCGGAAGATGAGGTGCTGTTCCTCCAGTTTGCGTTGGGCTTCACTGGAACAATGCAGCAAGCCAAGGACAGACATGTGGGCAAGGGAGCAGGGTGGAGTGTTAAAATGGCAAGCGACAGGGAGGTTTGGGTCTTTCTTGCTGACAGACCGCAGGTGTTCTGCAAAGCGGTCACCCAGTTTACGTTTGGGCTCTCCAATGTAGAGGAGACCGCATTGGGAGCAACGAATTCAGTAGACTCAGTTAGGGGAAATGCAAGTGAAATGCTGCTTCACTTGAAAGGAGTGTTTGGGCTCTTGGACGGTGAGGAGAGAGGAAGTGAAGGGGCAGGTGTTGCATCTTTTGCGTGGGCATGGGGAGGTGCCATAGGTGGGGGTTGAGGAGTAGGGGGTGATGGACTCAGTTCTGTTGAAGGGTCATGAGGACTCGAAACGTCAACTCTTTTCTTCTCCACCGATGCTGCCAGACCTGCTGAGTTTTTCTAGGTAATTCTGTTTTTGTTCTGGTCATAAATCTGGATGTGTAGCTCCACTGGAGCTGCCACAATGCCAGAGGCCCTCAAAATGTCAGACACACGCTTCTGTCAGCTTCTCAAGCAGCACCCAGTGAAAGGCCACTAGAATGCACATACCATGTGTGGACCATTAGCTCATAAGATCTTAAGAAATAGGAAAGGGAGTTGGCCAGCTTGAGCCTGCTCTGCCATTCAATAACATCATGGCTGATCTGATTGTGGCCTCAATGCCATTTCCCTGCTTGTCCTCCATAATCCTTGAATGCTTTGTAGATTAAAATCTGTCTAACCCAGCCTTGAATCAGGTATCGGGGGAAAACTCTCCGCTGGTTGGAGTCACAAAGGAAGATGGTTGTGGTTGTTGGAGGTCAATCAACTCAGCTCTAGGACATCGCTGCAGGAGTTCCTCAGGGTAGTGTCCTAGGCCCAAACATCTTCAGCTGCTTCACCAGTGACTCCTGCAGTGATGTTCTGGAGCTGAGATGACTGACCTCCAACAATCACAACCATCTTCCTTTGTGCTAGGTATGACTCCAACCAGCAGAAAGTTTTCCCCCTGATTCCCATTGATTCCAGTTTTGCTAGGGCTCCTTGATGCCACACTCGGTCAAATGCTGCCTTGATGTCAAGAACAGTCACTCTCACCTCACCTCGGGAGTTCAGCTCTTTTGTCCATGTTCGAACCAAGGCTGTAATAAGGTCACCCTTATTAAGTTGCCCTGGCGGAACCCAAACTGAACATCAGTGAGCGGGTTATTGCTAAGCAAGTGCTGCTCGATAGCACTGTTAATGACCCCTTCCATTACTTTACGGATGATCAAGTGTAGACTGATGGGGCGGTAATTGTCTGGGTTGGATTTGTCCTGCTTTTTGAGTACAGGACATACCTGGGCAATTTTCCACATAGCCGGGTAGATGTCAATGTTGTAGCTGTACTGGAACAGCTTGACTAAGGGCGCAGCAATTTCGAGAGCCTAAGTCTTCAGTACTATTGCTGGAATATTGTCAGGGTCCATAGCCTTTGCAGTATTCAGTGCCTTCAGCCATTTCTTGATATCACGTGCAGTGAATTGAATTGGCTGAAGACTGGCATCTGTGATGCTGGGGACCTCCGGAGGAGTCCGAAATGGGTCATCTGCTCGGCACTTCTGGCTGAAGATGGTTACAAATGCTTTTGCGCTGATGTGTTGGGCTCCACCATCATTGAGGATGGTGATATTTGTAGAGCCTCCTCCTCCAGTGAGTTGTTTAATTGTCCACCACCATTCACAACTGGATATGGCAGGACTGCAGAGCTCAGATCTGATCCATTGGTTATAGAATCGCTTAGCTCTGTCTATCACTTGCTGCTTATGCTGTTTGGCATGCAAATAGTCCTGTGTTATAGCTTCACCAGGTTGACAGCTCATTTTTAGGTATGCCTGGTGCTGCTCCTGGCATGCCCTCCTGCACTCTTCATTGAACCAGGGGTAATCACCTGGTTTGTGGTAATGGTAGAGTGAGGGATATGCCGGGCCACGAGGTTATAGATTGTGTTTGAGTACAATTCTGCTTCTGATGATGGCCCACAACGTCTCATGGTTGCCCAGTACTACTCTCTAAGGTTCACACAGTGCCAGTACCTGAGCTCCTTCCTGTGAATGTTAGACTGAGTGATAGTGCTTCTTCAGAGATCTGCAGCAGCTCTCACTCTTCCTCCTGGGCCTGCTGTGCTTGACCAGGTGACAGTTCTTGGCTATCTGACAGCATATAATCAGAAAGGAAAGGCTGGAGTGGGGGGAGGGGGGACAGGGGGGCATTTGGGTATAAAGAAAAGCAAGAGGTACAAGGTTATAGGAGCTGCTGCCTGCACTTCATCTCAGATTAGAGGATGGGAGCCAGGAGGGATATGAGAAGCGGCATAAGGCAGGAACACACCAACATCTGGAATGTTCTTAAGGATAATGGATAAAATGGCGTCTGTCACAGCCGACCTCATGATGCTGAGCACAGTCTCCTCCAATAGGCTTAGATGATGCAAGCATGCTTGGCCCCCTGCAGTTCTACTCTGCTGAAGGCAATTATATGCCAATTGGCCCTGCAGGAGAGAAGGAAGAATGTCAGTGAATGTGTGTCACAGTGTTTGGGTGAAGTGCCTGGCATAGCTGAATAGGTGGAGGCTGTGAGAGTTAGGTATAAGGATGGCATCATTGGAAGGCGTGTGAAGGTGGGGTGAAACATCTGAATATCCTGACTACTGATTGGTGAGTGATGGGGCTGTGGTGCACTGAGCAGTGAGAAAGGTTAGTGGCATGGTGGAGCAGGAGCTACAATTGGAAGATTAATTTACTGACCTTGAGTACCCGCATGAAGTCATTGAACCTCTTTTGATACTGTTGTGAGGTCCTCGGATGGAGCTAGGCTCCAGGAGTTCACCTAGCTGGCCTTTTGCTGCCATTCCCTTCAGAGGGCTTTCCTTGAAGATGTCCTGGTTCTCCATGGAAACATGATCTCTCTCCTCCTGTTGACCTCCTGGACCAAGGCCTCCAGAGCTGAGAAACCTGGGAGGCCTCTATCTTGCCAACAGCTCCATTCGCTGCCCTCCTTACAGCCGCTTACACTACACACAGTAGCTACCACTGGCTGCCTATGAGTGCTGCTCCCCTTTAAGAGGGGCATGCTAACTGAAACACTAGCTCGCCATGCACGCTGCTGGGCCCTCTACTGCACATTTGGTCAGCCAGCAGCACAGTCACACTTGGCTAAATGCTGCAATCAGGCAAATAAGGAGACAATGGGGCCAATTGCGAACAGAGAACTCCCATGCTTGAAAACAGGTGTAGGCCAAATTTTGGCCCAGTGATTTGAGCACAAAGACGAGAATCTGAAATCTGATGCATTGCTGGACCAGAAGCCATTGTCAGCCAGCGAGTGTGGAGGTAATGAGAGAACGTGACTTGATGTGAGTTAGGATAGTTGCTGCAGATTTAAGCTTATTCATATGGTGATTGTGTTACAGGCAAGCTTAAAGAATGCCAGAGGATTGAGGTCTCTAGAAAAGAATGAATTGAGTAGGAGGTGAATCTTGATTTCAATGTGTTTATTATTACAAATAAGATTGTTTGGAGCTTTTTTATATCATGAAAGGAATATCTTGCATTTATATTGTAACTTTCATGCCTTCAGAACATCCCAAAGCACTTCACAGCCATTGAAGTACTTCTGAAGTGTAGTCACTGATATAATTTAGCAAACACAGCAGCCAATTTCTGCACAGCAAGATGCCACAATCAGGGATGATAATGACCAGATCACCTGTTTTGAGGTGTGGGTTGAGGGTTAGATATTGATCAGGATACTGGGACAGCTCTTCAAGTAGTGTCATGGAACCTTTTACATTCATCTGAAAGGGCAAACAGGGCCTATTCTTAATGTTTAATTGGAAAACCAAGCACTTTAGACAGTGCAGCACTCCCTCAGTACTGCAGTGCAGTCTCAGCCTAGTTTGTGTGCTCAAATCTCTGGAATGGGCCATGACCCCTTGACCTTCTGACTCAGAAGCGCTTCCACTGAGTCATGCCTGCATATCATGAAATTCTCAATTCCTGAACATAATGGGAGATGTGATTGGGTAACTGGATGGTCAAGTGGTTGATTAAAATATGCACAGTTGAGAAAAGCCTCTCCATTTTTCAAATGGATGTTTTGTTTGCTTTGATTAGAGAGGTGGTGTTTGAAAATGTAAATATATTAAATTCTGAAGCAGCTTGCAGTGAGAAGACTAGGTGTCAGTGAGAGGAGCTAATTCAGTGTGATGGATTATCAAGCAGACATTTGTTCTGAGTGGGAAAAGGAAAACTCTCTACATAGTGGGTGTCTGCTGCTCAAAACTAACCAACAACATGATTTTTTGATATGGAATTTATTTGCAGTGAAGATTAGCATTGACCTTGAGAAGATAGTGATGATATTTTGGGGAACTGGTTAATTGCTAGTGGTGATGCTCCCAGTATATTAGATGATGATTAGAGTCTGATTGCTGCTGGATTCTTAGAGCAATTTGCCCAAAATTATAAAATGGTTATGGCACAGAAGGAGGCCATTCAGCCTGTCATGTCTTTGCCAGCTCTCTGCAAGAACAATTGACCTAGTCCCCCTCCCCTACCTTTTCCTGTAGCCCTGCAACTTCTCTGTCTTCAAATAGTGATCCAATCCCTCTTGAAGGCCTTGATCTGCCTCCACCACACTCTCAGGCAGTGCATTCAGATCCTAACCACTCGCTGCGTAAAAGTTTTCCCCTCGTGTCACATTTGCTTCTTTTGCCAATGTAACCTGCACAAAAGGTTGGAGGAATTTTAAGTATTGAGTTTCCTTGACAGTTTTTATAAAACATCGCACTGCAAATTGGCCTTGTCCTCAAAAACGGCCATACCCCCAGATTAAAGTAATCACCAGGGCAATAATTCTACTAACTGTGCCCATCTGGAGGTCTTTGAGGAAGCTCTTAAAGCCACCAATAGGCATCTTTTAAATTCTTGGTAATTTTTGTAAAATTACAAAGCATTTGACTACTGTCCATCAATATAACCTGCAAATAGTTATTTCTCCTTGAAAAAAAGTCATTTTCAGTAATTTAAAATCAGGTTACTCACAGGTGGTGGGATGACAGTGATTAAAATTGCATACTTTTTGTGATAAACCCATTTTCAGCTGCATTGTTCGAACTGTACCAACCTACCACTCTGATATAACTAGCTCTTTTTTTAAGAAAAACTTTTTATTTTTAAAAACTCAAGGAAAGAATACAGAATGGTGGGTGAGGGGGTAGTTGGGTCAGGAGTTGGGCAGTCAGGTTGGGGTTGGTCAGAGGGGGTGCAGTTGTGTTGGTCAGTTCAGTCAGGCTGGCTAATTTCTGAAGTAGATCGGATATTAACCAGTTAAACTTTTCTGGGGTAAGTATGCAGGTAAGGCCCGTGTATCTGGCCCAAATCGCTGATACTGAGTTCAGTGGGCAAGTGCCAGGACCTCCGCAGACTCCTGGCGTGCAACACAGACTTAAGTTCAGATCTTGCTGCTCTGGACATTGGAAGATTTGGGCCAACATCTTTCTAACAGCAGCTAATATGATTAACTGGGATGGGAGTAACACTCTGAATAGGATGGTCTACTTAAAGTTATTCCAGACATACTTTGCTTGGTATTAATATATTTAAAACCCCACAAGCCTGACTCCCAATTTTAAATTCTACTTTAATCTTATTAATAACACATTTCTCAAATTCAACGATATCACCGCATAAGAAATCATCGACATGCATCATGAAAATGTCTGAAAGTTTTTCTTTACGGTACCAATAAAACATTGCAGGATCTGCTTTGGGTTAAACACAACCTATTTTCAGAAAAACAGGACTCAGAGAAATACTGCACCCTGGAAGCATCATCCAGGTCATTTGTTTAGTTTCCATAATTTTCTTGCTGCTTCTGCTGCTTCTTTGAGCCTTTTCAGAAGCTCTGCTCTTTGAAAAGTATCCCCCTGCAGAAATGCAGCTTTTATCTCGATTGAACTACACTCACATTCTTCCTTCGAGTAACCATCAGTTTTTCAAAATCCAATTCTGACCAGGCCCCATGGGCGTTTAACGGGGCATATTTCATCCTAACTTCATCACTATCCAACTAACTGGCATCAATCTCAAAAAATACTTTACTTCTGATTTTACCTCACTCAGGGAGCAACAGCACTAAGATCCTACCTTGTTTTCTCTTTGGTACAACAGTAACCTACGTCTACAGATCCACATCATTCGTCCACTGCTCATATGGTTCAGACTTGAAGAGTATAAGAGGATAATCGTACCCTGACAATTTACACTTGCTTTCTGCCATTTTCCACAGTAGGCATTAGAATTTTAGTTGCATGTCCAATGGCAAAAAAATCATAGTCCCCAACCTTCACCTTTAGGCAAATATTCTCTGCTACCATATTAAAATGAGACCTTGGACAATGTGGACCACTTTCCATACCTTGGGAGCTTACTGTCAACAAGGGCAGACATCGACGTTGTGCCAGCGCATCCTTCGGACGCCTGAGGTAAAGAGTGTTTGAGGACCACGACCTCAAACCCGGCACCAAGCTCACGGTCTACAGCGCAGTAGCAATACCTGCCCTCCTATATGGCTCCGAGGTGTGGACTATGTACAGCAGGCACCTCAAAACTCTGGAGAAGTGCCACCAGCACTGCCTCTGCAAGATCCTGCAAATCCATTGGCAGGATAGGCACACCAACGTCAGTGTTCTCTATCAGGCCAACATCCCCAGCATTGAACCATTGACCACGCTCAATCAGCTCCGCTGGGTGGACCACATCGTCCGCATGCCTGTCACGAGGCTTTTGAAACAGGCGCTCTACTGAGAGCTTCAACACGGCAAGCGAGCCCCAGAAGGACAGAGAAAATGCTTCACGGACATCCTCAAAGCCTCCTTGAAAAAGTGCAACATCCCCACTGACATCTGGAAATCCCTGGCTCAAGACCACCTGGAGTGGAGGGAAAACATCTGGGAAGGAGCTGAACACCTCAAGTCTCATCACCAAGGTTAGCTGAAGCCAAGCGCCGACAGCGAAAGGAGCATGAAGCAGCCTGGGCACCCCATCCACCTGTTCCCCCTACCACCATCTGACCCACCTGTGACAGAGACTGTTGGACTCTTCAGTCACCTGAGAACTCATGTTTTTAGTGTGGAAGCAAGTCATCCTGGTCCCTGAGGGACTGCCTGAGAAGAAGAAAATGTGGATACTCGGGCAGTGAAGGATAGAACTGGAACTGAGGTTTTATAAACTTACAACTTTTATTGTCAGAGACACACATTACGTATCAGACACCTCCTGCCAACAACCTCTCTTTCAGCCTGGTCCTCTATATATAGTGGGGGCTGGTTGGCTCAGTTGATAGATGACTAGAGTGTGATGCAGAATGACGCCAACAGTGTGGGTTCAATCCCCGTACCAGCTATGGTAATTCATGAAGGTCCTGCCTCCTCTCCTCGACTCATGCTTGTGGAGTGGTGCCCCTCAAGCTATGAATAGCCTAAATGTCTCTCCCTAATGGAGAGAGATGCTTATGGTCCTTTGGGATTGTGGCTAGGTGATATATAAGTATTAGCTCAGACGATTTCCCAACCCAGCACATGAATACAAGTAATCCCAATGGGTTAATAATTAACACACAAGGCCCTGTGCCAAGGGCTAAAGTTCTCCCCAGAGCAACTCAGGAAGTGGCAGAGGGAGCTCCTTTTAACCCATTCATTGTGCAGATAAAAGAAATCAAAAGGAGGGAGGGAGGGTGGAATGGAAGAACAGCCTGAGATACCACTGTCCTCATTAGCTATCAACCAACCATGATGTTGTTTTCAAATTCATTATCACAACTGAAATCACCAGCAACAGTAATGACTAATCGTGTTAATCTGCTGTCCACAGGCCCAAGGCATAGAGCAGCTTGTGTGGTTGTGTAGTGTGTTTGTGTCGTGTAGATTCCAGCACATGATATGGTTCTTCATCTCTCTCTGCTCATTGCAGTGTTCAATGCCAGCCAGCACTTTGTAACTTAGCCTGAGCCCTCCTGTCTGTCAAGAAGAAGGCTCACTACCACCTTCACAGGGGGAACTAGGGCTGGGGAAAAACTGGGGGCTTTGCGAGCGCTGAATGGATTAAAAAAAAAATGCCGAGATTGCCCAGATAAGGGGAGGAACCGTAGGAACTATGATGGGCCCAACTGTATACCAAATCTGAAGGAATGGTGAAAATCTAACATGGAAGGATGACTTGCATTTATATAGCACCTTTCACAACCTCAGGATGTCCAAAAGCACATTAAAACCATTGAAGAACTTTTGAAGTGCAACCACTATTGTAATGGATGGAAAACCACTGGTCATTTAGTACACAGCATGATCCCACACCCAGCAATGACCTTTTTTTTGTGTGATGTTTTGTCTGGGAGCTCTTAACTGTGCAGTGAAATTAAACCACTGAGCTAGGAGGGAGTGCTTGTGTCACCTTTGGTGAGCTTTTGGCACTGACCTCTATCTGCCCATGGAAAGTTTGACTTCCCTAACTGCTGATCCTTGAAAACCAGGAGAAATTGTAAGTCACTTATGAACTCCGAGATATTAGCTTAAAATCTCAAGTCTCTTGGACAAATCCTCAGCTCTGCTAACCTGCCAAGTCTCAGTGAAGTTTTGGGGAGACCATTCACTTGTGGACAATGGTCACATTAGGAATATCCAACCATGTGCATACTCTCTGTCCCATTAATCTGTACGCCAACTCAAGCCTTTTGCTCTAATTGGAGGCATGAGTTTTCACCGAGTATTTTGCACAGCAATTATGAGTAAATGACTGAAATACCTGAGTTCATTGCTTTGAAAATGTATGACGCTTGGATATGTGTTCAGTTTACCGATTCTCCAAATTTGTGAGGCCTCGTGCAGCTTGGGAGGTCTCAGAGACTTTGGATTGCAAAATCAACCATGAGCACCTGATTAATGGATGCCTGGTTTCCTGAGGGGCGGTTGGTGTGAATAATGAGGCCATGTGCAAACTCGTTATAATATTCAGATCAAGGAGCCATGGCCCCTCACTGCCTTCAAAACGAAGAAAGACTTGCATTTATATCACAATCCCAGGATATCCCAGTATGTTTCACAGCCAATGAAGCACTTTTGAATAATCACTGTTATAATGTGGGAAACCAATTTATGCACAGCAAGCTGCCATAAGCAGCAGTGAGGTAATTGACCAAATCATCTCTTCTAGTGATGCTGGCCGAGAAACAAATATCAGTCATCAGACTGGCAGGATTCCCCTGCTCTTCTTCCTTTTGTGCTGGATGACTAACGCTGTATCGAAAATCAGCACCTCCGGCAGTGCAGCAGACCCTCACTACTACATTGAACTGTCAGCCTGGATTTTGTGTTCAAGTTCCTGGAGTGGGATTTCTAACCCCTTCCCCTCCTTCAAAAAAACCACATTCTGGCTCAAAGGCAAGAGTGTTACCAACTGAGCCACAACTGACTCTTGGCTAGAATCTTGTGGAGGCGATGGGGCTCTCATCTGGCAGCTGATGATCCAGTGAGAGCCTTGTGGTGTACCTTTTGGGATCTTGCATCTTTGGCATCTTGTTCCACTCGGGTATTTGATGGGCCAGTGGCGGGCCTTCCCCCTGGGATAAAGGACAGAAGTCCCGCCTGCCAAGAGCTGCCAGCCAATCAGAAGCCAGCAGTGCTATTGAATGCAACACCACCTGGGAGGCGGTGGTGGCTGCTGGTACTACACCCACCTGAGGCTGAGGATCGTCATTGGATCCCACACCAGAGGTGACTGATGGCGGGAGTGGGGGGAGTGGGGGGGGGGGGGGGGTGGGGGGGGGTGTGGTGGGGGGTGGGGGGGAGTGGGGGGGGAGTGGGGGGCGGTGGGGGGGGGTGTGGGGGGGGGTGGGGGGTGGGGGGAGTGGGGGGGCGGTGGGGGGGAGTTGTGGGGGAGTGGGGGGGTGGGGGGGTGTCTCTCAATCAGGCACTGATTGCCTTTGAACGAGGGACTCCTCCAGCCTCCCCAATCCCAGGGGCCTGCAAGCAACCCTGTAAGGTTTGTTTCCTCAGGCTTCCTGCATGGTGAGCTCTCCACCTGCCATGGGGTTAATACCAGCAGCGGCAGAATGAGGCCCTTAAGTGGGCGATGAATTGGCAGTGGGATGGGAAGGCCGTCGATGGCCCTGACCGTCCCAGACTTAATGGAGGTGGAGGCAGGAAGTTTTCAGGGTTCCCACTTACCATTCTGCTGCCTGATTAAATGTATCACCACCACCACCAAACTCACCCTGGGGGAGGGCACAAGACTCTGCCCATCACATTTATCTCAAGTTCTGTGTGAGCTTTGACTGTCCTTGAGCAACTCAGTCTAAGTGCTCAATATACTCAAGTTGTAAATACTGCAATTGCTGACTCTGAGGAGAGCTGGATAATTCACCAACTTGGAGAGTTGCATTTTGACTGTGAGATTGCACGGGGACATAAAATATTTTTGTAAGTTAATTACATTTTTATTACAATCATTTGGCTATGGAATAAATTACAGAGCACTCATTATTAATTATGCAGAATAGTGTGGATAAATTAGAGAGGAACAGGTTCTGTTTTCTGTATGTTGAGACTTTGATTGCAAAGCTTGTGCTTTCATTATTATAGATTTCAGTCCGTCTGTAAGCTGCTCATCTAAAGGAAACACTGTAAACCATATAAATTACATCAATAATAGATTTGCTTTTTCTACTTTTTTTTTATTCATTCATGGGATGTGGGTGTCGCTGGCTGGGCCAACATTTATTGCCCATCCCTAATTGCCCTTGAAGGTGGTGGAGAGCTGCCTTCTTGAACCGCTGCAGTCCATGTGGTGTAGGAACACCCACAGTGCTGTTAGGGAGAGAGTTCCAGGATTTGACCCAGTGACAGTGAAGGAACGCCGATATATTTCCAAGTCAGGATGGTGAGTGGCTTGGAGGGGAACTTGCAGGTGGTGGTGTTCCCATGTGTCTGCTGCCCATGTCCTTTTAGGTGGTAGTGGTCGTGGGTTTGGGAGGTGCTGTCTAAGGTGCCTTGGTGAGTTCCTGCAGTGCATCTTGTAGATGGTGCACACTGCTGCTACTGTTCGTCGGTGATGGAGGGAGTGAATGTTTGTGGACGGGGAACCAGCCAAGCTGGCTGCTTTGTGCTGGATGGTGTTGAGCTTATTGAGTGTTGTTGGAGCTGTACTCATCCAGGCAAGTGGGGAGTATTCCATCACATTCCTGACTTGTGTTCTGTAGATGGTGGACAGGCCTTGGGGAGTCAGGAGGCGAGTTACTCACTGCATGATTCCCAGCCTCTAACCTGCTCTTGTAGCCACAGTATTTATATGGCTAGTCCAGTTCAGTGTCTGGTTAATGGTAACCCCCAGGTTATTGATAGTGGGAGATTCAGCGATGGTAATGCCTCACCATCCTGACTTGGAAATATATCGCCGTTCCTTAACTGTCGCTGGATCAAAATCCTGGAACTCCCTCCCTAACAGCACTGACAGCACTGTGGGTGTACCTACACCACATGGACTGTAGCAGCTCTGGAAGGCATCTGACCACCACCTTCTCAAGGGCAATTTGGGATGGGCAATAAATGCTGGCCCAGCCTGCAGTGCCCACATCCCATAAATTAACTTTTAAAAATGTGGGGCTGGGAACCAGTACGTTATCTCTCCCCCCCCCCCCCCCCCCCCCCCCCCACCCCCCACTGCGAAGTCTCCTGTCGTATATCTGTACATAGTTATGTTCTATAATAAATAGTTACTGTTCAACACTCTATGGGTGGGACGGGGATGCTGGGAGCATGGCAGAGAGGAGGGAGGGAGGGAGGGAGAGGGAAATCATGGAAGGGGAGATGGCACAGAGGGAGAGATTGTTGGGGGATCGATCACGGGGGAGTGGTCTCGAGTGGGGAGATGTGGAGGAGTGATTTTGGGAGGAGAGATCAGATCAGGGAAAGGGAGGCAGAATGTGACAGCTTTGCTTAGGGGCTGGCGGAAGAACCCCTGACCCACAAGCGCATACCTGCTGGCAGCTCCTCTCTACCTGTGAGTTGTCCAGGGAAACAAGCGCTGGAGGCGTTAAACCCAAATCGCAGACAAATGCCAAGTTGCGGAGCCTCATTTAAAAATTAAAGTAGAACATTAAGGTCCGGAAGTAGGCGTAAATGCCACGTGCTTCACAATTTAACCCTTTCCCCAACACTGTACCTCAGTGTACTGGTGTATTTGGATAATGAAGGAGGCTACCGATGATTCCACTCTCACACCAATGTGGCTGACACTTAACTGCCCTCTGAAGCCCCTCAGTCACAGGGATGGGCAATAAGTACCAGTCTTGCCAGCACTGCCCATATCCGGGGAATGAATAAAGACCTGTGTACTGCAGTAGGTGTGTCACTAAAGTAAAGGTCCATGTGAAGAGGGGTAGTGATGTACAAAATTATCCCAATTCCTTTCAATCATATCCCATCTTGATGGTCTTTTCCTGGATGATTAGTGGATTGAATCAGTTCAAATGTCAGTGTGGGTTCACCATCGAAACAGGTGCAGAAACCCCACAGAGCTTTTCAGCTGTTTACTATTGATGGGCCAGATCGCTGCTTTGGAAGATTCTGCCCTGCAGATAGCTGTCTAAACAGTTGATGAGCAGATTCACTGAGCGGGACATTGCCGTGATCTTTGCAAGGGTCACGTTGTCCCTGCTGCTGTCTCAGCTGGAAAGCTATTAGTGCATCACTCTGCTCATTTCAGACAAGGAACAGGATGAAATCTCAGCATCACTCTGCTACTGCCTTACCAGGTTTCCTGTGATGTACTTGGCCAAGAACGATATGGCACTCGGTTTCACATCTAAGGGGGGCGACGAGCCTGAAACCTGTGCCCGAACCAGGAGGCTCAAGGCCGGGCTCAAAATCAGGCCTCAGGCCTCTTGATATTAAATGGAAGAATTTAATTTTGTGCCGCTTGTTTACCTGGCTGTCGCCTGAAGGTAAGACCCAGGAGGTTGTTGGGATGGGGGCGGGGGGTGGGTTGCTGGGGGGTGGGGGGAGTGTGGAGCAGCACTGGAGGTCTGTGTTTAAGATGCTATGAAGATGGAGAATGAACTCCCGCTTCTCTGGTTCCACACTACTTCTTTGTATTTTGTTTTTTTAAATTCATCTTGGGGTTTATTTTGGGGAAAGAGTGAAATCCAGCATGAGGTGGGTACTATGTTCCTGAGACATGCCTGTTTAAAAGCCTGGTGTTAGGCTGCAAATGATGATTACCATGATTTAAACATGCCCGGAGCTGTCAAAACAGACGCAAGTTCCGCACTCAAACACTGATTAGGAATAGTTTTTGTGGAGCGGTTTTACGTAACCTCTACAAATAACACACACCGCTCCACTGAAGGTGTGGAACGCGCAGGCTGACAGACAACCAGATGTTTCAGGATAGCTCAAGGTCTGAGGGAAAGGCTGCACAGGTTCTGGGACGGAGCACTGGAGGTCCTGCTGGAGGAAGTTCAGAGGAGGAGGGATGGCCTGTATCCAGTCCACCTCACCCTCCTGTCCCACTCTCCTGCAGCAACCACCTGGCCTCATGTCCTCCTCCCATTCCTGGTCCAGCACAGCAAGATGCCCATATGACCCAGCACTCTCTTTCTTCTGGTGACTCCTAGGTGCAGTAGCATGGCACTCAATCTCTTTAGGTCAGCACTTCTCACACTTTCTTCTGCTGTGACCCCATTTTAATGCTTTACACTTGGTGTGACCCCCAGAGTGAAAATTGGAGATGGCTGGGTGAGAGCTGTTGAGCAAGGTGGGGTGGGGTTCAAACAGCAGTATCCCAGGCTCAATAAACAAGTAAGACACCTACCATTTTGCTAAGACACCTACCATTTTGCAGTCTCTGTTGGTGTCAGTAATCGGGCCTCAGAACTCATTGGTTTAGGGCATACCCACAGTCAAAAAAAATTGTGCAAATTTGAAGGGAACTCACAGCTGGTCCCAGGACTGTCCAATCTGAGTATTCGCTCCACAGCCGTCAGGGGTGTCGTTGGAAATTTTGAGGTGCAGGAGCTCAAGAAAATGTGTTGGCCATATCATTCCTAAATCTATTATTACGTTGTTTTCCTGTGTATTAACGATTGGAGTCCCCAAAAATCAGTAAAGTATGCTTTCTAAGTTTGAAATATTAAGGCTGGTAGGCAGTAGGCGTTTGATTTTGAACTGTGAGGTATTTTGAAGCTTGAGTCTTTAGAGTAGCTAGGATTTCATTCTGCAACATTTTACAGGTCAGGTATCCATTATCCAAAATCCTTGGGGCCGATCACATTTCGGATTTCAGATAATTTTGTTTTCGGTTGCAGCAAAAAGGACTAGGCCTACTTACATTACAATAGCCTAAGCCTAGGTTAGCTATAGTCTAAAGTCAGTAAAATGGCTAGAAACGTAAGGTGTATCACTGAATAATAAATGCAGGGCACCTGTAATAAGTTGGAACACGTGGCACCATCTGTGATTTTGCTTGTAGGAGAGGGTCCAGAGTATCGATGTACTCTGCTGGGAGGCATTCTTGAATAGTTCTTTTGGGGGGTGGGGGGAGCAAAAATGAAAACATTATTCTTCACCAAGAGTTTGTACTTAACAACTGCCCAGGAGCAACATGACTTTTCAGTTTTCTTCAAGTCTAGCTACTGGACAATGCACACATGCCTCTGGTACAAAGTGGTTGTGAAACCAATCAGAAAACCTGTCCATGGTTACCCATCCTCTCTTATTGGCAGAATAGTGAACAGGTAATGTCCGAATACCCTTGAAGCTCCTGGGGCATTTGCTCTTCCAAATTGCAACCGATTTACATCAGTGTGTGCCAGCCACATTGGCACAACCAAGGACAGGCAACCTATCCTCAGCATCCTTAACACCCGTTGGTGCACTCTTTCCGCTGTTGCTAGTGTTTTCCTAGGGGCGTATCGCCAGAACTGACTCATTTGTTCAAGCAAAAGGGATTTGTCTGAAACTAGCATATCAAACTCATCAATAGATTTTCCAGTGTGTCATGGTCTGCAGAGACTTTATTGCCACAAACTTGCGAAAACTTGATCCCATGACGCTTCTTGAATTTCTGCAACCAACACTTCACAATAATTTCTGCAAGGGGTTGGGTTCCCCATGTTTGCCAGAGGGAGAGGCTGGCCTTGTCCTTGTGCTAGAGGGTAACTTTGGTCTTGCCCTTGAGTCCTCTGCTGATCGGTGACATCGCAGCTGGGTTGTGACACATGGGCCTGAATTTTGCGTTTGCCGGGCGTGCGCGATCGGCGGGCCCAAGAGTGGACGGGAAATGGTCCCTGCTAACGGCCAGCATGAAACGCGCGCTGAGAAAGACTCAGCACTGCCGGTGAGGGCGGGAAGAGGGCGGGCACTACCATCGCTGTGGGTGCTGGTGGGCGCTTCCCCTGAGCTCCCTGAAGGTAAACCGATGCCTCAGGGAAGCTGCAGACCTCCAAATAATAAAAGAAAGCACAAAAATGCTGCAAAATATGTCCATGCAGCACAATCAAGGACCTGAAAGTGCACCTCATAAAAAAAAAAGCAGTCCCCAGATATTTCTTTTCATTTTATATCCTAACGGAGATTTCATCCTGTCCTAGGATGAAGCTTCATCAAAAATGTAAAGCCCGCCTGGCCAATTGGCCCATCCGCCAACCGTAAGGTTGGACAGACCATGAAAAATCGCTAGCAATTGTGCCGTTAATGAGCTTAATTACCTGCTTAATTGTCGGCAGGCGCTCTCCCAACTTATGCATGTGCCCACCGACCAAAACATTGCGTAAGTGCGTGATGACATCGGGACACCGCCCAACATCATCTTGCCTGATTTTACGCCCATTCGGGTCGGGCACACGCCCATCCGACATAAAATTCAGGCCATGGTGTTGGATCCCAATGCGTCAGGAGGAGGGGGTTCCATGTAGTCTGACAAACATGAGTGCTGCTACCCGGCTTCTGAGAATTCTTGAGCACCTTAGTGTTGTAATTAAATTCATTTGACTGAATCTTCGCTCACATTCTGCAGTGCTGTTTGGAATTACTTGTGTACACTTTAGTGATGGCCATGAATCCTGGAGAGTGCGCTGTCCAGCTTCCTCCACATAATCTCTGAATGCATTGATTACAGAAGTAGATGACAAGTTAAACCACTTGCAGAGAGAAGCTATTGCCCATTCTTCATAACCTCGCGGCATTTCGGCTGGCCAATAGTCTTTGTCAAGAACGCGCAAGTGGTCAATCAGAGATACATAACTGGTTTGGGTTGCAGAGGCTGAACGAGAACCTTTCAATGACCTGGTTGTGAACATTCGATTTTCTAAGTTATTAATGAGATTGGTAAGAAATTGCTGATAATTAATGCTGAAAATCTTCCTGTTGCTTCCTGGTGAGACTGTTCCAAACTTTCCCTGTGTGACTGCAACCTTGGCCTCAAGAGTGTGCCAGATCGCTCTTTCAGTCTGCTCTAAAAGCGAATGCTGTGAAGGATCAATTTGTCTGTATACATAATCGTTGTAATGCGTTTCTGCATACGCTCTGAATGTGCTGAGTTCATGTTATGTGTCATACATCAGAGTCTAAGAGAAACTGCTTTGAGGAAATTCTCTCCCACAGAACCTCATGGGTTTTCCTGTCAGACTCAGACCTTGCTTCATCTTTCACTGCCAGTTCAAAATGAGCGCATCGTGCTTCATAGTTACAGCACTCAGCCAACACTGTTCGAAATGAACTCGCTGCCCATCTGGTGCTTATAATGCAGCCCATTTTGGAAATGTATTGTTCTAATTCAGCAGTGCATTCTGCCAGTTGCCTCTGATTGAGAGGTGATCTGTTAAAAACAGAGGATCATTTGTCCACTGATAAATGGAAGTGGTTCACTACAATAACTTCTGTCACCAAATCGCCCACCGCAAGTTCTAATCTATGGTTCAGGCAATGCCAAAGAATAATATCTGGGTATTGCTCCATAAGTCTGTGAGCTACACCTGATTTGGTGCCCAGCATAGCACTCGCTCCATCACCAGCAAATGCTACAAGGTGCTGCTTCAGGTAGGAGTCATCAGAGCCATGTTTCACGAGACATTCAAGATACTTAAATATTGTATTGGCTTTTGATCTGGACGTTCAATCAGATGTAAAAATATGAAGCGTGGATCATCCTTCTTTTCGCTTTCACATTTCAAGTAAACGACTAGAGCGGTTTTGGTACTTAGGCTTGTAGATTCATCAATAAGAATCAAAATTTTACTTGATGACTTTGATATGCTGGCAAATTGTCTTCCTGATCTGGGTAGGTGTGGTCAATTGTTTCTGCAGCATTGTAGCGGGAATGTAACCCAATTCCCATGTCAACACCATTTGCACTGTGAAGGTCCAGTGAGCGGGAGTGGCTAGAGTGAGGTCTGTTGTTTTGAGCCGGGCAGTATACAGAGCGGAAAACTGCACAAGTCACCTTTACATAAGATGCGTTGAGGTTCTTACAAATTTATCCAAGAGTGTCATCCTGTGCTTCCTCAGCAACACGCTGCACAGAGGTGTGAGCTTTCGACAGTTTGTATTCGACAATTGATTTTCTCTGAGAGATTTTAAACGTGCACTCTGGCTGGTTCCATTGTATGTCACGTGGGACAAACGCTATTGATTCAAGTTTCAACCGCTTGGGCGTGAAAAGTGATAAGCTACTAATATTTGCACAAACCTTATACCCATATTTTTCATGCTTATGGTCTAACCAAGGGGATGTCCCTTTTCCCCTCCTCTACATATCCTCTGTCCAGACATCTGTACAGGGATACAGACCTGTCACTGTGTCAAGCCTAGTTTCAGATTCACACTATGTGGTGCATTTTCACTCTGACTCTGAGGCAGCTGCAGCACTGGAGCTCTCCCTCCACTGTCACTCAGTGTGACAGCACTGGAGCACTCCCTCCACTGTCACTCAGTGTGACAGCACTGGAGCACTCCCTCCACTGTCACTCAGTGTGACAGCACTGGAGCTCTCCCTCCACTGTCACTCAGTGTGACGGCACTGGAGCACTCCCTCCACTGTCACTCAGTGTGACAGCACTTGAGCTCTCCCACCATCCCCCATCATCACTCAGTGTGACAGCACTGGAGCTCTCCCTCTCCCTTCCACTGTCACTCAGTGTGACAGCACTGGAGCTCTCCCTCTCCCCTCCACTGTCACTCAGTGTGACAGCACTGGAGTTCTCCCTCCACTGTCACTCAGTGTGACAGCACTGGAGCTCTCCCTCTCCCCTCCACTGTCACTCAGTGTGACAGCACTGGAGCTCTCCCTCCATCCTCCATCGTCACTCAATGTGACAGCACTGGAGCTCCCCCTCTCCCCTCCACTGTCACTCAGTGTGACAGCACTGGAGCTCTCCCACCATCCCCCATCATCACTCAGTGTGACAGCACTGGAGCTCCCCCTCTCCCCTCCACTGTCACTCAGTGTGACAGCACTGGAGCTCCCCCTCTCCCCTCCACTGTCACTCAGTGTGACAGCACTGGAGCTCTCCCTCTCCCTCCACTGTCACTCAGTGTGACAGCACTGGAGCTCTCCCTCTCCCCTCCACTGTCACTCAGTGTGACAGCACTGGAGCTCCCCCTCTCCCTTCCACTGTCACTCAGTGTGACAGCACTGGAGCTCTCCATCTCCCCTCCACTGTCACTCAGTGTGACAGCACTGGAGCTCTCCCTCCATCCTCCATCGTCACTCAATGTGACAGCACTGGAGCTCCCCCTCTCCCCTCCACTGTCACTCAGTGTGACAGCACTGGAGCTCTACCTCTCCCCTCCACTGTCACTCAGTGTGACAGCACTGGAGCTCTACCTCTCCCCTCCACTGTCACTCAGTGTGACAGCACTGGAGCTCTCCCTCTCCCTCCATAGTCACTCAGTGTGACAGCACTGGAGCTCTCCCTCTCCATAGTCACTCAGTGAGACAGCACTGGAGCTCTCCCTCCATCCTCCATCGTCACTCAATGTGACAGCACTGGAGCTCCCCCTCTCCCCTCCACTGTCACTCAGTGTGACAGCACTGGAGCTCTCCCACCATCCCCCATCATCACTCAGTGTGACAGCACTGGAGCTCCCCCTCTCCCCTCCACTGTCACTCAGTGTGACAGCACTGGAGCTCCCCCTCTCCCCTCCACTGTCACTCAGTGTGACAGCACTGGAGCTCTCCCTCTCCCTCCACTGTCACTCAGTGTGACAGCACTGGAGCTCTCCCTCTCCCCTCCACTGTCACTCAGTGTGACAGCACTGGAGCTCCCCCTCTCCCTTCCACTGTCACTCAGTGTGACAGCACTGGAGCTCTCCCTCTCCCCTCCACTGTCACTCAGTGTGACAGCACTGGAGCTCTCCCTCCATCCTCCATCGTCACTCAATGTGACAGCACTGGAGCTCCCCCTCTCCCCTCCACTGTCACTCAGTGTGACAGCACTGGAGCTCCCCCTCTCCCTTCCACTGTCACTCAGTGTGACAGCACTGGAGCTCCCCCTCTCCCTTCCACTGTCACTCAGTGTGACAGCACTGGAGCTCTCCCTCTCCCTCCATAGTCACTCAGTGTGACAGCACTGGAGCTCTCCCTCTCCATAGTCACTCAGTGAGACAGCACTGGAGCTCTCCCTCCATCCTCCATCGTCACTCAGTGTGACAGCACTGGAGCTCTCCCTCTCCCTCCATAGTCACTCAGTGGGACAGCACTGGAGCTCTCCCTCTCCCCTCCACTGTCACTCAGTGGGACAGCACTGGAGCTCTCCCTCTCCCCTCCACTGTCACTCAGTGTGACAGCACTGGAGCTCTCCCTCTCCCTCCATCGTCACTCAGTGGGACAGCACTGGAGCTCTCCCTCTCCCCTCCACTGTCACTCAGTGGGACAGCACTGGAGCTCTCCCTCTCCTCTCCACTGTCACTCAGTGTGACAGCACTGGAGCTCTCCCTCTCCCTCCATCGTCACTCAGTGGGACAGCACTGGAGCTCTCCCTCTCCCCTCCACTGTCACTCAGTGGGACAGCACTGGAGCTCTCCCTCTCCCCTCCACTGTCACTCAGTGAGACAGCACTGGAGCTCTCCCTCCACTGTCACTCAGTGTGACAGCACTGGAACTCTCCCTCCATCCTCCATCATCACTCAGTGTGACAGCACTGGAGCTCTCCCTCTCCCTCCACTGTCACTCAGTGTGACAGCACTGGAGCTCTCCCTCTCCCTCCATAGTCACTCAGTGAGACAGCATGGAGCTCTCCCTCTCCATAGTCACTCAGTGTGACAGCACTGGAGCTCTCCCTCTCCCTCCATTGTCACTCAGTGTGACAGCACTGGAGCTCTCCCTCTCCCCTCCACTGTCACTCAGTGGGACAGCACTGGAGCTCCCCCTCCATCGTCACTCAGTGTGACAGCACTGGAACTCTCCCTCTCCCTCCACTGTCACTCAGTGTGACAGCACTGGAGCTCTCCCTCTCCTCTCCACTGTCACTCAGTAGGACAGCACTGGAGCTCTCCCTCTCCCCTCCACTGTCACTCAGTGTGACAGCACTGGAGCTCTCCCTCTCCCCTCCACTGTCACTCAGTGGGACAGCACTGGAGCTTTCCCCTCCACTGTCACTCAGTGAGACAGCACTGGAGCTTTCCCCTCCACTGTCACTCAGTGTGACAGCACTGGAGCTCTCCCTCCACTGTCACTCAGTGTGACAGCACTGGAACTCTCCCTCTCCCCTCCACTGTTACTCAGTGGGACAGCACTGGAGCTCTCCCTCTCCCCTCCACTGTCACTCAGTGTGACAGCACTGGAGCTCTCCCTCTCCCTCCATAGTCACTCAGTGAGACAGCACTGGAGCTCTCCCTCTCCCTCCATAGTCACTCAGTGTGACAGCACTGGAGCTCTCCCTCTCCCTCCACTGTCACTCAGTGTGACAGCACTGGAACTCTCCCTCTCCTCTCCACTGTCACTCAGTGTGACAGCACTGGAGCTCTCCCTCTCCTCTCCACTGTCACTCAGTGGGACAGCACTGGAGCTCTCCCTCTCCCCTCCACTGTCACTCAGTGTGACAGCACTGGAGCTCTCCCTCTCCCCTCCACTGTCACTCAGTGGGACAGCACTGGAGCTTTCCCCTCCACTGTCACTCAGTGAGACAGCACTGGAGCTTTCCCCTCCACTGTCACTCAGTGTGACAGCACTGGAGCTCTCCCTCCACTGTCACTCAGTGTGACAGCACTGGAACTCTCCCTCTCCCCTCCACTGTTACTCAGTGGGACAGCACTGGAGCTCTCCCTCTCCCCTCCACTGTCACTCAGTGTGACAGCGCTGGAGCTCTCCCTCTCCCTCCATAGTCACTCAGTGAGACAGCACTGGAGCTCTCCCTCTCCCTCCATAGTCACTCAGTGTGACAGCACTGGAGCTCTCCCTCTCCCTCCACTGTCACTCAGTGTGACAGCACTGGAACTCTCCCTCCATCCTCCATCATCACTCAGTGTGACAGCACTGGAGCTCTCCCTCTCCCCTCCACTGTCACTCAGTGTGACAGCACTGGAGCTCTCCCTCTCCCTCCATAGTCACTCAGTGAGACAGCACTGGAGCCCTCCCTCTCCCTCCACTGTCACTCAGTGTGACAGCACTGGAACTCTCCCTCTCCCTCCACTGTCACTCAGTGTGACAGCACTGGAGCTCTCCCTCTCCTCTCCACTGTCACTCAGTGGGACAGCACTGGAGCTCTCCCTCTCCCCTCCACTGTCACTCAGTGTGACAGCACTGGAGCTCTCCCTCTCCCCTCCATCGTCACTCAGTGTGACAGCACTGGAGCTCTCCCTCTCCCCTCCACAGTCACTCAGTGGGACAGCACTGGAGCTTTCCCCTCCACTGTCACTCAGTGAGACAGCACTGGAGCTCTCCCTCCACTGTCACTCAGTGTGACAGCACTGGAGCTCTCCCTCTCCCCTCCACTGTCACTCAGTGTGACAGCACTGGAGCTCTCCCTCCACTGTCACTCAGTGTGACAGCACTGGAGCTCTCCCTCTCCCCTCCACTGTCACTCAGTGTGACACCACTGGAGCTCCCCCTCCATCATCACTCAGTGTGACCATGTTTGAATGTTCTTTAATTTTTTCACTTTCTGTTTGAAAGAGGAGTTTATGCTTTTTTGTTTCATGATCGTTTTGAAGGTTTGTTCATTCTTTCTCCCAGTTATGTATATAGCAGGCTCATGGGAGCGGAGGTTTTAGGAATTATCCTATTTTCTGTGGGCAGCTGTCAGCAATTCTGACTGAGGCCTTTCTCCCTTCAGGCTGGCAGTGAGTACTGAATAGGCCAGTGGATCTTAGGCTGCTTAATTTTAGAAATTGTTAACTTACCAGAGCTGGGAGTTGGGGGGAAAAAGACAAAATATGTTGATTCTAAATAGGCGACGACTGGCATGAAATGGTGTGGCACCGGAAACAGAAAGTAATTTGGACACGTTGTTCAGTCTCACCTTCTGCAATTACTCTGCATCTGCACGCACACTCATTCGTCACCCCAAGCACACTTTCAGACATTCGACCATGTTAGGCAGAAGACCACTGCTCCAAAGGCCTGCAGTAAGCAGTCGCCAGCCTTCGGCTGCCTCCTCAGATCTTCACAGCTTCTTCCAAGCCTACTTTGTTTCAATTCTGCTCCCTTTGCAGCTCCTTCTTGCACTTTGATCATTCTTTGACTTTAACTTTACTTGACCTTCTGGGAACTTTTCTCTTGTTCCCT
Source organism: Cetorhinus maximus (assembly GCF_964194155.1). NCBI lineage: Eukaryota > Metazoa > Chordata > Chondrichthyes > Lamniformes > Cetorhinidae > Cetorhinus > Cetorhinus maximus. The sequence continues at coordinate 53,295,174 of NC_135887.1, read as the reverse complement.
TTGCGTGTGTGGGCTCCTCTGTAATGGTGCTCCTGCTCAGATCACCTGACCTGTAGTTTCATGTTGTTTGGCTGGGGTTTGGTCCCTTTAAGGCACATGTGCAAGGCTGTCCTCAGCTTCAAGATAAATTGCTTGTGTGCCAGCCCAGACGATGTCAGAAAGGTTGCAGTCTGCTGGGAATTGCAGTTTGATGGCAGGCCCAGCAGCAGTGACAAGTTCCAGTGGCTTGGCAGGGGCCGGGGAAGCTTGTGGGGAGTAGGGGGACCTGGGGCTGTCCGGAGGGGAGGGATTTTCCGCGAGTACTGGGACCCGGGGCTTAAGGACTGACTCAGTTGCGGACTGGCAGGGCTGTTCCAGTCGGGAGTCACAACTCGCGGGCTTTTTGGGGGAGCCGCGGCCTCTGGGGGTTGCCAGGGGGAAAGCGCCAGTGAGCTGCTCCGCTGTACTTTGGCAGCATTCCATCACTGACGGCTGCCATTGTTACACTGGAGTTCGTGACCCCGCTTGCTCATCCCAAGTCCCCAGAGGAGTTTCAACCAACAGCTACTTTTGGTGAAATCCTCGGAGAATTCACAAAATAAATGTTGCTCAAATGTTGAAGTCTTGATAAAGTGTCCCAGAAAGTCTCCCGCCATGTCTCAAAAGTCCTTGTGAAGCAAAGTGCAATAAGTTGATCTCAATTAGTGAGTAAACTGTGAAAGCTGAACATGGCTTTATGTTGTGTTCAAAATCGTCAACAAAACGTGTTCCCTCCAGTTCAGGTGGTTACTGTTTGATGAGGGCGTTTATTGTAGCGCTTGTTGGCAAAATGGCCTGCAGCATCTTTAATGAGGACTCGCAGACACCTCAGTTGCCAATCAGAACATTAACAATCCTCTGGGTGGCTGCTTCAAACTCCTTTACAAAGACGGCACCTTGAGCTAAGGACAGGTTAAACTGTTGTTGCAGTTTAGGATCACACCTTGGCCTCCTCAGAAGCTCTTTAGCACCTCAAATATCAGGGAAAACAGTTCCCCAGCAATGGGACAAATTTTCGTCTGGGTGGGGAGATGCATTTCGGAATGTGAATGGCTACACTTAGTGTTTTTTTTGGAGGAAATCTGATTTCCATCTGTGTTCCTGATGCTGGACCATTTTCCTCTGGCCATTTTTGCAGGTCGGGAATGCCGAGTGTGTGAAATGCACACACCCCCACCCCCACCACCACTGATGTGGGGTCCCCCATTTTAAATGGGGGATGCAAATTGGATTTCTCTCTGCGCACCATTTTCGCCTGGTGGTGCGGGTGTTTGGAAGCCCATTAAAAACACGGGGTGTTGTGCTGAGCGGCTGCGGGCGGGCGGATAGCTGATCACCGCCCGCGATCGGCTGCGGGCCGCTATTTTACGTGGGTGGTCCAGTTAAGGCCCGCTCAGCATGATGTGCACCCGGAAGCGCTGAGTGCTCCCTGTGCGGGTGGGGGGCTAGGCTGAGTCGGGGCCTGCGCTCTTTCACGCACGCGTGTGATTGAGTACAGAAATCTCCCTGAGGCACAGAGCTGCCTCAAGGAGATCAGTTTGACTTTCAAAAATTTTAATAAAGAAATTAAAAATTTAGGATATGTTCCACATATGAAAGTCTCACATGAGCTGGGACATGTGTGTAAATTTTAATGAAAACCTTTATTTCAATTACAAATCATTCATGAAGCCTCATTCCACTTGTGCTCTTCGCCTGCCCACTAACCTCAAGGTTGGACGGGCAGCTATGTTAAGTGGTTTAATTAATTTTTAAATGGCCTTCGACAGTTTGGCGGGCGCACAGCCGATTCTGATGCGCGCCCGCTGAACTGAAAATCGGAATGACGTGTGGTGACGTCGGGATGCATACCTGACATCACTGCACATCATTTTACGTGTCGGCGAGTGGGCCCCGCCCCCGCACACCGAGCTGAAGATTCTGGCCAGCAGGTTTGAGAGCTCGTGAAGGAAATGGAAAGCCTGCTGTGGAGCTGGAAGCAATTTGAAAGGTAAGTATAAAGTGTTCTCACACTTTCAAATTTCACTGTTAGGTGCTGTATTGTAATGTTAGATGTATTTTTAATGCAGTGATTCAACATAGGGATCTGTCCTTTAAAGGGAGGTTGATCCTTACATTGACCAGCCTTGGCTATTTGTTCACATGCATTACAGTACTTTTCCAATGGAGAAAGCACAATAATGCAGTGAAAAAATGTTACGAAATGTCCTGTCAGCCTGTGCAGTCATCTGATCTACTGTGATTTAAATGGCGTTGGCTGATTAAAAAAAGCCTGGCTTTGGCATTTGAAAAAAATTTATGTTTGAAAATAATTTAACCACCTGCTCCCTTAAGTGCACAGTGTGTGTCGATGAGTGTGCAGTGTGTGTTGATGAGTGCCCAGGGCATTTTGATGCAAGCCCATGGTGTGTCGATGCGTGTGCAGGGCGTGTCGATGTGCGCGCAGGGCATGTCGATGTGTGTGCAGGGCGTGTCGATGCAAGCCCATGGTATGTCGATGCGTGTGCAAGGCGTGTTGTTGTATGCGCAGGGCGTGTTGATGCGTGTGCAGGGCGTGTTGATGCGTGCGCAGGGTGTGTTGATGCGTGCGCAGGGCGTGTTGATGAGTGCTCAATGTTCCCTCTGTTTCATGGAGGTGAGTGTCTTCTGTCTGTGAGATGCATTAATGCAGTATGTGTACATTCAGCAATTGTAAATACAGCAAGGATTAACTCATAGGGGATAAGTAGAAGCAGATTAATCCTTCCACAGGTCACCTATGCTGGGTGAAGGAGACTTTTAGTCATCACCTTGTCTATTAGCAGTATTCAGCAGAGCAATGGACAAGAAAATCCAGTGCCTATTGCAGTTCTGCTCTAGCTATTTGCTGTCAATTTTAATTGTAATTTTAGTTAAACCACATTAAACTGTGAGAGCCTTTTTGGGTGGAGGATTTGGACGTGGGTAGAGATAGCCCAACTCCATTCTATTTTGGGTTCAAGTGTTTAACAGCTGTCAGAGAAGCGGAAATCTTTATCCCATCTGTCAGGCCAGTATTCGGACTCGAGCCCAAGAGTTGCATGATTGTGTTCCAACAAACCTTGATGAGATTTGCTATGTGTCTGCCTCAGGGCGATGTTTACACAATGAGAGAGATGGTGTAAAAATGACACACAGAACTTGCACTGTCAACAGCAGTCAGAAATATAAACCACTCAGCGATAGGAGAGACTAACCAGTTTGGTGGATTTTGCAAACTCCATGGCCTCGCACCCCATCGCCTGCACACTTGCCCCCTTCCTTCCCCCACCCCACTCCCCGCTCCATCTCTGCATGCTCTTCCAGCCCTACAACTGTCTGAGATCTTTACTCTCCTCCAATTCTGGTCACATCATTGATTTTCATCCCCCTCACCATTGGTGTCTCTGCCTTTGCTGCCTGGGCCATAGGCTGTGGAATTTCTTCCCTACGTCTAACCACCTCTCTCTCTCTCCTTTAAAGGGCTCCCTAAAATCTAGCTCTTCGATCAGGGTTTTTGTCACCTGCCCAAATATTTCATTGGTGCTAGTTTTTGGCTGATTATGCACCTGTAAGGCGCTTTTATGATGTTGAAGGTGCTATTTAAATGAAGGTTGTTGTTATTGTTGGGGCAATAACTCTTGCCTGTTGCTTTTGGCTATGGGGATTTGTCAAATCGGCTTAACCGGTTTATGACAAACATCAGTTTGTTTCCCCCCTCCCACCCCTTAGGCCAATGCAAGGATGACAGGACATGTGAACTGTGCCCTGTGTGGAACAGCAGATATTGGAGTCAACTTACACAAAGACCTGGTTCAGATTGGGAACTCAGCTCTTCCTGACAGGAGAGTGCCCCTAATTTAGATGGATTTGTGGCGGGATTGTAAAGTGTGAGTGTGGAGGAAGGGGGAATGAAATAGATTGGTCAGCCTTCTATCGGACTATTGGATTGAATTTCAGTAATGTTACCAACGTAGCGGCGCCCCCACCCCTACCATTGGTGGCCTGGTTGCTGCATTTATATTTGAATTAATGATATTAAAAATTGGAGAGAAGACTCCCCCATTTTGAAGCACTCTCTCCCATACTTACCTTCCATTACAGCCTGCTGGTCTTTTAAAGCGGGGAGGCCTCTGATTGGCCCTTCAGTTTTGGGAGCACGCCCACCCTCCTTCATTGGAGAACTTGTCTCCAAGCCAAATTAATGGGGCACCCTTGAAAATCCCAACTACCTGAGCCTTGGTCTAACCACCAGCCTTTCTGGTGCATTCCCATGGAGGTCACTGTGGGAAGGGCCATCAACAATAGCTTGCATTTATATAGCGCCTTTGATGTAACAAAGCACTTCACAGGAGTGTTATCTATAAGTTTGATGCTGAACCACTTAAGGTGATATCAGGACAGGTAACCATAGTTTGGTAGGTTTTAAGGAGCATCTTAAAGGAGGAGAGAGAGGTGGGAAGGCAGAAAGTGAGGGAATTCCAAAGTTTAGGGCTCAGGCAGCTGAAGGCATGACTCCCAATGGTGGAGAGATTTGAATCTGGGATCCTCAAGAGTTCAGAATTAGAGGAGTGCAGATATCTTGGAGGGGTGTGTGGATGGAGGAGATTCCAGAGATAGGGAGGGCGAGGCCATGGAAATCAAGGAATGAGAGTTTTAAAGTCGAGGCATTGGCTGACTGGGAGCCAGTGTAGGTCAGCGGGCATAGGGGTGATGGGTGAGCGGGACTAGGTGCCCAGGTAGCAGAGGTTCGTGTGGCTCAAGTCCAAGCTCAGGAGCCTGCAACATTGGTGGCCATTCAATAGAGCACAGGGATAGTTCAGTTGAGAGATAACAAAGACATGGATGAGAGTTTCAGCAGCAGATGAACTGAGGTGGGCGGAGATGGGTGAAGAGGTGGAATAGGTGGTCTTGGGTGATGGATTTTTCACCCCTTGTAGTTTTTCTTTGAACTTCAGTCTTCCCTTGAGTGAATCAGAGGCTCTATCTGGGCAATGGTGCTCTGATAAAGTACACTGCCACCATGATGGGACATATTTCATGACACAAGGCTGAATTTTCCCAACTCTATGGCAATGCGTTGGGAGATGGGAGGGATGCCAGTTTGGTGGCGGATGGTGTTGGAAGGTGAGCTCCATGTCTTCCAGCTACCGTGGCATATTTCCAGTGGCGGGAACCTTACAAATGTGGCTGCCTGCAGGGTGGCCAATTAAGCTCCCTAATGGCGCAATTAAGGGCCACTTCTCAACCCCCCGGCCATTTTGCCCATGCCAGGAGGGCCCGTTGCCATGTGCAGAGATGGTCAGGTAAACCCTGGCGGCCTCCCAGTGGGATTGGCGGGGTCCTCCTTGATAGTTGCTACAAGGTCCTTGGAGGGGCCCCCCTAGCAGCAATGGCCACGCCTGCAGCAATGATGTTAGCAGTGCACCATGACACCCCTCTCCCCCACCACCCCAATAACCGGGGCCTGCCTGCCTGGCCCCAGCTTCCCCACAAGAACCTACCTGCTCTTCGAGGCCACCTCACCATTGAGATGCTTTCTCCCTGGGGTTGCAGCCCCAGCAATGGCCATCTCTAGCAGAGGCGCTGCTGAGCTGCCGGCCCTCCTTAATTGGAGGTCTGCAGCGGGGGGCTTGCTAATTGACTGCCACCGGCAAATGCCACCCCAGGTCTCACCACCTGCCAGAGAGGGGTCACCTCCCGCTTTCGGCCCCTGAGGTGAGACTTCAAGGTTCTCTGAAAAATTCAGCCCCAATGTCAGAGGAAGACATAGAGCCACTTTACATCTGCCTCTGCAAACTTAATACATACAGTTAATTTGTATTCAATTTAGGATGAGATATTAAACTGAAGTGGGAGAGCTTGGGTCTTTAGTAGATCCTGTGCTTTCTATAGAGTTTAGTTGTGGGGCTCTGCACATTTAAACTTTTGTTTACAGTTATTAAAGTCTGAAGATGTTAAGGCTTTTCACTGGAGCTGAGAAGATTAAGGAGATTTTCAAGATTATGAAGAGTTATGCAAAGGTAAATCATGATAGTGTATTTCCACTGTTCAGCAAGACAATAGTGATCAGGCATAAACTGAAAGACGCGGATAGAGGATCGGTTGGAATCTGGAATTCTCCAACTGCAAATTATTGTGGAGATAGAAACCATGAATTCTTTTAAAGAAAAATTATATTCTTTCTTGGAAAAGAGCAATGTTAAAAGTAAGGTGAACAGCGGGATTAGACTGTGTGGGATATTAAACAGTGGGATTAGAGATTAACAGGGGATTAGGTATTAAAGGGAATGAGGAGGAGAGTGGGATTAGACTGGGTCCATTTGAGGGTGTCCTGTAGTGTGGATCTACAAGAGTTTGAGGTGGTGATGCTGTGCTGCATGTTTTTCCCTTAGATAGAGAATCTCCCTGGGCAGTAAGTGAACGAGCAACTGGCAGATCTGAATACCTCATTCACTGCAACAAGCGCCGCACCGTCTCGGCCAGGGCGATCCAGAGCGCCGAGCGCCTCATGCTGCCAAACACGCCATCTCTGAAGGCACCAAAGTGGTCACCAAATACACCAACTCAGTTTAGGTCGATCATTCTAAAGATTATAAATCGCCATGAGACCTCCGAGCCTCAGGACCATCAACCTGGATTCAGCGGACCACTTCAGGGTTAGAGGCTCCTCCTCTGCTGTTGAACTGGACAGGGAGAGTGTGCCTCACATTTTCACCCCTGGGGCCTTTGTGCTGACAAAGTCCCACAGCGTTGTATCATACCCACTAACTGTATTGTTTGACAGTTTACTCACGATGCTGATTGCAATGCTCTAAGATGCCTGAAATTACATAATGAGTCTACACATGAAATTATAAGTAAATTGGTCAGTAAGTTTAAAGAGGTGCATTTGCTTAAAAATATCACAGCTAAATGGCCTGTACTTATCCCTAGATGTGTAGTCATATTTATTTGATGTATATCTTTAGGGATGGCTAATTGTTTAATTATTCCTACGTTGTAGACCCATCTATTACCTATTTGATCAGTCAGACACAGGCTGCACTAAAAGCCAAGGGATTCCTTAGGAGTCTCGAAAGAGACCAATACTTGCATTATTAATGCTGAGAAAGAGACATGACCCCAGTCCCCAGTCTCCCTGATGGTTTAGTGGGTCATTTCACTATCTGAAGTGTGTGAATCACAGACCCTTTAAGCTCCCTGCGGTGATAGTTTAATGGGAGCATTAGCCAATTTGAAACAAACAATTTCAGTTCTGAATTATAATAGCTCAAACAGGAGGTTGGTGTGAACAGTGGTATACTGGAAATTTACAAATGAAAGTTAAGCTCCAAGCGAGGACAGATTTGGAAGCTGCTGTTGCTCCCGCACGGTCAGATAACATGGAGATGTTCAGAGATCAGACATGAACCTCAGCACAAACCTTCCCCTTTAGTAGGAGGAACGAGGAAGCTTTTGGTTTCTGTAGTCACATCGGTTTGTCTGGAAGGAAGGATTTGCATTTCTATAGCGACTTTCACAACCTCAGGATGTCTCAAGTGACTTTACAACCACTGAACTGTTTTTAGAGTGTGGTAACTGTTGTAATGTGGGGAATGCAGCAGCCAATTTGTGCACAACAAGCTCCCACAATCATCAGTGAGGTAAATTACAAGAAAATCTGTTTTTAAATGTTGATTGAGAGATAAATAATATGAATAATAATCTGACTGGAATCTGTAATACTGGATTAAGCATAAGGAAAAGAAACAACTTGTAATTATGAGGCATTTTTCACAACCTCAGAATGTCCCAAAATGATTTTTGGTCAATGAAGTGTGTTGAAATGCTTGGTCTTAATTGTAATATAGGCAATGGGGCAGCCATTTTGTGCACAGCAAGGTCCCACAAAAAGCAAAGAGATACATGTTTTAGGTGTTGCCTGAGGGTTTAATATTGTCCAGGACTCCGGGGAGAATCTCGCCGTTCTTGTTTGAAATGCTCCATGCCCAGGGGGGCAAACGGGACTTCGTGTCTCACCTGAAGGATTGCACCTCCAACAGTGCAGCACTCTCTCAGTGTTCCACTGGAGCGTCGGCCAAGACTTTGCGCTTAAGTCCCAGAAGTAGGGCTCAAACCCACAACTCTCTGACTCAGGTGTGTGAGTGCTGCCGCTGAGCCATTGGCTGATCACCTACTTCATCTTTAGTGGATGAATACAACATTGGAGGCATCTGCAGCTTTGAGCTGACACGAGGATTGCTTTTGGAGTCTACCGTATGTCAGCCGGTGATAGTTTGGGTCTAGGTGGGAGGGAGGCCTGGCCCATTTTCCTGGGCGAGACTCAGTATGTTAGAAGCAGTACGTGGCAGTATTGAACAGGTACTGACAGGACAGCATGCTAGTTGGGGATGGGGGTTGGGGGGTGTGGGGTAATCTGGCAGCTGCTCTGCACAGCCATGCTGGAACTTTCTTATTAAGGGAGGAACTAATCCGTGAGATGGCCCATCTGTATCACTGCAAGAACACAGGCACATAATTCTAGGGCCTCTCCAAACTGCATGAAATAGAAATACATGGGCCAAAATCTTCTGTTGGTTGTTGATTTTCATTTTCCAGGTCCCGACCCCACACAGGTCTGTATTCCGGAGTGATCTTCCAGGAGGTGGCCTCCTAATTGGCTGCCTCTACGCCCATCATCTAAGTAAAGAAAGTGCGGGGGAGTGGTTCCTGAGGGCCCCTTGGAAGTGTGCATAATATTTCAAAAATGGAGAAAGACAAAGCTGGTAGGTCTCTCAGGGTGGAGGAGAAGCCCGTCCGGAGGATGCATTTGGGCCACCGATGCTGCCCCTCCTTCCCACAGTCCCATCATTGGAGCCAGGAGCCTGCAGCTCCAATGGGTCACTGGCCTGGCGCTGGGAGGCTGTCTCCATGGTAATGCCAGGCTCGGCACTCAGGGGGAGACTGCTCTGATGACAGGAAGATCCCAGTGGCGTGCTCCCCGCACCCCTATTAGGCCCATAACTGATTCCGGGTGGTTAGCTGCTGCCATTGTTCACCCGCCTTCAGCAAGATTGCCCAGAGGAGAGAACACATCAACATGCCAACGCTCAAAGCCCAAACTTGCACCCAGTTCTGCCTCCAAACCTGCCTCCACGGGACCAGGAAGATTCCGTCATCGAATTTACAACATGGAAGCAGGGCGTTTGACTCAGCCAGCCCACATCATTATTTACCCAGCTTCTTATGGGTTGTTATTGTGAACAAGTACTGACCGGATTTACACGCTTTGTTTTTTTTTCCAAGTTGGCGCAGTTTCTGCATCAATAACTAGCTCAGGATGTGAATCCCACAATCTCTCAATTCTCTCTGTGGGAAGACGCTTCTCCTGCTCCCAGCTCTGAATGTCCTGCAGTTAATCTTGTGGCAATGACCCCTCATCTTTGACCTCTCATCTTTGACCCCCTCAATGGAAACAGCCTGCTGCTATCCACCCAGTCTCATTCTTTCAGCATTTCAACTACTTCTATCATTCCACTCTGAAATCTGTGTTTTTCAAATGAGAAGACCCAATTTTTCAAGACTTCCCTGTATTTATATTCCCTCATACCAAGCAATGTCCTTGTGAATCTGCATTTTAACCTCTTGAAAACCTCATTATGAACAATATAGATGGGATAATATACACTGTGCTTCAACTGAGGTATTATGAAGTATTGAGATAGTCTCATTGTTAGCTCTTGGTTTTATATTCTACATCACATCATGAAATCTAGAATTCCAGTAGTGTTTTTTTTACAGCTTTATCACTTCTGCCTTGATGCCTGTGAATCCGTCCTTCTGAAACCCTCTGCTCCCTACAGCACCAAGCCTAATTCACTGCATCATTACCCCACCTGAGAAACTGCCCGATTCTCCCTGCTAAGCAATTTTTAATTCAGTTTGCCACCTTTTCTCTAATTCCATACCCCTCAGTCTTCCCTTGATAATCTCTCCTGTGAAAATGAGGCAATCCAGACTTGGAGCTAGCTTGGACTCTGGTTAAAGGGACCAACATAGGCTCTGAATAAAGGGGCTAATTCAGGCTTGGTTAAAGGGGCCGAACAGGGCTCTGGGTAAAGAGGACGATTTGGGCACTGGTTAAAAGGAGCTAATTTGGGCTCTGGGCCAAGGGGTAGACGCGGTCTGTGGTTAAAGCAGCTGACTCGGGATCTGAAGGGGGGCATCGCAGGCCGTGTTTAAAGGGGCCGACGCAAGTTTTTGTTAAAGGGGCTGACTCAGGCTCTGGTGAGAGGGGCTGACTCGGGCTCTCATTAAAGAGGCTGACAGATTCTGTTTCAAGGGACTGACTCGGGCTCTGTTTCAAGGGACCGACTCGGGCTCTGTTTCAAGGGACCGACTCGGGCTCTGTTTCAAGGGACCGACTCGGGCTCTGTTTCAAGGGACCGACTCGGGCTCTGGTTAAAGGGACCGACTCGGGCTCTGGTTAAAGGGACCGACTCGGGCTCTGGTTAAAGGGACCGACTCGGGCTCTGGTTAAAGGGACCGACTCGGGCTCTGGTTAAAGGGACCGACTCGGGCTCTGGTTAAAGGGACCGACTCGGGCTCTGGTTAAAGGGACCGACTCGGGCTCTGGTTAAAGGGACCGACTCGGGCTCTGGTTAAAGGGACCGACTCGGGCTCTGGTTAAAGGGACCGACTCGGGCTCTGGTTAAAGGGACCGACTCGGGCTCTGGTTAAAGGGACCGACTCGGGCTCTGGTTAAAGGGACCGACTCGGGCTCTGGTTAAAGGGACCGACTCGGGCTCTGGTTAAAGGGACCGACTCGGGCTCTGGTTAAAGGGACCGACTCGGGCTCTGGTTAAAGGGACCGACTCGGGCTCTGGTTAAAGGGACCGACTCGGGCTCTGGTTAAAGGGACCGACTCGGGCTCTGGTTAAAGGGACCGACTCGGGCTCTGGTTAAAGTGGTGTGTGTGAAGTGACTCTGTATGTGTGTGCATGAATGAAGCTCCATTGGGGAGGATGGCATTTGAGACTGATGTGACCAGGCAGATGGGAAGGAATGAAACCAGTGGTAGTCTCAGCTAGTGTGGGTCAGACCCCCTGACCCACACTGTAAATCTGGTGTCTGTGCAGCTCGGCCTTTCCTGATGTGTACAACATGTGAAACGCTTGACCTAGTTCCTTGTGAATTAAATCCGGGGGCTCTGTCACACAGTTGAAATCAGTTAAAGCCAGAATTTACTCTAGAACAGTGACAGGAAGTGACAGGAAACGGAGTAGTGGTGAATGGTTGTTTTTCGAACTGGATGAAGGTTTACAGTGGAATTCCTCAGGGACCCTTGCTCTTCCTGATATATATTAACGATCTAGACCTTGGTGTACAAGGCACAATTTCAAAATTTGTGGAGAATACAAAACTTGGAAGCATTGAGAACTGTGAGGATGATAGTGTCGAACTTCAAATGGACATAGAGAGGTTGGTGGAACGGGCATATAGGTGACATGAAATTTAATGTAGAGAAGTGTGAAGTGATTCATTTTGGGAGGAGGAACACAGAGAGACAATATAAAGTAAAGGGTACAATTCTAAAAGGGGTGCAGGAGCAGAGGGACCTGGGTGTATCTGGCTGGACAGATTGAGAGAACGGTTAATAAAACATACAGTATCCTGGGCTTTATTAATAGGGGCGTTGAATACAAGAGCAAAGAAGTTAAACTTGTACAGAACACTGGTTTGGCCTCAAGCTGGAGTATTGCATCCAATTCTCCACCACACTTTAGGAAAGATGTGAAGGCATTGGCGAGAGTGCAGGAAAGATTCACGAGAATGTTCCAAGGATGAGGAACTTCATTTATGTAAGAAGATTGGAGAAGTTGGGATTGTTCTCCTTGGAGAGGAGAAAGTTGGGAGGAGATTTGTTAGAGGTATTCAAAATCCTGAGGGATCTAGACCGTGGATGAGATTTCATGTTTTTTCTACTTCCCGCTGGGGCTCCTGGCCTGCCCGCCAACCTTAAGGTTGGATGGGCAGGTCCACTAATTACTTTAATTGCTTTGTCAATGGCCTCAATTGGCTGTGTCCCTGCCTTCCTGAAAATGTAAATGGGGCGCGGTGACGTTGGGAGTTCCGCCCGAGGTCACCACGCATCATTTTACGTGTTGGCAAGCGGGCCCCACCCCTGCTTGGCGACTGTAAAATCCAGCCCCAAGTCTGGATAAAGTTTGGAAGATGTATAGTTTAATGTGATTCATACTGAGCATGGATCAGAATGAAGCAGGACCATGATGCGTCTTTTTCTGTCCTTCCTCCCCAAAATCTAAATAAAGGAAACTGCCAAGGTACAAGGCGTGAGTTGGCTAAGATAGATTCGGGAACTTCATTAAAATGCATAACGGTGGCTAGGCAATGGCTAATATTTAAGGAACGAATTGCAACAGTTATATATTCCTTTCTGGTGCAAAAACACAACAGGAAAAGTGGCCCAACCATGGCTAACAAAAGAAATTAAGGATAGTATTAGATCCAAAGAGAGTCATATAAAGTTGCTAGAAAAAGTAGCAAGCCTGAGGATTGGGAGCTGTTTAGAGTTCAGCAAAGGAGGGCCAAGAGATTGAATAAGAACGTAAAATAGAGTATGAGAATACATTTGCAAGGGACATTAAAGCGGACTGTAAAAGCTTCCATAAGTATGTAAAAAGAAAAAGATTAATGAAGACAAGTGCAAGTCCTTTACAGTCCGAAATGGGAGAATTTATAATAGAAAACAAGGAAATGGCAGGGCAATTAAACAACTACTTTAGTTCTGTCTTCATGGAGAAAGACACAAATAACTTCCCAGAAATACTAGGGAACCAAGGGTCTGGTGAGAAGGAGGAATTGAAGGAAATTAATATTACTAAAAAAATAGTGCTGGAGAAATGGGACCGAAAGCCATTAAATTCCCAGGGCCCAATAATCTACATCCTAGGGTGCTAAAGGAGGTGACTATGGAAATAGTGGATGCATTGGTTTTCATCTTCCAAAATTCTGTAGATTCTGGAACAGCAGATTGGAGGGTGACAAATGTAATACCACTATCTAAAAAAGGAGGGAGGGAGAAAACAGCGAATTACAGACTGGTTAGCCTAACATCCAGTAGTAGGGAAAATGCTAGAGTCTATTATAAAGAATATGATAACAGGTCACTTAGAAAATATCAACGGGATTAGACAAAGTCAACATGCTTTATGAAAAGGAAATCATGTTTGACAAACCTACTGGAGTTTTTTGAGAACATAACTAGCAGAATAGATAAAGGGGAACCAGTGGGTGTGGTGTATTTGGATTTTCAGAAAGCTTTTGATGAAGTCCCACATAAGAGGTTAGTGGGTAAAATTAAAGCACATGGGATTAGGAGTAAACTATTGGCATGGATTGAGAATTGGTTAGCAGACAGGAAACAGAAAGTAGGAATAAATGGAGCGGCAGGTGGTGACTAGTGGGTACCACAGGGATTAGTGCTTGGGCCCCAGCTATTCACAATATATTTCAATGGTTTGGATGAGGGAACCAAATGTAATATTTCCAAGTTTGCTGATGACACGAAACTTGGTGGAAGGTGAAGAGTGAAGAGGAAGTTAAGCGGCTTCAAGACGATTTAGACAGATTGAGTGAATGGGCAAATACGTGGCAGATGCAGTATAATGTGGATAAGTGTGAAGTTACCCACTTTGGTAGGAAAAACAGAATGGTAGAGTATTATTTAAATGGTGATAGATTGGGAAATGTTGGTGTACAAAGGTACACCAATCACTGAAAGCAAGCATGCAGGTACAGCAAGCAGTTAAGAAGGTAAATGGTATGTTGGCCTTCATTGCGAAAGGACTTGAGTACAGGAGCAGGGATGCCTTACTGCAGCTGTACAGGGTCTTGGTGAGACCATACCTGGAGTATTGTGTGCAGTTTTGGTCTTCTTACCTAAGAAAGGATGTACTTACCATAGAGGGAGTGCAACGAAGGTTCACCAGACTGATTCCTGGGATGGCAGGATTGTTGCACGAGGAGAGTTTGGGCCGACTAGGCCTGTATTCACTGGAGTTTAGAAGAATGAGAGGGGATCTCATTGAAACTTATAAAATTCTGACAGGGCTGGACAGACTGGATGCAGGGATGATGTTTCCTCTGGGTGTGGAGTCTAGAACAAGGGGTCACAGTCTCAGGATATGGAGTAGACCAGTTAGGACTGAGATGAGAAGAAACCTCTTCACTCAGAGGGCGGTGAACCTATGGAATCCTTTACCACAGAGGGCTGTGGAGGCCAAGTCACTGAATATATTTAAGGAGGAAATAGATAGATTTCTGGACCCTAAAGGCGACAAAGAGCATGGGGGGCTGAGCGGGAGTATGGCATTGAGATAGAGGATCAGCCATGATCATATTGAATTGCAGAGCAGGCTTGAAGGGCCGAATGGCCTACTCCTGCTCCTATTTTTCTATGTTTCTATGTTTTCTATGTTTACTCCTCTTTAACTGTGGAAGATCCTTCTGTCATTTTCAGATTGTGTATTAATTCTGTAGTTTGAAAACTTCTATGCTTGATTTTGACTGTTAAGGTTTGATTTTTAAAATTCATTCATGGCATGTGGGCATCGTTGGCTAGTCCAGCATTTATTCCCATCCCTAATTGCCCATAAGAAGGTGATGGTGAGCCGTACTCTCGAGTGGCTTGCTAGACTATTTCACAGGGCACTTAAGAGTCAGCCACATTGCTGTGGGTCTGGAGTCACATGTAGGCCAGGCCAGGCCAGGTAAGGATGGCAGATTTCCTTCCCTAAAGGACATTAGTGAAGCAGATGGGTGTTTACAACAATCTGGTAGTTCATGGTCACCGTTACAGATACTAGCTTTTTATTCTAGAAGAATTAACTTCATGATTTGTGTATGGACTCTGCATTTTTCCTTCACTAAACCCCCAGCTCTCTGGTGGTGACTGGATTTATGCTGGCACCACGGTTTATCAGTTTGTCATTTCTGCCACTGCCACAGCTCATCTGCTGCTAAAGCCCTCGTCCATGCCTTGGATATCTCCAGACATGACTATTCTAATGCTCTCCTGGCCAGCCTTCCATTTCCCACCCTCCATAAACTTCAGCTCATCCAAAATTCAGCTGCCTGTGACCTAACTCACACAGAGTCCTGATCAGCCCTCGCTGCTGTATTGTTGACTCCCAGCCATGTCTTAAAATTCCCATCCTTGAGTTCAATTCCCTTCATGGGCCCTCCCTTTTTCTATAACCTTCTCCAGCCCTACAATCCTCTGAAATGTCTGTTTCACCAGTTTTGTCCTCTTGTGCATTCCAGACTTCCTTCGCTGCAGCACTGGTGGTCATGCCTTTAGCCATTTAAGTCCTAAGCTCTGGAATTCCCTCCTGAAATCTCTCTGTCTCTCTTCCCTCCTTTAAGACACTTCTTCTTAAACTAACCCCCCCCCCCCCACCAACCCGCACCCCCCTCCTTTGCCCAATCTTTCGGTCACCTGTCCTAATATCTCTGTATGTGGCTCAGTATCAAGAGTTGTCTGATTTACTCTCTTGTGAAGTGCCTTGGGGCAATTTACTTCATTAGAGGTGCTAGGTAAATGCAAGTTGTTCAGATCAATATCAGACTTGTTTTCAGAACGTTTTAAAAACAGCTATGATGGAACTAAGTCCTAACTTGAAGGACATGTAATGCTGAGAGTTTGGAATTGGGCTGGGGATTGTGTCCAGAACCAGCAGTATAGTAACCAGCGAGCCCAGAACTAAGACTGCAAATACTACCCACGGGCATTTTATTTTATGTTTTTCAAGGGCTGAAGTACATTTAAAAATAGTTTTAACAATGTTTCCTTTGGCACTAAAAGCAAGCTGTGTAAAGAAGGAACTTGCATCTCAGTAGAATCTTTAACAACCTCAGGATGCTCTGTGTGGTGCGTTATAACCAATGAAGTGTTTTGTGAAGTGTAAATACTTTTGTAATGTAGGAAATGTAGCAGCAATGTGATCATTAGCAGATAATTGATTTTGCAGACATTGGTTGAGGCATAAAAATTGACCGAAACACAAGTGATAACTCACCCGCTCTTCTTCAAATAGTGTAAGGAAATCTTGTACAGCTACCTGAAATGGCAGATGAGAGCCTTGGTTAAGCATCTCAATCCAAAAGTCAGCACCTCCAACAGCATAGTGTTCCTTCAGTACTGTCACATTGAGTCCCTAGAGTCAGACTTGAACCCACAACTTTCTGACTGAGAGGTGAGAGCCCTGTCCACTGAGCCATGGCTAATAAGTAATGTCATTGCTGTTTAAATCACCAATTACGTTCTGTCAGGCTGACTCAAATAGTGGCAATGACTTGCAGATTCTTGTTCTGGGCTCTCGCTGTCAAGATGAATATCAGTCCAAATTATTTTGCGTGGAAACTTTTTAACCAAAATAGTTGAGAAACTGTCACCTCAAGAGCTGAGTTCAAATCAAATGAACAGCCTACTTCTTAAAAAAGAGACAATTTTGGACCATTAAGACATGGTTCCAGATCAGGAGTAGCCAGGTGAATGAAATGAGATTCAATTGATTACCACCAGGTCAAACCGATTGTGACCCAAGTCAGAATAAATAATTAAACTGCTGCCAGGTGATATGAGGGGGTATGGGTGATATGAAGGGGTATGAAGGTTGCATTGGGACATGGGGGAGGGCATGGAGACAAGGGGACATGGAGGCAGCATGGGGGTTTGGAGGACACATGGACATGGAAGGGATATGGTATCATGGGGGTAGGTGGAGGGGGTGAGGGCTAGAGGATCTAACAACCAAGAGTATAACTGGGTCGATGTCCCAGTAAATGGAGGTGGGCCTACCGATCTGCGGGGCTGGATACCTGCCCGCCTCCATTGCCGCCTCGGGAGGCAACAGCTCCGACTCCAGCTTGCACCTGACTTTCGAAAACCAAAATTCCAGGTGAATGGGCTGGCTTTCCAAAGTCAAGGATGCAATGCCAGGAAATGGTGCGGGACACGCCTCCCTAACTGAAGATGAAGTATTCAGCCCG
The DNA here is from genome assembly GCF_964194155.1 of Cetorhinus maximus. Lineage (NCBI taxonomy): Eukaryota > Metazoa > Chordata > Chondrichthyes > Lamniformes > Cetorhinidae > Cetorhinus > Cetorhinus maximus. The sequence goes on along the minus strand of NC_135887.1, from coordinate 53,278,104 downwards.
TGCATTCAAGTTGTTTTTTTCACTTCATTTGGTGACACTTCTGCCTCCTTTAGTTCCAGCTCTTCTCAAGATGTGCATTGGGATCATAATCATAGAGGCATTAATATATGGAGTTCGGGAAAGATAGGCACAGATCCCGAAAGCAATAATAGATTCAAGGTCTTTGGAGGGGAAAGGGAGTTTGGAGATTGGGTGGTAATTTGCAAGGACAGAGGGGTTACATTTTTTTGAGGAGAAGGGGTGATGACAGCAGATTTAAAGGAGAGAGGGACAACACCTGAGCAGAGAAATCTGTTTACAACATTGGCTAACATGGGAACCAGGAGGGGAAGTTGGGTGCTCAGCAGTTCAGTAGGAATAAGGTTGCTACTGCAGACCATCTTCTTAAACCCCTCACCCCTTCTCCTGTACCCTCACCTCCAACAAAAAGCATGAGAAGCTCATGGAATTCTTTGTCACTAAAATTGAGATCATCCAATCAGCTGCCTCTCCCATGTCCCTCCCTTCCATTCACCCACCGGGTTAAACATCCTTTAGTGTGCACCCCTGCCCCCCCTCACCCACCGCCCTAGCCCTGAACTCACATCTTTCTCTACTTTCTAGTGGTAGAGTAAAGAGTGAGGGCTATCTTTACATTCGAGAATGATTCTGAAAGAGGGAGCACTTTTGTCAGTTGAGAGCAGGATCCGATAGTGGTTTGTGTCATCTGGTCAGATCTGGTGATGAAATGGTTAAACCAGCTGTCCGCCATTTCACTTCAAGTCTACATCCCTTCGACTTACGGGAGTGGAGATGAGGCTGTAGAAGGGGGAATGGCCAGGGTGAGAGAGATGGTTTTAATAGGGGCTAGCGTGTCAAAGGTGGAGCTGGCAGTGTGGTTGAGCAGATCAGTAGCTGCATGTCAGAGTGGATGAAGAGTCAAAGTCTAGACACGATTTTGAAAGTGCAGTGGTAAGTGAATTGGGAGAGAGTTTCTTCCACGGTAGACACAGAAGGAAGTAGGGTTGGCGGTAGGGGAATGTGGGTGGAGTTTGATACAGGGGAGATCTCAGAGACAGCCTATCTGTGATTAGCATGATGGATAGAGTGAGGCGAATGGAATTGGCAAGGTCAAGGGGGATGGCTGTGAATATGGGTTGGGGAGTTTCCACGGAGGGCGAGATTTAGGGAGGATATGAAGGCAGTGAATTCAGGAGAGAGAACATGATGAGTTAAGATGGAGGTTAAAATCTCTGAGGATGAGAAGTCACTTGGTACAGAGGCTGAGGAAGGAAATCAGTGAAGACATCTCAGTGAGAATATTTTTATGGTACTTGGGTGTGTGGTAGAGAATGATTTTAAGTGAGAGGAGTAGAACAAAGTCAGACGCTCAAAGGAGGAGTAGGGGGGCAGGCCAAGGTGTGATCTGGCGACAAGAGCTATACCACCACCAGTCTTGATGAGGCAAATGATGGAAGATATAGCCAGGTGAGGAGGCTTCAGTTAGGGGGAAGGGGACATCACGCCTCAGCCAGGTTTCTGTTAAGGTCATGATTTCGATGCAATAGCCACAGTAAGCTCATGGATGGCAAGAGCCTTGTTCACAAGTGAACAGATATTCTGGAAGGAGATACAGAGAGGGGCGGTGAGAGATGGTCCCACTGGTGGAGTCCAGAGGGTCAGCAATTGGAGGAGTGAATTGGAGGAGGAAGAGATTGGCAAAGTCAGCCCCCAGCAGGCAGGTCAGTGCGAGAGTGGGATAGGGTGATCAGGATTACTGTGTGTAATGAACCAGTGCTGAGTGCCTTGATGGAGCTCTTGGACGGTGTCGAGATGGGTACAGGGGGAAGCTGCAGACTTATCTAAGAGGAAGTCAAGTCTGGGAAGTACGAGAAAGCAGGAAGGTGAAGGAGTACTGAAGGAATTTGGAAGGGCAGAGTACCCAAGAGGGGAGAAATGCAAGGAGGCGTGATGATAGCAGAGAGGAGTCTCAGAGAGATAGAGAGAAAAAGAATTAAATGGAAATTGAACTGATGGGTTCGAGTATGGAGCAGCATGCGAACAGATACAGAGAAAACTCAAGTTACATAAGTGTGGTGATGGAGCAATTATTCGGACATATAGATTCTGGTTGTAAATGGAAAATAGGGACAAGATAACAGGAGGGAGTCCAAATTTAAGTCAGAGATCCCATGATGGGATAGAATCAACTTGGAGCATTGACAAACTGTGTCCAGATTGGGAAACCTGTGTGGAGGGCGAGTGAAGTCCAGAAGTTATTTGAGTATTGGAGCTGGATGCAACTGATGGAAATATTCCTGTGGAAAAGGATCGAGGAGATGGACAGAATCAGTTGCAGGGCAGCAAAGAAGAACAGTGGCGGTCACCGTAAGATCCAGGGGCAGTGGAGAAGCGGCAGGAGAGGGAATCTCTGTCCCAGAACCAGCCTGAGAAACCAGGAGAAGCTGTCATCCAATCAGAGGCTGAGCAGGGAACAGCAGCGGTGGGGGATGGGCTGTAAACCGATCAGAGTTCATTTAAAATTCAAGCAACAGGGCAGCAGCTGAGACACAGGAGCTCAATCTAATGGGGCAGTCATGGGCCAGGATATTGAGGTCAGCGAGCAGGGTGCGGGGCCCACTCGCCGACGTGTAAAATGACGCTGGATGAAGTTGGGCGGAACTCCCGACGTCACCCCGCCTCATTTCCATTTTCAGGCCAGTGGGGGCACAGCCGAATCAGCTGTGCACCCACCGACCTGTCAATGGCCTATTGAGGCCATTTAAAAACTAATTGAACTAGTTAATGGACCTGCCCATCCAACCTTAAGGTTGGTGGGCAGGCCGGGAGCCCTGGCAGGCATTGGAAAAAGCATCAGACCTCATCCACGGGCGGGATGAGGTTTCATGAGGGTTTTTAAAAATTTAATACAAGTTTGATTTAAAAGTGATGGACGTGTCCCAACCTATGTGACAGTGTCTCATGAGGGGACATGTCAGGGAAATTTTAATTTTGTGCATTGACCATTTTTGAATTTGGCGCCGATGAGGCAGCACTTAGCCTCAGGGAGATGAGTGCACTCTTGCGCGCGAAAGAGCGCACTCCTGGCTGAGGGAATCTCCCCCCACCCGCACAGGGAGCGCATAGCGCATCCTGGCAGACGTCATGCTGGGCGGGCATGAATCGGCCCGTCCATGTAAAATGGCAGCGCGCCCCCGATTGGGGGTGCTGATCGGAGGCGCGCTTGCACGCGCCCGCTCCTGAACTTCCTCCCCGACAGGGGGAAAATTCTTCCCATGATGTCCAGTGAAATTCAAGAATTTGGAAGCCAAATTTGAGAAAAGAGCCAGAGCTCATTGAGAAAAGCAGGCGTGGTTGGGGGATGGGCAGTGGTGGTTTACACTGTGTCACCAGCTGTCCTGTATTTTAGGAGATTGTCCACAATTTGACTGTTTAACCTGTGTCCCTTGAGGGCGGCCTGTGGGAGACTGAGCCTGGTAATCTCAATTAAGTGATTTGAGTGGGACTGCAATTAAGCCTATGAGTCAGCCAGCAGAGAGATGATAAAGTCGTGACTCCACAAGATCAGTTATAAGATTTGGTTGTCTCCCTCACCCTCCATTGCCCACCCCAGTCTTATGGTCACCAGAAACCCCCCTCCCCACTCAGGTCCCACAGTTGAAGTGCCCCTTAGTTTATTTCATAAGAGTTGGTCACCCTGGGTTTATACAGTTAACTTGTAATTAGGGCTAAAATGCATCCACTATTAGAACTAGGGGGGACTTAAGCAGTGGAAGAGAGGATATTGGGGCAGAAAGGACAACTCCTGACAGTGGATAGCCCAGTGTACAATGCCTATGGAGCTGGCCCCAGGAGCCATGTTGAATTCACTGCTGGTGGGTTCAGGGCAGGGCATAACCTTAGACAGGATATCAAGGCCTGGGGAAGGTATTCACTGGAATGGTAACAGTGATGAGGAATTTCAGTTATGTGGCGAGTCTGGAGGAGCTGGGATTGCTCTCATTGAAGCAAAGAAGGTTAAGGGGAAAATAGAGGTGTTCAAAAGTATGAGGGATTTTGAAAGAGTATAAAGGGAGAAACAGTTTCCACTGACAGGAGCAAAAAATGCTGGAAAAACTCAGCTGGTCTGACAGCATCTGTAACTCAGTCTTTCTCTCCACAGATGCTGTCAGGCCTGCTGAGTTTTTCCAGCAATTTTTGTTTTTGTTTCAGATTTCCAGCATTCGCAGTATTTTGCCTTTATCCACTGACAGGAGGGTTAGTAACTAGAGGACACAGATTTAAGGTAACAAATCCAGGGGCGATTTGAGAAGAGATCTTGTTACGCAGCGACTTGTGATCTGGAGTGCCTGGAAAGGTGGTGGAAGCAGATTTAATGATTACTTTCAAAAGAAAAAATTGGATATGAAGTTGAACAGGGAAAAAATTGCCAGGTTATGGGGATGAGCGGGCGAGTGATGCTAATTGAACAGCTGTCTTAGGGAGTTAGCACAGGCACGATGGGTTGAATGGCCTATATGATTCTATGATATGAATTAAAATGGCACTTAATACAACAACAACTTATATAGTGCCTTCCACATTGAAAAATGTCCCCAAGCCCTTCATAGAAGTTTAATCCAGTTTAATCACACAATAGATCGACCCCAATAATTATTTGTGGTTACCAACAGAGTTGATGAAAGTCTTTTATTTGGGGCAGGGTGGGGGTGGGGGTGAGAGTGGTCACAGAAATTCTACATCTTTAGCTCTGAAAGTGTAAAGTGTCTCAGCCTCAGTTGGAAGGCTGTGCATTCAAATCCCACTCTAGAAACTTGAGAACAAAGTCCAGGCTGGCACTTTAGTGCAGTACTGAGGGACTGCTGTACTGTCAGAGGTGACCTCTTTGAGGCCTGACCTTCAATGCTCTGTCGGGTTTGCATTAAAGAAACCACTGCCCTCTTGTGAAGGAGATGAAGAGGGCTCTCCCCATTGTCCTGGCCAATATTTGGTGCTTAACCAACAGCATAAAAAAGAAATGCAGATTACCTGGTCATTATCACATTGTTATTTGTGGGATCTTGTTGTGTTTCCTTTAAAAGGACTATATAAATGTAAGCGCTTTCTGTTTTAATGGGTTGTTTTCTGGCAGAATGCGCAGACTCCCAGGAACAGGATGAAGAAAGCAATTTTTAATTAAGTCTGTAAACATCATAAAATATGCTGGCTGAGAAAGGGTGTTAAATTTATGGAAATTTTCAACTGAAAGCATTCAGTCAACAGAAATATCCAGATTCATAAGGAGGTAATTTGATTTCTATCTCTGCAGAATCTCGTTTGCCAGTGGGATTGATTGTATTCGCTTACGTGGCAACTGGACAATGAAGTGCCACAGCTGAGAGACTCCAACCACTGCCATTGTCACAAAGATTACAGGTAAAGGAAATTGCTCCATTCGGTTGCTCGCTCGGGTCTGTTTATTATTTTGCTTTGTTTGTGTCAAGCATTTGGCCCACGCATCACAGGAGCTGCAGCAGTTGAGAAGAGAAAAGGGACTCCCTCCTGTAGGTAATCAATAATTAATACTACGCTGAATGAAAGCTGCTCTGCCTACACAGAGGTTTGATCAGTTGCTTAAAATTGTCATAGAGAGCTGGGGGTGGATTTTTATCCGCATATGTGTGTCTTTGCCTATACTTCAACCCCCGTCTCAGCTCACCTGCTGCTGAAACCCTCATCCATGCCTATATTACCTCCAGACACACTCCTGGCTGCTCTCCCACATTCTACCCTCTGTAAACCTGAGGTCATTCAAAACTCTGCTGCCTGTGTCTCAACTCACACCAAGTCCCATTCCTCCATCACCCCTCTGCTCATTGATCTACATTGGCTCCCGCTCAAGCAATTCCTTGATTTTAAAATTCTCATCCTTGTTTTCAAATCCATCCATGGCCTCACCCCTCCCTTTCTCTCTAATCTCCTCCAACCACATAACCGTCCGAGCTACCTGCACCCCTCTAATTCTGACCTCTTGAACTTTCCCGATTTTAATCGCTCCAACATTGGAGGCTGCTCCTTTTTGGCCCCATGCTCTGGAATTGCCTCCCTACACATCTCCACATCTCTACCTCGCTTTCCTCCTTTTAAGATGCTCCTTCAAACCTACCTCTTTGACCAAGCTTTTGGTCACCTGCCCCAATATCTCCTTACATGGCTCAGTGTTATACTTTATATTTTAATGCTCCTGTGAGGCCCCTCAGGCTGTTTCATTACTATAAAGATGCTATATAAACATAAGTTGTTTTGTTGTATATGTATGTGCTGCACGTGTGTTTGCACATGTGCTTATCCACATATACATACATGTATTTTTGCATTGCATACATGAGCAGGCATGCCTGTTTCCACATATTACGGTTGCATTGTGATTATGTCACTGGGGTCTTGATCAAGAAGCCTGGACTAATTCCCTGAGAGATGTGAGCTCAAATCCCAGCAAAGCTGCTGGGGAATTTAAATTAAGTTAGTTGTATAAATCTGGAATAAAAAGCTAGCATCAGTAATGGTGGCCATGAAACCATTGGATTGTTTTAAACATCCATCTGATTCACTGATATCTTCCCCTGAAGGAAATCTGAGCACAGACATGATGGGCTGAATGGCATCCTTCTGTACCGTACGATTCTATCTCACCCAGTCTGGCCTACATGTGCCTCCAGATCTACACAATGTGGTTAACTCTTAACCGCCCTCTGAAATGGCCTAACAAACAGTGGTGGTGTCTTAGAGTTTCTCAGGGAGTCCGAGTTGCCATGGCAACACACACTTTAACATGTATGTTGTATTCTGGAGCGATGGATAGTGATCGTAGAGGCTGCAATGTTCTTTCCATCACACGGCTGACCAGGAATCTCTCCCGCTGTTACTACCTGCCATTGGCGTGTGTTGGAAGGATTTGGAGGTTGACACTCAATCTGTTTGGCTGTGCTATGAACACACCTTCCTTGGTCATCAAGTCCTGGAGTGGGACTCGAACAGGGAGCTTCTGGCTCAGAGGCAGGGACACAACCCACTGCACCACAAGACCTCCAAGAAGTCAGTAAGATATGTCAAACTGCTATGAAAATATCTACGATGAATAAACTGGGCGTACACCTGGCATTGGCCTAGGCATGAGAAATGACAGTGGCACATCCTGCCCAGTCAACCCTGCAAAGTCTTCCATACTGACATTGGGGGGGCTTGTACCAAAATTGGGAGAGCTGTCTCACAGACTAGTCAAGCAACAGCCTGACATAGTTATCCTCATGGAATCATACCTTACAGAAAATGTTCCAGACACCACCACCACCATCCCTGGGTATGTCCTGTCCCATTATAGGAAGGATGTGATTGCACTGGAGGGTTGCAGAGGAGATTCACCAGGATGTTGCCTGGGATGAAACATTTAAGTTATGAAGAGAGGTTAGATAGGCTTGGGTTGTTTTCGTTGGAGCAGAGAAGACTGAGGGGCGACCAGATCGAGGTGTACAAGATTATGAGGGTCATGGACAGGATGGATAGGGAGCAGCTGTTCCCCTTAGTTGAAGGGTTAGTCACGAGGGGACATAAGTTTAAGGTGAGGGGCAGGAGGTTTAGGGGGGGATGTGAGAAAAAACTTTTTTCCCCAGAGGATGGTGACATCTGGAATGCGCTGCCTGGGAGGGTGGTAGAGGTGGGTTGCCTCACATCCTTTAAAAAGTACCTGGATGAGCACTTGGCACGTCATAACATTCAAGGCTATGGGCCAATGCTGGTAAATGGGACTAGGTAGGTAGGTCAGGTGTTTCTCACGTGTCAGTGCAGACTCGATGGGCCAAAGGGCCTCTTCTACACCGTGAGATTCTGTGATCGGCAGACCCATCAGAGGCAGCAGTACAATGGTATACAGTTAAGACAGAGTTGCCCTGGGAGTCCTCAATATCGATTCCGGACCCCATGAAGTCTCATGGCATCAGGTCAAACATGGGCAAGGAAACCTCCTGCTGATTACCACATACCAGCCTCCCTCAGCTGATGAATCAGCGCTCCTCCATGTTGAACAGCACTTGGAGGAAACACTGAGGGTGGCAAAGGCGCAGAATGTATTCTGGGTCGTGGACTTCAATGTCAATCACCAAGAGTGGCACAGTAGCACCGCTACTGACTGAACAGACCGAGTCTTGAAGGACATAGCTGCTAGGCTGAGCCTATGGCAGATGAGAGAGAGCCAACAAGGGGGAAAAATCTACATGACTTCATCCTCACCAGCCTGCCTGTTGCAGATGCATCTGGCCATAACAGTAATAGTAGGAGGCAGCAAAGTGATGATCCCCTACATCACATTGTATGGCAGTACCATTTACACCACACAAAAGCTAGGCAAAGATCATCTCCAGTGTTATGGTATAGCCGATGGTAAATGCTGAGTTGTTCAAATCCCAAAGGGGAACGTAAAACAAATGCCACAACTTGTCTTGCAACTTGTATAAATTTCGAGATGCGTGCAGTAAGAAGACCACCAAGTCTTAAAGGATTTTACAAAACTAGATTAAACATTTATTAACAAGAAAAATGATTTTTAAGCACATACATACGTCTACAAATTACTACTATGATACTTCTACACCCCCTAATCAATCTAACTGCCAATTATACTTTCATTAAGGCAACAGTAAGCCACATAGATTTTAAAAGACCCGGGCAAAGAAACATGATACCCTGAACAATCCAATTCAAAGTGATTTTCCTTAACTTCAGTCACTGACTTCCGCGCTTACCCTCCCCTCCCCCCCAGGCAGCGCTGAGCGTTTCAGTGCATGATTCACACTGGCTGCCCGCTAATTGGCCAACCAGCATGGAATCGCGGGGAGTGGACGGTTTCGCAGCCATTCCTGGGCCCGCCCACCGTGCCTGTCCGACAAGGTACAATTCCTGCCCATTGTTTCATTATGTCTTTGGACTTTAGCTTTTCTGATAATAAACATCTCCCATAGTACTAAGTTTTACCAGTAATCTTTGGGTAAAATAAACACACTATTTTGAAACTTCATCTGGCTAGGTGACACATTTCACTCCCTCTTTGAAAACAATCTAGCCTGGTTTATTTAAAAATGCAAATGTTCCCTTGACACCTATGTTTACCTACTTAACATTTCAAACCTAGCTCATCTTCTACCACATCAAAGCCTTCAGACCAGCTGCTTATAATCCACTAAGTCTCACACGCACGTACCACTATTTTACAATAAATTCCAATAACATTATGAGAATTATTATATCTTCTTGACACCAACAAGAGAGAATCCAAACATCTCCCCTTGACATTCAATGGCATTTCCAACACTATCAACATCCTGGGGGTTACCATTGACCAGAAACTGAACTGGACTAGCCATATAAATATTGTGGCCACAAATGCAGGTCAGAGGCTGGGAATTCTGCAGAGTAACCCACCTCCTGACTCCCTAAAGCCTGTTCATCATTGACAAGACTCAAGTCAGGAGTGTGATGTAATATTCTGCACTTGTCTGGATGGGTGCAGCTCCAACAGCACTCAAGAAGCTCGACAGAATCGAGGACAAAGCAGCCGGCTTGATTGGCACTCCATCCACCACCTTTAACATTTGCTTTCTCCACTACCGACACACAGTAGCAGCAGTGTGTACAACTGCACTGCAGGAATTCACCAAGGCTCCCTTGACAGCACCTTCCAAACCCATGACCTCTTGCACTTGTATTGTGCAAATGTTACTTGCGACCTGTCAGCCCAAGCCTGGATATTGTCCAGGTCTTGCTGCATTTGGACATGGAGTTCCAGGATTTTGACCCAGTAACAGTGAGGGAATAGCGATAGAGTTCCGTATGCGCTCTGGGACGATTTATGGAGCACTGAGGATAATGGGTAATTTGCCAACATCATTGACTGTTTCTCATGAAGATTGACCTGTCAGCTGTCCAAAGGCAGGAACATTGAAAGTGAAAGTTCATGTGACAAGGCCTTCCAGGATATGGTTTAACCAGAGTTGGTGATCCTGCACAGGGCATCCTGCCACATTAACATTGAAAGCTATCCAGAGGGATGGCATGATGCCAATGTACATTGACGTGCCTCAGACTGTGACTGGGCCATTCTTGTACTGTCATTAGGTTTTAGAATGGCTGCTCTGGGTCCTAGCTCCAATCTCTGTGTCACTGACGGTGAAATGTGTGCAGTGTAAAAAGAAAATGCCTTTCAGACCTAATTTGAACCTTCCAATGATTATGTTGACAAATAATTTGGATTTTCAACAAAATAATTATATAGGGGAGTGATCATGATTAAGTGTTGAGAGTACCAGTAGGCAATTTTCCCCAAGCTGCCAGTCACCTCACCGGCCGTGGGATGATAATGACCATGCTGCTGTTCCTGCTGCCCTGTAGGTAGCACTGTGTTCAGTAGGTGGGCTGTAGTGGCACTTATGACTGCCAGAAATGTCCTCATCTCACTGCCTGTACCTGAGGCTCCATAACAGATCCCAGAGTTAGAGAGAGAGAGAGAGAGAGAGAGAGAGCAGCTCGCACTGAGTGCTGTCAGGGCAGGGAGATACTGCACAATATCACAGTGCATTAATATACCTGTTCAAAGAGGGACTTGCCTTGAGGGAGAGAGAAAGAGGAGATGTGAGGGAGGAGGTGTGCAGGTTGGAGAAAGAGATGGAGAGGATTGGGAGAGACAGGAGAAAGCGGGAAGGGAGAAGATGGCGGGAGAGGTATAGAGAGGTGGATGGGAGAGGGGACTGAAAGAAAGTGAAATAGAAGGTATAGGGAAGAAGGGGAGAGGAAAGGCAGGGGGAGAGGAAATGAGAAATGGCTGAGGAAAGTTGCTTGTCTTGAGGACAACCCTTCTGTTTACGATCTTGGTTGAAACCCACCTCTTTGGCACAATGGCAATATTTGTCTCAGTGACTTTGCTGTGAAGTGCCTTGGATGTTTTCTTCTATTAAAGGTGCTATATAAAGGCAAGTTGTTGCTGTCTCCTTAATTGTAGTGCTCAGATGCCTTTACTTGGGGCAGTATCCTCACTTAATCCAGAGACAAGCCTCAGTCTTTTGTGCTTTGAAGCCTGGAGATTGCTGGTGGTATTGGAATGAATCCATGTGCTATTGGCATGTAAGAGAGCAGCAATGTCAGGGTATGGAGAAGGGGGGTGCAGTAAATGTACTGTATTTCCCACAGGGAGTGAGTGATCTGTAGTTGCTATAGCATGGGCTTGTTAAAGTAACTATTGACAGTTTAATAGGTGGTTCATGTAAAACCTGGCCTTTAAGACTCAAATATCACAGATGCTAAAGGTAACGTTAGCTTTCAGTGATAGCGTGGATTAGGCAGTTTCAGATCAGGTGCCTGACATACATCTCTTCCGATATTCATTTCAATTGCACTCAATGGAAGGAGATTGTGTGTGTGTCTGTGTGTGTGTCTGTGTGAGAGTGTGTGTGTGCTGAGGGGATAAGATTGTGCGTATATTTTGATCATTGCTTCCTTGGTTACTGAATGGTGTTAGGTGTTTGTTCAGTAAATATCCAAATGTGAAGTACCTTTACCTGTGTTGTGTGTAAGGTGTTCCCTACTAAAATTAGTTCATGTAATTAAAATGGTGTTGCCATAGCAACATTTGTGGCCTGTCAGGGGTTTCTGTTGGATGATTTTGGTTTTGAGAATGTACAAGTGATTAATAAAGCAGTATAAGAAAGAACTTGCATTTATAACAACTGAGTCATCAGTGTGGAGATCAGAATGTTTATCAACGTTTAATTTCTTAAAATTAATACAATTGAAGTGTTGCTGAAAAAAGGATCTTGCACTCATCAGGACAGTTGCAAGAATGGCGAATTTTAAAGGGAGCAACAATTTATATTGCATGAGAAAAGTGGGTGCTGATTGGTTGGCAAGTTGGTTTTAATTTGCCATGGCAAATGCACCAGGAAATTATTGCCCCCCACCCATGCTTATGTTTATTCAAGAAGGTGCAATACCTGGACATATTCCTTTTGCCTGCGGAGGACAGGCCCCTGCTTATGAATATATGTAGCTTCTAGCGAGCGTAAGTGAGCTACATTGTGAGCCGGATTGTTGGCGCATTCGTCATGGCAACATCTTGACACCTTTTTTCAGCAATACTCAAGTTCTGTACTGCCAAACAACAATTGAAGTACTTCCTATGAATGATCTCAGAACTTGTTTTGTTGCCGTTAGATTGAACCCTGTGATGTACAATTACCTTACAATATATTTCCAGACATTTCTATATTAGTCTATAGGAAGGGTGCTTTTCACTGCCCACTTATCCTAGATCTTTTTGTGATATTTATCATCCCCTCTTTCTGTTTGAAACTTTCTTTTGCTCTCTTTTCTTCCCACCACTCCTGAGTTTATATTCTGCCCATGCTGTTGATCCTCATCTACCTCCTCCACAATCTGCTTTTCCATGTGCTGTGTTCCCCGGGTGTTAGCCCGGAGTCTGATCCTGTTCCCCTTCATTGCATCGTCTTCAGAGACTTCATCTGAAGACATGGGCCAGCTTCCACATTGTACACATTGGCACTTCTTTCAGCCCCTCCACTGCCTCTGTGTTATAACGCTGCTTGTCTGTTATTCAGTCCAGAATGAGCTGTAATTTTCTTCGATTAAACGTTGGGAAGACTAAAACCCTTATCTTCATCCTGCACCACAAACTCCCTTCTCTAAGCTATGGATTACACTCCCTTTGCCCCTCTCTCATGCTGAACAAGGCTATTTACAACCTTGGTGTCCTATTTGGCCAAGTGCTGAGTGTCTGAACCCATATTATCCATGACAAGGACCTAGTGCTTTCAACTCTGTAATGTCTCCTGTCTCTACCCCTTGCTTGGCCATCTGCTGCTGAAACCCTCATCCAAGCCTTTGTTATTTCCAACTTGCAATGCCCTCCTGGCCAGTCTCCTCTCCATACACTTCAGCTCATTTAAATCCTTGCTACTCATATTCTAACCTGCTCCAAGTCCCATTCATGCCATCAGCTCTGTGCTCTCTGACCTAAATGATCACCTTCCTGTGGCAGCGAGTTCCACATTCTAACCTTTCTCTGGGTAAAGAAGTTTCACCTGAATTCCTTATTGTGGATCTGGCAGTGACTATCTTTTTTTAATGTCCTCTCGTTTTGGACTCGATCATTAGTGGAAACATTGGGATGAATTTTGCCACGGAGGCAGAGGTGGATTCCGAGGTGGATTCCGAGGTGGGTGAGGTGGCATTTTCACTTGACAGTGTTGTGCCATTTGCTGGACACGTTGATGTCTCCATGCAGTTTTTCTGGAGGCAGCTTTCAGTAGGGGCTGGAGGCAATCAGGGTCATTAAGCAGATACTTAAGAGGTATTTTAACACAGAGGTGCCAACTTGTCAGCTGATCCTCTCTTCATTGCTAGTGCCTTTTAAGAAACTACTGAATGTCACTCTGCACTTTTGTTTAAACTTGACAAATGCCAATGAGACATCATCAGCTTCCCAATTCATTAAGGGCTGTAGCTGTACATTCATTGCTGCCCAGTTGTCATTTCAGTTTTGCACAATTCAATAAGTTTTTCTTCGAATGTGGGTCGATTTTCTAAATCAGCATTAAGTTAATTCAAAGTGCTTCAGAGACACTTGCTGCTACCATGCTATGTATTCTTGTTGTCTTTTACTTCCTAGATGTTGTTAATCACACTTTTAACTTGGAAGGATGAGAACTCTTTATCTTTACCTTGCCATGCTGCCTTTTACACAAGAAGGCTTGAACTGGTTCTGTTACACATCACGAGCCCTTAGTGCAACTGTGAAATGTGGCTTCCTGGGACACTGAGACATAACAATTAGTTCCTGGCTAATTAGTTCCTAGATTTTTACAGATATTTACAGATCATACAACAATATATAATACGCATGGGCCCCAATCTCTATCAGCTCATTGTCCAGCAGGACTAAAATGGCAGTCATTAAACCCTTTATATAAAAGGGGGAAATCAGCAAAGAGGAGCTCAAGCACAGCCAATGACTTACCATGGTGTGAGCAGAGCTCTAGGATTGGGAGCACTGAATGAGAGAGTGGGTCTTGGAGTTGGGTTCATTTGGAATCACCATAAGATACAAGGGAAATTTGGCAGCTGAGATCCCAGTGATTGAGGCTGTCTCCAGACAGGGGGGCTGGAGGCCTCACCAAGGTGCGTGTATCTGCATGGCGGAGGGTTTGCTTTACTCCTGATGGTGGATCCTCAAATGTATCTCATTCTCTGAGGTTGTCGAGGCCTTCATCATCACCTGGTGCTCTTCTCCCAGCATTGGCCCTGCATCAGAGAGAAAATCTCAGTTATTCAACCTCCCATCTCTCAGTAGCTGCTCCATCTATCTGACCATCAACTGGAAGCTACTGGAAACAACCACAAAAATGAGGAAGCATAGACAGGACCAGAAGCTTTCACTCTCCCTTTGCTGCTCACCCATCTGCCCCCGGCCCTGCGACCACTCTGTCAATATCAAGGGCCTCCTTCCTCTGTCAGGGTCAATACTGCGAACTGGGGCCACTCTGCCCGCGGAATGACTCTTTGTGCCGGCATTGTGCTCGTTTCCCAGCAAAGTGAAGAACAAGTGTGTTCCACTTTGTACCTCATGATGCTGTGATGGGAAGTATCAATCACATTTACTGATCCTGGCAAGTTACTGTCCCAAGTGCAAGTTGTTAACTCAACAACCTTCAAAATGTTAAATTGCTATGAGCCCTTCCCTCAGATGAGGTGCCAACATGGGCACAGATGTTTTAAATTTCTCCTGGCAATGCCTACCTTGAGGCCCTTCTGCTCAGAGCTGGGCTCAGCATGTATTTACTTCGTGCCTGCCAGCTGGCTTTTGCAGCTTACTCACCTTGCCAGGCCTCAGAAGGTTATTGAAGTGCTTCCTGCACTGGGCCCAGGTCCTGCTCACCACTCTGCGCCTGCTGACCTCCTCAGCAACCTCCAGCCATGGCAGACAGGCCTCCCCCTGCCTCTCTCAGGAAATAATACATCCCTTCATAGGCTCTCACCACCTCTATCAGAACCTGCAGGGAGGCATCACTGAATGGTGGTGCTGCGCCCATCCAGGATGGCCAGCCATCTTGCTGCTCTTTGCTATTGCACATTCTGTTACTGTACAACCTGCAGCCACATTAATGGCTGACAGACAGCCAATCAGTGGGGTCCACCACATCTAGGTCCCGCCTCCTGAGCTTCTCTGTGTTCCTAACCATTCATGGAGGACAGTCACTAATTGACCTTGTCCCACAAAATTCTCCTGGTGTTGCTCGACAACCTCAAGCGGGACCAGGGCCCAGAAATGATCCCAACATCAGGTTCACAACACTGCCAGAGATTCCAGCCTAGCTTTTCTACGTCTGCTCCTTCATAACTTTAAAGACGCCTATCAAATCGCCTCTCACCATTCTCTCTCCTAAACAGCCCCAGCCTGTTCAGTCTTACTTGATAGTTACAATCTCTCGTGTGTGTATCTATATGGGCAAGTACATGTATGTGAGTGTGTGTGTAAGTGCGTGTATGTGAGTGTGTGTGTAAGTGCGTGTATGTGAGTGTGTGTGTATCTATGTGGGTAAGTGCATGTATGTGAGTGTGTGTGTGTAATTGCATGTATGTGAGTGTGTGTGTGTAATTGCATGTATGTGAGTGTGTGTGTGTGTAATTGCATGTATGTGAGTGTGTGTGTGTAAGTGCATGTATGTGAGTGTGTGTGTATCTATGTGGGTAAGTGCATGTATGTGAATGTGTGTGTATAATTGCATGTATGTGAGTGTGTCTGTATCTATGTGGGTAAGTGCATGTATGTGATTGGGTGTGTGTAAGTGCATGTATGTGATTGGGTGTGTGTAAGTGCATGTATGTGATTGGGTGTGTGTAAGTGCATGTATGTGATTGGGTGTGTGTAAGTGCATGTATGTGAGTGGGTGTGTGTAAGTGCATGTATGTGAGTAGGTGTGTGTAAGTGCATGTATGTGAGTGTGTGTGTATCTATGTGGGTAAGTGCATGTATGTGAATATGTGTGGGTAAGTACATGTATGTGAGTGTGTGTGTATCTATGTGGGTAAGTGCACGTATGTGAATGTGTGTGGGTAAGTGCATGTATGTGAGAGTGTGTGTGTAAGTGCATGTATGTGAGTGTGTGTGTATCTATGTGGGTAAGTGCATGTATGTGAGAGTGTGTGGGTAAGTGCATGTATGTGAGTGTGTGTGTGTAAGTGCATGTATGTGAGTGTGTGTGTATCTATGTGGGTAAGTGCATGTATGTGATTGGGTGTGTGTAAGTGCATGTATGTGATTGGGTGTGTGTAAGTGCATGTATGTGAGTGGGTGTGTGTAAGTGCATGTATGTGAGTGTGTGTGTATCTATGTGGGTAAGTGCATGTATGTGAATGTGTGTGGGTAAGTGCATGTATGTGAATGTGTGTGGGTAAGTGCATGTATGTGAATGTGTGTGTGTAAGTGCGTGTATGTGCATTTGTGTACGAACGTGTGGGGATATTATGATTGAAAATGACAAAATTAGCACTGAACCCCAAATTTCACTCCCCAAAGCAGTGACTAATTTCTATTAAACAGGCCTCAGAGAATCTGTGCAGCTCAGCTGGGGTGGCTGCGCTGTTGAAGGAAATTTTGAGCCCTTTGCAGCCAGAGCGGGAGTGGGGTAAGTGGGCCCAATGGAGGCTGGACTGGCAGCATTTACAATCTAATTGCTGCATTTTCTCAACACCATCTGTGACACCCAGAGTTGTCTCAGTCACAGTGCTTTGATGGTGTTGTGCTTTTGAAGCAGTTTACACTGTCAGGACAGCCGTAATCCTATCACTTCCCCAGTAATGTGTGAGGAGTGAGTGTTTCCTCTGTGTTTGCTTCATTTGCTGCATGTTGTGATTCTGTATAATGCGATGATACTGCACTCCTAATTATACACAGCAGCCTCCTGCTGCTGCAACTCTGCTGTGGAGATACCGAGTGTCCTAGTCAGATTCTAAGTTTCACTGGCCCAGGATGTAACCGCCTTGGTCCCTACTCTGATATCACCTGGCCTATGGTTAGCCTCAGGCCCACTGGTTAGAATGCCATAGCGCAACAAAACCCACATCCCAATCACTCCCAATCGGAAGCTTGTAATTCCTCCACTTCATCGAGGTCCTGTCTGCCCTCCCACACGGGCTGGACATGGTTACCTGAACCCATTTCAATCAATCCTCTGACCTCATCCACATATTCAGCATCAGCTGCTTTCTTTCAGGGACAAGGCCCCTAATTTACACGGTCCAAACATGATTGGGCTGCCAAAAGAAAAGATGCCACGAATTCAGTCATGGGAGCAACACCAGCAGACATTGAATTCAGACCTTCTTATTGTTAAATTGGTGTGCTTTGGGACTCTTTTACACCCAAGAAATGGACGTAACACAAACCTATCCCTACCCCAATTTCTTTGAATAGGACACGTTTGAGTCTCATAAGGCCAAATTTAGTGGGAGGGTAGAGAGAAGTCAGGAGGCCCAGAAAATTCAACACGATTACCGCAGTCATGAAAGGAACTTCACTGTTTTTGCAAAGAACTTTGGAGATGGGCCCAAATGGCTATCAGGTGAAGTTAGTGCAGTGGCAGGGCCCCTGTCCTATCACATATTGGTCAAAGGTAGGATAATTGGGAGACATATAGATCGCCTCAGGAAAAGGGAAACAGATTTATAACAAAGGACACGCCAAGCCTTCCCTTTGGAGTCAACACCACATATGAAAGGAACTCCCCTTGGTTTGGAAGTACCTGTAGGACCCAGTGAGCCTGAAAGAGTCAAAGAAACAAACTTACCGGTTCCTACTGGTCAGCCTAGCGGACAGATGACTCCTGGGAGGGAGGCCTCAGATAAACCATCCAAAGTCGTGGAACTACGACGTTCAGCACTTTTGAGGAAGCCTCCAGAGAGACTGAATTTGTAAATAGTTTAATTATGTAAATAGTTGATATATTGTAAAGATTGTTTATTGTACTTTTGAGTAAAGGGGGAGGGATGTGGTAATCTGAGGTGCAATACACCTTTAAGAGAGAGTGAGCAGGTTGACCACGTGACTGTATTACCCAATTGCTGTGTAGCGTGGGCTACAATGTTAATCAGTAGTTTAGATTAGGGTCTGGTTTGAGAAGCACGCATTGTGTTAGTGCTCTGTTACTTGTGTTAATAAACAGCATGTGCTTCATCTTATATTGGTCTCTGTGTCTGCAGTATATTGTTTACCAACTCACTCATCAGTAGGTAGGCGTGTAACCATGTTCACTGAGCAAAGCGACCCGATAGAATGAACATAACAACTCCTACAGCTAGTTCTTGTCCCTTGAGCCAAAATGTATTGAATTGGTCCCTAGTTTCAATATGTTTGCACGTCTTGATGTGTTAATCTCAAAATATGTCATAAAAGCTGTAAAAGGTAATGATGCAGTGTGCATTAAAATGGTTACCAAACAAAAAAATATGCATTGTGACATTTTTCTAAAGTGTTTCATTGTGAAACACAAAGTTATTTTGAAATTACCCCTTTTTACACCAGCTTTCTGTTGCAAGCTCTTATTGTTTGCTTCCCACCAGTTCCTTCAAAATTTCAATGTCAAAAATTTCAGCATCAAATTGACAAATGCACCCAGTCAAAGGTTGAACCGTCATTAGGATTTTACTTGAAGTCTTCAATATTGTTAAGATTCTCTTCTGGAAAGGAAGTCATCAGCTGCAGTCCTTGACAATAGCGGAATTCACACTGAGATAATTAAGACAATTTTTGTGTCTTCTGGAGAAATCCAGTCGCTGATGAACTGCAGCTCGAGTCTTGTGTTCACGGTGAGGAAGTGGGAAGGGCCTGTGAATGAGTTCACGTACGATGCATTTTTTTAATCGTGGGACGCTTTCCATTTCAAACCAGCTGTTCAAGGATACTTAGACCACCATAAGACTAGAAGCAGAAATTAGGCCATTCGGCCCATCGAGTCTGCTCCGCCATTCAATCATGGCTGATACGTTTCTCAACCCCATTCTCCCGCCTTCTCCCCGTAATCTTTGATCCCCTTACCAATCAAGAACCTATCTATCTCGGTCTTAAATACACTCAATGACCTGGCCCGCACAGCCTTCTGTGGCAATGAATTCCATAGATTCACCACTCTCTGGCTAAAGAAGTTTCTCCTCATCTCTGTTCTAAAAGCTCTTCCCTTTACTCTGAGGCTGTGCCCTCGGGTCCTAGTCTCTCCTACTAATGGAAACATCTTCCCCATGTCCACTCTATCCAGGCCGTTCAGTATTCTATAAGTTTCAATCAGATCCCCCCTCATCCTTCTAAACTCCATCGAGTATAGACCCAGAGTCCTCAAACGTTCCTCATATGTTAAGCCTTTCATTCCTGGGATCATTCTCGTGAACCTCCTCTGGACCCTCTCCAGGGCCAGCACGTCCTTCCTGAGATATGGGGCCCAAAATTGCTCACAATATTCTAAATGTGGTCTGACCAGAGCCTTATAAAGCCTCAGCAGCACATCCCTGCTTTTATATTCTAGTCCTCTCGAAATAAATGCCAACATTGCATTTGCCTTCCTAACTACCGACTCAACCTGCAAGTTAACCTTAAGAGAATCCTGGACTAGGACTCCCAAGTCCCTTTGCACTCCAGACTTCTGAATTCTCTCCCCATTTAGAAAATAGTCTATGCCTGTATTCTTCCTACCAAAGTGCATGACCTCACACTTCCCCACGTTGTATTCCATCTGCCACTTCTTTGCCCATTCTCCTAACCTGTACAAATCCTTCTGCAGCCTCCCCACCTCCTCAATACTACCTGTCCCTCCACCTATCTTTATATCATCTGCAAACTTAGCCAGGATACCCTCAGTTTCTTCATCTAGATCATTAATGTATAAAGTGAAAAGTTGTCCCAACACTGACCCCTGCGGAACTCCACTAGTCACTGGCCACCATCCTGAGAAGGACCCCCTTATCCCCACTCTCTGCCTCCTGCCAGACAGCCAACCTTCTATCCATGCTAGTACCTTGCCTCTAACACCATGGGCTCTTATCTTACTGAGCAGCCTCCTGTGCGGCACCTTGTCAAAGGCCTTCTGGAAGTCCAAGTAGATAACATCCATTGGCTCTCCTTTGTCTAACCTACTCGTTACCTCCTCAAAGAATTCTAACAGATTTGTCAGGCATTACCTCCCCTTGATGAAACCATGCTGACTTTGCCTGATTTTACCATGCACTTCCAAGTATTTTGAAATCTCATCCTTAATAATGGACTCTAAAATCTTACCAACGACCGAGGTCAGGCTAATCGGCCTGTAATTTCCCGTCTTTTGCCTCACTCCCTTCTTAAACAGGGGGGTTACATTAGCGATTTTCCAGTCCTCTGGGACCCTCCCTGACTCCAGTGATTCCTGAAAGATCACCACTAACGCCTCCACTATCTCTTCAGCTATCTCCTTCAGAACTCTGGGGTGTAATCCATCTGGTCCAGGTGATTTATCCACCTTCAAACCTTTCAGTTTTCCTAGCACCTTCTCCTTGGTAATGGCCATCATACTCACCTCTGCCCCCCGACTCTCTTGAACTTTGGGGATGTCACTCGTGTCTTCCACTGTGAAGACTGACGCAAAGTACCTATTCAGTTCCTCTGCCATTTCTTTGTTCCCCACTACTACTTCTCCAGCGTCATTTTCCAGCGGCCCAATGTCCACTTTTGCCTCTCTCTTACCCTTTATATATCTAAAAAAAACTCTTACAATCTTCTTTTATATTACTGGCTAGTTTACCCTCATATTTAATCTTCTCCCTCCTTATTTCTTTTTTAGTTGTCCTCTGTTGGTCTTTGTAGGCTTCCCAATCCCCTGGTTTCCCACTGCTCTTTGCGCTGAAATTAAGCTCAGCACTTTATTGTTCTGGCTGTGGGGGCCATGATAGTAGGATACTGGAGCACTTAATTGAATCTGACACCCCCAGTGCAGCACTGAGGGAGCGCCACATTGTATGAGGGGCCGTCTTTCAAATGAGACATTACCCAGAATGAAAGAAACAGTGAGAACTGGGAAATAAGAATGTTGGTCTGAACTGGTCTTAGATACCTTAAGATGGAACACCAGTAAAAACGGATATAAGAATACTGGTCTGAACTGGTCTATTCCTTCTGGGTAACCAGTGTCTGCCCTCTCAGGTGGCTGTAAACGATCCCATGGCACTATTTTGAAGAAGAGCAGGGGAGTTATTCCTGGTGTCCTGGCCAATGTTTATCCCTCATCAACATCACAGAAACAGATTATCTGGTCATTGTCACATTGCTGATTGTGGGATCTTGCTGTGCACCAATTGGCTGCCGTGTTTCCTATATCACAACAGTGACGATGGTGTAATTTAATTTGAATGGAAGGTGTCAATTCGATATCACCTCTTCTCCAACATCGTCATGCAATCTTCTACAGTATTGACCCCCCTGCTAACCTGTTGCCCAGGGTTTAAGTACACATCCCTGTCTTAGTGGCAGAATAATTAACAAACCACTTTATCAGCACAGGGTTTGTGGGGAAGTGCTTTGGGACATCCTGAGGGGGGTGTTGCTGTTGAAAGGCACATTACAAATGTGAGCTTTTCTTCAAGCATCACCTGGGGGAGGTTGAGGCTTCAGAATAAAATGGCAGCTGCTGGTGGAATGGGCCTTTGCTGCAACCTTTGCCCCCCCGCCACCCCCAACAGGCTGGGAAGAGAATCACCTGTCAAGTTCCAGCTGCCATTTCCTTGTGCAGGTCTCAGCTTTAGGAGAGGGATTCCTCGAGCGCCAGGGCTGTGATAGTGAATGCAGCCACAGCAAAATGTTTTCAGAAGCTAGTCTGACACCAAGCCCTTTACTGTGAGCAGTGGGTGGGTTTTGTTGGTCTTTCTCAGTAATTAGTGAAACTACTTGTGACTCATTGCAACCTGATGCTTTCTGATCGTCAAATAGAAAAGTGACGTACTTTGTTATCCTCTGATCTAAAAGAGGAGCCTAATAGACAGCACGGGCAGATTCTACACATCATCATTAGCTTGTCCAAGGACCGGGAAGAATTCCTGCTCAGCTGGATTGTAAAGGCATTTCAAAAAGAAGTTGTCTTCAATGAGAACAAGCAGCACATTCAACCCATCAATAGTTTCAGATTTTAACACACCTATCACAGCTCCTGCTGTATTTTGAATGATGCCAGCGCTCTCTCACTGTGACTCTGACTGGAATGGTGTAGCTGAGAAACAAGCGGAGAAGGAACTCTGCCTTTCCTGCAGTGACATCACGTGACAGTGCCCGCTTGATGCAGTTTGAACTGATTTATTACACGCCATGTGCCGATAACGTGGTTTGTTAATTATTCCGCCACTAAGACAGGGGTGTGTACTTAAACTCCTGGTGGGCAGCAGGTTACAGGGGGACAATACTGGAGAAGATTGCGTGACGATGTTGGAAAACAGGTGATATCAAATCGACACCTTCCATTCAAATTAAATTACACCATCATTGAACTTTATTATTGCCCCACAACAGCCTCAGCACCAGGCCAGTGTGTTATCAGGGGTTGGCCAGCATTTTCAACTGATTGTCCAGTTTTGAGTGGAATAGAGGGCCAAGTGGAGATGGCAGGAAATAGGACAGCTTATCCAAGGTGCAGACAAAGACGATTTACCTGGGGAGGGGGATGTGTGAGAGAGACAGCACAGTGAGAGAGAGAGAGTACAGTGAGTGGGAGAGACAGAGAGCACAGTGAGAGTGAGAGGAATCACACTGTGAGAGACAGAGGAATCACCGTGACAGAGAGCGAGAGGAATCATCATGTCATTGAGAGAGGAATCAAATTGTGAGAGGGAGAGAAATCATAGTGTTTGAGAGAGAGGAATCACAGTGAGAGAGAGAGAGAGAGGGGAATCATAGTGATTGGGAATGAAATCACAGTGTGAGAGAGAGAGTAATCACAATGTGAGAGAGAGGAATAACAGCGTGAGAGAGGAATCATAGTGTCAGAACGAGAATAATCACAGTACGGGAGAGAGAGGGATCACAGTGTGAGAGGGAGAGGAATAACATTGTGAGAGAGAGAGAGGAATCAGTGTGAGAGAGAATGGAATCACAGTGTTAGAGATAGAGAGGAATCACAGTGTGGGTGAGAGAGGAATCAGAGCGTGTGGGAGAGAGAAGTCAGACCATGAGAGAGAGACAGAGGAAGCACATTGTGTGAGAGAGAGAGAGGAATCACAATGTAAGAGAGAGAGAGGAATCACAGTGTGAGAGAGAGAGGATTCACAGTGTTAATGAGAGAAAGGAATCACAGTGTGGGTGAGAGAGAAGTCAGAGCGTGAGAGGGAGAGAGGAATCGCACTGTGAGTGAGAGAAAGGAATCTTAGTGTGAGAGAGAGAGGAGTCACAGTGTGTGAGAGAGAGGAATCACCGTGAGAGAGAGCGAGTGGAATCATCATGTCATTGAGAGAGGAATCACAGTGTGAAAGGGAGAGGAATCACAGTGTTTGAGAGAGAGGGGATTCATAGTGATTGGGTGTGGAATCAGTGTTAGATAGAGAGGAATCACAGTGTTAGTGAGAGAGGAATCAGAGTGTTAGAGAGAGAGAGAGGAATCACAGTGTGAGACAGAGAGAGGAATCACTGAGAGAGGAATCAGAGCATGAGAGAGAGCTGGGAATCGCAGTGCAAGAAAGAGAGAGGATTCACAGTGTTAGAGAGAAAGGAATCGCAGTGTGAGAGAGAGAGAGGAACCACAGTGTGGGTGAGAGAGAGAAGAATCACAGTGTGGGTGAGATAGAGAAGAATCACAGTGTGGGTGAGAGAAAGGAATCACAGTGTGAGAGAGAAAGGAATCACAGTGTGAGAGAGAGAAAGGAATCACAGTGTGGGTGAGAGAGAGAAGAATCACAGTGAGAGAGAGGAATCACCGTGAGAGAGAGCGAGCAGAATCATCATGTCATTGAGAGAGGAATCACAGTGTGAGACAGGGAGAGGGGAATCACAGGGTGAGCGGGTGAAGAATCACAGTGTTTGAGAGAGGAGTCACTGTGAGAGAGAGGGAAATCACAGTGATTGGGAGTGGAATCAATGTTAGAGAGAGAGGAATCACAGTGTTAGTGAGAGAGGAATCATAGTATATGAGAGAGAGAGAGAGGAATCACACTGTGAGACAGAGAGAGGAATCACAGTGTCTGAGAGAGGAATCAGAGTGTGAGAGAGAGCTGGGAATTGCAGTGCGAGAAAGAGAGAGGAATCGCAGTGTGAGAGAGAGAAAGGAATCACAGTGTGAGAGAGAGAAAGGAATCACAGTGTGGGTGAGAGAGGAATCAGAGCGTGTGGGAGAGAGAAGTCAGACCATGAGAGAGAGAGAGGAATCGTAGTGTGAGTGAGAGAAAGGAATCTTAGTGTGAGAAAGAGAGGAGTCACAGTGTGTGAGAGAGAGGAATCACCGTGAGAGAGAGAGAGCGGAATCATCATGTCATTGAGGGAGGAATCACAGTGTGAGACAGGGAGAGAGAAATCACATGGTGAGAGGGTGAGGAATCACAGTGTTTGAGAGAGAGGGGAATCATAGTGATTGGAATCAGTGTTAGTGAGAGAGGAATCATAGTGTGTGAGTGGGAGAGAAGAATCACAGTGTGAGACAGAGAGAGGAATCACTGAGAGAGGAATCAGAGCGTGAGAGAGAGCTGGGAATTGCAGTGCAAGAAAGAGAGAGGAATCACAGTGTTAGAGAGAGGAATCACAGTGTGTTAGAGAGAAAGGATTCACAGTGTGAGAGAGAGGAAGGAATCACAGTGTGAGAGAGAGAAAGGAATCACAGTGTGGGTGAGAGAGAGAAGAATCACAGTGTGAGAGAGAGAAAGGAATCACAGTGTGGGTGAGAGAGAGAAGAATCACAGTGTTAGAGAGAGAAAGGAATCACAGTGTGAGAGAGAGAAAGGAATCACAGTGTCCGAGAGAGAAAGGAATCACAGTGTGGGTGAGAGAGAGAAGAATCACAGTGAGAGAGAGGATTCACCGTGAGAGAGAGAGAGCAGAATCATCATGTCATTGAGAGAGGAATCACAGTGTGAGACAGGGAGAGAGGAACCACAGTGTGGGTGAGAGAGAGAAGAATCACAGTGTGAGAGAGAGAAAGGAATCACAGTGTGAGACAGAGAGAGGAATCACTGAGAGAGGAATCAGAGCGTGAGAGAGAGCTGGGAATCGCAGTGCAAGAAAGAGAGAGGAATCACAGTGTGAGAGAGAGAGAGGAATCACAGTGTATTAGGATGAAAGGATTCACAGTGTTAGAGAGAGAAAGGAATCACAGTGTGTGAGAGAGAGAAGAATCACAGTGTGAGAGAGAGAAAGGAATCACAGTGTTAGAGAGAGAAAGGAATCACAGTGTTAGAGAGAGAAAGGAATCACAGTGTGAGAGAGAGAAAGGAATCATAGTGTGGGTGAGAGAGAGAAGAATCACAGTGTGGGTGAGAGAGAGAAGAATCACAGTGTAGGTGAGAGAAAGGAATCACAGTGTGGGTGAGAGAAAGGAATCACGGTGTGAGAGAGAGAAGAATCACAGTGTGGGTGAGAGAAAGGAATCACAGTGTGGGTGAGAGAGAGAAGAATCACAGTGAGAGAGAGGAATCACCGTGGAGAGAGAGAGCAGAATCATCATGTCATTGAGCGAGGAATCACAGTGTGAGACAGGGAGAGAGGAACCACAGTGTGGGTGAGAGAGAGAAAGGAATCACAGTGTGTGAGAGAGAAAGGAATCACAGTGTGGGTGAGAGAGAGAAGAATCACAGTGTTAGAGAGAGAGAGAGGAATCACAGTGTGTGAGAGAGAGAGGAATCACCATGAGAGAGAGCGAGCAGAATCATTATGTCATTGAGAGAGGAATCACAGTGTGAGAGAGAGAAAGGAATCACAGTGTGAGAGAGAGAAAGGAATCACAGTGTGAGAGAGAGAAAGGAATCACAGTGTGAGAGAGAGAAAGGAATCACAGTGTGAGAGAGAGAAAGGAATCACAGTGTGAGAGAGAGAAAGGATTCACAGTGTTAGAGAGAGAAAGGAATCACAGTGCTGGAGAGAGAAAGGAATCACAGTGTTAGAGAGAGAAAGTAATCACAGTGTTAGAGAGAGAAAGGAATCACAGTGTGAGACAGGGAGAGAGTAACCACAGTGTGGGTGAGAGAGAGAAGAATCACAGTGTGAGAGAGAGAAAGGAATCACAGTGTGAGAGAGAGAAGAATCACAGTGTGAGAGAGAGAAAGTAATCACAGTGTTAGAGAGAGAAAGGAATCACAGTGTGAGACAGGGAGAGAGGAACCACAGTGTGGGTGAGAGAGAGAAGAATCACAGTGTGAGAGAGAGAAAGGAATCACAGTGTGGGTGAGAGAGAAAGGAATCACAGTGTGAGAGAGAGAAGAATCACAGTGTGAGAGAGAGAAAGGAATCACAGTGTTAGAGAGAGAAAGGAATCACAGTGTGAGACAGGGAGAGAGGAACCACAGTGTGGGTGAGAGAGAGAAGAATCACAGTGTGAGAGAGAGAAAGGAATCACAGTGTGGGTGAGAGAGAAAGGAATCACAGTGTGGGTGAGAGAGAGAAGAATCACAGTGTGAGAGAGAGAAAGGAATCACAGTGTGGGTGAGAGAGAAAGGAATCACAGTGTGGGTGAGAGAGAGAGGAATCACAGTGTGTGAGAGAGAGGAATCACCGTGAGAGAGAGCGAGCAGAATCATTATGTCATTGAGAGAGGAATCACAGTGTGAGAGAGAGAAAGGAATCACAGTGTGAGAGGGAGAAAGGAATCACAGTGTGAGAGAGAGAAAGGAATCACAGTGTGAGAGAGAGAAAGGAATCACAGTGTGAGAGAGAGAAAGTAATCACAGTGTTAGAGAGAGAAAGGAGTCACAGTGTGAGACAGGGAGAGAGGAACCACAGTGTGGGTGAGAGAGAGAAGAACCACAGTGTGAGAGAGAGAAAGGAATCACAGTGTTAGAGAGAGAAAGGAATCACAGTGTGAGACAGGGAGAGAGGAACCACAGTGTGGGTGAGAGAGAGAGGAATCACAGTGTGAGAGAGAGAAAGGAATCCCAGTGTTAGAGAGAGAGAGGAATCACAGTGTTAGAGAGAGAAAGGAATCACAGTGTGAGAGAGAAAGGAATCACAGTGTTAGAGAGAGAAAGGAATCACAGTGTTAGAGAGAGAAAGGAATCACAGTGTGAGAGAGAGAGAAGAATCACAGTGAGAGAGAGAGGAGAATCACAGTGTGAGAGAGAGAGAGGAATCACCATGAGAGAGAGCGAGCAGAATTATTATGTCATTGAGAGAGGAATCACAGTGTGAGACAGGGAGAGAGGAATCACAGGGTGAGAGGGTGAGGAATCACAGTGTTTGAGAGAGAAAGGAATCACAGTGTGAGAGAGAGAAAGGAATCACAGTGTGGGTGAGAGAGAAAGGAATCACAGTGTAGGTGAGAGAGAGAAGAATCACAGTGTGTGAGAGAGAGGAATCACCATGAGAGAGAGCGAGCAGAATCATTATGTCATTGAGAGAGGAATCACAGTGTGAGAGAGAGAAAGGAATCACAGTGTGAGAGAGAGAAAGGAATCACAGTGTGAGACAGGGAGAGAGGAACCACAGTGTGGGTGAGAGAGAGAAGAATCACAGTGTGAGAAAGAGAAAGGAATCACAGTGTGGGTGAGAGAGAGAAGAATCACAGTGTGTGAGAGAGAGCAATCACCATGAGAGAGAGCGAGCAGAATCATTATGTCATTGAGAGAGGAATCACAGTGTGAGACAGGGAGAGAGGAATCACAGAGTGAGAGGGTGAGGAATCACAGTGTTTGAGAGAGAAAGGAATCACAGTGTGAGACAGAGAGAGGAATCACTGAGAGAGGAATCAGAGCGTGAGAGAGAGCTGGGAATCGCAGTGCAAGAAAGAGAGAGGAATCACAGTGTTAGAGAGAGAGAGGAATCACAGTGTGTTAGAGAGAAAGGAATCACAGTGTGAGAGAGAGAAAGGAATCACAGTGTAGGTGAGAGAGAGAAGAATCACAGTGTGAGAGAGAGAAAGGAATCACAGTGTGAGAGAGAGAAGAATCACAGTGTGGGTGAGAGAGAGAAGAATCACAGTGTGAGAGAGAGAAGAATCACAGTGTGGGTGAGAGAGAGAAGAATCACAGTGTGAGAGAGAAAGGAATCACAGTGTGGGTGAGAGAGAGAAGAATCACAGTGTTAGAGAGAGAAAGGAATCACAGTATGAGAGAGAGAAAGGAATCACAGTGTGGGTGAGAGAGAGAAGAATCACAGTGTGAGAGAGAGAAGAATCACAGTGGGAGAGAGAGAGAGAAAGGAATCACAGTGTGAGAGAGAGAAAGGAATCACAGTGTGAGAGAGAGAAAGGAATCACAGTGTGGGTGAGAGAGAGAAGAATCACAGTGAGAGAGAGGAATCACCGTGAGAGAGAGAGAGCGGAATCATCATGTCATTGAGAGAGGAATCACAGTGTGAGACAGGGAGAGAGAAATCACATGGTGAGAGGATGAGGAATCACAGTGTTTGAGAGAGAGGGGAATCATAGTGATTGGAATCAGTGTTAGTGAGAGAGGAATCATAGTGTGTGAGTGGGAGAGAGGAATCACAGTGTGAGACAGAGAGAGGAATCACTGAGAGAGGAATCAGAGCGTGAGAGAGAGCTGGGAATCGCAGTGCAAGAAAGAGAGAGGATTCATAGTGTTAGAGAGAGGAATCACAGTGTGTTAGAGAGAAAGGATTCACAGTGTGAGAGAGAGAAAGGAATCACAGTGTGAGAGAGAGAAAGGAATCACAGTGTGGGTGAGAGAGAGAAGAATCACAGTGTGAGAGAGAGAAAGGAATCACAGTGTGGGTGAGAGAGAGAAGAATCACAGTGTTAGAGAGAGAAAGGAATCACAGTGTGAGACAGAGAGAGGAATCACTGAGAGAGGAATCAGAGCGTGAGAGAGAGCTGGGAATCGCAGTGCAAGAAAGAGAGAGGAATCACAGTGTGAGAGAGAGAAAGGAATCACAGTGTGAG
The DNA here is from genome assembly GCF_964194155.1 of Cetorhinus maximus. Lineage (NCBI taxonomy): Eukaryota > Metazoa > Chordata > Chondrichthyes > Lamniformes > Cetorhinidae > Cetorhinus > Cetorhinus maximus. The sequence goes on along the minus strand of NC_135887.1, from coordinate 53,248,969 downwards.
AGAGAGAGAGGAATCACAGTGTTAGAGAGAGAAAGGAATCACAGTGTTAGAGAGAGAAAGGAATCACAGTGTTAGAGAGAGAAAGGAATCACAGTGTGAGAGAGAGAAAGGAATCACAGTGTGAGAGAGAGAAAGGAATCACAGTGTGAGAGAGAGAAAGTAATCACAGTGTTAGAGAGAGAAAGGAGTCACTGTGTGAGACAGGGAGAGAGGAACCACAGTGTGGGTGAGAGAGAGAAGAACCACAGTGTGAGAGAGAGAAAGGAATCACAGTGTTAGAGAGAGAAAGGAATCACAGTGTGAGACAGGGAGAGAGGAACCACAGTGTGGGTGAGAGAGAGAAGAATCACAGTGTGAGAGAGAGAAAGGAATCCCAGTGTTAGAGAGAGAGAGGAATCACAGTGTTAGAGAGAGAAAGGAATCACAGTGTGAGAGAGAGAGAGGAATCACAGTGTTAGAGAGAGAAAGGAATCACAGTGTTAGAGAGAGAAAGGAATCACAGTGTTAGAGAGAGAAAGGAATCACAGTGTGAGAGAGAGAGAGGAATCACCATGAGAGAGAGCGAGCAGAATCATTATGTCATTGAGAGAGGAATCACAGTGTGAGACAGGGAGAGAGGAATCACAGGGTGAGAGGGTGAGGAATCACAGTGTTTGAGAGAGAAAGGAATCACAGTGTGAGAGAGGGAAAGGAATCACAGTGTAGGTGAGAGAGAGAAGAATCACAGTGTGAGAGAGAGAAAGGAATCACAGTGTGAAAGAGAGAAGAATCACAGTGTAGGTGAGAGAGAGAAGAATCACAGTGTGAGAGAGAGAAAGGAATCACAGTGTGGGTGAGAGAGAGAAGAATCACAGTGTGAGAGAGAGAAGAATCACAGTGGGAGAGAGAGAGAGAAAGGAATCACAGTGTGAGAGAGAGAAAGGAATCACAGTGTGGGTGAGAGAGAGAAGAATCACAGTGAGAGAGAGGAATCACCGTGAGAAAGAGAGAGCAGAATCATCATGTCATTGAGAGAGGAATCACAGTGTGAGACAGGGAGAGAGGAACCACAGTGTGGGTGAGAGAGAGAAGAATCACAGTGTGAGAGAGAGAAAGGAATCACAGTGTGGGTGAGAGAGAATGGAATTACAGTGTGGGTGAGAGAGAGAAGAATCACAGTGTGTGAGAGAGAGGAATCACCATGAGAGAGAGCGAGCAGGATCATTATGTCATTGAGAGAGGAATCACAGTGTGAGACAGGGAGAGAGGAATCACAGGGTGAGAGGGTGAGGAATCACAGTGTTTGAGAGAGGAGTCACTGTGAGAGAGAGGGAAATCACAGTGATTGGGAGTGGAATCAATGTTAGAGAGAGAGGAATCACAGTGTTAGTGAGAGAGGAATCATAGTATGTGAGAGAGAGAGAGAGTAATCGGTGTGAGACAGAGAGAGGAGTCATAGTGTCTGAGAGAGGAATCAGAGCGTGAGAGAGAGCTGGGAATTGCAGTGCAAGAAAGAGAGAGGATTCACAGTGTTAGAGAGAAAGTAATCGCAGTGCGAGAGCGAGAGAGGAATCACAGTGTGAGTGAGAGGAATCACAGTGAGAGAGAGAGAGGAATCAGTGTGAGAGAGAGCGAGTGGAATCATCATGTCATCGAGAGAGGAATCACAGTGTGAGACAGGGAGAGAGGAATCACAGTTTGAGAGGGAGAGGAATCACAGTGTTAGAGAAAGGAGTCAGAGTGAGAGAGAGGGGAACCACAGTGACTGGGTGTGGAATCAGTGTTAGAGGGAGAGAAATCACAGTGTTAGTGAGAGAGGAATCATAGTGTGAGAGAGAGAGAGGAATCACAGCGTGAGACAGGGAGAGAGGAACCACAGTGTGAGAGAGAGGAGTAACAATGTGAGAGAGGAATCACAGGTGTAAGAGCGAGATTAATCACAGAGCGGGAGAGAGAGGAATCACATTGTTAGACATAGAGTGGAATCACAGTGAGTGTGAGAGAGGAGTTAGTGTGAGAGAGGAATCACAGTGTCTGAGAGAGAGGAATCACAGTATCTGAGAGAGAGAGGAATCAGTGTGAAACAGGTATCACAGTGTCAGAGCGAGCTTAATCACAGTGCGAAAGAGAGAGGATTCACATTGTTAAAGAGAGAGAGAAATCAGAGTGTGAGAGAGAGAGAGAGGAATCACAGTGCGAGAGAGAGAGAGGAATCGCAGTGTAGGTGAGAGAGAGTAATCACAGTGTGGGTGATGGAGAAGTCAGAGTGTTAGAGGAGAGAGGAATCACAGTGCTAGAAAGAGAGAGGAATCACAGTGCGAGCGAGAGAGAGGAATCAGTGTGAGAGAGCTGGTGGAATCACTGTGAGAGATAGAATAATCACAGTGTGAGAGAGGGAGAGAGGAATTAGTGTGAGAGAGAGAGGATTCAGAGTTAGAGAGAGAGTAATCGCAGTGTGGGTGAGAGAGAGGAATCACAGTGTGAGAGAGAGAGAGGAATCACAGTGTGAGCGAGAGAGAGGAGTCACAGTGTTAGAGAGAGAGAGGAATCACAGTCTGAGAGAGAGAGAAATCACAGTGAGAGAGAGAAAGGAATCAGCGTGAGAGAGAGTGAGCGGAATCATCATGTCATTGAGAGAGGAATCACAGTTTGATACAGGGAGAGAGGAATCACAGTTTGAGAGGGAGAGGAATCACAGTGTGAGAGAGGGAGAGAGGAATCAGTGTGAGAGGGAGAGAGGATTCAGAGTGTTGGAGAGAGAGTAATCGCAGTGTGGGTGAGAGAGAAGTCAGAGTGTGAGAGAGAGGAACCACAGTGTGAGAGAGAGAGAGGAATCATAGTGTGAGAGAGCGGGAGGAATCACAGTGAGAGAGAGAGAGGAATCAGCGTGAGAGAGAGCGAGTGGAATCATGTCATTGAGAGAGGAATCGCAGTGTGAGAGAGGGAGAGAGGAATCACAGTTTGAGAGGGAGAGGAATCACAGTGTTTGAGAAAGGAGTCAGAGAGAGAGAGAGAGGGGAACCACAGTGACTGGGTGTGGAATCAGTGTTAGAGGGAGAGAAATCACAGTGTTAGTGAGAGAGGAAGCATAGTGTGAGAGAGAGAGAGGAATCATAGTGTGAGACAGGGAGAGAGGAACCATAGTGAGAAAGAGAGGAATAACAGTGTGAGAGAGGAATCACAGGTGTAAGAGCGAGATTAATCACAGCGCGGGAGAGAAAGGAATCAGATTGTTAGAGATAGAGTGGAATCACAGTGAGTGTGAGAGAGGAATCGATGTGAGAGAGGAATCACAGTGCCTGAGAGAGAGGAATCACAGTGTCCGAGAGAGAGAGGAATCACAGTGTCTGAGAGAGGAATCAGTGTGAGAGAGGAATCACAGTGTCTGAGAGAGAGAGGAATCAGTGTGAGAGAGGAATCACAGTGTCAGAGCGAGCTTAATCACAGTGTTAATGAGAGAGAGGATTCACATTGTTAAAGAGAGAGAGAAATCAGAGTGTGAGAGAGGGAGATGAATCACAGTGTAGGTGAGAGAGAGGAATCACAGTGTTAAAGAGAGAGAGGAATCACATTGGGGGTGAGAGAGAAGTCAGAGTGTGAGAGAGAGAGAGGAATCACAGTGTGGGTGAGAGAGAGAGGAATCACAGTGTGGGTGAGAGAGAGAGGAATCACAGTGTGGGTGAGAGAGAGAGGAATCACAATGTGGGTGAGAGAGAAGTCAGAGTGTGAGAGAGAGAGAGGAATCACAGCGTAGGTGAGAGAGAGGAATCACAGCGTAGGTGAGAGAGAGAGGAATCACAGTGTGGGTGAGAGAGAGAGAGGAATCGAAGTGTGTGAGAGAGAGGAATCACAGTGTTGGTAGGAGAGGAATTAGTGTGAGAGAGCGAGGATTCAGTGTTAAAGAGAGAGAGGAATCACATTGTGGGTGAGAGAGGGAGGAATCACTGTGGGTGAGAGAGAGAGGAATCACAGTGTGGGTAGGAGAGGAATCAGTGTGAGAGAGAGAGGAATCACAGTGTTGGTAGGAGAGGAATTAATGTGAGAGAGCGAGGATTCACAGTGTTAAAGAGAGAGAGGAATCACATTGTGGGTGAGAGTGAAGTCAGAGTGTGAGAGAGAGAGGAATCACAGTGCGAGAGAGAGAGGATTCAGAGTGTTAAAGAGAGAGTAATCACAGTGTGGGTGAGGGAGAAGTCAGAGTGTGAGAGAGGAATCACAGTGCCAGAGAGAGAGAGGAATCACAGTGTGAGAGAGATAGGATTCAGAGTGTTAAAGAGAGAGAGTAATCACAGCGTGGGTGAGGGAGAAGTCAGAGTGTGAGAGAGGAATTACAGTGCCAGAGAGAGAGAGGAATCACAGTGTGAGAGAGAGAGGATTCAGAGTGGTTAAAGGGAGAGAGTGATGTCAGTGTGGGTGAGGGAAAAGTCAGAGTGTGAGAGAGGAATCACAGTGCTAGAGAGAGAGAGGAATCACAGTATTAGAGAGAGAGAGGAATCACAGTGTGAGAGAGGGAGAGAGGAATCAGTGTGAGAGGGAGAGAGGATTCAGAGTGTTAGAGAGTAATCGCAATGTGGGTGAGAGAGAAGTCAGAGTGTGTGAGAGAGAGAGGAACCACAGTGTGAGCGAGAGAGAGGAATCACAGTGTTAGAGAGAGAGAGGAATCACAGTGTGAGAGAGTGGGAGGAATCACTGTGAGAGATAGAATAAACACAATGTGAGAGAGAGAGAGGAATCAGTGTGAGAGAGAGGAGTCAGTGTGAGAGAAAGGGATTCACAGTGTGTGAGAGAGAGAGGAATCACAGAGCGAGAGAGAGAGAGGAATTACTGTGCGAGAGAGAGGTATCACAGTGTGGGTGACGGAGGAATCAGAGCATGAGGGATAGATGGGAATCACAATGTGAGAGAGAGAGAGAGAGAGAGGATTCACAGTGTGCGTGAGAGAGGACTCAGAGCGTGAGAGAGAGAGGAATCGAAGTGTGAGAGAGAGGATTCAGAGTGGTTAAAGGGAGAGAGTGATGTCAGTGTGGGTGAGGGAGAAGTCAGAGCGTGAGAGAGAGAGAGGAATCACAGTGTGGGTAAGAGAGGAATCAGAGTGTGAGAGAGAGAGGATTCAGAGTGTTAAAGAGAAAGGAATCAGTGTGGGAGAGAGGAATCACAATGTGTGAGAGATAGGAATCACAGTGTGAGAGAGAGAGAGGGAACACAGTGTTAGAGAGAGAGAGAATTCAGTGTTAAAGAGAGAGGAATCACAGTGTGGGTGAGAAAGGAATGAGAGTGTTAGAGAGAGAGAGGAATCACCATGTGAGAGAGAGGAATCAGTGTGGGAGCAAGGAATCACAATGTGTGAGAGAGAGAGAATTCAGTGTTAAAGAGAGAGGGATCACAGTGTGGGTGAGAAAGGAATCAGAGTGTTAGAGAGAGGGGAATCACCATGTGAGAGAGAGGAATCAGTGTGGGAGAGAGAAATCACAATGTGTGAGAGAGAGGAATCAACGTGAGAGAGAGTGAGCGGAATCATCATGTCTGAGAGAGGAATCACAGTGTCAGACAGGGAGAGAGGAATCACAGTGTGAGAGAGAGAGGAATCACAGTGTGAGAGAGAGGTATCACAGTGTTAGAGAGAGAGAGAATTCAGTGTTAAAGAGAGAGGAATCACAGTGTGGGTGAGAAAGGAATCAGAGTGTTAGAGAGAGAGAGGAATCACAGTGAGAGAGAGGAATCATCGTGTGTGAGAGAGAGGAATCACCGTGAGAGAGAGTGAGCGGAATCATCATGAGTGTGTTAGAGAGAGAGAGAGGAATCACAATGTTAGAGAGAATTTACAGTGTGAGTGGGAGAGGAATCAGTGTTAGAGAGAGTGAGGGATCACAGCGTTAGCGAGAGAGAGAGGAATCACAATGTTAGAGAGGGAGAGAGGATTCACAGAGTTAGAGTGAGAGAAGTGTGGGTGAGAAAGAACTCAGAGGGTGAGAGAGAGGGAGGAATTCACAGTGCGAGAGAGAGGAATCACAGTGTGAGAGAGAGAGAGGAATAGCTGTGCAAGAGAGGGAGGAATCACAGTGTGAGAGAGAGAGAGAGGATTCAGAGTGTAAAAGAGAGAGTAATCACAGTGGGTGAGGGAGAAGTCAGAGTGTTAGAGAGAGAGAGGAATTACAGTGCTAGAGAGAGAGAGGAATCACAGTGTTAGAGAGAGAGAGGATTCACAGTGCGAGTGAGAGAAAGGAATCACAGTGTGAGAGAGCAGTTAGAATCACTGTGAGAGATAGAATAATCACAGTGTGAGAGAGAGAGAGAGAGGAATCACAGTGCTAGAGAGAGAGAGGATTCACAGTGCGAGCGAGAGAAAGGAATCACAGTGTGAGAGAGCAGTTAGAATCACTGTGAGAGATAGAATAATCAAAGTGTGAGAGAGAGAGAGAGGAATCACAGTGCTAGAGAGAGAGAGGAATCACAGTGTTAGAGAGAGAGAGAGGATTCAGAGTGTAAAAGAGAGAGTAATCACAGTGGGTGAGGGAGAAGTCAGAGTGTTAGAGAGAGAGAGGAATTACAGTGCTAGAGAGAGAGAGGAATCACAGTGTGAAAGAGCAGGAAGAATCACTGTGAGAGATAGAATAATCACAGTGTGAGAGAGGGAGAGAGGAATCAGTATGAGAGAGAGAGGATTCAGAGTGTTAAAGAGAGAGAGTGATGTCAGTGTGGGTGAGGGAGAAGTCAGAGCGTGAGAGAGAGAGAGGAATCACAGTGTGAGCGAGAGAGAGGAATCACAGTGTGAGCGAGAGAGAGGAATCACAGTGTGGGTAAGAGAGGAATCAGAATGTGAAAGTGAGAGGATTCAGAGTGTTAGAGAGAGAGAGTAATCGCAGTGTGGGTGAGAGAGAAGTCAGAGTGTGAGAGAGAGAGGAACCACAGTGTGAGCGAGAGAGAGGAATCACAGTGTTAGAGAGAGGAATCACAGTGTGAGAGAGCGGGAGGAATCACTGTGAGAGATAGAATAATCAGTGTGTGAGAGAGGAATCAGTGTGAGAGAGAGAGGAATCAGTGTGAGAGAGAGAGGGGTTCACAGTGTGTGAGAGAGAGAGGAATCAGAGAGAGAAAGAGAGGAATCAGTGTGAGAGAGAGACGAATCAGTGAGAGAGAGGGATTCACAGTGTGTGAGAGAGAGGAATCACAGTGTGAGAGAGTTAGAGGAATCACAGTGAGAGAGAGAGAGGAATTACTGTGCGAGAGAGAGAGGTATCACAGCATGGGTGACAGAGGAATCAGAGCATGAGAGAGAGATGGGAATCACAGTGCGAGAGAGAGAGGATTCACAGTGTTAGAGAGGAATCACAGTGTGAGAGAGAGAGAGAGAGAGAGAGAGAGAGAGGAACCAAAATATGAATGAGAGAGCGGTATCATAGTGAGAGAGAGAGGGATGAATCAGTGTGGGAGAGAGGAATCACAATGTGTAAGAGAGAGGAATCACAGTGTGGGCGTGAGAGGAATCACAGTGTAAGAGAGAGAGAGAGGAATCACAGTGTAAGAGAGAGAGGAATCAGAGAGAGGGATTCACAGTGTGAGAGAGAGAGAGAGCAATCACAGTATGAGAGAGAAAGGAATCACAGTGTGAGAGAGAGAGAGGAATCACAGTGTGAGAGAGAGAGAGAAGGAGGAAACACATTGTGTGAGAGAGAGAGAGGAATCACAGTGTGAGAGAGGGGGATCACAATGTGAGAGAGAGAGTGTTCGGGGAAAATTAAAAATGCTAAACGAGAACACTGTAAGAATTTACTGAAGAACACTTAAAATCTCCAGGCAGACATGGCTGCTAAGCATATTAAGAGTTGACGATTACCAAATGAACATTGCACAGCCTTGAGAGTCAGGCTGAAGACACAAGGAAGACATAAAATAGATTACGTGTACTTTCTTCTCACATAGGGAAGGGCAGATGGTTTTAGCTTAGATATGGGAAGACATACAATGGACAAAGGGGGGTCTTTGATGAAACACAAGCAGTCCTGAGTTGTGAGAACCAAGGTCTTTGCGTATGTGTTTTAATTTTGATTGGATAATATTATGTATACACCCTTTAGAATAATTGGTTAGCAGAATCACATGTTTATGTACTCAATAAGATAGTCTTAACATGGTACCGGTGTGTCGGTTACCGATTGGATATATTCAAATGTACTCAAATGTATTGTGATAAGAAAAAGTACAAAAGTAATGAAATGAAATCAATCAGGGAGCTGCTGGGCCTTCATACTTAGGAATGATTGCGGCTCCCTTCCATATGCTTGAATAAAACCGGTAAAGGAAGCCTGAGTCTCTGTGGTGCTGTGTGATCAGGGATTGTAACTTCTCCTCTTCAACTGGCCTAGGTGGTAGTTGCGGGTTTGGAGGGTGTGCCCCTCTTCAGAGAGAATTCACAGTGTGAGAGAGAGAGAAATCACAGTGAGAGAGATGAATCACTGTGACAGTGTCATAAAAATATAATAATTTTCATAATTGTATTTGGATTTATTGTAAAGTAGGAATAGTGGACTCTGGATAGTCTGTGTGTCTATGTGTATGTCTGTCAGTGTGTGTCTGTGTATGGGATTTAATTGAACTAAAGACAGCTGCTCTGAAGGCGTTAATGTATCAGAAGAGAAGCTAGGTTTGAAACGCTAAATAAGTAAATATGGCTGAAGTTTTAGAATGTGAGGTGTAAAGGAAAAGTTGCATTTGGCTTCTATATAGCTCCAGTGTCCTCTATGTTCTGTGCCTCCAACTAACGCTTGTCAGTTTGTGTAAAATGGTGCGGGCATGAACTGAGCAATAAAATTTTGGCAGCTGCCTGGAAACTTGTCCCCAGAACAGGGCATGAGCAGGGCAGCTGTGGGAAGAAGCAGCCTGGGAGTGTGTCTGGAATATGGCACAAGAAATGTACCCTGTGATTTTAGGAGCTGTATCACCCTGTTCCTGCATCACAGTTGGTTAGACCCTGGTGCCTCCATAAAGACTTGAACTTCAAATTAATGTTCCGGGCATTGTGTAAGCTGTTTCTTTGTCTTTCCTCCTTGGTCCCCATGCTGCACAGACATCATCAAAAAGCCAGGCACTAATTCCAGGATTCAAAATATCTCATCTAGCCCTTTGAAATAAAACATTCTCAGGATATGGTTATTGCTGGCAAGTTTGACACTCATTGCCCATCCCTGGTTACCCTGAGAAGGTGGTGATGGGCCTTCTCCTGATAATTGTCTGATACGTGATTGGCTGTCCAGCCATATCGGAGGGCAATTAAGAAACAATCATGTTGGCATGGGATTGGAGTCACATATAAACCAGGCGGGGAAATGATGGCCGGATTTTTTCCCTAATAGATGTTAATGAATTTGTCGGGAATAACACCACTCCAACAACATCATGATCACTCACCAAAATCAGGTCGTCTTTTAACGGAATTAAAATTCTCAAACTGCCATGGTAGGATTCGAACACCAGTTCATCTAGATTACTAGGTGATTTAATCACTGCACATCCACACCAGATAACATGACCCATTGGAAGAGTTTCATCCTGCCTCATATCATTATGCGGGAATAATTTTTGGTTTGAGGTAGCAGAGAATGTTTGGACAATTCATAGAGAGCAGATTGTATATTTGAATACAGCTTTACATACATGTGTGAGCAACTGTGTGTTTAAATATCAAATTAAATAGCAAATAACCAATCCAGGGTGCCTTCTCTATCATCAAACATATAGGCCTGAATTTTATGCTTGGTGTGGGAACACAATCAGCAGGACCTTCATTGAAGCAGGTGTAAAATCTGCTCCCGCCCTCCAGTGATTTCACGCTGCCTGGACAATTAACTGCTGGCCAGCGTGGAACATGCTCAGTGGTTGTGGTGGGCTGTGGTGGGGGAAGGGCACGCACCGAAACAAGTGAGGGTGTGGGTGGGAGGTATAACACGAGCTCCCTGAAGGCTGACGACTGCTGTGTAGATGCCTCAGGGAGCTGCAGAATTGTTGGAGGGACATCAGCACACAAAGAATGTCCCAAACTACCTATAATGACACAACTAACACCTGACAGCAATACTCATCAAACCTCAAACATATTTGGGCCTTTTATCCTGCCCTGGATCGGGAATGGTGAAAAAATGCATAAAAGTGCATGGGCCACGTAAAATTCATGACAATTAGGTGTTTAACGGACTTAATTGCCCTTTTAACTGTCGGTGGGTGCGCTTCCAACTCCTGCACGCACCGCTGATGGTAATATCGCGCGAGGGTGCCACGATGTTGGGACGCGCACCCAGTGTCTTCTCGTTAATTTCACATGGGTTAGGGTTGGGCTCCGTAAAATTTGGCCATAGTTCATTTATATGACGGCACAACTTCCATATTCAGGAACTCACGGCCTCTCCTGATATCAGAGTGGGGGTATAGTTCCATCTATACCAACCTAATGCGCCAATGGTGTCTATATACTTTCACTTCACTTAAAATAAGAAGGAAATTCCTCTGGTGGGAGAATCCAGAACAAGGGGGTACAACCTTCAAATTAAAGCAAGCAATTTAGGAGTGAAATTTGGAAGGACATTTTCACTTTCGGAGTAGTGGAAATCTGGAACTTTCTCCCCCAAAAGGTTGTGGATTTTCATAGTCATAGAGTCATAGAGGTTTACAGCACAGAAAAAGGCCCTTTGGCCCACTGAGTCTGCGCTGGTCAAACAAGTACCTAACTATTCTAACCCCATTTTCCAGCACTAGGCCCATAGCCTTGTATGCCATGGCATTGCAAGTGCACATACAAATATTTCTTAAATGTTATGAGGGTTTCTGCCTCCAGTACCCTTTCAGACTGTGAGTTCCAGATTCCCCCCACCCTCTGGGTGAAAAAATTCTTCCCCACATCTCCTCTAAACCTCCTGTCCCTTACTTTAAATCTATGCCCCCTGGTTATTGATCCCTCCACCAAGGGGAAAAGTTCCTTCCTGTCTACCCTATCTATGCTCCTCATAATTTTATACACCTCAATCATGTCCCCCCTCAATTTCCTCTGCTCCAAGGAAAATAACCCCAGTCTATCCAATCTCTCCTCATAACTAACCATCTGACCAGCCGGTCTAGATCCTCCTGTAATCTAAGGCTATCCTCCTCACTATTTACCACCCCACCAATTTTCGTGTCATCCGCGAGCTTACTGATCAACCCTCCTACATTCAAGTCAAAATCGTTTATATATACCACAAACAGCAAGGGACCCAACACCGATCCCTGTGGAACCCCACTGGACACAGGCATCCAGTCACAAAAACACCCCTCGACCATCACCCTCCGCTTCCTGCCACTCAGCCGATTCTGGATCCAATTTGCCAAATTGCCATGGATCCCAAGGGCTCTTACCTTCGTTATCAGTCTCCCATGCGGGACCTTATCAAAAGCCTTGCTGAAGTCCAAGGTAGACTACGTCAAATGCATTGCTGTCATCTACACACCTGGTCACCACTTCGGAAAATTCAATCAAATTGGTCAGACATGACCTCCCCTTAATAAAACCATCCTGACTGTCCTTGATTAATCCCTGTCTCTCCAAGTGTAGATTAATTCTGCCCCTCAGAATTGCTTCCAATAATTTCCCCACCACTGAGGTTAGACTGACTGGCCTGTAGTTCCCTGGTTTATCCCTTCCTCCCTTCTTGAATAATGGTACCACATTGGCTGTTCACCAGTCCTCTGGCACCTCTCCTGCGGCCAGAGAGGTATTGAAAATTATTGCCAGTGCCCCGCTATCTCCTCCCTTGCCTCACTCAACAGCCTGGGATACATTTCATCTGGGCCTGAAGATTTATCTACTTTTAAGCCTACCAGACCACTTAGAACCTCCTCCCTTTCTATGCAAATTTCTTTAATTATATTACAGTCCTTCTTTCCTTCCTTCTGGAAGGGTTGAGGGTTAATGTCGAAGATGGGGATTGCTAGAATTGTTTGTGTAAGGGTGACAAAGGATATGCTGGGTAAATGGAATAAAAACAGAAAATGCAGGAAATTCACAGAATCACAGAATCTCACAGTGCAGAAGAAGCCCTTTGGCCCATCGAGTCTGCACCGACATGTGAGAAACACCTGACCTACTTACCTAATCCTATTTACCAGCACTTGGCCCATAGCCTTGAATGTTATGATGTGCCAAGTGCTCATCCAGGTACTTTTTAAGGATGTGAGGCAACCCACCTCCACCACCCTCCCAGGCAGTGCATTCCAGACCGTCACCACCCACTGGGTAAAAAAGTTTTTTCTCACATCCCCACTAAACCTCCTGCCCCCCACCTTGAAATTATGTCCCTCAGCAGATCAGGCAGCATTTTTGGGGAGTGAGAGAGAGAGAGAAAGAGAGTTAACATTTTCAGGTTGGTGACCTTTTGTCAGAACTGGAAAAAGTTGGAAATGGATCAGGTTTTAAGCAAGTCCAGAGGCAGGGAAAGGCGGGGAGGAAAGAATAAAAGGGAAGGAGTGTGGTAGGCAGGAGAGATTAAATAACAAAAGAGATGATGGTGATAGGCGAAAGAAGATGGTGGTAGGGACAATTAAAGAAACAACACCTGGAGAGGAGGTGTAAATGACAACAGCAATATCATCACCAAGAGCCTCTATCCCAAAAGAAATGGGCAGCGATTATTATCTGAAATTGTTAAACGTATTGTTGAATCCAGAAGGCTATAAATTGTGCTTAATCAAAAGATGGGCACTGTTCTTCGATCTTGTGTTGAGCTTCATTGGAACAGTGTAGGAGCCCAAGGACAGAGGTCAGAGTGGGGGCAGGCAGTTAAATTGACAGGAAGCTCGGGATCATGTTTGTGGACTGAACAGAAGTGTTCCGCAAAGCGGCCGCTCACTCTGCGTTTGGCCTCCCCAGTGTAGAGCGAGCCACTTTGTGAATGGCGAGTATAGTACACTACATTGAAAGAAGTACAAGTAAATCGCTGTCTCACCTGGAAGGGGGTTTGGGGCTTTGGGTAGTGGGAAAGGAGGAGGTAAAGTGCAGATGTTGCAACTCCTATGCCTACGTGGAAAAGCTCCCAGGGAAAGGGAGGGGGTATCTGGGGGGAGGCGCTGATTAAGGAATGGACTAGGGTTTTGCAATGAGAATTGTCCCTTGGGAATGCTGAGAGGGGAGTGGAGATGGGGAGGATGTGTTTGGTGGTGGCATCACACTGGAGGTGACGGAAGATGATAGGTTGAATACAGAGGCCGGTGGAATGGTGGGTGAAGACAAGGAGTTGTGTAACAGTGGCTTACAGTGGAGTATTAGCCATTGACACATGGGCATGGAGTAAATTGATTGGCCTCCTTCTGTCCTTTGTGATTTTATGATATGAAATGGTACATTGCCAGCTGTTATGTTCTGTCAGGCTATTGAAACCGAGCTATCGGTAGCTAGGCCCAAAACCAGCAAATCTGCTGCCTGGCTGATTCACTTGTGCAATGCTGGTCAGCTAAATTTATTCAAACTCGTTAATAAGCTCCCTCCATGTTGGGGCTTAGAAATTCATGGGTAGTGATGATGCTCAAAGGAAGAGAGCACTATCTATTCCACTCTCAAAACCCCAGGCAGCAGAGAATTTTAAAGTATGTTTTTAATTACATTGAGCTATTTCTGAAATTGATGGGGATGTCAGGAGCTGGAGGCTGATTAGTATCTTCAAGGGCCAACGGAATTTGTGTGTTTAATTATTCTGCTGACTGGAGTCTAACTCAGTAAAATCTTAAACCCCAAGGTAATTAGAATAATTTGCAGTGTCTGGCTTCACCCCTTCCCAGAGATGTCGTAGAAGGCTTTAGAAAATACGGTGCCCATTTCTTGTAGCTTTGACAGCATTGCATTGATTGGAATTGCAATATGAAGGTACATCAGTGAATAATATGTAATTACTTGTAATCATGTGGAGTTACACTGTGGCAAGGTACTCTCATTTTTATCTAGACTTTACAACACAATTTACACATTAATACCTTTCACTTGCAGGGCCCCTTTTGTTAATCAAGTTTGCTATTCTGTTCCCACATTTAATTTTCCCATTTAACACTCTGGGTGATGTATTGTTCCATTAGCAGTGTGCTTGCCTGTACTTCTCTGTTATTCAGCCTGTAGATTTTTTTCTTCCTAGTAATGACTCACTTTATCCAGGAGTTTCCAATGTGTAAGCTATACTCGTTCAGTAGAGTGTCTCCTGAGATTGGGTAATGTTCCTCTGCGTGGTGCCTTATTAATATAATAGATTGTCCTCGAGCGATGTTCAGTTTTGCAAGCAGGAGGAGAGAGTGTTTAAATTAACGCAGGGGCAAACTGACAGAATTGGAGCAACCTCCTATTTTACACACTGATCCATTTCACTCTGTTTACACATCGATCAGTTCCACTCTCTGTTTACACATCAATCAATTTCACACCTGGTTTACACACCTATCGATTTCACTCTCTGTTTACGCACCAATCAATTTCACTCCATTTACACACCGATCGATTTCACTACATTTACACACTGACCGTTTTCACTCTGATTACACACTGATTGATTTCACTCTCTATTTATACACCGAGCGATTTCACTCTCCGTTTACAAACTGATTGGTTTCACTCCAATTACAGACCGATCAATTTCACTGTCGGTTTACACACTGGTCGATTTCACGCTCCATTTACATAATGATTGATTTCACTTTCCGTTTACACACCGATCGATTTCACTCTCCATTTACACCTGATTGATTTCACTCTCCGTTTACACACTGATCGATTTCACTCTCCATTTGCACACCGATCAATTTCACTTTCCGTTTACACACTGATCGTTTCACTCTCAATTTACACATTGATCAATTTCACTTCCCATGTGCACACCGATCGTTTCACTTTCCGTTTGCACACTGATCGATTTCACTCTCCCTTTACACACTGATTGATTTCACTCTCCGTTTATACACTGATCGATTTCACTCTCCATTTACACACCGATCGATTTCACTTTCCGTTTACACACTGATCGTTTCACTCTCAATTTACACATTGATCAATTTCACTTCCCGTGTGCACACCGATCGTTTCACTTTCCGTTTGCACACTGATCGATTTCACTCTCCATTTATGTACTGATCGATTTCACTCTCCATTTACACACCAACGGATTTCATTCTCAGCTTACACACCGATCGATTTCACTCTCAGTTTACACACTGATTGATTTCACTCCCCGATTACACACTGATTATTTCACTCACCGTTTACACACTGATTGATTTCACTCTCCGTTTACACACTGATCGATTTCACTCTCCATTTACACACCAACGGATTTCACTCTCAGTTTACACACCGATCGATTTCACTCTCCGTTTACATATTGATCGCTTTCACTCCCCACTTACACACCAATTGATTTCACTCTCTGTTTACACACTGTTCGCTTTCACTCTCTGTTTACACACTGATTGTTTTCACTTCCCTTTACACACCGTTCGATCTCACTGTCGGTTTACACACCAATCGATTTCATTCCCCATTTACATACCAATCAATTTCACTCTCCATTTACACACTGATCGATTTCACTCCCCGCTTACACACCGATCGGTTTCACTCTCCGTTTATACACCGATCCGTTTTACTCTACGTTTACACACTCACTGATCCATTTCACTCTCCTACCATCAGAGTGCTGAGCAGAAGGTATTCAAGTGACATCTAGTTGCTCGCTGCTCAATTTCACAGTGTTATCTAATGAAGGTTCGATTACATAACTCCTCTACTTTTCAGTTCTGTCTCTGGAGATATCAACCCCAGTGCTTGGATTGCTTTTCCTTCATGGCCTGATTAGGGTGCCATTTTCTGTAATTTGTGTATCTACATCTCCGGAACTCTTTGGTCCTGTACTGCACTCAGAGCATAAGACTTGGGATGACTTAGCCTCTATTCGGTGCTGGTCATCACTGGGCTGCGGTTGGAACAGCAACTTAAACTGAGGGAAGCTGTTGCAGCCAGGAGGATCATTGATTGGTGGGCGTTGTCAGGCTTATGCATGCTGACATAAAGGCTGTGGGGGCTGTATTAAGATGTGGTGTCTAGGGTTGAGATATTCCAGGGTATCTTTATGACTGCCCACTTAGCCTGGTTCACTGATGGAGCCCTCAAGGTGTAGACTTGACGGTGTGGGCTGGGATTCTTCTTACTCAGCTGCTGATAACCCTGAGTAGCATTGCCCTAAAGGGTAGGGTGGTCCCAGCTGGACAAGCAATGGGAAGCTATGTTCTCTGTACTGTTAGCCAACAATATTAACTGGTTGAACCAGGACTGTTGACTCTGGGAAGGTAGGCCTGAGTTCTCTGTTCTCTCTGGCATGTGGCCCCATGGGTATGTTTGCTCTGGCACATTGTTAACTAAACATTGCTAGGCCCATTGATTGGAATGAGAAACTTTATACTTCTCTTGTGTTCTTTTGCTATTCTTTGACGGAAGAAGGGATTCTGTAAACCAAAGCAGTTTGAATTACCATCAGCGTGAGTGCTTATTTGGAAGTAAGACCTCTGTGGGTACCCAGTGACGTACCAGCCAACTGGATATTCCAAACATGCGAGCCCAGTGCAGCAGGCTTCCTCATCGACAAGGGGGAAATCCGAGTCCTCGAGTGAGGAGCTTTGGCAAAGTATGAAGCTGAAAGTGACAGTGGCCCCCTACCCTGCCCCTCCCACCGAGGGTATTCACACTGCCCCACCGCCCCACCCAGGGAACACTGACCCTCCCACCAGAGTATTCACACTGCCCCCTGCCCCAGAGAATACACACTGCCTCTGCCCCAGAGTATTCACACTGCACCCCGCCCCAGGGTATTCACACTGCCTCTGCTCCAGAGTATTCACACTGCCCCCCGCCCCAGAGAATACACACTACCCCCCGCCCCAGAGTATTCACACTGCCCCCCGCCCCAGAGTATTCACACTGCCCCCCGCCCCAGAGTATTCACACTGCCTCGCCCCAGAGAATACACACTACCCCCCCACCAGAGTATTCACACTGCCCCCTGCCCCAGAGAATACACACTACCCCCCCACCAGAGTATTCACACTGCTCCCCGCCCCAGAGAATACACACTATCCCCCCACCAGAGAATTCACACTGCCCCCTTCCCCAGAGAATACACACTATCCCCCACCAGAGTATTCAC
Organism: Cetorhinus maximus; assembly: GCF_964194155.1. NCBI lineage: Eukaryota > Metazoa > Chordata > Chondrichthyes > Lamniformes > Cetorhinidae > Cetorhinus > Cetorhinus maximus. Next base: position 53,231,795 of record NC_135887.1, on the reverse strand, counting down.
ACTGCCCCCCGCCCCAAAGAATACACACTATCCCCCCACCAGAGTATTCATACTGCCCCACCCCAGAGAATACACACTACCTCCCCACCAGAGTATTCACACTGCCCCTCGCCCCAGAGTATTCACACTGCTCCCCGCCCCAGAGTATTCACACTGCTCCCCGCCCCAGAGTATTCACACTGCTCCCTGCCCCAGAGTATTCACATTGCCCCCCGCCCCAGAGTATTAACACTGCCCCTCGCCCCAGAGTATTCACACTGCTCCCCGCCCCAGAGTATTCACACTGCTCCCTGCCCCAGAGTATTCACATTGCTCCCCGCCCCAGAGTATTCACACTGCCCCCCCACCAGAGTATTCACACTGCCCCGCCCCAGAGTATTCACACTGCCCCCCGCCCCAGAGTATTCACACTGCTCCCCGCCCCAGAGTATTCACACTGCCCCACCATTCCCACCCCCCCCGTCTCACCCACGATATTCACACTGCCCCCCCCCGCCCCAGGTCTTCAGGGACACATCAGCGTCGGTTGTATAACCTCCATATGGAACAGATGGAAACTCAGCCTGTGCTATTCTCACATGGCTGTTCGGAGATTGTTAAACCAGAAGGGGTTCCACAATTAATATAACCCCCGACCCAATGCAAAATTGCACTTGATCTGTAATGATCATGACTGGAATGGTTTAGAAGGAAATGTTCTTGAAATGAGTGGGCTGTGAGGTACTACTAATCTTTCATCTACATTAATGTGCAGTCGTATAGAGTCTTTAACATTGCAAAATATCCCAAAGTGTTTCACAGAGGCATAAGTAGACAAAAATGATTAAAATAATACAACCTAATTGGCAAAAGGACCAAATAGGAGATTAGGAGACATTTTTGTTAACATAGCAAGTTGTTTTGATCGGGAATGTCCTGCCTGAAGGGCGGTGAAAACAGATTCGATAATAACTTCAAAATGGATTTGGATACATATTTGGCAAAGATTTTGAGGAAGAGTGGGAGAGTGTGCCTGATTTGATTGTTTTTACAGAGATCTGAATTGTTTCCCCCTACGCTATATTATTCTATGATAATTCTCTGGACTACATGATGGTCATTTAGTTTTTTAAAAAAATGTATATTTCTCCATCATCTCTTTCTGATGCTAATGATTGACTCTTGATTTCAGGTCTATAGGACACTGGAAATCCATAACCAAAGAGAACTTGATGACGGTTAATTAGTGGCTTTTGAAGCTTTCTCCACCTATCCCGTTCCACAAATTTAATGATGTCGACCTCAAATCCAGAAAGGGACTGCGGGGAAGAAGGGCCAGAGATGGATAAAGTGGCAGAGCTTCAACAGGAGCGCCTGGCCCAGCAAGTAGCTGCTGTGCAGGTGTCTGAGGAACCCTCTTCAGGAAATTTGGGAAGGGGCTGCCAGAGCACTGCAGCCAAGGGCACAGACGAGTCAAAGGATGGAGGAGACCCTCACACAAATGGTGTAAGCGAGGACTACGCCAAAACCTACAAGAGTGTGAGCAGCGTGACAAAGAAAATAGCCTCAAGGCCCAAACTTTCTAGCAGGAAGCTGTCCCTTCAAGAACGCTCCTCAGGAAATTCTCTCTCAGCAAGCGGGGTCCTGCCGAGCTATGGTGCCTATTCAACAGGACCATTAACATCTGCGAGACGGCCAACTATTGAGTCCAGCCGAGTCAACATGGTCAACTCCCAGGTGACTTGTTTGTTTTATTTATGATGAGAGATATTCATCTGTAAAAGAGACACCCTATAAAATATTTTACAGATAACTTCAGAGTTTTGTGAAACAGAATGCCGTTTGTATGGGTAGGGAATTATCCTTTAAATATCCTTCTGTTCGTGGAGAGGGTGTCGTATTGATGGTACTTATGAGGCACTCCAAATGGCTGTCTTTTGATTTGAAGATGTAAAGAGAGCCTGGCTGTGGAATTCACTGGGCTGTGCAGAAAGAGAGTTAGAAAATAATGCCTGGGTCGTGGGGAAAATCTTTGCAATGGAAATAAATAGAATTTTAACTCTTTTTAAAGGAATAATTCTTCTAAATGGCGTTGTAATGTGCACCAAGTCCCGTGGGGTGGGGTGGGAGTGGCAGGGGGGGGTGCAGCACGGGGGGTGGGGTGGTGGTGTGGTGAGGGTGCTGGGGGTTGCGGTTGGGGTGTAGGCAGGGGATGTCCCTGTCGAAGGCTACAGTAACCACAGCATTGGCGGGAACAGGGCAGTAAGTGTGGGTGGTTGGGTGTCCCACGGTGAATTTGTCCGACTGAGAACGTTTGCATGTTGTGAAATGCTGCACATTTCCAACAAATTCACTCTAAGTCAAAGAGTCATAGAATGATTGCACACAGAAAGAGGCCATTCAGTCCATCGTGTCCATACCAGCTCTCTTCAAGAGCAAATCAGCAAGTCCCACTCCCTGGCTCTCCCCCCATGGAGCTGGGAAATTTCTCTCTACAGCTGCTTATCCAATTGATAACATAATTGACCCTGCCTCCACCACACTCCCAGGCAGAGCATTCCAGATCCAAACCACTCACTGCACAAAAATGTTCTTCCTCATTTTGCCATTCACGTTCCACAAGTCATTGGCCTTCCTCTGGTTCTCGACCCTTCCACCAACTCCTGTCCACTCTGCCCAGACCCCTCATCATTTTGAATAGCTCTGTCAAATCTCTTCTCAATCATCTCCGCCAAGGAGAAGAGCCCTAGCTCCTCCAATCTGTCCATATCACTGAACTTCCTCATCCCTGAAACCATTTTCGTGAATCTGTTCTGCACCCTGTCTAAAGCCTTCACATCCTTCCTAAGGTATGGTTCCCGGAATTGAACACAATGGGCTGAATTTTCATTTGGTTGATGAGGTGAGACTGAAAGTGGGTGAGGTTACAATTTGGCGTTTCCGAGCGGTGGGCCGTCCATGAAACCGGAAGCCACCTGGCGGCAGGGTGAGCAGACCTTGGAGCCCGAGGTTGCAGTCTATTCAGAAGGTGCTGCTCTAAAAATTGCCTGTAACTGCGACAGTGCCTGTATGGTGGGGGAGTGGGGTGGTGGTTGGGTTTTCGCTCTTATCTCCAAACGTCCTAACCCTCTTGGCCTTCGCACCTACCTAATTTGTGGCCGGTGACCGGGAATGAAGGTACCCTCTTGCACCCCTACCTAATTCAGCAGCCCACACAGCCAGGACTGGATGGCCTCCTACTGGCCACCCAGACTCAGTAGCCCACCCATTGTATTTAATTGGTTGGGACTCCTGGAGACAGCCATTTAATTCACCGCCTCCTTCAAAATCTGCATCTTACTGCTGGAATTTGTGGATTCCCAACCCATATTTTACCCTGACAGTGAGACTGGGCCTTGGGACCAAAGATTCAGTCCAACACTTGAGTTGAGGCCGAACCATTATTTTATACAGGCTCACCATAACCCCCGTGGTTTTGTACTCTATGCTTCTATTTATAAAGCCCAGGATCCCATACGCCTTATTAACCACACTCTCAACCTGCCCTGTCACCTTCAATGACTTGTGCTCAGATTGGATTTAGAGTCAATGGAGTGTAGAGTTGAGTGGGGTATCAAACAAGCTTCCTGACTGAACTCATCTCCTTCCCAGTGTGAGGGTTCAACTGGGAACTACAACAACAACCTTTATTTGTGCAGCACCTTTAACGTAATGAAACATCCCAATGTGCTTCACAGGAACATTATAAACCAAAATTTAATAGCATGCCAGAAGACGATGTTGGGTCAGATGACCAAAAGCTTGATAAAAAGTGAGGTTTGAAGGAGTGTATTAATGGAGGAAAGTGAGGTAAAGAGATGGGGAAGTGTAGGGAAGGAGTTCCTGGGCTGGAGCCTAGGAAACTGACGGCACATCCACCAATTGTGGAGCAATTAAAATTGAGGATGCTCAAGAGATCAAAATGAGAGGAGTGCAGAGATCTTGGAGGGTTGTGTGGTTAGAGGAGATGACAGAGGAAGGGAGGGGGCGAGGCCATGGAGGGATTTGAAAACAAGGATGCAAGTTTTAATACCAAGACATTTCTTGATGCCGGAACCTATGTAGATCAGTGAGCACAGGGGAATGGAACTTGCTGCGAGTTAAGACACTGGCAGCAGATTTTTGGATGATCTAATGTTTATGCAGGTTGGAATACAGAAGGGCAGCCATAAGACCATAAGACATAGGAGCAGAAAGTAGGCCAATCGGCCCATCGAGCCTGCTCCGCCATTCAATCATGGCTGATAAGTTTCTCAACCCCATTCTCCCGCCTTTTCCCTGTAACCTTTGATCCCCTTACCAATCAATATCTCGGTCTTAAATACACTCAATGACCTGGCCTCCACAGCCTTCTGTGGCAATGAATTCCATAGATTCACCACTCTCTGGCTAAAGCAGTTTCTCCTCATCTCTGTTCTAAAAGCTCTTCCCTTTACTCTGAGGCTGTGCCCTCGGGTCCTAGTCTCTCCTACTAATGGAAACATCTTCCCCACGTCCACTCTATCCAGGCCTTTCAGTATTCTGTAAGTTTCAATCAGATCCCCCCTCATCCTTCTAAACTCCATCGAGTATAGACCCAGAGTCCTCAAACGTTCCTCATATGTTAAGCCCTTCATTCCTGGGATCATTCTTGTGAACCTCCTCTGGACCCTCTCCAGGGCCAGCACATCCTTCCTGAGATATGGGGCCCAAATTTGCTCACAATATTCTAAATGTGGTCTGACCAGAGCCTTATAAAGCCTCAGCAGCACATCCCTGCTTTTATATTCTAGTCCTCGAGAAATAAATGCTAACATTGCATTTGCCTTCCTAACTACTGACTCAACCTGTAAGTTAACCTTAAGAGAATCCTGGACTAGGACTCAAAAGTCCCTTTACACTCCAGATTTCTGAATTCTCTCCCCATTTAGAAAATAGTTTATGCCTCTATTCTTCCTACCAAAGTGCATGACCTCACACTTCCCCACGTTGTATTCCATCTGCCACTTCTTTGCCCATTCTCCTAACATGTCCAAATCTTTCTGCAGCCTCCCCGCCTCCTCAATACTACCTGTCCCTCCACCTATCTTTGTATCATCTGCAAACTTAGCCAGGATGCCCTCAGTTCCTTCATCTAGATCATTAATGTATAAAGTGAAAGGTTGTGGTCCCAACACTGACCCCTGCGGAACTCCACTAGTCACCGGCCAACATCCTGAGAAGGACCCCCTTATCCCCACTCTCTGCCTCCTGCCAGACAGCCAACCTTCTATCCATGATAGTACCTTGCCTCTAACACCATAGGCTCTTATCTTACTGAGCAGCCTCCTGTGTGGCACCTTGTCAAAGGCCTTCTGGAAGTCCAAGTAGATAACATCCATTGGCTCTCCTTTGTCTAACCTACTCGTTACCTCCTCAAAGAATTCTAACAGATTTGTCAGGCATGACCTCCCCTTGATGAAACCATGCTGACTTTGCCCGATTTTACCATGCACTTTGGTATTCTGAAATCTCATCCTTAATAATGGACTCTTAAAATCTTACCAACGACCGAGGTTAGGCTAATCGGCCTGTAATTTCCCGACTTTTGCCTCACTCCCTTCTTAAACAGGGGGGTTATATTAGTGATTTTCCAGTCCTCTGGGACCCTCCCTGACTCCAGTGATTCCTGAAAGATCACCACTAACGCCTCCACTATCTCTTCAGCTATCTCCTTCAGAACTCTGGGGTGTAATCCATCTGGTCCAGGTGATTTATCCACCTTCAGACCTTTCAGTTTTCCTAGCAGCTTCTCCTTGGTAATGGCCATCATACTCACCTCTGCCCTCCGACTCTCTTGAACTTTGGAGATGTCACTCGTGTCTTCTACTGTGAAGACTGACGCAAAGTACCTATTCAGTTCCTCCGCCATTTCTTTGTTCCCCACTACTACTTCTCCAGCGTCATTTTCCAGCGGCTCAATGTCCACTTTTGCCTCTCTCTTACCCTATATATATCTAAAAAAACTCTTGCCATCTTCTTTTATATTACTGGCTAGTTTACCCTCATATTTAATCTTCCCCCTCCTTATTTCTTTTTTAGTTGTCCTCTGTTGGTCTTTGTAGGCTTCCCAATCCCCTGGTTTCCCACTGCTCTTCGCTGCATTGTATGCTTTTTCTTTAGCTTTTATGCTGTCCCTGACTTCCCTTGTCAGCCATGGTTGCCTCGTCCTCCCTTTAGTATGCTTCTTCTTCCTAGGGATGAATTTTTGCTGTGTCTCCCAAGTTACTCCCGGAAACTCCTGCCATTGCTGTTCCACTGTCTTTCCTGCTAGGCCCATCTCCCAGTCAATTCTGGCCAGCTCCTCCCTCATGCCTCTGTGCCTTTATTCAACTGTAATACCGTTACATCTGATTCCAGCTTTTTCCTCTCAAATTGCAGGGTAAATTCTATCATATTATGGTCACTTCCTCCTAAGGGTTCCTTCACCTTAAGCTCCCTTATCAAATCTGCCTCATTACACATCACTAAATCTAGAATTGCCTGTTCCCTAGTGGGCTCCACCACAAGCTGCTCCAAAAAGCCATCTCGTAGACATTCCACAAATTCCTTTTCTTGGGATCCACTACCAACCTGATTTTCCCAGTCTACCTGCTTATTGAAATCCCCCATGATCACTGTAACCTTGCCTTTCTTACACACCTTTTCTATCTCCTGGTGTATCTTGTGCCCCACACCCTGACTACTGTTCGGAGGCCTGTACATAACTCCCATTATGGTTTTTTTACCTTTGCGGTTCCTCAACTCTACCCACACAGATTCTACATCATCTGACCCTACATCATTTCTTCCTATCGATTTAATTTAATTTCTTACTAACAAAGCAACCCCATCCCCTCTGCCAACCTGCCTATCTTTTCGATAGGATGTATATCCTTGGATATTTAGCTCCCAGTCCTGATCCCCTTGCAGCCATGTCTCCGTGATGCCCACCACATCATACCTGCCAATTTCAATCTGCGCCACAAGCTCACTTCCCTTATTTCGTATACTGCGTGCATTCAGATACAACACCTTCAGTCCTGTATTTCCCGTCCCCCTTTTCATTGTCATCTCTTTATCTGATGTGCTTAAAGTTAGATTTCTAGCCCTTTCCAAACACTCTGTCCTATTTTGTGTTCTGGAGACTTTAATAGCCTCTCCTGGGCTCTCCTTTCTTTTCAGTTTTTTCATAATTTTCCATGAAGTTGAATCCACCCCCCCACACGCTAACCTGCTGCTTTGTTTCCCATTAGTCATACTTCTTGGAGTTTTACCCTTCCCTCCCCCCCCCCCACTTTCTAGTTTAAAGTCATGTTGACCACCCTATTTACCCTTTTTGCTAGAACATTGGTCCCAGATCGGTTCAGGTGGAGACCGTCCCAATGGTACAGATTCCTCCTGTTCCAATACTGATGCCGGTGCCCCAGGAAAGGAGAGCATTGGAATAGTCAAGTCTAGAGGTAACAAAGGCATGGATGAGGGCTTCAGCAGTTGATGTGGTCGGGAAGTGGAAATAGACGATCCTAGTGATAACATGAACATGAACAATGCATCTCAAAATCAAATTTTTATAAACTTATTTATGGGATGTCGGTGTCACTGGCTAGGCCAGCATTTATTGCCCCCCACAATTGCCCTCGAGAAGGTGGTAGTGAGCTGCCTTCTTGAGCCGCTGCAGTCCATGTGGTGTAAGTATACCCACAGGGCTGTTAGGGTGGGAGTTCCAGGATTTTGACCCAGCGACAGTGAAGGAACGGCGATATATTTCCAAGTAAGATGGTGAGTAACTTGGAGGGGAACCTCCAGGTGGTGGTGTTCCCATTTGGCTGCTGCCCTTGCCCTTCTAGATGGTTGTGGTTGTGGGTTTGGAAAGTGCTGTCTAAAGTGCTGTCTTGTTCAGTTCCTGCAGTGCACTTTGTAGATGGTACACACTGCTGCTACTGTGCGTCGGTGGTGGAGGGAGTGAATGTTTGTGGATGTGGTGTCAATCAAGCAGGCTGCTTTGGTCTGGATGGTGTCCAGTTTCTTGAGTGTTGTGGCAGCTACACTCATCCAAGCAAGTGGAGTGTATTCCATCACACTCCTGACTTGTGCCTTGTAGATGGTGGACAGCCTTTGGGAAGTCAGGAGGTGCAATACGCACCACAGGATTCCCAGCCTCTGATCTGCTCTTGTAGCCACAGTATTTATATGGCTAGTCCAGTTCAGTTTCTGGCCAATGGTAATCCCCAGGATATTGATAGTGGGGGATTCAGTGATGGTAATGTCATTGAGTTTCAAGGGTTGATGGTTGGATTCGCTCTTCTTGGAGATGGTCATTGCCTGGCACTTGTGTGGATCGAATGTAACTTGCCACTTGTCAGCCCAAGGCTGGATATTGTCCAGGTCTTACTGCATTTGGACATGGACTGCTTCAGTACTTGAGGAGTTGCAAATGGCGCTGAACATTGTGCAATCATCAGCGAACATCCCCACTTCTGATCTTATGATAGAAGGAAGGTCATTGGTGAAGCTGCTGAAGGTGGTTGGGCTGAGGACACTACCCTGAGGAACTCCTGCAGTGATGTCCTGGAACTGAGATGCCTGACCTCCAACAACCACAACCATCCTCCTTTGTGCTTGGTATGACTCCAACCAGCAGAGAGTTTTCCCCCTGATTCCCATTGACTCCAGTTTTGCCAGGGCTCCTTGACGCCACACGTCAAATGCTGCCTTGATGTCAAGGGCAGTTTCCCTTGCCTTACCTGACATTTTAGTAACAGTGGAAGATTCGAGAGAGGTGGTGGTTAGATAGAGCTAGGTGTCATCAGTGTGCTCGTGAAATGCTATGACTTTGGATGATGGCATGAAGGGGCAGCATGTAGATGAGAAACATGACCAATTTGTTATAATGGTGGTGCCAGTATTGGAAATGTCTTACCATAAAGCAGCTATCAATGCTTCAAAATTCTAATTGTGAACTGTTGTAAGAAAACTTTCCCATAGTGTGAGAAAATCAGAGTAAATAAAAAGCAACCACAGCTGTGTTCCAAAGATTTCTTAAAACCATATTTGAGTATTGCTGATAAAAGAGACATGTCGAAGTTTTTCATCTTGCAATCATCAGGACACTTTGCAGGAATACCAATATAACAGGAAACAACGATTTATACTGTATGAGAAGAGAGCTGATTGATTGATAAGTGGACTCTAATTGTTAGAGGTGTTTCCATGGAGAATGCACCAGTGATGGTAACTGACAGTTAACTGACTCATAGCAGATGAATTTAAAGCAAATGAATGTGTAAAAATATAAGTTGCTGTTGTGATATATGATATATTTTGGAAGGAAGAATGATGCAAGGGAATGTAAACTAAATGGTACAATTTTAAATGGCGACAGGCACAGGGAGACCAAAGCGTGTACATACACACATCGTAGAAGGTTGAAGTTGAGAAGTCTGTTCAGACAGAATATGGGATCCTGGGTTTAATAAAGAGAGGCATATAGAACAAAAGCAAAGAAGTTTTATGCTAAACCTTTATAAAACACTGGTTAGGCCCCAGCTGAAGTTTTTTTTATTATTCTTTCGCGGGATATGGGCATCGCTGGCTAGGCCAGCATTTATTGCCCATCCCTAATTGCCCTTAAGAAAAGTGATGGTGAGCTGTCTTCTTGTACGGCTGCAGTCCATGTGGTGTAGATACACCCACAGTGCTGTCGGGGAGCAAGTTCCAGGATTTTGACCCAGCGACAGTGAAGGAACAGCGATATATTTCCAAGTCAGGATGGTGAGTGGCTTGGAGGGGAGCATGCAGGTGGTGGTGTCCCATGCATCTGCTCTCCTTGTCTTTTTAGATGGTAGAGGCCACAGGTTTGGGAGGTGCTGCCTAAGGAGGCTTGGTGAGTTGCTGCAGTGCATCTTGTAGATGGTACACACTGCTGCTACTGTGCATCGGTGGTGGAGGGAGTGAATGTCGAAGGTGGTGGATGGAGCGTCAATCAAGCGATCAACTGGGCTGCTTTGTCCTGGATGGTGTTGAGCTTCTTGAGTGTTGTGGGAGCTGCACTCATCCAGGCAAGTGAGGAGTATTCCATCACATTCCTGACATGTGCCTTGTAGATAGTGGACAGGCCTTGGGGAGTCAGGAGGTGAATTACTCTCCACACAATTCCCAGCCTCTGACCTGCTCTTGTAGCAACAGTATTTATATGCCTGGTCCAGTTCAGTTTCTGCTCAGTGGTAGCCCCTGGGATGTATTGTGTTCAATTCTTGACACTGCACTTTAGGAGGATGGAGAGGAGGTTCACTAGAATGATACCAGGGATGTGGGACTTCAGTTGTGTGGAGAGATGGGAGAAGCTGCGGTTGTTTACCTTCGAGCACAAAGGAGGTCTGATAAAGGCGTTCAAAGTCATAAACGCTTTAATTGGAGTAAATAAGGAGAAACTATTTCCATTGGCTGCACAGTCGGTAAGCCAGGGACGTGGATTTAAGTTAATTAACAAAAGACAGAGGTGACATGAGGAAAAGAATATTATACAGTGAGTTGTGATCTAGAATGCACTGCCTGAAAGGGTGTTGGAAGCGGTTTCAATAATGGCTTTCAATTGGGAATTGGATAAATACTTGAAGGGGAAAAACAGCACCTTGGGGCTAAGGAGGAAATGGGACTAAATTGGGTAGTTCTTTCAAAGGTACAGTGGGCTGAATGGTCTCCTGAGTTGAATCATTTGATGATTCTTTTAAAACTAAACCTTAATACAGTCTGTGCAGCTGAGGAGATGAAAGGAGCTTTGTTCTGGCAGATTGAGAGAATGTTATAGCTCTCGTTAGTCTGAGTGCTGAAGTAAGATCAAGTTTGATTATCTGTCTTTAAGAGCTGCAGTGTTTTGGACAGTTAATTAATCTTTTATGAAAAAGAATGATAATTTGATATAGCAGCATGTTTTTCTTTGGATTATAGTTTCCCTGTTTATTTTCTGTTCAACATAGGGATGGGGTAGGCCATTCAGCCCGCCTCATCTCTTCTTCCAGTCAGTTAGATCCTGGCTGATGAGTACTTCCATCTACATGCCTTGGTTTTGGAACCCTTTATACCTTTACTTAACAAAAGTCTTCCAATTTCAGTTTTGAAATTTTCAATTCACCCCTGATCTCAACAGCTTTTTAGGGGAGAGAGTTCCAGATTTCCACTATCCTTTGTGTGAAGAAGTGCTTTCCATCATCACAGTTGAACCACCTAGCTCTAATTCTAAAGTACAAAAAAAAATCCAAAAGACAAATTGAATGTTGACCTTTTCCTCAAAAGAGCAGGAATGCAAAGAGGCCAAGGACATGCTTCAGTTGTACCTTGGTCAGACCCCATGTGAAGTATTACATTCAGTTCCTGACATCGTACCTCAGGGAGGATATACTAGCCTTGGATGGAGTGAAGTTCAGGTGCACCAGAATGATATTGGGGCTTAAAAGGTTAAATTAGCAGGATAAGTTGCTCAAACTTCCCTTGTATTCCCTTGAGTTTAGAAGGTTGAAGGGTGATCTGATTGAGGTATTTAAAATGATGAAAACAATTCAGTAAAGTAGATAAACTATTGAAGATTGAAGGGTGATCTGATTGCGGTATTTAAAAGGATGGAACAATTCAGTAAAGTAGATACACTATTTCCTCAAGTAGAGGAATGCAGAACAAGGGGCCAAAATCTTAAAATTAGAGATAGGGCAAGGACATTTAGGAGTAAAATTAGGAGCACTTTCTCATGTAGAGGCTGGGAAAACTTTGGAACTTTCCTCCAAAAAGGCTGTGGATGTGGGATGTCAGTTGGAGCATTCCAGGTTGAGGTCAATAGATTGCCGTTAGGGAAGAGAATTGGAGAAATGAAGCAAAGGCAGAGAAATGGTGTTTAAGTACGGGTCAGCCATAAATCTAACCAAATGGTGAGCAACAGGTTCTGGGGACTGAATGGCCTCCTCCAGTTCCTATGCTCTTATCTTCCTGCTCATAGAGTTCCCTTTTGAATATCCAGAATATCCCCAGTAGTGGCTCCTACACATCCTTCTCAGCTACTCCTCCAGTCTCATTTATACCTTCTACCCTAAAAACTGTGGTGAAATACTTCCTGTCCATCACCCTTGTGCTCTTAACTACCTTTTACATATTCCATTACGGTAACCCCTTGCTTCACAATGCCCGAGTGTTGCTCACCCTCTCCAGCCTCAGCATTCCTGTTCTGCACGACAGGTATCCACCGATGTAATCCTATTGGGCAGTTTGAGAATGTCGGAGACATTCCTGCAATCAATCCTATTGGACAATTTGAGATTGTTGGGGAGATCCTCATACTCAATCCTATTGGACAGTCTGTGACTATCTAATTCTAAATTTTTCTCCTCCTCTGCTTTGGTCTTTCTTCCTTCCTGTGGGTGAAAGTAACTTTCACATATTCTCTTCTCATGGAGGATATGGAGTGTTTCCAACTCTTCCTAAAGCTCAGTGGCTTTGAGCTTGAACAAATCCATCAGGAAGCATCTTTTGGGTCTGTACTCATTCTCACACTCATGTTTTTCAGATCCTGCTGAATAATGCAGGTTCCTCATTAAACTGGCTTTCACTGTTTTCAGGACTAGGTAACAACTGCATTTTTACTTTGTCTAATCTGATGGATCAGTGTAACTCTCTCCCAGCCCCTATCACTCCCAACTCCTCATCCCCCTCCCATGGCACCTTCCCATACAATCGCAGAAGGTGCAACACCTGCCCCTTTACCACCTCCCTCCTTACTGCCTAAGACCCTAAATACTCCTTTCAGGTGAAGCAGTGCTTCACTTTCACCTCCCTCAATTTAGTCTACTGCATTTGCTGCTCCCAATGTGGTTTCCTCTACACTGGAGAGACCAAACGCAGACTGGGTGACAGCTTTGCGGAACACCCTCGGTCTGTCCGCAAGCATGACCCAGACCTCACTGTCGCTTGCCATTTCAACACTCCACCTTGCTCTCATGCCCACATGTCTGTCCTTGGCTTGCTGTAATGTTCCAGTGAAGCTCAACGCAAACTGGAGGAACAGCACCTCATCTTCCGATTAGGCACTTTACAGCCTTCCGGACTTAACATTGAGTTCAACAACTTCAGACCATGAACTCTCCCCTCCATCTTCACCCCCTTTTAATCCAACTTTAAAAATTTTTTTAATTAAAAAAAAATTTTCATTATTATTTTTATTTATTTATTCATGTTTTAAATCTTTGTTCCCCAACTGCCCCCCCCACACCCCTGCCAAAACATGCCCATCTGTCACTTGTTTTTTATGTTTTGCTTTCACAGAGCACCGACCCTTGTCCTGCTATTAACATTCTGCTATCTTACCTTTATGTCACTATCAGCACCTTCTTTAGTCTTTAATACCACTGGTAACACTTCGTTTGTCCTGTGTCCATGACATCTTTGTCAATCTCTCCTCAGCTCCCACCTATCCCTGACCTTCTATTTTGCTCCACCTGCTGCACCCCCTCTTAAACTGTATAAAATCCATCACATTTCTACCTCTCTTTAGCTCTGAAGAAGTCGTACAGACTCGAAACTTTAACTCTGTTTCTCTCTCTGCAGATGCTGAGGTTTTACAGCATTTTCTGTTTTTATTTCTAGTTTTAACTGTGTCAGCTACATTTGCAGCCTTTTAATTATTTTTAAATTGGTGTCAGAATGGCTCATTATTATCACTCTTGCCTTCAAATAAAGAGTCATGAGTTCAAGCCTCACTTTAGAGACTTGAGCACATAATCTAGGCTGTGTAGCACTGTAAGAGGGGCCATCCTTTGAATGAGATGTTAAACGAAGGCCCTACCTGCCCTCACAGTTGATGTCAAAGATCCCATGCACTATTTGAAGGAGAACAGTGGAATTCTTCCCAGAGTACTAGCCAATATTTATCTCTCAACCAGCATTACTAAAAGACAGATTACCTGATCACTTATCTCATTGCTGTTTGTGGGAGCTTGCTGTGCACAAACTAGCTGCCACATTTCCTGCATTACAACAGTAGCCAAACTTCAAAAGTGCTTCATCAGTTGTAAAACATGTTGGGATGTCCTGAGGCCATGAAAGCTGCTATAGGAATGTAATCTCTTTCTTCCTTAATATAACCAATAAGTATTAAATATCCTTTTAATTGATTGTATCTTAACCTACGTTGGCTTAAAGACTCTTTAATTCCAGTACTCCCTGTCCCTCGGGAGTCATTCAAACTGCATTAAATGTAGCAATTCCATTCTTGCACAAGAAGCTGGTATAGATTGATAAGCCTGTTTATAGATGTGAGTTGCCTTGTGCAGCAGTAATATCAGTGCATTAGGTCACACAGTGACCAGGAGTGCAGCAGATGGAGAGCATGCTGATGGCCAAACTGTTCCTCAGCTGTTATTATGGCAGAGTTTCAGCGCAGATTGGCCCTGGCTATACCAGCAGCTCCTCCTTCTTGCCTAAGGCACAGAGACGAGGGATTTTTGGGTCCTGCTCACTCCTGAATGAAAACCGGTAAAGTGCTGTCCAAGTTTGATGCTCTCTTGGGTTTGGTTGGCTGAAGTTTTTAATGGTCACCGCTTGCACCATGGATCTTTCAGAGGTAACAAATCTTATTGCTGTATTCTGGTATTGGTGTTGTGTGCTAGTGGTATGATTATTCACCATCCTCTTCAGTGAAGTGTGGGAATTGCATTCATTTCATTTTACTTTTAGCTTTCTATTCCGCTTGTAGCTGCTCCTTCTTTCCTACACTGAATGCTCTGAAACAAGCTAACTTTGTAACCTCAAGTATCCTACTGCGCATTACTCTGTCCCCTTTCTAGTATCAGCTGCAGCTCAGTGGTCCCACTCTCCCTTCTGAGAAGCTTGGGGGTTCAACCCCCAGTCTAGAGACTTGACGACATAATGTAGCGCAGTACTGAAGGAGTGCTGCATTGTTGGAGGTGCTGTGTTTCGGATGAGAAGTTAACCAAGGCCCTGTGGACCTTGGGCGAATGTAAAAGATCTCCCAGACATATTCAAAATAATAGAGAATGCTGCCTGACTAATACTTATTCCTTAACTAAAATCATTAAAACAGATGATTTGGTGACATATCACATTGCCTCTTGTAAAACCTTGCTGTGCACAAAATGGCTGCTACATATCCCTAAGTAACAAAAATGACTAAACTTCAATATAAAAGCAAAATACTGCGGATGCTGCAAATCTGAAACAAAAACAGAAAAGGCTGGAAAAACTCAGCAGGTCTGGCAGCATCTGTGGAGAGAGAAACAGAGTTGGCATTTCGGCCAGACCTGCTGGCCAGAATTTTTCCGTCGGCAAGTTGGGGGTGGGGCCCGCTCGCCAACGCGAAAACGACACGGGATGATGTTGGGAGGAACCCCCGACATCATCCCGCCCCATTTAAATATTCAGCGAAATCAGGTGTCCACCCACCGACCTGTCAATGACAGCGGGCTTCTGATAATACATGAAACCTCATCCACCGGTGGGATGAGATTTCATGTCTGTTTTAAAAAGCTTTAATAAACTTTATGTGATATTTATTAATATGTCCCATCTTGTATGACATTGTCACATGAGGGGGACATGTTAATAATTTTTTTATTTTTCTATTTTTTAAGTTTATAAAACTTTCAGCGCTCTCCCTGAGGCAGCACTTAGTCTCAGGGAGATGTGCGCTCATTCGTGTGCATGTGCGAAAAAGCGCACTCTGAGAGTTGGGGAATCCCTCCACCCCCCGCACAGGAAGTGCAAAGTGCTTCCCGTCAGGTGGCCCGCCCACTCAAAATGGCGGCGGGGCCCGTTTCAGTGGCGGCGATCGGCTGCCCACCCGCCGCCGAGCCGGTGGGGCCCGCCTGCCCATCAAGGGCAAAATTCTGCCTGCTGAGTTTTTCCAGCATTTTCTGTTTTTGTTTCAAAAGTGCTTAATTGACTCCAAAGTGCTTTGGAATGCCCTGAGGCCACGGAGCCTTTTGTACTAATCAGAGATGGCTAATAAAGACCTTGGTTGAACATCCCAATCAAAAGCAGCACTTCTGACAGTGCTGCACTCCCTCAGTGCTTCACTGAAATGTCAGTCTGGATGATGTGGTTAAGCCTCTGGAATGGGATTCGAACTCCCAACTTTCTGACACCATGTCAGAGATGAGAATACTACCACTGAACCACTATTGCCACCTAACAGAAAGAGGTGTTAGATTAAGAAGTAGTTAAGAAATCCCTTTTATTCAAAATAATTACTTGTATTCCATATTATATTCCATTGTTAGAAAAATAGTTAAAAATTTGAAGGACTGTCAATGCATTTGTGCAAAAGATTACTACGCAGTTCTCTAAGGCCAGCTGATAATAGATTTATATTTAGATTTGCTTTGTCGCAACAACTAGGGATTCTGTTCACTTTCCAGGTCTTCTTAACCTAAACAAGAACATTTAACAGGCCTCAGAATCTTTTGGTAGGGACTGGTACCAAAAGTAGGAAAAGGTCGTGGCAGGTAGCTGCCTATGAAGTAATGCAGTTAGATCCAATGTAAATTGGATAAAATGGTAGCCAGAGGTTGAGAGATGAACAAGGCAGACATCGAGAAGGTTTATATCCTCTGCAGCAAAGCATCTTTTATAGTCTTAGTGTTGGCCTCTGTAACACTTTGGGGATGAAATTGACTTTGCAGCATCTGTTTTTTGGATAATACAAGGCCCCTTAAGATTTCAAAATGACATTCGCAGTGCATGTACACCTTTTTCATGCAAAGTACACTGATACTATATTAGTAAGGGGTTAACACATGCACCCGTAATGATCGTTGGTGGCATACAGAACTGGCACATTGTTATGTCCTGATTTGGAGCTCCATGCTCCCACAGCTGAACATGCATTCAATGGCATGAAGGGCCCCCTCCCCCTCCTGCTCAACCCCACACCCCACCCTCCCCACCACCCACATCACACACACCCCCCCCACTCCCCACCGCCCCCACCACCACCCAACCCTAGCCCAGGTTAGTTACTAGATTATTTCTTCTGCAGGTGGCTGCAATTCCTCCATTTTAGGAACCGTTCCAGATTTGTTAAAAGTTTCAATAATCTACAGGGAGTGTTCTGGCTGGTGCTGAAATACTCCCCTGACACGACTTAAAGGTTTTTAAAAATTCTTTCGTGGGATGTGGATGTCACTGGTGAGGCCAGCATTTGTTGCCCATTCCTAATTTCCCATGAGCTGAGTGGCTTGTTAGACCATTTCAGAGGGGAGTTAAGAGTCAACCACATTGCTGTGGGTCTGGAGCCACATGTCGGCCAGACCAGGTAAGGACTCCCCAGATCCTGTCCACCATCTGCAAGGCACAAGACAGGAGTGTGATGGAATACTCCCCACTTGCCTGGATGAGTGCAGCTCCCACAACACTCAAGAAGCTCAACACCATCCAGGACAAAGCAGCCCATGTGACAGCCCATTCACAAACATTCACTCCCTCCACCACCAACGCACAGTGGCAGCAGTGTGTACCATCTACAAGATGCACTGCAGGAACTCACCAAGGCTGCTTAGACAGCACCTTCCAAACCCACAATCTCTACCATCTAGGACAAGGGCAGCAGATAGATGGGAACACCACTACCTGGAAGTTCCCCCCCGAGTCACTCACCATCCTGACTTGGAAATATATCGCCATTCCTTCACAGTTGCTGGGTCAAAATCCTGGAACTCCCTTCCTAACATCACTATGGGTGTACCTACACCACATGGACTGCAGGGGTTCAAGAAGGCAGCTCATCACCGCCTTTCTCAAGGACAGTGCCTGAAAACCTGGGGCTTGCTGTCTCCCATGGTTAATCATTCATCTCTCTTTCTCAGGTTAGATTTAGTTACAGAATGACTCCCAGCACCTGCGCACAATGCACCTCCCCCTTAAGAGGTGCAGGCTAGCTTTAAGAGGTGCAAGTTACTGGTGATATTGTTCCCTTGCTGATATATGCAGACAAAAGATAGTACTGAAGCACAGTGTGCACAACAGTTGCCGTCCTGCCTGCATTCCACTCAACAGGCATGGGTTAGTCATGCACCTTGATCCCTGTGCCTGTATTTCGGTGATAACCAATTTATAGCCCTTTCTGTTTAATCAACATTCATATATTTGACCGTGTCCAAGAAATCATTCATGCCACAGAATTGAAACCTTAGTCTGTATGATTGCATAATTCACATTGCTGATACTGAGAGGGGTGAGGCATGAAGAAATTAAATATAAGGTTGAAAATGTTCAGTTTGAGAGGGTGGGTAGCAGGAGCCGGTGTAGGTTATTGTGGACAAAGTCATTGCTAAGTTTTGCATGTGCTGAAGTTTGCAGGGAGTATAGTTGAGAGGAGAGCAGTGGAATGGTCAAGTTGGAAGGTAACAAAAACATGGCTGAGGGCTTCGGGAAGATGGGCTGAGGCACGGCGGAGATGAGAGATATTAAGGAGGTGGAAGTAGGTGGTCTTGGTAATGGAGATGATTATGGGATTGGAAGCTCAGCTCAGGGTTAAATAGCCTGTCAAACCTGCAGACAGTCCGGTTCAGTCTCAGATAGTGGCTGTGGAGGGGTTTATCTGTGACGAGGGTACAAGAGGGACTGAAGATGCTGACTTTGATCTTCTTCATATTTAATATGAAGAATTACAGTTCCTCCAAGACGAGATAGTAGACAAGAAATCTAACAACGGTTTTGACTTGATGTTCTTAATTGGATTGCTTTATGAGATCTGTCATGTTCATGCAGATGAACATTAAAGTTGAGTAATGCAGGCAGACCATGAGGGCACCTACTGAATATTGGCACAATTTAGATAGAATCGCTGATTCCATGAGAGAATAACAAAGGTGGAACTAAAAGCAGGAGGGGCAAAGCTGATCGTTCTCACATCCTCATAGCTTTTCTCAGTTCTTTTTTATTTATTCATGGGATGTGGGTATCACTGGCTAGGCCAGCATTTATTGCCCATCCCTAATTGCCCTTGAGAAGGTGGTGGTGAGCTGCCTTCTTGAACCGCTGCAGTCCATGTGGTGTAGGTACACCCACAGTGCTGTTAGGGAAGGAGTTCCAGGATTTTGACCCAGCAACAGTGAAGGAACAGCAATATATTTCCAAGTTGGGATGGTGAGTGACTTGGAGGGGAACTTCCAGGTGCTGGTGTACCCATGTTTGTTGCCCTTGTCCTTCTAGATGGTAGTGATCATGGGTTTGGAAGGTGCTGTCTAAGGAGCCTGTTCCAGCAGACTTTCATTCATTTCTAACAACCTTAGGACAACTTACTAAACTGAAATACATTGGGGTAGATTTTGTGGGATTGGCACCATAAATCCGCTTCTCATTCTAGAACCCCACTATTCTCATTTAGCTAAGCTGGAGAATATGGCCTCTCTCTCACCTGTCGTATTGTTATAATGATATATGCACCAATTGCTTATAAGGGACTGGGTAAACATGTTGTGGATTCACTTATTTAGACTAGGCACATGGGAACAGATATAGATGGATAGAAAACTTGAAGACATCAGCAGCAGTGCTGTGTGTGTGTGTGTGTGCTCTGCTCAGGGACAAAAGTGAAACTAAGACTGGATCGCATGATCCACTTCCCTTCTAGTGATGTCTTGCTGCTATCCCTTAAAGGCATTTTACAACATTACCCAGGGGCAGATTAATGCAAGGAACCTCGAAGGAGCCCAACCAAAAATGGGGCCCCTGGTAAAACTCATTGTAACACAGAACGAGTCCATAAATGTCAGGATCAGTTGAATTTAAGTGCAGTACATTATGCTTTGATTTGCATTGTTATTGATACAGTGAAGCTTATTTCTTTATGCATTTTATTATGTGGGAGGTGGAGGTTTGGAGAGATGGGGGATGGGGATTGGGGGGTTAGGAGCTTTGTGTGGGAGTTGTACTGGGGTCCTCGGAGGGACACAAAACCTTTTCATGGATTTCAAGTTGAAAATTCACCCTGTTAAATGTAGCAGAAAGCATTAGGTATTGCTCAAGTTGTAACATCAGAACTGTGGTCTGTGCATATGTGCTATGTTACAACACGATTGAAAGTTTCAAGGCTGAGGCTGATAGATTGCTGTTGGGTAAGGGATCGAAGGATAAAGAACAAATGTAGCTAAATGGAATTGAGATTCAGATGAGTCAGGATCGAAGTGAATATCGAATCAGATGCCAGGGTCAGAATAGCCTCCTGTTCCTAAGGGTAATGTGAACAGTTTGGATCACACTTAGTCTACAAAAGATGCATTGTTTAGAGGAATTTATAGGTGTTCTTATATGAACAACAGTATCTATGGTGACAGCCGATTTATTGTTGAGCCCGAATTGCTCGTTGACTATTTCTGCTGGGTTTAATAGAGTGACTTTCGTATTAAAGATTCCCTATACAATCTATTCTTGACATGGCACAGAGCTGACCAAATAGATTGGCATGTAGATCAGCCATGGTCTAACTGAGTGGAGGAACAGGCTGTTCCTACTGTGCCCAGTATTCCTGTGAAATCTGTAACTAAGATGCTGGAAACCTGCACCAGGTCAGAGGCATCTGTGGAGGGAGAGCAGGCAGTCAATGTTTCAAGCTGAGTCCTTCATCAGAACTGAAGGATAAAGAGAAAGAGGAGAGTGGGGCAGGGGAGAAATATTAAAAGCAAATGACAAGGAAATATCATTCGGATGATAAAACTGCTTGTTTCAGTCAAATCAAAGAAGGAAAGAATAATAAATAGAAGAAGAAAAATTAGGTGAGACAGAGGGAAGGCCAAAGAAAAGATGAGAAACTGAAAGAGAAGGGAAAAACAGTAAAACTTGGGAAATGACTGGTACTGGTCCGAACTGGTCTTGTATACCTTAAAATGGAACTCCAGTTTGGACCAGTACCAGTCATTCCCATGTTTCCCTGCTTTTTTCCTTCTGGATAGAAAACCTGGTCAAAGGTCAGGTAAGTAGAGAGCACTATTATCCCCACTACCCCGGCGTCTCTATGTTGTGAGAAATGGAATTCTCCAGTCCCAAAACACCAAGCGGTCCACAGCTCTCTGGTCTGAGAAGTTATAGTCAAAGTACGGTGTAATTACGATATGGTTGTGTCATAAGGAATGAGGAAAAGAGGAAAAATTCACTTGGAGGAGAAGACAGAGAGCGAGAGAACGAGAGAGAGAAAGGGAAGCAAAGATGGAGAGCCGAGGACAGGGAAACAGACAAGGAGTGAAAGAGAAAGCCAGAAGCAGAAGAGAGAAAACTGAGGGAAGCAGCAAGACAAAGGGAGGTCGGAGAGGAAGAAGCAGAGTCAGACTCAGGATTCACAGACCCCTGGGCACCTTGAACATTCCGGGGCACCCACTTTACAGCACCTTGCACCTCTCCCTCAAATCATTAAAACACAAATATTTAATAAAATATGTGAAGACCTAGGTCCACTGAATGTTTCCACAATGTGTTAACCACACACAGCTAATGAAATCACAATAGATTGCTCTTAAATGAAGCTGATTCAGTAGTTGTATGCACTTTTTCTGAACAATGGACTGTATATTTGGCTGGACACAGGTCCTATCACAGACGTGGAAGGATCCTGTGTGATTTCGTCATGCATTTATGGCAATAATTATCAGTTATATTTAAACCCCAATTCTTATCTGACCACCTATCTAAATGCCGCAAACAAGCGGGAGCTACATTACAAGATGCGAATAGGCATCCTCTGCTGTGACTGAGACCCTGATGCCATCTTGAGTCACATTATTGTCACACTCTGGTTCAATGAAGAGTGCAGGAGGGCATGCCAGGAGCAGTACCAGACATACCTAAAAATGAGGTGTCAACCTGGTGAAGCTATAACACAGGACTACTTGCGTGCCAAACAGCATAAGCAGCAAGTGATAGATAGAGCTAAGTGATCCCACAACCAACGGATCAGATCTAAGCTCTGCAATCCTGCGGCATCCAGTTGTGAATAGTGGTGGACAATTAAACAACTCACTGGAGGAGGAGGCTCCACAAATATCCCCATCTGCAATGATGGGGGAGCCCAGCAAATCAGTGCAAAAGACAAGGCTGAAGCATTTGTAATCATCTTCAGCCAGAAATGCCGAGTGGATGATCCATCTCGGCCTCCTCCGGAGGTCCCCAACATCACAGATGCCAGTCTTCAGCCAATTCGATTCACTCCACGTGATATCAAGAAATGGCTGAAGGCACTGGATACTGCAAAGGCTATGGGCCCTGACAATATTCTGGTAATAGTACTGAAGACTTGTGCTCCAGAACTTGCCTCGCCCCTAGCTAAGCTGTTCCCGTACAGCTACAACACTGGCATTTACCCGGCAATTTGGAAAATTGCCCAGGTATGTCCTGTCAACAAAAAACAGGACAAATCCAACCCAGTCAATTACTGCCCCATCAGAGTACTCTCGATCATCAGTAAAGTAATGGAAGGGTTCATCAACAGTGCTATCAAGTGGCACTTGCTTAGCAATAACCTGCTCACTGATGCCCAGTTTGGGTTCTGCCAGGGTCGCTCAGCTCCTGACCTCATTACAGCCTTGGTTCAAAAATGGACAAAAGAGCTGAACTCCCGAGGTGAGGTGAGAGTGGCTGCCCTTGACATCAAGTCTGCATTTGACTGAGTGGGGCATCAAGGAGCCCTCACAAAACTGGGGTCAGTGGGAATCATGGAACCTTTCCATTTGTCGGAGTCATGCCTAGCACAAAGGAAAGTGGCTGTGGTTGTTCACCATTGCCTTTTAGGGAAGGAAATTTGCCATCCTTACCTGGTCTGGCCTACATGTGACTGCAGATCCACAGCAATGTGGTTGATTCTTAACTGTACTCAAGGGCAATTAGCAATGGGCAACAGCTGCTGGCCTTGTCAGTGATGCTCACATCCCATCAGTGAAATAAAACTTTAAGTGATTTTGACCTGAGTCCAAAACTGGGACCTTAGAGTGAAACTGTATGTAAACAGTTCTTATTGGGTCCGATGGGTCTGATAGTGTTTGGAATGCTGGTCCACTACTCCAAAGTCCTGGATTGGCCAGAATGACAGTTCAGATCTCATCATGGCAGCTTGAGAATTTGAATTCAGATTATAAATCAGGGAAAATCAAAATCACCGTGAAGCAATCAGATTATCATAAAAGCCCAACTGGTTTGCTAGCACCCTTTTGGGTAACTTGCAACCCTTACCTGGCCTGCCCTATATGTGACTCCAGTACCACCCCAATGTAGTTGACTCTAACTGCTCTCTGGAGTGACTGAGCTAGTTTTGGGATAGCAAGGGATGGGCAGTGAGTGCCTCATCCTGAACAGGAATATTAAAAAAGCCATGTAGCTGCAGGCTCTGGCCTCCAACTGACTGTGGAAAGAGTTTCTCATATCCCCCCCTGATGTGTCACTATCTTGTATTCCAGAGAGGTATTGTTAACCATCACCTGGGCAATGGGTTACAGCAGATGTTTGAAAAAGAGAACAGAATCGATTCCAGCTTTCTTCTAGGATCAGTAACTGAGAGTACAAATCTCCAAGTGACGTGCTAGAATGTTCCAGAGAGCGCCTCTGCTAATCTATTCTAGTCTAACAAGTGGGTGGCTGCATTCTCATACATGACATGGGAGTTCAGCCTTAAAGCAGGACTGACCAAATGGACCCAGTAATTTAATCAGAAGGAACATACATTTATCAGTAAAAACCCAGCCACACAGTTATATTGTTCATTGGTAACAAAGTGTGATTCGCAAATGTTGCTTTGGCAGTCTGAATATGTGCTAACCGCCATCATGTAAATCCCAGCAGACAGCTGAACCCCCATTGTGTATAAACCCAGCAGACAGCTGTACTCCATTGTGTATAAACCCAGCAGACAGCTGTGCCCTATTGTGTATAATCCCAGCAGACAGCTGAACCCCCATTGTGTATAAACCCAGCAGACAGCTGCACCCCATTCTGTATAAACCCAGCAGACAGCTGTACCCCATTGTGTATAAACCCAGCAGGCAGCTGTACCCCATTGTGTATAAACCCAGCAGATGGCTGTACCCCATTGTGTATAAACCCAGTAGACAGCTGTACCCCATTGTGTATAAACCCAGCAGACAGCTGTGCCCCATTGTGTATAAACCCAGCAGACAGCTGTACCCCATTGTGTAAAAGCCCAGCAGACAGCTGTACCCCATTGTGTATAAACCCAGGAGACAGCTGTACCCCATTGTGTATAAACCCAGCAGACAACTGTACCCCATTGTGTATAAACCCAGCAGACAGCTGTACCCCACTGTGTATAAACCCAGCAGACAGCTGTAGCCCATTGTGTATAAACCCAGCAGACAGCTGTGCCCCATTGTGTATAAACCCAGCAGACACCTGTACCCCATTGTGTATAAACCCAGCAGACAGCTGTACCCCATTGTGTATAAGCCCAGCAGACGGCTGTAACCCATTGTGTATAAACCCAGCAGACAGCTGTACCCCATTGTGTATAAACCCAGCAGACAGCTGTACCCCATTGTGTATTAGCCCAGCAGACAGCTGTACCCCATTGTGTATAAACCCAGCAGACAGCTGTACCCCCATTGTGTATAAACCCAGCAGACAGCTGTACCCCAATTGTGTACAAACCCAGCAGACAGCTGTACCCCATTGTGTATAAACCCAGCAGACAGCTGTACCCCATTGTGTATAAGCCCAGCAGACGGCTGTACCTCATTGTGTATAAACCCAGCAAACAGTTGTACCCCATTGTGTATAAACCCAGCAGACAGCTGTACCCCCATTGTGTATAAACCCAGCAGACAGCTGTGCCCCATTGTGTATAAACCCAGCAGACAGCTGTACCCCATTGTGTATAAACCCAGCAGACAGCTGTGCCCCATTGTGTATAAACCCAGCAGACAGCTGTACCTCATTGTGTATAAACCCAGCAAACAGCTGTACCCCATTGTGTATAAACCCAGCAGACAGCTGTACCCCATTGTGTATAAACCCAGGAGGTTGAACAGGGAGCATGTTAGCTGGCTGACCAACCAGGAAAGAATTGAGCCCCGCTATTTTGTATAATTATGTTGTATTTCCATGAGCCATCTTCAGGAAGAGACCACACTGTCCTGTTTAAAATGCTGAGCAGTACTGACAACCCTACTCTTGCAACATTTAGGAATCAAAGTGGGACTGGTCTTTCATCTGAAATTCATTTCTTGAATCTGCTTGTCAGAAATACAATTGCTACACTCCAGTCAGTGTGTAAAGGTGCTATAGAGGGATGACAAGGATGATTAGCCTTGTCTTGTCTCCTTCTGTTATAATGTGAATGGTTGGGATTAACTCCATCTCTCTTTTACCCTGCAGGACTCTATGCAGTTGAACCAGTACAAGCTGAAGACTGAGATTGGAAAGGTAATGCTCCATCTGGGAGTTAACGGTTCAAAGCTAATCTCAACCCAACAGCATGAGTTGGAAATGTAGCTCTTCTGGATCCCATCATTCCATATGGATGATTTTCAGACCAAATGAGTTTACATACATTTTTCTGTTATATTTGTTTTCTGGGAATGAGCAATGTGCCCTGAGATGGTGGTGGGGAAAATTGCAGAGGGCTTTAAGAGTCAACCATGTACTATGGGATTGTCATTAAATACAGGCTAGGACAGCAGATCCCCTTCTCTGAAGGACATTAGTGAAGCAGTTGGGTTTTTCCTGACAGTCTGGTCACTCTCTCGGGTACCAGTTCGCAAATGTTGTATTCAATTTGACAATTTACTGTATTGGGACTTGAACTCACTGCTAGATGCTAGTTCACTCCTAGACTTTTAGATCATAGAGTGGTTGCAACACAGAAGGAGCCATTCGGCCCATCATGTCCACTACCAAAGTACTGAACTATCATACCCACATCAGTGTTGGCACAGAAAGAGATTATGAAGAGTAAATTGGGCCTACGCTTTCTGGAGTTTAGAAGTTTAGTGCTGTAGCTCAGGCCCCTGCTAGAGAGTAAAGGCTGGGATCCTGGTGTCAGGTACCCAGGCTAGAAGAGAGGGGACCCTGCTCCCACCCCTCAGAAGGACGCTACTTTTCTCATGAAAGATGAAAATGGACAGAAGTGTTTAAAACATTTTGTGGTCTAGACCACAAGGAAAGGGCTTAGCCCCAAATTTCAGTGATTGCTGGGCATCTGAATCTTCATTCAGCATACCATGCCCACAACCCCAGGCCCCTCCCCTCTCCCCTCCCAATCAACAGGACAAGGAGCAATCTAGAGTAACACAGTCACTTGGACAAATGTGAATTAATTGAGGAAAGCCAGCATGGATTTGTCAAACGCAAATTCTGTTTAACTAACTGGATTGAGTTTTTAGATGAGGTAACAGAGAGGGCTGATGAGGGCAATGCTGTTGATGGCATGTCCATGGACTCCCAAAAGGCGATACAGTTCCACACAACAGACCTGTGAGCAACGTTAGAGCTCATGGAATAAAAAGGACAGTAGCAACATGGATATGAAATTGGCTGAGTGACAGGAAACAAAGAATAGTGGAGAATAATTGTTTTTCGGACTGGAGAAAGTGGGGTTTTCCCAGGGGTCAGTGATAGGACCCCTGCTTTTCTTGATCTAAGTAATGATCGAGATTTGAGTGTACAAGGTACTGTCCCATATATATATATATATATATATATGTGTGTGTATATATCTACGTCAACCTGGCTACATTACAAAATTATTATTTTTATTTTAAAAATGGACAAGGCTTTACCCTGACTAGCCATGACTCATACCAGAGGAATTTCTAACCTTCAAACAAATAGCAGAGATATTATTATCTCTAAGAAGGTGCTAATGCACCATCCCCCCTCCCCCGCCAACCACGTACCACTGGAACTGCACATAGCCTCTTTACATTTCTAAAGAAGAATTCTAGCCATCGGAGACAGTATGTCTGCAAAGGACAAAAGAGACCCTGACTCCTCTTTTAAACACCTCAAGATTCCAGACCTGGGAAAATACATTCTTTGACCAACACCCAGGAGAAGAAGTGGGAGGTATGTCACATGATCTCCCCCAAGCTGCTAGAACCTGTAATATTGCTGTGTAGAACTGAACCCAGGCAGTCTACCATTTTATCATCTAACAGGTAGCAGCGGAAAGGGCTCTGTCCAGGTGAAGTGCCTGGCTGTCATCTACACTGAACTACTGGAACATCGGAACTTCTGTATCTGTGGCTAATTCATTTCTATGTGTCTTCTCCCATCGTGGAAGCCCTCGCTTCTGGAACACCGGATCACCCTGCAACAGTTTCAATCTGAAGGAATATGTTACTGATGTTTTGACTCTGGACTCACATGAAACCATAACTCTTATTTTAGTCACGGTCTTGCCCTGTGCCCCTTTCTTTCCCTTATCCCTCTTTCATTGAATGAGTGCAAACAGGGCCGGTCAATACAAAATCCCTTTCCAGCATTTTGTGTGTGTGTAAAATAAACCAACTCTGTTATTTTACCTTATCCCGAGTTTGCTATGGGGTTATTAATAGAGGATTTGCTCACTCCAAACTGAAGGGTTGGGGAAAAAAGCCACCACTTTTAAAGGGGGAAATCAAAAATCAAAAACACCTTTCTGTTTACAGGCGGGTGGCAAGAGGAGAAATCAGGGCTGTTTAAATTAATCCTCCTTCCGGTCTGTATGCAGCTGACACAGAACGAGGAATATTGTGGGCTGTGAAGAGGATAGTGTTTAACTTCAGAAGGACATGGGCAGGTTGGTGGAATGGGTGGACAAGTGTAAGATGAAATTTAAAGCAGAGAAATGTGATTCATTTTAGTAGCAAAAACACGGAGGGGAGGATTTTTCCCTCGTAGGGCAGGCTTGGCGGGGGTGGGCAGGGGTGGCCAGGAAGCGGACCGCCTCCCGCAATCGGGGCCTGACCACTATTTCATGCTGGCGAGCCAATTGAAGCTGCCCAGCGTGAAACGCAAGTGGCAGCGCTCAGTGCTGCCTGTGTCGGGGGGAGGTGGGGAAGAGGGGCAGCGCGAACTTTGCGCATGCGAGTGGGTGCGTGCAGGGAAAGCTCCCTGAGGCACAGAGCTGCCTCTGGGAGATGAACAGTTTAAAACATCAAAAATAAAGATTTGAAAAATGTTATAAAATATGTCCCCTCATGTGACTCTGTCATGAACAGGGACATGTTATAAATGAGATTTAAAAGTTTTTATTTTGATTTTATTTGCTGTTGGAAACCTCATCCCGCCCGTGGATGAGGTTCCGAAAAAATGTAAAGGCGGCTTGGCATTTTCGCCTGCCCGCCAACTGTAAGTGTAGTGAAAAATTTCTTTTAATTAACTTTTTAATGGCCTTAATAGGCCATTTAATTGTCGGCGGGCACACTGCCTACTCCGGGTCAATCGAGTGGTTCAGGTCTGGAATGCAATGCCTGAGAGTGTGATGGAGGGAGGTTCAATCATGGCTTTCAAAAGGGAATTGGATAAACAGCTGAAGATTAAAACTTTGCACGGCTTTGGGGAAAGGTCTGGGGTGTCAGATTAGCTGATTTGTTCCTGCAGAGAGCCAGCAAAAGACGACGGGCTGAACAGCCTCCTTCAGCGCTGGAACCATTTTATGATTCTATTGTATGATTCCGAGACTTTCTACTATGTTAGAACCCTTCTTGGCCCTTATCATCTCTAAGGCAGTGTCACAAGCAAGGTCACAGCAGAAAACTTCCAGGCAAGACCGATATCCATCATATTCAAGTCCTGGCTTAATTCCCTGTCCTTCCAGTATTTTAGACCTGAGCAGGAGTGTGGGAGAAGGCCCATGGATTCTCAGCCCTTAACTTTAAATATCACATCAAACAATGAATCTTTTCATAATTATGGTTGAAGTTAACAGATTTTTGAGATCTTTCTGCTCTCCTTTTTGACTGTGTTGTTTAATATTGTTTTTATCAATGACTAATCTGGACTCTGAATCATTGACAGGGCTCCTATGGTGTTGTGAAGCTGGCGTACAATGAAAATGATGACAAGCATTATGTGAGTAAACTAGAGATTCACTTCCTTGTGTCGACTATGCGAGGTTTGTTCTTTGGTGGCACTCAATGATTGACATTGCAGGAATTCTCTTGAGCCATACATTTGGCCAGGAATGGGGTCGATATTTACTGCCTTGGCTGGTGTTACCAGGCCGGCAGCAGCAGCCTCACTGTCCTGTTATCACGGCCATTTTGTAAGGGCCTACCATTAGGTGTCCAAAGCGTCTACCTGTTTCGGGCCAGAGGTCCCTTTTAACATGGAAATCAGGGAGGTATAACATAAAAAGGATCCTGATGGCCACGTAGATCATTCTGATGGGAGAGAAGAGGGAAAAAGAGAAGAGAAAATGTTGCCCCCAGAGAACAGGAGCAGATAAATCAAGAAAAACTATTTCTTGGTGGGTGAGCCAATTAGCAGAGAGCACCAATAAGATCATCATCCAAAGAATGAAAGAAGAGGTTAGATGAATTTTTTTTGTTTTACACACAGTTGTTAAGATGTGTTTTCAGTGACAATATAGAATCTGAGTATGGGAGCTTTGCCCATTGGTGTGACTGTGCACCTGGAACCCGAAGGAAGGGCTGAAGCAAAACCTTTCATACGTCGCTCAGAAAGTCCAGGGCCAGGTATTTAAGGTAATCACTGTCTCTGGGATCCATTGCTTTCACTTCTAGCAATCCTGGATCTTTCCTGAAGCATTGGTCCTATGTACCTATCAGTGTAAAACAGAAAATGCTGGAAATACTCATCAAATCTGGCAGCATCTGTGGAGAGAGAAATAGGGGTTAAAAATTCAGGTCTAGAATTTTAGATTTCCAGCATCCGCAGTATTTTGTTTTCGTCTTCAGGCCTGATACTGCGCTGCTTAGTGAAGAAACAGAGGGGGCATCGTGAACCTTTGAAGAGATTCCTCCTTGGTGGGTCAGATATTCCTGGTCCTTCTCCTGGGTCTATTGGATTATGAATCCCAACAGCACCTTCTTCCCAATTCTAAGTCAGTACTGATAACCAACAGCTAGCAGTGGAGCGGCCAGGATTGGAGCTAGTCCTTCTGGAGGGTTTCATTATCTTTGTGAACCTCTGCTATTTTATAACTAACTTACAGATCTCCCATGGAATTTTTTCTGTTGTCAAATGATATCCTGCTTAATAAGAACAAGACTTTTACACCATGTGGTGCATGATGTATTATTCTGCTGCTAAGGTGAGCTGAGAGTAAATAACTCATCCTTATCAAGGCCCAAGCTCTAGATGCTATAAATAGGCAACTCTTCAAAGTCAGCTTTGGTGCACACTCGCTCACACACAGGCTGGGATTTTCCGGATCTGCGCTTGGCGGAACCGTCGTGGACAGGAACGGAAAATTTGGAGAGGCGGCCAAAAGTCCATTGACTTTCGGCGGGACCAGAAAATTCCGGCTGCAGGCAGAAGCGAAAAATCCCACCCACAGACACATACACAGGCAAACACACACTTGAGCACACATATTCACATGCACACGCGCACGCACACACGTGCACACACACATATGTTCACCCATGCGCACATATTCACACACGCACACTCTCACATTCTCACACACACACATTCACGCACACACATTCCCGCATACACATTCACACTCGAGCACACACATTCATGCACACACATTCACGCTCATGCACACACATTCACGCACACACATTCACACTCATGCACACACACTCACGCACACACATTCACGCTCACGCACATACATTCATGCTCACGCACACACATTCACACTCACGCACACACATTCATGCACACACATTCACACTCACGCACACACATTCATGCACACACATTCACACTCACGCACACACATTCATGCACACACATTCACACTCACGCACACACACGCACACACATCCATGCTCACGCACACACATTCATGCACACACATTCATGCTCACGCACACACATTCATGCACACACATACATGCTCCCGCACACACATTCATGCATGCACATTTACGCATGCACACATCCACATGCACACATCCACATGCTTGCACGCACACATTCACAAACACATTCACACTCGCGCACACATTCATACATGCACGCACACACATTCATATATGTACACACATCAACACATACATCACATGGACACAGATTCACATACCCATTCATACACACGTGTGCGCACACATTCACACATATACACACATTCACAAGCATACACACACGCACACACATTCATGTACACACATTCACACAGACACAGTCATGCACACTCATGCATGTACATTCACAGACAAGTTCACATACACACAGTCACACACACACATACACAATTATACACACCCTTATACTCAGAGACGTATACACACACATGTAGGTATGGATTAGCCAGTACTGGGGCATTTGTCAGCCAAAATTCATAACGTCTATGTTTAAGTGCAGAAATGAAAAAATACCCAATGGACATGACCAATGTCTAAACACCCACACAAGTCCCGTCCCACCAATTGTACAGCATAGCCCTGGACGGAGGGTCAGACAGTAACTGGGAAATACACTGCCGCCACCTCCCCACCCGACTCTGACCTGTTCAATGCACATGATCAGTGACCAAGC
This sequence comes from Cetorhinus maximus, assembly GCF_964194155.1. Classification (NCBI taxonomy): domain Eukaryota; kingdom Metazoa; phylum Chordata; class Chondrichthyes; order Lamniformes; family Cetorhinidae; genus Cetorhinus; species Cetorhinus maximus. The sequence continues at coordinate 53,200,127 of NC_135887.1, read as the reverse complement.
CTGCCTGAGAGGTGGTCTGAAACGTCCCGATTACCTGTAGCTTAAGGTCCTTAAATAAATCCCAAAGTGTGTAAATGAGTGCACAATGTGCACACTTTGGGTGCCACCCATTAAATACAATGTGACAAAAATGTGCAGCAGCCGCACCCCCCCCACCCCCCCACCATTGAAGGAATAAATTAACGTAGCATCTTGCAATTCAAAGCAAAACATGTGCTTGTGCAGTAACCCTTAATTGTTTCCTACTTAGTTTTGGAATGAAGTGGTTTATTAAAGGGCATGAAAGCAGCTCAACTCAGTAACAGGGGGCTGGAATTAGTAGTGGTAATGGGGGTCCCGCCGACAAGCATGAAATCGGGAGGCAAACCCACTTTGCCGGGGATGCACCTTGTCAGCAACAGTCTGTGGAGGATGACCAGTCGCTCCCTGGAGCTTCCGGCCAATCAGAGGGCCAACAGCTCAACCGGAGAGGTGGGCACTGCTGGGACTGCACCTGGAGGAAAAGGGCACTTTGATGGATGTGCAGCTTCACGACCAGGTAAGTAGGGTCTGGGGGTGCCAGGGGCAGTCAGGCGGGCCCTGGCGAGGAGTGGGTTTTGGTGAGGGCAGGCGGCACCGTTGCCGCAGGGCTGGCCATTGCGGCTGGATATGTAAATGCAGGTGGAGGCAGGAAGAGGCCCTTCATAGGCCATTCAAGTGGCTCATTGGGCTCTGGGCAGGAGGACTGTTCACCACCTTCACTGCCCCTGGCAAGGTGTCATTGAGGCAGGAAGATGCGGGCACAGTGCCCACTGCCTCCCCTTGTCATTTGACCACCTCCCTGCCCATTCCCAGAGGGCTGATAAAATCCTACCCGTGGCACCTGAGGGAAGTGTGAACTGGAACCTTCTACATATTTTCAGATGGCATCTCCCCTCCACTGGGGAGCATAGTCAATAAGAGCCCTGGTGCCACTGATACATGCTATTGGCAGAGGCTGGCACAGTCTGACAGACTGTTCCCAAACTGAGGAGGGACGGGAGCTAAACCTGGCAGCCACTCTAATCACATAGCATGTCTCTTCTGTTGCCAATTTTAAAGATTTTTAAAAGGGAATATTTGCTTTATAAGGAAATAAACAAAAATAAAGATATGGTTGGTGAAGGAAGAATATTGTTCCAAACGTTTGTCATCTGATACAGTAATTGACATTTCTTTTATCTCTGTTTCTGATTGATTCTCCCCATGTTACCTTTGTTATCTTTCACTTTTATCCGTTAAATGTTAGGTTACCTTGAATTTTCCTTATCCCACAGTCAGCCTACATGCACAGCATCTCTGGAAGGGTAAATCGGCATTGTGGAGGGAGGCAGCACCGATTCACCAGAATGAAAATGGGAGATAAAGGGTTAAATTATGAGGACAGATTGCATAAGTTTGGTTTATGTTCCCTTGAGTTTAGGTGGTTGAAGGGAGATCTCATCAAGGTGTTTAAAATGAGAAATGGATTCAATAGGATAGGGACAAGCTGGTGGGGGAATCGAGAACAAGACAGCGTAAGTCTTCTGAGTTACACCATTTAGGTAAGAAATGAGGAAGAGGTTTTTCCACACAAAGGTTAGTTGAAATATGGAACACTATTCCCAAAAGATATTAATAGATTTTGATAAAAGCAAAGTACTGCAGAAGGTGGAAACCTGAAATGGACACAGAAAACGCTAGAAATACTCAGCAGGTCTGGCAGCATCTGTGGAGAGAGAAACAGAGTTAACATTTCGAGTAAGGATATTAGAGATAAGATGCCAAATGGAGTTGAGGTACAGGCCAACCATGATCTGCACTTATTATGCTAGGTTAACAATCTACATGCCATCTAATGCTCCATAGAGCAACAACAGTTCTTTGGGCCTAAAAACTCAGTCATGGGAACAGTGAGTCAGTATGTAACTACAATAATGAGCGAGTGGGATATCCACAGAGGGAATAAGAGTAGTGATCGGATAAGAATGTGTGATTTATCCTTAAATAATTTATACCATTTCCTTACCACATGGAGGGAGAATCAATATTGGTTGATGCAGCCCATTCATCAGTAATCTTACTGAGTGATTGATGCTGTTAGGGCCTGTGCATTTCAAAAGAATCTTTCCTTAAATAACACTTAATAACTGAATAATCTTCAGTTCTCTGTTTGAGGGCAGGTCTGACCCACAGCACCACAATCTCTGCCATGGGTCGGATAAGAAGGCAGGTCCCGAATCCCCCTCAGCCAGAATGGGGATCGAACCCCATGCTGTTGGCACCAATCTGATCCACACCGGCCAACTCCCCAAGGACTCTGAGTGCTGTGGTAACATACACTTTTACAGGCTTGTTGTCGTCTGGAGCAATGGATAGTGATGGTAGAAGCTCCAATTTCTTTCTATCGCATGGCTGACCAGGAGTCTCTCCCACTCCTACCACCTGCTATTGGCGTGTGTTGGAAGGAGTTACAAGTTGATACGCAACCTGTTTGGCCTCGTAATGAACATATCTTTCATGGCCATCAAGTCCTGGAGTGGGACTCGAACCCAGAGTCTCTGGCTCAGAGGCAGAGGTGCTACCCGTTGAGCCACAAGACCTCCCAAAGAATAATAAAAAGTGCTAAAGGATTCCAACGCCGTCCTGCCCGGCCTTTCATCCATCACACTCTATAAACTTAAACTCATCCAAAGCTCTGCTGCCTGTGTGCTATTCCACACTGTCCTCATGGCAGAGGCCAGCAGAATCATTTTTAATTCCAGAAGGGTTGGCAACAATATTGATTACATAGGGAACTCTACTGTTCCCACAGCAAGGAGCCAGGCTCAGTGAGAGAGCAGGGTGGACAGCTGAAGCAATAGTGACATAGTCCTGTCTTTAGCCCCCTCTCCCCTTAAACTTTGCTGTGAGCTCAGGGACCATGATTAATATACCTACTTGATAATAGCTTGACGTTTTTTTTTAGGTGGAAGCTGAGACCATATTTGCTTGTGGGTTACTAATCTATTGCCTGAACAGTGGGACTGCTAAATGCAGTAAGCCGTCTTGCAACATGATTTAGATTAGCTGGATGACCTGATCGTGTTAACACGTGCACATGGCTGGCTTGGCTTCTTAACTTCCTGGCCCACCAGATCCATATAACGGAACCACTGCACAGTGTGTGTGACATTAATCTTGTTTGGTAGTGCCAATCAGACAGCAGCAAATCAACAGCTTGTTTTACAGTCCACTTGACCAATAGAAAAGAACATTGGATAGAGTGTAAAACAACTGACCAATTGCATATCTGCCCCATATTCCCCAGTCTCGAATGTTAAACTATTGAATTCAACAACTTTAAATCTTAAACTCCCTCCCCCATCCCCACCCCCTTCCCGTTTCTTCCCCCTCTCTTTTGTTTTTCCCAATAATTTATATAAATTTTTCTTTTCCCACCTATTTCCATTATTTTTAAATCTATAACTATAATACCCTGTCAGTCTTTCCACCCCACACCCACTAGAGCTGTACCTTGAGTGTCCTGCCATACATTCTTAATTAGCACATTTTCTTAGATAATATCACCACCTTTAACACCTCTTTGTTCCTTTTGTCTGTGACATCTTTTGATTATCTGCTCCTATCACTGCTTGCTTGTCCCTACAACCACCCCCCCCAACTTCTCTCCCCCCACCCCACCACCCCCCTCCCCCCCAACCTTAAACCAGCTTATATTTCACCCCCCTCCTAACTTTACTCAGTTCTGCCGAAGGGTCATGAGGACTCAAAACGTCAACTCTTTTCTTCTCCGCCGATGCTGCCAGACCTGCTGAGTTTTTCCAGGTAATTCTGTTTTTGTTTCCAACAGGCTATGTCTAGAATGGGGCAACAATATAAACACAACAGGATGGTTGAGACTGTTCTGACACTCAAAACAAGTACAGACGCCTTTAATTAACACACAAAAACAATTTGGACCCTATTTACTAACTAGTTGTAGTTCAGTGGTAGCACTGTCACCTCAGTGTCAGATGGCCGTGGGTTCAAGTTCCACTCCAGACACCTGAGCACCTATTCCAGGCTGATAGTCCAGTGCAATGCTGAGGGAGTCCTGCACCATTGGAGGTACCATCTTTCAGTTGAGACATTTGAGTACGCTCTGTACTCTGCCTATTATGAACAACCAAATTAGTTCAACCAGCCTGCAAAACAAAATACCTACTGTTAGATATGATTCTATGATTGGGCAGCACTTGGGTGCACTAACAACTAATTAAAGATAATGTGTCGAGCTCGTAATGTAGCTCATTTGTGCTCACTAGAAGTGATACTCAGGGACCCAGTTTCTGCAAACAAAAGAAATATGTTCAAGCCTTGCACTTTTTTTGAATTACCCAGGTGCTTGGGGAGCCTGTAGTTCCCCACTCTTTTCTCAATTGAAAAGCGTTGGCCAATCAGAGTTGACTTGCCAACCAATCAGGACCCTTTTCACCTGTAGCATAAATTGTTGAGATCATTTGAAAGTTGGTATTCTTGTGTTTGTCCTGATGATTCTTCTCAGTAATATTATTACACTGCTTTTTGTGAGAGCTTCCTGTTCACAACTGGGTTACCGTGTTTCTTACATTACAACAGTGACTACACTTGGAATGTTCTAAGGTCATGAAAAGCGCTATATAAATGAAAATCATTCTTTTCATATCGTTAGTTGAAATGGTAATTCACTGCCTAAAGCACCAACTCGAGCCTAAAATGACACCAGAATTTATATAAGCAAATGCAATTTTGCCTCAGTAACACAGGCTTGAGGTGTAACAGTGCAGACTGTACCTCCAGCATAGTGTGTGGGAATGTCCTAAGATAAAGGATGCCCAGGGGCCAAGGTTATGATTTCAGGCACCTTTTGTACTTCAGTCTGTGAGGTAGCCGTTCCCTCCAGTCCTGCATGGACGCCCTGAGCCAATGAGGTATTCAACACAGTTAGAGAGTGCAGAGTAGGTTGAGAATACAAACTGTCTGACAGCCACATGAAGCATCTCGGTGCCAAGTTCAAATAGGCAGCCATCCCAATACAGCTGAGCAATGAATGGCACTGCAGGTAATGCAATTGGCACAGAAGGAGAGGCCACACCAGGGGAACAAACATTCCCACATCTCCCAGAGGTTCTGGTGTTCCACCAACCTTATGGTCGAAAAACCGGAAAATCCTCCTAGAATTCCAGGCCCTGAGCACTGAGGAGGCTGAATGTTACTAAACCTGTCTGATAAATTTCCATTTGAACCCGGCAAACCAGTTAATCAGGAAATGACTTGAGACAGTGTTCGTTTTATGTGACTTATGTGAATTGAAATTATGGGCTTGAAATCCTAAACAATGTACCTTCGCACCTCATTAGCTTTCTGTGCAACCATATCCAAAATTGTACCTTTGATCACAAATCATGGAGGGCACCATCTTTAAAGGCTGTACCGGGATAACAACAACTTGCATTTGTATAGCGCTGTTAATCCAGTAAAATGTCCTGGGGTGCTTCACAGGTGCATTATCAATCAAAAATCTGACACTGAGCCACAGCAGGAGATATTAGACCAGGTGACCAAATGCATGGTCAAAGAGATCATTTTTAAGGAGTGAAGGAGAAGAGAGAGGTAGTGAGCTGGAGAGGCTTGGATGGGCTGATGTTTATGAGGGTGGTAGGTGGGAGCTGACCAGGAGAGTGTGGAGTCTGGAAAGTGTCAAATTCGGTGTCATTTCCACCAGGACCAACCACATGAGCTGCCACTTCTGAGGGAAAGGATGCTCCCAGATTCCCCCTCCACCTGCAACACCAAAGGTCCATGTGTCTTCTGGCCTTGCCGCTTGAACCACGGTCTCCGCTGTGGTTAGTGTCAGCAGCGCATGAGCAAGGCCCCTCCATGTGGATTCTGGGGCCTGGATACAGTTAAATGTAGCCCATGTAATTCTGTACCAATGTTTGTTGTGTGCATTTAATTGATACATTTTTGTTGTAAGCCTTGTTCCAATATTCAGTGAGAGGGCAGGTTAATGTGAGGACTGGTCCATGTTGCTAACAGGATGCTCTCTCCCTCTCTCTCTAGGCCATGAAGGTCCTTTCTAAAAAGAAGTTGATGAAGCAGTATGGATTTCCACGTAAGTGTACCCTGGAAACATTCCCAGATCCCGCTCAGCTCGGATTTATCAATTAGATTTCATTCAGACAAAATTTGCGTAATTCTAGGTATTTGGTTTTTAGATTGCAGCACTTAGCTCACAAATGGGCCGATGTCACATAACAGGATCAATGGGCCTTTCAGGTTGCTTATTCCGAGCATGTATTTCTGCTAATATCTGTCGCTGAGTGTGGGAGTACCTGATCATTTAGACCATAAGGCCATAAGACATAGGAGCTGAAATTAGGCCATTCGGCCCATCAAGTCTGCTCCGCCATTCAATCATGGCTGATAGGTTTTTCAATACCATTCTCCCGCCTTCTCCCCGTAACCTTTGATCCCCTTACCAATCAAGAACCTATCTATCTCGGTCTTAAATACACTCAATGACCTGGCCTCCACAGCCTTCTGTGGCAATGAATTCCATAGATTCATCACTCTCTGGCTAAAGAGTTTCTCCTCATCTCTGTTCTAAAAGGTCTTCCCTTTACTCTGAGGCTGTGCCCTCGGGTCCTAGTCTCTCCTACTAATGGAAACATCTTCCACACGTCCACTCTATCCAGGCCTTTCAGTATTCTGTAAGTTTCAATCAGATCCCCCCTCATCCTTCTAAACTCCATCGAGTATAGACCCAGAGTCCTCAAACGTTCCTCATATGTTAATCCTTTCATCCCTGGGATCATTCTCGTGAACCTCCTCTGGACCCTCTCCAGGGCCAGCACATCCTTCCTGAGATACAGGGCACAAAATTTCTCACAATATTCTAAATGTGGTCTGACCAGAGCCTTATAAAGCCTCAGCAGCACATCCCTGCTTTTGTATTCTAGTCCTCTTGAAATAAATGCCAACATTGCATTTGCTTTCCTAACTACTGCGTCAACCTACATGTTAACCTTAAGAGAATTCTGGACTAGGACTCCCAAGTCCCTTTGCACTCCAGATTTCTGAATTCTCTCCCCATTTAGAAAATAGTCTATGCCACTATTCTTCCTACCAAAGTGCATGACCTCACACTTCCCCACGTTGTATTCCATCTGCCACTTCTTTGCCCATTCTCCTAACCTGTCCAAATCCTTCTGCAACCTCCCCGCCTCCTCAATACTACCTGTCTCTCCACCTATCTTTGTATCATCTGCAAACTTAGCCAGGATGCCCTCAGTTCCTTCATCTAGATCATTAATGTATAAAGTGAAAAGTTGTGGTCCCAACACTGACCCCTGCGGAACTCCACTAGTCACCGGCCGACATCCTGAGAAGGACCCCCTTATCCCCACTCTCTGCCTCCTGCCAGACAGCCAGTCTACTATTCATGCTAGTACCTTGCCTCTAACACCATGGGCTCTTATCTTACTGAGCAGCCTCCTGTGCGACACCTTGTCAAAGGCCTTCTGGAAGTCCAAGTAGATAACATCCATTGGCTCTCCTTTGTCTAACCTACTCGTTGCCTCCTCAAAGAATTCTAACAGATTTGTCAGGCATGAACTCCCCTTGATGAAACCATGCTGACTTTGCCCGATTTTACCATGCACTTCCAAGTATTCTGAAATCTCATCCTGAATAATGGACTCTAAAATCTTACCAACGACCGAGGTCAGGCTAATCGGCCTGTAATTTCCTGTCTTTTCCCTCATTCCCTTCTTAAACAGGGGGGTTACATTAGCAATTTTCCAGTCATCTGGGACCCTCCCTGACTCTAGTGATTCCTGAAAGATCACCACTAACGCCTCCACTATCTCTTCAGCTATCTCCTTCAGAACTCTGGGGTGTAATCCATCTGGTCCAGGTGATTTATCCACCTTCAGACTTTTCAGTTTTCCTAGCACCTTCTCCTTGATAATGGCCACCATACTCACCTCTGCCCTCCGACTCTCTTGAACTTTGGGGATGTCACTCGTGTCTTCCACTGTGAAGACTGACGCAAAGTACCTATTCAGTTCCTCCGCCATTTCTTTGTTCCCCACTACTACTTCTCCAGCGTCATTTTCCAGCGGCCCAATGTCCACTTTTGCCTCTCTCTTATCCTTTATATATCTAAAAAAACTCTTGCAATCTTCTTTTATATTACTGGCTAGTTTACCCTCATATTTAATCTTCTCCCTCCTTATTTCTTTTTTAGTTGTCCTCTGTTGGTCTTTGTAGGCTTCCCAATCCCCTGGTTTCCCACTGCTCTTCGCCGCATTGTGTGCTTTCTCTTTAGCTTTTATGCTGTCCCTGACTTCCCTTGTCAGCCATAGTTGCCTCGTCCTCCCTTTAGTATGCTTCTTCTTCCTAGGGATGAATTTTTGCTGTGTCTCCCAAATTACTCCCAGAAACTCCTGCCATTGCATTTCCACTGTCTTTCCTGCTAGGCTCATCTCCCAGTCAATTCTGGCCAGGTCCTCCCTCATCCCTCTGTAGTTGCCTTTATTCAACTGTAATACCGTTACATCTGATTCCAGCTTTTTCCTCTCAAATTGCAGGGTAAATTCTATCATATTATGGTCACTTCCTCCTAAGGGTTCCTTCACCTTAAGCTCCCTTATCAAATCTGCCTCATTGCACATCACTAAATTTAGAATTGCCTGTTCCCTAGTGGGCTCCACCACAAGCTGCTCCAAAAAGCCATCTCGTAGACATTCCACAAATTCCCTTTCTTGGGATCCACTACCAACCTGATTTTCCCAGTCCACCTGCATATTGAAATTCCCAATGATCACTGTAACCTTGACTTTTTTACACACCTTTTCTATCTCCTGGTGTATCTTGTGCCACACATCCCGACTACTGTTCGGAGGCCTGTACATAACTCCCATTATGGTTTTTTTACCTTTGCGGTTCCTCAACTGTACCCACACAGATTCTACATCATCTGACCCTACATCATTTTTTGCTATCGATTTAATTTCATTTCTTACTAACAAAGCAACCCCACTCCCTCTGCCAACCTGCCTATCTTTTCGATAGGATGTATATCCTTGGATATTTAGCTCCCAGTCCTGATCCCCTTGCAGCCATGTCTCCGTGATGCCCACCACATCATACCTGCCAATTTCAATCTGTGCCACAAGCTCATTGACCTTATTTCGTATACTGTGTGCATTCAGATACAACACCTTTAGTCCTGTATTTCCCGTCCCCTTTCTCATTGTCGTCCCTTTATCTGATGTGCTTGAAGTTAGATTCCTAGCCCTTTCCAAACACTCTGTCCTATTTTGTGTTCTGGAGACTTCAATAGCCTCTCCTGAGCTCTCCTTCCTTTTCAATTTTTTCATAATTCTCCATGAAGTTGAATCCACCCCCCAACATGCTAACCTGCTGCTTTGTTTCCCATTAGTCATACTTCTTGGAGTTTTACCCTTCCCTCCCCCACCACTTTCTAGTTTAAAGTCCTGTTGACCACCCTTTTTGCTAGAACATTGGTCCCAGATCAGTTCAGGTGGAGAACGGTACAGATCCCTCCTGTTCCAATACTGTTGCCAGTGCCCCACGAAATGGAACCCCTCTTTCCCGCACCACTCCTTTAACCACGTGTTTACTTCCCTTATTCTCGCGTCCCTATGCCAATTTGCATGTGGCTCGGGTAGTAATCCAGAGATTATAACCCTTGAGGACCTGTTCTTTAATTTAGTTCCTAGTTCCCGATAATCCCCAAACAGGTCCTCTTTCCTAGTCTTACCTATGCTATTTGTCCCGACGTGGATCACAACAACTGGATCCTCCCCTCCCTCTCCAATATCCTTTCAAGCCAATCAGAGATGTCCCTCACCCTGGCACCGGGCAGGGAACATACCATAAGGGACTCTCGATCCTGCTTACAAAGGAAGCTATCAATTCCCCTAATTATAGAATCCCCTACAACTACCACTTGTCTTTTTGCTCCCCCCTCTTGAATGGCCTCCTGTGCCACGGTGCCGTGGTCAGCTGGCTCATCCTCCCTACAGCCCTCTTCCTCATCCACACAGGGAGCAAGTACCTCGTACCTGTTGGACAAGGTCAAGAGCTGAGGCTCCTCTGTTCCTGAACACAGGATCCCTCTACTTGCCTCACTCGCAGTCACACCCTGCTGACCCTGACCACTAACCGGACTTGAGGTACTTAATCTACCGGGTGTGACCGCCTCCTGATACAAAGCGTTCAGGTAACTCTCCTCCTCCCAGATGTGCCGCAGCGTCCGGAGCTCCTTGGAGACAAGGCCGTGAATCCCCGAGGTAAGCTGGATTTATACTCACCGCTCTGGTGCTCCTCCCTCCGAGTCTGCTCCCTGGAGACAAGGCCGCGAATCCCCGATGTAAGCTAGATTTATACTCACCGCTCCAGTGCTCCTCCCTCCGAGTCTGCTCCCAGGATTTACTCACCAATCAGCTGCTTTTTCTTTAAAATCCACTTTCAGAAGAGTGTCCCTCGCAGGTCTGGTGCACTCCTGAAGGCCTCTTCCTCTCTCTCTCTTTTTTTTAGGTTTCTGACAAGTTCAGGAATAATGTAAAATCCTGTCAGTCTGATAACGGGCCCAACACCAAAACATGGACACGCACGACTCGGTCACACCATGAAGAACCCTTCAAACCACTAAAAACATCAGTTAGTAACCAGTCACATGGTGAATATCTAGTCAAACCACAAGTAACTAGTCTCACCGCCAATAATCAGCCATGAATGAGTAACTAGCCAGAGTAATCAGTTTCACTGTGAGTAAACAGTCATTTCACAAGTAAGCAGACACCGAAAATGTATTTGCTTTTTTTTAATCCAAAGTTTTTATTATGAGCTCTACCACTGTTTTGTAGAGTAGACGGGAAGCGGTTCTGCCCAGAGTAGGCTGCAGTGGAATTATTCTGTTTAAATTCAGTAAAACAATTCCCTGGAGTGAGGATAGTGTTGTATAGATTTTATTTTGTGTCATTATGTGATTAGAAGGCACGCTGATTAAACCGAGTGATTCTGATCAGGCCTGCTCTTCTGAACCCTTCACCTCATTCTGTAGATAAGAACTTTAATCTTCAAACCAAGCTTCAGCCCATCTCGTGTGAACTCAGACTGCTTTCAAAAAGAAGGAAGGAACTTTCATTTATATAGCACCTTTCCCATCTCTCATAAGTCTGGGTTTTTCTATCCAGTGAGCAGGTGCTGTGGGTGGATATGGAAGAGGGTGTATCTTCCACTGTCACCCAGTCCAGTGGGCTCACAGCAATTTAACATCTGTTGGGATGTTAATTACCTTGAGGTGAGACCTTCGCCTCCATCTGAGGAGGAAGTACCACCTCCAAGAGCTACCAGCCAATCAGATGGCTAGCAGCTCGCTGGTCCCTGCAGTGCCACCGGCAGTGGTGGCCGCTACAGGGACTGCAGCTAATCTCCAACAACATTCATCACTGGAGCCAAATGCAAGGTAAGTAGGGGATGGTATTGCTGAGATCAAGCTAGCAGGCCCAGGTGAGGAGGATTTGGGGGCCGGGGTGGCTAGGGCAGGGTGGGTGGGGAGAAATGGGGGAGTGTCTGGAGCTGGGGAGGAGCCTCCGATTGAAACTTGGGTCCCATAAAGGTGGCAGCATGCCCCCTTTCCTGCCCAAATCCTGGGCAGTGTTAGCTGCCAGGTTTTCCCCCCATTGCTGGCATTAGCCAGCCGCCCGTGAAATAGTGTCGGAGGTGGGAAGTGGCTCTTAAGTGGGCATTATCTGACCACTTAACAACCTTAATTTGTACAACGGTGGGCAGCCCACCCGACACTTCCCCCACCACTTGTAAACTTGTGGTGAGGGCAAGGACAGGCGGGTAAGTGCTGGGAAAGGTGCCTATGGTATTTTATGGGCCTCCCACTGTCTGCAAACACGCCCGCAGGGGAGTGTGAGATTCTGTCACTGCGTCAAAATCCTAGAATCCCACCTCCCTAACAGCACTGTGGGTGTACCTACACCACATGGACTGCAGCGATTCAAGAAGGCAGCTCACCACCACCTTCTCAAGGGAAATTAGGGATGGGCAATAAATGCTGACCTAACCAGTGATGCCCACATCCTGTGAATGAATTAAAAAAATTTAGATATAGGGCAGGCTGAATCAAATCTCCTATACAGGGAAGATGCTCAGACTGTCAACAGGAGCGACTGCTGCCCCTAAACCCAAGAAGATATATATGCAGACTCAAATTCGTAACATAACCTCAGCTGGTGTTTCAGTGCAGTACTGAGGAAGTGCGGCACTGTCGGAGGTGCCATCTGTGCCATCCGGTGGTGGTGAAAAACACTATATAATGCAGCTTTTTCTTTTAGATAACTTAAAGAAGGAATGATTCAGAAGGACTCTGGGCTGTTGTCGATCCATGTTTCCGTATGCATTTCTCCACTGTCACATCCACCTCAGATTCAGTAATGGAGAATATGTTAAAGTGAAAGCTAATAGACGATTACTGCTATCTTGGAACTGTGCAGCCTGTTTTGTTTTGACCTTCCTGCTGGATGGGTTGTCATTGCACAACTCCATATGCATTGTTCAAAGTTTAACCTTCAGACAGCTGCCAACCTTTGAGCTGGGATGAATAGCAATTGTGATCAAATTGCAATCTCTATCATTAACAAACAGAGCACAGCTTGAAATCTATACTGACCCCTGATGAAAGTGTTCCATTATTCAGCATCAATATCAGTCAGCAAAGGAATCACATAAAATGCACTTTAAAAATTCTTAAATTGTGCTGCCAACTCCAAACATTACTTTAGATTTATATTAAAAAAATTGGCTCCTCACCACCTCACACACAAGATTGATGTAAAGAGATAAAAGTGAAGTGGGTTTAGGAATTTGCACCCAGAACTGTCACACACTTCCCCACTTGGCCATGTCTGTTGGCCTCTGAACTGGCACCTTAGCCCACAGGCCACTGAGCTGGAAACAAAGCTACACTGGGCCATTCTGATAGAGGGGGAGAGCGAGACCCCAGAACTCAGCATGGGTCATAGCGCATAACTGGTGATAGTGAACCAGAACCCATTCGGGAAAGGAAATTGTGCAGAGGGGATGTCAACTTATCATCATACGCTTCCCAGCTGGGATTTCATCCCAGTGTCAGGAATAAACACCTAGCAGTGAGACAGGGAGAGGGAACAGCCCCATCGAGGCAGGCAACAGAAAATAAAATGATCACGTTAACAAGGAAGTGAAGTGTTGCAGGCTGAAGTGAAACCTTTCTGAACTATCTGGATCTTGGAAATTGTTTTTAATTCACTCACAGGATGTGGGTGTCACTGGCTGGGCCAGCATTCATTGCCCATCCCTAATTGCCCTTGAGAAGGTGGTGGCAAGCTGCCTTCTTGAACCGCTGCAGTCCATGTGGTGTAGGTACACCCACAGTGCTAGCTACCTGAGATAATTTCACAGCCTGGTTTCACTGTCCTGTTCAACCCTGCCCACGGTGCATTTGTCACTGTAAATATCTACACACAAGACATCATGCTGGGGAGGAAGGATTATAAAACTGGCTTGTGTTTCCACTCACAGTATCAAATTATCCAGGAATTCTGTTCACCTTTCGATGTAGCAGCCTATTCAATGACCTTTTCTTCTATAGAAATCCATGAGGTCTGACTTTACTGACCTTTGCCCTTGGAATGTCTGAGTGCAAAGGTCAGGAAGAGTCCCCGTTCCATTTCTATTGTCCCAGGATTTCCAGGCCTACGTGGGTCTGTGTTTGCAGTAGATACACGATATAGGTAGTCACTTTTATGGGATGTGGGTGTCGTTGGCTAGGCCAGCATTTATTGCCCACCCCTAATTGCCCTTCAGGGGACATTTCAGAGTTAATCACATTGCTGTGCTGGAAATCTGCCATCCTTATCTGGTCTGGAGTCATGTAGGTCAGACCAGGTAAGGACAGCAGATTTCCTTCCGTAAAGGACATTAGTGAACCACATGGGTTTTTACGACAGTCGACAATAGTTCATGGTCATTGTCAGACTTTTAATTCCAGATTTTTATTGAATTCAAATTTTACCATATTCCGTGGTGGGATTCTGACCCAGGTCCCCAGAACATTGCCCTGGGTCTCTGGAATATTAGTCCATTAACAATATCACAATGCCACCACCTCCCTATAGAGAGGGAATTACCTGTTCCTCTCCATGATTTCCTGTTGGAAGAGCCATGGAGTTTCCAGACACGGGAATGCCAATTTTAACTCTGGGTGAGAGGTTAATGGTAGCCTCATGTTGATTCGCCAACAAAAGTCCTGGACCATTTAATTCCCAGACCTTGTTACCAAACACCAGGCCCAATCTCAAATGAATCTGGCAAGAATGGCATGGATAAGATCATAAGACATAGGAGCAGAAATTAGGCTATTCGGCCCATCGAGTCTGCTCCGCCATTCAATCATGGCTGATAAGTTTTTCAACCCCATTCTCCCCGTAACCTTTGATCCCCTTATCAATCAAGAACCTATCTATCTCGGTCTTAAATACACTCAATGACCTGGCCTCCACAGCCTTCTGTGGCAATGAATTCCATAGATTCACCACTCTCTGGCTAAAGAAGTTTCTCCTCATCTCTGTTCTAAAATGTCTTCCCTTTACTCTGAGGCTGTGCCCTCGGGTCCTAGTCTCTCCTACTAATGGAAACATCTTCCCCACGTCCACTCTATCCAGGCCTTTCAGTATTCTGTAAGTTTCACAGATCCCACCTCATCCTTCTAAACTCCATCGAGTATAGACCCAGAGTCCTTAAACATTCCTCATATGTTAAGCATTTCATTTCTGGGATCGTTCTCGTGAACCTCCTCTGGACCCTCTCCAGAGCCAGCACATCCTTCCTGAGATACAGGGCCCAAAATTGCTCACAATATTCTAAATGTGGTCTGACCAGAGCCTTATAAAGCCTCAGCAGCACATCCCTGCTTTTATATTCTAGTCCTCTCGAAATAAATGCCAACATTGCATTTGCCTTCCTAACTACCGACTCAACCTGCAAGTTAACCTTAAGAGAATCCTGGACTAGGACTCCCAAGTCCCTTTGCACTCCAGATTTCTGAATTCTCTCCCCATTTAGAAAATAGTCTATGCCTCTATTCTTCCTACCAAAGTGCATGACCTCACACTTCCCCACGTTGTATTCCATCTTCCACTTCTTTGCCCATTCTCCTAACCTGTCCAAATCCTTCTGCAGCCTCCCCGCCTCCTCAATACTACCTGTCCCTCCACCTATCTTTATATCATCTGCAAACTTAGCCAGGATGCCCTCAGTTCCTTCATCTAGATTATTAATGTATAAAGTGAAAAGTTGTGGTCCCAAAACTGACCCCTGCGGAACTCCACTAGTCACCGGCCGACATCCTGTGAAGGACCCCCTTATCCCCACTCTCTGCCTCCTGCCAGACAGCCAATCTTCTATCCATGCTAGTACCTTGCCTCTAACACCATGGGCTCTTACTGAGCAGCCTCCTGTGCGACACCTTGTCAAAGGCCTTCTGGAAGTCCAAGTAGATAATATCCATGGGCTCTCCTTTGTCTAACCTACTCGTTACCTCCTCAAAGAATTCTAACAGATTTGTCAGGCATGACCTCCCCTTGATGAAACCATGCTAACTTTGCCTGATTTTACCATGCACTTCCAAGTATTCTGAAATCTCATTCTTAATAATGGACTCTAAAATCTTACCAACGACCGAGGTCAGGCTAATCGACCTGTAATTTCCCGTCTTTTGCCTCACTCCCTTCTTAAACAGGGGGGTTACATTGGCGATTTTCCAGTCCTCTGGGACCCTCCCTGACTCTAGTGATTCCTGAAAGATCACCACTAACGCCTCCACTATCTCTTTGTTGACAGTTGGGAGTGGAGGGAGTGCGGAAGGAGACGTTGGCTCGGAGTTAGGGGATGGGGGGACACACGGGAAAGAGAGGTCCAAGGTTTCTTTGCGGGACCAGTCCTGGGTCACCTGGATCACCAGGAAATCTTTAGAAGCTCCTGGTCCTTCTCTGAGTCTGCTGCTCCTCGGCTCCCAGTGTTTTTGGGCAGGCTGTCACCGGATGGTGTGAACACACAACTCAGACAAAATGGCAACAGGGCCTGAATTAGATCATCCAACCCCAAATTATGCATAATGATGAGGCCCCTACCTGCCTGGAGTGAGCGCTCCATACGTCTCATGGCAGACTAGTCAGGAAAGTGAGATCTCATGGGATATAGGGGAAGGTGGCAGGTTGGATCCAAAATTGGCCCAGTGACAAGAAACAAAGGGTAATGTTGATGAATGTTTTTGTGAATAGAAAACCGTTTCCAGTGGTGTTCCACAGTGCTCAGTGAAGAGGATAGCTGTCAACTCCAGAATGATATCAATGGTTTGGTTGAGTGGGCAGAGAAGGGGCGATTGGAATTCAATCCAGAGAAGTGTGAAGTAATGCATTTGGGGAGGTCAAACAAAGCAAGAGAATACACAACACACGGGAAGTTATTGGGAGGGGTTGAGGAAGTGAGAGACCTTGGAGTGTATGTCCACAGGTCCCTGAAGGTGGCAGGACAGGTGGTCAAGGTTGTCAAGAAAGCATATGGAATGTTTTCCTTTATTGGGCGAGATATTGAAAGCAGGGATATAATGATGGAACTGTATAAAACGCTGGTTAGGCCACAGCTGGAATTTTGGTCACCACAATACAGGAAGGACACAATTACTTTGGAGAGAGTACAGAGGAGATTTACAAGAATTTACCGTAGTAATTCACAAGGCCTAAAAAAGATCTGAACTGATGTATTCTGAGGGTGTGGCACATTTCTTTTTGCTTGAACCTTACTCTTGCTAGAATGTAACCCATCTTTGTCTGCCCTGTAATCCAAATACCCTACTGAGCTTTGAAACATTTCACATTTGCGTGCCTTCACACGAACTCCATGCTTTTCCAAATGTCCGAGCCCCTTATTCAGTCTGTCATCATGGGCCTGCCTGTTTGGAGCTGAAAGGAGTATATTACCTACTCCCTGAATTCCTTCAAAATTTGAAACATTCTGGGGGCTGAAGAGACACCAAATGGCAGCCTCTGAAACAGAAATGTGTGTATTAATAGTCAAATATGACAAACTCATCGTCTAACTCAAGTTATAGATGGGCATTTGTCAGATCTAATTTTGAAAAATCTGGTCCCCTGGCAACATTGTGAACAGACCCTCCACGTTTGGCAAAGTTTCGGATGAATTACATTCCAGTACTTGATTTACAGTTACCATCTAATTCCCATATAATTTTACAATACCCATCTGACTTTGGTATTACCACCATGGGAGTAGCCCATTTGCTCTGTTCTACTTTGGAGATAATGGACTGAATCTTTCCATTGCTGGATCATTGGAGACCGGGCGTATGACTGAGATACACATCGGGACCCTGTGGAAGTCCTGACCTGCGGACCTCTGTGGGAATTGCCTGGAATGTTTCAACACTTGGGATGGGCAATTCACCTGCTTCTCCACGAATGTCTCCAACTCAGACGCTGAGCGGAAGATTTGGGCCAATGTTCTCAGTCGCACATCTTTTCAGCCCTTGCTCTACCTTCTCCTTTGGAGCATAGGGTACTAGTCAAGGCCTGCAATAAATTGATCATGTGTTCCTCTGAATGCTTATATCCTTGAATGGGGTTTCACTAAACACCTGAGGGTACTTGGCGATCACGTCATCTTGCGTTGTGAATTTCACTTCTAGGTGAAAAAGCTCATTCCAGTTTCACTTAAATGCTGCTAACCATTTTCTCCCTATCAAGGCTGATGTTTCACCTTTCAGCACAGTGATGCTCCTTGTATATGATTGGAACAGACACACTCCGCATTATGGGGATTTTCTTTCCTCCATAACTTCGTAATTCTCTGCCTGATTTCTCCCAGCTGATGTTGACTTAACTTTTCACAGTATAGTGATTCAAGAATCACGCTGACTGATACACTTATGTTGTCCTCCATGTTTACCAGAGCTCCCTCCAATGTAACCTGGGCTACAATGCGCTGTGAGCTTCCACTGGATATCCTTGTGCTTCAGAGTGTATGGATTTCAACCAGTTCCTCATAGACCTACTGCTGTTCAACAACCATATGCAGTGTCTGCCGTTTCCTCTGACCAGCGTTTTCTCCGTTTACATTCTTTCGATTTGCTTTGGCAAGATGATGCTTCTCCTTGCAGCTGTCGCACTCAGCCTTCACAAGTGGACAATTCTGCACCCAATGTTGGCCTAAGCACTGGTAGCAGGACTTTATCTTACCTCTGCGACTACTATCTGCCATTGTTGGGGTCTTCTGCTTAGCTCCAGCTTATTTACTTCAGTAGACGACTGGCAACTGTTAACTCTGATTTATCTTGAGTCACATTCCACTGTGTCCATAGACAATACTGTTTGACAAGTTATGTCGAAAGTTAACTTTTGCAATGTCAGCAACCTACAGCAAATGCATTCACTTTTAAAACTGTACTCAAATCTGTCCCACAATGCTCTCTCTTGAAATTCTGCAAAATGACAATGAATGGACAGCTTTTTCAAAGCCATGATAAACTCTCCAATGTCCTCGCTGGGCAACTAATTCCTTGTTCCAAACCAATAGTTTTCAGCATCTCCAATGGCTGTAGTGCTGCTCAAACTTATACAAATTGTCCGACAGCGGCAAGACTTTGGGCTTAGCAGGGGTGAGCAAATTCTTGAGAATTTCATACACTTCTGTGCTTGCTTCCATTAAAATTGTCACCCTTTTCCTTTCCCCTACTGCCTTGATTAACAGCCAGATCACCAGGAACATCGCGGATACTATTACAGTGAAAAACACCTCTAGCCGCTCCACATACACACCAAAAGACTCTCCCAGTCGCCCAATAATACATGTTAATTCATCCATCTTCAAAGGTCAGTCCGCCCATATGTACAAACAGCCTTTTCTCTTAGACTGGATTTTTAAGCCTATTTCTCACCAAACAAAACTTACAGTTCCCCTGCTGGTTTGCTGGAAGCTTCTCCAACTGAAATTTGTTCTGCTAGGGAAATTCACAATCCCACCTTATTGTCAGATTGTGATACCTTTGCAGGACAGAAACACTGATGCATGCACATGGAGTTTAAGTACGTAGCTGAACTAGTTTAATCCGGTTTTGATTTATATACACACATAAACAAGTGGCCACAAGATGGTGCTGTTACAAACAGAATGATGGAAATGTACAGCAGGTCAGTCAGTGTCTGGAAAAGAGCATTGGACAAATGTTTTGGAGTAGGGTCGCAGCCATTAGCAGAGTGAAGTAGAAGAATCATAGCTGCTTCAGCCTATTAGGCCTGGTGACCTTTGTTCTCCTGCCAAGTCAGACCATGCGATGAGAGCTCAGCTTTGCAAAATGAAACCTGTGATTCCATATTCGTAGCTTTCAGATTGGTCCCATTGCACTGCATAACCTGTAAACTACTCCTACTATTCCTAGACTGGATTTGAGTCACCCTGTGTTGAAGAATGCTCATTAAGATTATTACTTTCATTTGAGATGATGCTTCATTCCTTGCCCTGGATTCCAGGTCGTCCTCCTCCTCGAGGATCGAAGCCCCCATCTGGAGAACAGCCAAAGGCCCCAGCGCCCCTGGAGAGAGTCTACCAGGAGATAGCCATACTGAAGAAACTTGACCATCCCAACATTGTCAAGCTGGTAGAGGTGAGTTGACTAGTTATCAAGCTGCATGCAACAAAAGACAGCAGTGTTTTATTATCATACTGAGCTCAGCAAAATAGAACTGGTTTTTGAGCTTGTCCAGCTGATTTTACGTGACAATCCCAAAAGATTGCCTAATACGCAAATTGGTTTAATTTTATGAGACGAATAG
This sequence comes from Cetorhinus maximus, assembly GCF_964194155.1. NCBI lineage: Eukaryota > Metazoa > Chordata > Chondrichthyes > Lamniformes > Cetorhinidae > Cetorhinus > Cetorhinus maximus. The sequence continues at coordinate 53,180,178 of NC_135887.1, read as the reverse complement.
CAAAGTACATTTGGCAACGTCAACTGCCAAGACATCTGGGGAGTCACAGATTCTGATCTCCCATCCCCTCCCTCCCTCCTGAGTAATGTGACTGCCCAATTCTGCTGTCACTGATTCATCGTCAAGTACGTCAGACCTCCCCAGCGTTCCCTTTAAATAATTTCCAGTTAGTAACTCTCTGACTTACACTATTTTTTATTAGCCCGGTTAATCACATCATTTAATTATTTAAGCTCACACTCCCTGTCAGCTTTGTTATTGCCAGTTAGACAACATAAGGAACACCCACCAGAATACAGCTCCTGTGTCACGGTTTCTGCTTTAGCTCAGCTTTTACACTGAACTCTGGGCTGTCTCTGCCTGATCTACAGTCTTCTGCACTAGGCAGTCGATGAGTTAACGTAAATCTTTGGACTCGTGTTAAAAAAATAGTTAAGCTTGGGTGCCAATTTGTTGCAGTAGTCATTTTAATTCCAGCTGATGGATCTCAGAGTTATTTCATATTTCTGTTCAGTCAGAGGATGCTAGCTGCACATGTTACTCATGTAGCTTTTACTTTGTGCGTCTAACCTGTAAATTCAGCTTTTGATCGCCACTGAGAGGGTTTTTCAACACAATAACCATTCCCTTTTGTGGAAAGGTGACACAGTAGCTCACAGAGAGAACAACCTGATTGCTTATCATGGTTTTCTGCTAGTTCCTGTACTATATTGTGGCTGCATTTGCTTGTGTGGGCAATCTGAGATGATACATTCTTTATGGCTGAACGTACAGTTGGAGGTGGCGTCTTTCAGGTGAGACATTAAACCAAGGCCCCATTTGCCCTTTCAGGTGGTTGTAAAAGATCCCATGGCATTATTTCAAAGAAGTTGGGGGTTGGGGTGAGAGTCCTGGCAGTGTGCTGGCACAATATTTATCTCTCAACCAATATCACCAAAATAGATTCCCACTTTTTTGTTTATGGGATCTTGTTGTGTACAATTTGTCTACTGGATCTCCTACATTACAAAGTGAGTGCACTTCAAAAGCACACCACTGGTTGTAAAGCATTTGGATAACTTCAGGTTGTGAAAAGTGCTATATAAATGCAAATCTCTTTTTTCGTTTGAATTTCCTCTCACCTATATTTCAGGTTCTAGATAATCCCACTGAAGACCATCTACACATGGGTATGTGATTGATTTTCTTAGACCTCATAATGTTTTATTTTGACATTTACTCATGACACACTAATGCTGTTGTGTTGCACCGCACAGTGTCAATCTGATAAAAATGATACCTGCTTCCTGCACTCTGTTGTTCTGTGAGGTAATGGCCACACCTAGTTCCAAGATGGCAGCCCTGGGACAACATCCTGAGGAATTTGTAGCATCTACTTAAATAAAAAGCAGAGCTGGAATTCTGCAGGGGCTCCTCTGCCGATGTGCCCTCTCGGTCCCTCAGACGATGTGCCCTCTCGGTCCCTCAGACGATGTGCCCTCTCGGTCCCTCAGACGATGTGCCCTCTCGGTCCCTCAGACGATGTGCCCTCTCGGTCCCTCAGACGATGTGCCCTCTCGGTCCCTCAGACGATGTGCCCTCTCGATCCCTCAGATGTTTTCTCTTGGTCTCTGCGATATTTCCTCCGGGTCTCCTGATTATAACCTCAGCAGGAGGCCAGGTTGGTGGTAGTGGAGGGGTGTTGTTGGTGGGGGATCTCAAATGCCGAGAGGCTGAGAGAACACCTACAATGTTTTAGGGGCAGAGTGATTGTGTAGAATTTAAGCAGTGATTTAGAATACATGTGGTATTGATATTATTGAGTCTGTTGAGCTGTCCAGCAATCCTTTCATATTGTTTCTTAACTTGGTAATGTGATGTTGTCACTTAAAGTTGGTAAACATTGTCACATCCTGAAAACCTGTCACTCAACTGCTTTGACTCAGCACAGATTCACCAGAATAATACCGGGGGTTATAGGGTTAAATTACAACAACAGGTTGTATAAGGTTGGCTTGTATTCCCTTGAGTTGAGAAGATTGAGGAGTGATCTAATCAAGGTGTTTAAAATAATAAAGAGATTCTATGGGGCAGAAAAGAATAACTATTTCCTCTCCTGGGTGATTCCAGAGAAGCGGACATCGCTGAAAATTAGAGCAAGGCAGTCCAAGAATTATCACAGAATCACACAGTGCGGAAGAGGCCCTTCGGTCCATCGAGTCTGCACCGACACGTGAGAAACTCCTGACCTACCTACCTAATCCCATTTACCAGCACTTGGCCCGTAGCCTTGAATGTTATGACGTGCCAAGTGCTCATCCAGGTACTTTTTAAAGGATGTGAGGTAACCCGCCTCCACCACCCTCCCAGGCAGCGCATTCCAGACCATCACCACCCTCTGGGTAAAAATGTTTTCCCTCACATCCCCCCTAAACCTCCTGCCCCTCACCTTCAACTTATGTCCCCTTGTGACTGACCCTTCAACTAAGGGGAACAGCTGCTCCCTATCCACCCTGTCCATGCCCCTCATAATCTTGTGCACCTCGATCAGGTCGCCCCTCAGTCTTCTCTGCTCCAACGAAAACAACCCAAGTCTATCCAACCTCGCTTTATAACTTAAATGTTTCATCCCAGGCAACATCCTGGTGAATCTCCTCTGCACCCCCTCCAGTGCAATTACATCCTTCCTATAATGTGGCGACCAGAACTTCACACAGTATTCCAGCTGTGGCCTCACCGAGGTTCCATACAACTCCAACATGACCTCCCTACTTTTGTAATCTATGCCTCGATTGATAAAGGCAAGTGTCCCATATGCCTTTTTCACCATCCCACTAACATGCCCCTCCGCCTTCAGAGATCTATGGACACACACGCCAAGTCCCTTTGTTCCTCAGAACTTCCTAGTGCCATGCCGTTCATTGAATACTTCCTTGTCAAATTTCTCCTTCCAAAGTGTATCACCTCACACTTTTCAGGGTTAAATTCCATCTGCCACTTATCTGCCCATTTGACCATCCCGTCTATATCTTCCTGTCACCCAAGACACTCAACCTCACTGTTAACCACCTGGCCAATCTTTGTGTCATCCGCACAATCACTTTTTCATTTGTAAGGAAACATAGGAACTGTCTCCCCCAAAGGGCTGTAGACGCTGAAGTCAATTGGAGCTTCCAAGGCTGGATCAATAGACTTTTATTGGGTTAACTGTATGAAGGGATATGGAGTAAAGGCGGGTAAATGGATTTGAGGTGCAGATTGTTGCTCCCACCCTCAAGAGGAAGCTCACTTACCCAACATTTACCCATCCCTCCACATTGGGAAAGTGGTGGGGCAAGGGCAGGGGGAACCATGGAATTTCCCAACCTCCTGATTAGAGTATTGACAATTCCAGCAACTTGCAGCTGGTGAGGTAGCAGCACAAACTCCATTGATGCTAAAACTATACAAGGCACTAGTTAGACCATACCTAGAACACTGTGAATAGTTTTGGTCCCTTTATCTAAGGAAAGATATACTGGCATTGGAGGCAGTCCAGAGAAGGTTCACTAGGTTGATCCTGGGTGTGGAGGGATTTCCTTAGGAGGAGAGGTTGAGTAGGCTGGGCCTGTACTCCTTGGAGTTTAGAAGAGTTAGAGGCGACCTTATTGAAACATATAATATTCTTAGGAGGCTTGACAGGGTAGATGCTGAGAGGTTGTTTCCCCTTGTGGGAGAGTCTAGGACCAGAGGGCATAATCTCAAAGTAAGAGAGTGCCCTTTTAAGACAGAGTGAGGAAGAATTTCATCTCTCAGAGGGTAGTCAATCTGTGGAACTGTTTACCGCAGAGGGCTGTAGAGGTTGGGTTGTTAAGTGTATTCAAGGGAGAGATAGACAGATTTTTAATCAGTAAGGGAATCGAGGGTTATGGGGAAAAGGCAGGAAAGCGGAATTGAGGATTATCAGATCAGCCATGGTCTCACTGAACGGTGGAGCAGACTCGATGGGCTGAATGGCCTACTTCTGCTCCTACGTCTTATGTTCCCGTTGGAGGGAGAGAGCCTAACCATCCCTCCATTCAGTCTTCTGTTGGTGGTGTTAGTCCCATTCACACCTCCAAGTCAGAAAAGATCAGGGGATCAAGACCTATTTCAGAGATTTGAACCTTTTATCCAGTGCTGTACCGAAAGAGTGCTGCAGTGTCCTTCAGATGGTTAAACCGTGGTCCCAGCTGCTCTCTCAGGTGAGTGTAAACTTTCCCATGGCTGTATTTTGTAGATGAGTAGGGGTGTTATCCCTGGTGTCCTGGCCAATATTTATCCCTCAACCAATGTCACTAAAACAAATTATCCGGCCATTATCACACTGCTGTTTGTGGGAGCTTGCTGTGCATAAATTGGTTTCCACCAATGACATTGCAGCTGTGACTGCACTTCAGAAACACTTCACTGGTTGTTAAATGTTTTGGAACCCCCCCTGTGGTCATGAAAAATGAGGCTTTATTTTCCTGTCATACTGCCTTCTCCTGTTTTGGTGCATCTGGCTTTAGTTTTCCTCTTTTCTCTGTCAGCTCTTCATTATCCTGGAGTCTTTGGGTATTGAACTTGTACTTTGCCAGTATCACAAAATGGGTGATGGTGGATTGTGCACCCAATATACATGCTTTGCTTTGGGTGGGTAGCGAATCATTACCGCCTGCATCACACCCTCACCAAAGCTGAATTCTGTCCCCTTTATGTCAAGGGTTTGGCGTTTCCATTTTTCTAGGAAGAGAGAATGACAGCCAGGTCGGGTGTAACCAGCCTGCTTCCATAGACACTTACAGGCAGGGTAAATCCCGGAACTCCCGTTGTTTTGTGCAGAATTGGTGGTGAAATTTTGGTTTCCAAGGTTCCTTCCGACAATTTTTTTAGTCCTGATTTGAAAGTTTGGACAGCTCTCTCAGCGAGTCCGTTTGATGCTGGGTTGTAAGGCTCAGTTTGGATGTTTTTAATGCCGTTTAGATTGGTGACGGTCTGAAATTCAGCACTTGTAAATACAGCCCCACTGTCTAATACAACAACGTTGGGCAGTCCATGAGTTGAAAAGCATTGGCGTAACCTTCCGATGGCAGCGGGCGACGCAGGTGATTTCACCCCCAAAATCTCCATCCATTTTGAGCGTGTATCGATTGTGAGCAAAAACACTGTGCCTAGGAATGGAGCCACGGAGTCTATACAGATCCACACCCATGGTCGGCCAGGCCATTCCCAAGGGTGTAGTGGGGCTGCGACTGGCAACTTTTATCGCAGTTGGCAGTGTTGACACTGCTTGACTAACTTCTCGATATCTGCGTCTATACCAGGCCGCCACACATAACTCCTGGCGAGCATTTTCATTTTAGAAACGCCAGGGTGAATGCTGTGTAATTTAGTTAGGAGCAGATCCCTGCCTGGTACAGGAACGACTATTCTTGCTGCCCAGAGTATGACCCTGACAACTCAATTCGTATTTGCGGGTAAAATATGGCTTCATTTCCCTGGAGACTGGCTCATTTAACCATCCTGTAAGTATCTGGTCTCTCACTTTGGACAGAAGCAGATCTCGATTGGTCCAGTTCCTGATCTGCTTCGTGCAGACAGGTGAAGTGCCTAAAAAATTCAATGCAAGAATAGTTTCTTGGGGTACAGGAGCACACGAGATGCTTTCTTGCGAGGGTAGGTGGCTAAGGGTATCTGAATTTGCTACGTGTATCCCAGGTCAGTACTTGAAAGTGTATTCATAGGTGAACAGAATTAATGCCCACCGCTGAATTCCTGCTGAGGCTATCGGCGGGTTAGCCTTGTCTTCTTTAAAAAGGCCCAAAAGTGGTTTATGATCGGAGATGATAGTCATGTGCCTGCCAAGTAAGTACTGGTGGACTTTATAACTCAGTCCTTCCTCCTCAATCTGCGAATAACCTCTTTCAGCCACTGAGAGGGTTCTTGATACATAACCTATTGGCCACTCCGAACCGTCGTCCATTTCATGGGACAACACTGCACCAACGCCATATAGAGAGGTGTCACAGGTCAGTATCAATTCTTTAGATGGGGCGAAATGCACTAACAAGGTTAAGGAGTGCAGCAGGTGTTTTACTCTGTCGAAGGCTGCCTTTCAGGACCAATGATGGTGTTCATCCAGCAGGATGTGCAAGGGGGCCAGTACTGTCAATAAGTTGGGTAAAAATCATCCGCAGTAGTTTACCATCCCTAAAAATGATTTGAGTTCGGTGATATTTGTGGGGGAAGGCTTGATCGACTTAACCTTTCTTCCACAGGGTGTAATTCTTGTGCATCTACATGCTGCCCCAGATAGGTAACCTCGGTGGCTTGGAAAGTGCATTTCTCCTTTTTTAGGTGGACTCCAGTTTCCAGAAATCTTTTTAAGACCTCTCTAAATTTGCTAAATGCTCAGCCTCTGTCAATCCATTAATGTGGACATTGTCAAGGTATAGTGCAAGCAGTGGTAATCCCTGTAGCAAACTCTCCATCATCCTTTGAAATATTGCACATGGCGAGGACATTCCAATAGGTAGGCGTGTACACTGGAACAGGCCTTTGTGTGTGTTTATTGTAACACCCACAGGATGTGTTATCCAACTCGAGTTGCTGGTACGCGTGGCTCATATCCAATTTAGGATTGACCTCCTGCCAGCTTTGTGTGCAAGTCTTCAATTCTTGGAATTAGATATTTATCCAACTTGGCCGCCTGATTAACTGTTAGATTATAATCACCGCAAATGCGGACGGTCTTATCCGGTTTCAGTACAGGGACGATAGATGCTGCCCATTCCGAATATTGAACGGGCTGTGTGATGCCTAGTTCCTCCAACCTGTTTAACTCAGCATCCACTTTTTCTCTTAAGGCATTTGGTATTAGTCTTGCCTTAAAAAAATCGGGGCATTGCCTCTGGATCAACATGAATCTTGGACTGCAAGCCTTTGATTTTTCCTAATTTGTTGCGAAAGATGCTATCGTATTTTTTTAACAATTCTACCAGTCCTCCAGCCCGCACTGGAAAAATTTCAGAACAGTTTAACTTGATATGTTTTAGTCAGTCACGGCCCAGAAGGCTTGGTCCTTCCCCAGTCACTATTATTACTGGGAGCTGGACTGACTTGCCCATAGCTCACAGGTACCATGATGGTGCCTTTTACTTTTATGGCTTCTCCCGTGTAAGTCTTCAACTGGGCAGAAGTTCTCTCCAGGCTTAAGGTTGAGTACCTTCTCTCAGGTACTGAAATGTGTGCTCATCCAACACTGTGGCTGATGTCCCTGTGTCCGCCTCCATAACTAAAGGCTTCCTGTTCATGTGGAGTGTGACAGTAATAGGGTCTGCCTTGACTGCTTGAAGATTAAAAAGAGAGTGAATGTCAGAATCAGTTATTTCAGGCTCTTTCACATTATGTATTTCTAACATCTTTGCGGCTTCTTCTGTGGTTTTGGTGCCGCGCCTGGCTGCAGGTTCCTGCCCTAACTGGTAAACGGCACCATTATGCAAGCTCTGTAGCTCCTGCGAATCTCTTTCAGCACTTTCCATGGCCGGTGCTATCTCCATTGCTCGTTTAAAATTTATATCAGCTTCTGCCAGCAATTGATGCTGAATGGCATCATTGCACACGCCAAACCAATCCCGTAGCATGTCATTCAAGGTCGCTCCAAAATCACAACGCTCCGACAATTGCTTCAACTTAGCAACATAAGTCTCGATCGATTCACCTGGGGTCCTCACCCTCGTATTAAATTAGAATCTTCGCATAATGACCGATGGTTTGGGCTGAAAATGGCTCTTCACTAAATCCATGAACTCACTGAATGATTTAGAGTCGGTCGAGCTTGGGGCTGTGAGACTGCGAATAAGGTTGTAGGTTTGACTCCCACAGAGGCTCAAGAGAATCGCTTTGCGTCCTCCCCTATTTCATTGGCCTGGAGATAAAACCCCAGGCACTCTATGTATTGAGTCCAGTCCTCCGTGGAGGAATCAAATGGGTCGATCCTCCCAAAGGGAGGCATCCTGGTGAGTATATATTCTTTTCCTTCTTTAAAACAAGGTACCCACAATCATAGGGCAAGAGGCAGCACCAGGATCATTTATCCTTGTCGCCAGATGTACTACCGAAAAGTTTCTTTGGTTGAACAACAAACCTTATTTACAGAGTGCTGGATTAGCTGCAGGCCTCCAGCAAGGCTACAACTAGGAAAACTCTACCCCTTATAAACTTCCCCGCGCTCAGTGTTGATTGACTGTTCTGACCATGTGACCCTTACTCCATAACGCTGGCCTAAAGGCAACAATCATCAATGGGTCCAAACCACACTTTGTGACATTATGAAGTAATGAATAGGCAAACAGGTAATAAACACTTCAAGAAATATTGAGCACCTTAATAAGTGAGAGGAGGTGTCAGCTGTGGCTCAGTTCACAGCACCCTCGCCTTTGAATCAGAAGGTTGTGGGTTCATGTCCCACTCCCGGAAACCAAGAACTGTGAATGTACTCGAAAGAGTTACTTGCGATCTGTTGATAACTCGAAAGAGTTACACCATGAGAAAAAAAAATTTAATAAGTGAGAGAATGAACTCGTGTATCAAGTTCATCTGTCTGTTAGGTTAACAAGTGTATTCACCTGTTTAATGTTGTCACATGGGCTTGTTAACATGATTACTGCCTGCTTCTGGGCTGATTATGCTTATTTGTTCAATACTTGTTAATATCCTCAATATTTATCAAGCATTTTTTATCATGTCCAATATTTGTAAGTGTCTTCAATATTTATTCAAGTGCTTATTAACTGCTAAAGAGTTATCTGTTTGTGTGTTCATTACTTGTTAACATTCTGGATATTTATTTACATGTTAGATACTTGTCTATGTGTTTGTTACTTGTGAATATGTTTGATATGTTTGATTCATCCTAACATGCTCGTTATAAACATCACAGCTCAAAAAGCTGTGAAGTTGATATTTAGCCAGTAAAAATCTACAGTTTTTATAATTTGCTTCCACATTCAAATTTGGTGGGAGCGAGGAGGAAACAGGAAAAAGATAAGGGAAATGTTAAAACAATTCTAAAAGGAAAATCGAAATATCTGAAGAAGTAGATTAGGTGAAATTATATAGAAAATTAGAGTTAAAATTATTAAAATCTTAAGTTTGTTCCTGTATAAAACAGAATCCATTGCTACATTCTTGTTTGAATTTCTATATTCATTTGTTCATTTTCTTTTTCTTCCCCTTTCAGTCTTTGAACTCATGAGTAAAGGGTAAGTCTTGAATCATTAATAACCCAGCTATTTTTTAGAGCTTGCTGTTGTTGCTGACCTAACTCTCCTATTCTATCCAATGTGTTTTCTCTACTATTTAGCCCCGTGATGGAGGTGCCAACTGATCATTTCTTCTCAGAGCAACAGGCACATTTCTACTTTAGAGATATCATCCTGGGCATCGAATACCGTGAGTGTTAAATACTTCGTTCCCATAGCAACAGCCAGACTGCACATTTGATTTTAATCGCCCAAGCAGTACCTTCTGATGTGGCTGCTGTTTTACCCCAACAATCAGATTATTTTGTGCTTAAACTTTTGATGTCATTTTTAGCCACCACAGTTAACAATTCTAAACAATTTGAAACTATGGCAACAGATTTGGGCGATTGAAGATACCATTTTGAAATGTTTTTCAAGGAAGCTTTTTTTTCTGCCTTTTACTCATTTCGCATTTTGAAACCGTCACTGTTCAGAAGACATAAAAATTGGTTTAAGTTCACAAATTTGTGTTTTGGGTGTTGCATTTACGTACATATATGTATATGTAGTAAAATTAAAGCTCAGAAGGAGGCCATTCAGCCTGTCAAATCCGCACCAGTTCTTTCAAAGAAACTCCAGTTAGTCCCACTCCCACGCTCTTTCCCCACTTCCCGACAATTATTTCTATATGAAAAAATTCTACTCTGTCACTTATTACTGCTGAAACAGTTCATTAGGCAGTAACTGCTGACTGGTGCCTTCCTCAGTAGGTTTTTCCATGCATGTTAGCGAGGTCATTCTAACAAGGAGGACATCACAGCTGAGTCCAAACAGGTCCTCATCCACACCACCCACAGGGACCACTAGATAGCATTGTAACCAGCAGCAGCTAACCTGCCTAATCAGAGCCCCTCTGGATTAAGATTGGCTATAAACTTTAAGCAGTAAAGTTTATGAGGCAAAACACCCAGCAAAGAGCTTCACTCAAAGAGGGTGTGGATCGGGAATCCAAGCACAGAGGCCACAGCATGCTGGGTGACTGGAGATCAGAGCTGCTGACCTGTGTCTTTCATTCTGAGCCTGTGGAGAGCTCTCCAGCTGGAGCCCAGCCTCGCACTGCTTACCCTGTAGTCCTTTCTCTGTCATATACCTGTGCTCGGGATCCTAGAATCAGTTCCCAGTCAGGGTTTTATGCCACTCATTTGCCCAAAGAGGTTTGGATTTTTTACATTTAGTGACGCAAAGAAGAAAATGCAAACGTGGCAAGATATTTTGCACTTTGCATTTAAAAGGGAGAATTTTCTGACCTGGGCGTGTTGCTTACAGTTGAATGGATATGAATGGGTTTTGCACTAATGTGAGTAAACAAGTCCTATTTATACCCAAATATCACAGCAAACAAACTAACGGAACAGAGAAAAAGGAAGAAATTGCATTTATATAGCACCTTTCACAAGCTCGAGATGTCTCAAGGCCAATGAAGTATTCTGAAGCGCAGTTACTGCTTTAACACAACAGGCAATTTGCAATCTCGCAGAAGCAGCAATGAGATAAATGAAAATAAGGGAAGAATGTGTGAGTTCAATATTGGAATTTGTTCCAATTACAGCCCCACTTCACCTGAGGGCAACCCTTAGTCCTGACCCCATGGACTGCATTTTACATGCCACCGCCGGGTGTGTTTTGGCGGGGTGGGGGGGGGGCACATAAAAGTAGGGTGGGTGTCCCCCCACTACCTTCCCACCCACCCCCGAGCTCACCCCCATAACACAGGAATGGGCAGCCTGCCCACCATATTTAAATAAATAAATAATCACGGGTCAATTAGGCTTCTTACCAAGCAAATTGACCCTGATAATACCCTGCCCATGGCATAAAACATTTGGCGTGGGCAGATGGGCGGGGGCAGGCAGCCTGATTTATCCCCTACCTTCTTCAAAGGGCAGGCAGGAAGAGTGGGTTCAATCTTTGGGGGCTGCCCTTTGCAGATTGTGGTGCAGTCTGCCTAAGATTGGACCCCCCCCCCCCACCGCCCTCTTTTCCTAACCCCCTCAGCCTTAAACCCAAACTCCACCACCCGCACCCACCCACCCACTCCCCCCCGGCACTACCCAAGCCCTCGGCTTACCAGCTTCGGGGATCCATGGGCTCAGTGTCATATTTTGTTTTATAATGCTCCTGTGAAGCACTTTGGGGTGTTTTATTATGCTAAAAGTGCTTTATAAATATAGGATGTTGTCTTGTTGTTGGTGTAAACATGGTGAGCCTTGGTAGCACCACTCAAAGCTGCACTATTAGGTCAGATTATTCTTCCTTAACAACAACAACTTGAATTCATATAGCTACTTTAACATCGTAACACCCCAAGGCGCTTCATAGGAGCAATATCAGACAAAACTTACACCAAGCCACATAAGGCAATATTAGGACAGATGACCAAAAGCTTGTTCAAAGAGGTAGAATTTAAGGAGCGTGTTAATGGAGCTGAGAGGTATCACAGTATCTTTACAGTGCAGAAGAAGACCATTCAGCCCATCGAGTCTGCACTGGCTCTCTGAAAGAGCATTCCACCTAGTCCCACTCCCCTGTCTTATCCCTGTAACCTTGCACATTCTCTCTTTTCAGATACACATCCAATTCCCTTTTGAATACCTCGATCGAACCTGCCTCCACCACCCTCTCAGGAAGTTTGTTCCAGACTCCAACCACCCTCTGGGTGAAAATAAATTTCCCCACACCACATTTACTCCTTTTGCCAATTATTTTGAATCTGTGCCCCTGGTTCTTGATGCTCTCTTGAGTGGAAACAGTTTCTCTCTATTTACTCTGTCCATACCACTCAGGACCTTGAACACCTCTATCGAGTCTCCTCTCAGCCTTCTTTTCTCCAAGAGAAACAGTCCCAACCTCTCCAATCTATCCTCATAGCTACAGTTCTTCATCCCTGGAATCATTCTGGTGAATCTCCTCTGCACTCTCTCCAATTCCTTCACATCCTTCCTCAAGTATGGCACCCAGAACTGGATGCAGTACTCCAGATGAGCCTAACTAGTGTCTTATACAAGTTCAACATGACCTCCTTACTTTTGTACTCAATGCCCCTATTAATAAAGCCTAAGATACTATATGCTTTATTAACTGCTTTCAACATGCCCTGCCATCTTCAATGATCTATGTACATATAGGCACTGAGGTCAGACTGACTGGCCTGTAGTTGCCAGTTTTATCCTTGCATCCCTTTTTGAACAGGGCGTAATATTCACAGTTCTCCAGTCCTCTGGCACCTCCCCTGTGTCTAGGTAAGACTGGAAGATTATCACTAGTGCCTCTACTATTTCCACTCTCATTTCCCTCAGTACCCTTGGATGCATCTCATCTGGTTCTGGCACCTTATCTATTTTAAGTAAAGATAGCCTCTCTAAAATCTCCTTTCTCTCAATTCTACATTCTCCTGGTGTACCAGTTACCTCCTCTCCCACCTTGGCCTGGGTAGTAAGTTCTCCCTTTGTAAAGACAGGTGCAAAGTATTTGTTCAACACCTTCGTTATTTCTCCAGCCTCCAAATGCAAGTCCCCTTTTCTCGTCCCTAATCGTCCCTACTCTCTCTTTTACCACCCTTTTATTATTTACATGCTTATAGCAAACCTTGGGATTCCCTTTTATGTTCACTCCTAGCTTCTTTTCATGCTTTCCCCTTGCTTTTGTTATTAGTTTTTTCACTTCCCCTCTGATCCTTCTATATTCAGCCTGATTCTCCATTGTATTTTCTACCTGACATCTGCTGTACGCACACTTCTTCCTTTTCATCTTTACTTCTATCTCTCTCGTCATCCAGGGCGCTCTGGATTTATTTGTCCTACCTTTCCCCTTCAGGGGAATATACCTTGACATTGCTTGCAATACTTTCAGCCACCGTCTTTTCTGCCAACATTTGATTCCAACTCACTCGACTCAGATGCATTCTCATCCCATCGAAATTGACTTTCCCCCAATTAATTATCCCTGCTCTGGATTGTTCTCTGTCCTTTTCCATGATTAACCTAAACCTTATGACACAATGGTCACTGCCCCCTAGAGGCTCTCCCACTGATATTTGATCCACTTGGGCCAACACATTCCCCAGAATCAGGTCCAATAGTGCATGTCCTCTCGTTGGACTGGAAACATACTGCTGTAGAAAATTATCTTGAACTCTTGCCTCTCTTATGAAGGAACTCTTGCCTCTCTTGTCCTTTTGACATTTAGGGAGGGAATTTCAGAGCTTAGGACCTAAGTACCTAGAGCTATCAGCAATGGAGTGATTAATCTCAGCGACGTGTAACAAGCTAGCATTGGAGGAGAAGCATCTTAGAGAGCTGTGGGACTGGAGGATGTTACAGAGATAGGAAGGGTTGAGGCCATGGAGGCACTTGAACATAAAGAGGAGAATTTTAAATTTGAAGCATTGGTGGACTGGGAGATTATGTTGGTCAGCGAGCACAGGAGTGATGGTTGAATGGGATTTGGTGGGAGTCAGGACAAGGACAGCAGTGATTTGGATCAGCTCAAGTTTACAGAGGGTGTGAGGTGGGAGAGCAGCCAGGAGAGCAAAGGCATGGATGAGAGATTCAGCAGCAGCCAGGCCTGGACAGGGGTGGAGGTGGGTGATGTTATGCAGATGGAAATAGGCAGTCTTGATATTGACATTCAATCTCCCACTCATGATATCAAGATGAGTGAGATTATCGCATTATGTAACTGCAATTTGTACACACTTTCGCTATAGGAGGTTATATTTCACTATGGAATGGCTGCATTCCTAGTGGGGAATTTTTCCTATGGTGGGCAGGCTGGGCTGGAGCAGGTGGGGGCGGGCACGGAGCTGATCACCGCCTGCGATCGGCTGCACGCCACCATTTTACTTGGGCGGGCCAATTAAGGCCCACACAGCGTAACACGCAGCCAGTAGTGCTCAGCACTACCTGTGCGGGCGGGGGGAGGAGGGAGAGCCGGGGCCTGCGCAGCAATCTCCCTGAGGCATGGAGCTGCCTCAGGGAGATTGAATGGATTATAAAACATTTTAATAAATAAAGTAAAAATTTAGTTAAATATGTCCCCTCATATGACAGTGTCACATGAACTGGGACATGTTTGTGAAGTATAGAACATTTATTTATTTTATAAAACCTTCAGGAAATCTCATCCCGCCCGTGGATGAGGTTTCCTGAAAAATGCGAAGGCCGCTTGGGGTCTTCACCTGCCCACCAACCTTAAGGTTGAATGGGCAGCGTTGAGAATTAGCTTAATTACTTTGTTAATGGCCTTAATAGGCGGCTGACAGTTCGGCGGGTGCACAGCCTCCTCCGGCGCTCACCTGCCGAGCGAAATATTGAAATGACGTCGGGACACACGCCCGACATCACTGTGCGTCATTTTAGACGTCGGCAAGTTGGACCCGCTCCCCGCACGCTAACCGGAAGATTCAGCCCCTACAGTTTGCTGGACTTGCATTTTAGATATTTCCTGTGATCCGGCATTCATTCTGATGTTTCTAACAGCCTGTTAGACCATTCGCAGATGTCATCCTCAAGAGGTTTCTCTTGTGACTGCTTCAGATGAGGTGCATTGTACGTCATATCCTGCCCGCCTCTGACATTCACAGAGTTAATTTTATGAATTTGCGATCCATGGAGGAATGTTGTCCGCCAGGAACAGTTGGGAAAGTGGGCACAAATTTGGAAAATTTACTCCATAATGTACCATAAACATCAGGAATTTCCTTGGGCCGGTGGGGGATGGTTCTCCCCATTATCCACCACAACTTCAGTGGAAAATGGGCAAAAACCTGGTTTCTGCTGAAGCTATGGTGTAACGGTGGAGGAAATAGGAACATTTCGGAGCATCGGACTTGGGAACAGCAGCCCTTTGAGCCTGCTCCACCATTCAATAAGATCATGGCTGGTCTGGTTGTGGTCTCAACTCCACTTTGCCCGTACATCTGCCGTATGCAGCAACAACATCAACTCAGTATATTGACTGGTCAGTAATACCTCAATAAACTAAACTCAGAAGGAAACCGGATTGGGGAATGACTTTAAGAAATGAGAAGATTGTGAAACTTGGCATTCCTGATTTATCCACGAGGCCTCACATATTTTTATTTATTCATTCACAGGATGTGGGCTTCGCTGGCTGGGCCAGCATTTATTGCCCATCCCTAATTGCCCTTGAGAAGGTGGTGGTGAACTGCCTTCTTGAACCGCTGCAGTCCCTGTGGTGTAGGTACACCCACAGTGCTGTTAGGGAGGGAGTTCCAGGATTTTGACACAGCAACAGTGAAGGAATGGTGATATATTTCCAAGTCAGGATGGTGAGTGACTTGGAGGAGAACTTCCAGGTGGTGGTGTTCCCATCTATCTGCTGCCCTTGTCCTTCTAGATGGTAGTGGTTGTGGGTTTAGAAGGTGCTGTCTAAGGAGTTCCTCAGGATAGTGTCCTAGGCCCAAACTCCTACAGTGCTTCTTGTAGATGGTACACACTGCTGCTACTGTACGTTGGTGGTGGAGGGAGTGAATGTTTGTGGATGTGGTGCCAATCAAGTGGACTGCTTTGTCCTGGATGGTGTCAAGCTTCTTGAGTGTTGTTGGAGCTGCACTCATCCAGGCAAGTGGGGAGTCTTCCATCACACTCCTGACTTGTGCCTTGTAGTTGGTGGATAGGCTTTGGGGAGTCAAGAGGTGAGTTACTCACCACAGGATTCCCAGCCTCTGACTTGCTCTTGTGGCCACAATCAGTTCAGTTTCTGGTCAATGGTAACCCCCAGGATGTTGATAGTGGAAAATTCAACAATGGTAATGCTATTGAAAGGCATGGGGCGATGGTTAGATTCTTTCTTGCTGGAGATGGTCATTGCCTGGCACTTGTCTGGTGCGAATGTTACTTGCCACTTGTCAGCCCAAGCCTGGATATTGTCCAGGTCTTAATGCATTTGGACATGGACTGATTAAGTATCTGAGGAGTCGGGAATGGTGCTGAACATTGTGCAATCATCAGCGAACATCCTCACTTCTGACCTTATGATGGAAGGAAGGTCATTGATGAAGTAGCTGAAGAGTTTGGGCCTAGGACACTATCCTGAGGAACTCCTGCAGTGATGTCCTGGAATTGAGATGATTGACCTCCAACAACCACAACTATCTTCCTTTGTGCTAGGTATGACTCCAGCCAGTGGGGAGATTCCCCCCTGATTCCCATTGAACCCAATTTTGCTAGGGCTCCTTGATGCCACACTGAGTCAAATGCTGCCTTGATATCAAAGGAAATCACCCTCGCCTCACCTCTGGAGTTCAAGTTTTTTGTCCATGTTTGAACCAAGGCTGTAATGAGGTCAGGACCTGAGTGGCCCTGGCAGAACCCTAACTGGGCAGTGAGCAGGTTATTGCTAAGCAAGAGCCGCTTGATAGCACTGTTGATAACACCTTCCATCACTTTACTGATGATGGAGAGTAGACTGATGGGGCAGTAATTGGCCGGGTTGGAGTTGCCCTGTGTTTTGTGTACAGGACATACCTGGACAATTTTCCACATAGCTGAGTAGATGCCAGTGTTGTAGCTGTACTGGAGCAATTTGGCTCGGGGTGTGGCAAGTTCTAGAGCACAAGTCTTCAGTACTATTGCTGGAATATTGTCAGGGCCCATAGCCTTTGTAGTATCCAGTGCCTTCAGGCGCTTCTTGATATCATGTGGAGTGAATTGAATTGGATGAAGACTGGCATCCATGATAAAAGCAAAATACTGCAGATGCTGGAAATCTGAAACAAAAACAAAAATTGCTGGAAAAGCTCAGCAGGTCTGACAGCATCTGTGGAGAGAAAGACAGAGTTAATGTTTTGAGTCCGTATGACTCTTCATCAGAACTAAAGTGAAATAGAAATGTGGTGAAATATGAGCTGTTTAAGGGGGTGTGGGACAGGTGGAGCTGGATAGAGAGCCAGTGATAGGTGGAGACAAAGGAGAGATTACCAAAGATGTCATAAACAAAAGGTCAAAGGAGTGTTGACGGTGGTGATATTAGCTAAAGGATGTGCTTATGGTGACATAAAGGATAGAAAGCAGGATGAGCAAGTGACAGATGACCCTAGTGGGGGTGGGGTGAGGGGAAGGGATCAAAATAGGCTAAAAGGTGGAGATAAAACAATATGGAAATAAATTATAAAAATAATAATAGAAATAGGTTGGAAAAGAAAAAAATATATATATTATAATTATTAGAAAAAAGGGTGAGGATGGAGGAGAGAGTTCATGATCTGAAGTTGTTGAACTCAATGTTAAGTCTGAAAGGCTGTAAAGTGTCTAGTCGGAAGATGAGGCGCTGTTCCTCCAGTTTGTTTTGAGCTTCACTGGAACATTGCAGCAGGCCAAGGATGGACATGTGGGCATGAGAGCAGGGTGGAGTGTTGAAGTGGCAAGCGACAGGGAGGACTGGGTAATGCTTGCAGACAGACCAAAGGTGTTCAGCAAAGCGGTCACCCAGTCTGCGTTTGGCCTCTCCAATGTAGAGGAGACCGCATTGGGAGCAACGAATGCAGTAGACTAAATTGAGGGAAGTGCAAGTGAAATTCTGCTTCACTTGAAAGGACTGTTTGGGCCCTTGGACGGGGAGGAGAGGGGAAGTAAAGGGGCAGGTGTTGCACCTTCTGCGGTTGCATGGGAAGGTGTCGTGGGAGGGGGCTGAGGTGTAGGGGGTGATGGAGGAGGGGACCAGGATGTCCCGGAGGGAACAATCCCTGCGGAATGGCAAGAGAGAGGGTGAAGGGAAGATGTGTTTGGTGGTGGCATCATGCTGGAGTTGGTGGAAATGGCAGAGGATGATCCTTTGGATGCGGGGGCTGGTGGGGTGATAAGTGAGGACAAGGGGGATCCTATCATGGTTCTGGGAGGGAGAGAAAGGTGTGAGGGCGGATGCGTGGGAGATGGGCCGGACATGGTTGAGGGCCCTGTCAACGACCGTGGGTGGAAAACCTCGGTTAAGGAAGAAGGAGGACATGTCAGAGGAGCTGTTTTTGAAGGTAGCGTCATCAGAACAAATGCGACGGAGGCGAAGAAACTGAGAGAATGGGATGGAGTCCTTACAGGAAGCGGGGTGTGAGGAGCTGTAGTCGAGGTAGCTGTGGGAGTTGGTGGTCTTGTAATGAATATTGGTGGACAGTTTACTACCAGATAAACTAGTTTTGGCAGTCACCAGTTTATGGCATCTGTGATGCTGGGGACCTCCGTAGGAGGCCGAGATGGATCATCCGCTTGGCACTTCTGGCTGAAGATTGTTGCGAATGCTTCAGCTTTGTCTTTTGCACTGATGTCCTGGGCTCCCCCATCATTGAGGATGGGGATATTTGTGGAGCCTCCTCCTCCAGTGAGTTGTTTCATTGTCCACCACCATTCACAACTGGATGTAGCAGGACTGCAGAGTTTTGATCTGATCTGTTGGTTGTGGGATTGCTTAGCTCTGGCTATCACTTGCTGCTTATGCTGTTTGGCACACAAGTAGTCCTGTGTTATAGCTTCACCAGGTTGACACCTCATTTTTAGGTATGCCTGGTGCTGCTCCTGGCATTACCTCCTGCACTCTTCATCGAACCCAGGTTGATCCTCTGGCTTGGTGGTAATGGTAGAGTGGGGGATATGCCGGGCCATGAGGTTACAGATTGTGGTTGAGTGTAATTCTGCTGCTGCTGATGGTTCACAGCGCCTCATGGTTGTCCCGTCTTGAATTGCTAGATCTGTTCTAAATCTATCCCATTTAGCATGGTGGTAGTGCCACACAACACGATGGAGGGTATCCTCAACGTGAAGGCGGGACTTCATCTCCACAAGGACTGTGCGGTGGTCACTCCTACCGATACTGTCATGGATAGATGCATCTGTGGTAGGCAGGTTGGTGAGGATGAGGTCAAGTATGTTTTTCCCTCTTGCTGGTTCCCTCACCACCTGCAGTAGACCCAGTCAACAGCTATGTCCTTTAGGACTCAGCCAGCTTGGTCTCTAGTGGTGCTACCGAGCCACTGTTGGTGATGGGTATTGAAGTCCCCCACCCAGAGTACATTCTATCCTCTTGCCACCCTCAGTGTTTCCTCCAAGTGGTGTTCAACATGGAGTAATGATTCATCAGTTAAACAGGATGGGGTGTGGGGGCACGGTACGTGGTAATCAGCAGGAGGTTTCGTTGCCCATGTTTGACCTGATGCCATGAGATTTCATGGGATCTGGAGTCAATGTTGAGGACTCTCAGGGCAACTCCCTCCCGACTATACTACTGTGCCTCCACTTCTGCTGGGGCTGTCCTGCTGGTGCCATGGATGGTGGTGTCTAGGACATGATCTGTAAGATATGATTCCATGAGGATGACTATGTCAGGCTGTTGCTTTACTAGTCTGACAGACAGCTCTCCCAATTTTGGCACTAGCCCCCAGGTGCCATGGATTTTGCAGAGTCAACAGGGCTGAGTTTGCCACTGTCGTTTCCAGGGCCTAGGTTGATGCCGGGTGGTTCATCCAGTTTCATTCCTTATTGAATTTCGAGTGGTTTGATACAACTGAGTGACTTGATAAGCCAGTTCAGAGGGCGTTTAAGAGTCAATCTGTAGTCTGCAATCACATATAGGCCAGGCCAGGTAAGGCTGCACATTTCCTTCCCTAGTGAAGGAGGTGGGTTTTTAACACAATCAGCGATGGTTTCATGGTCACCATTAGACTTTTAATACAGTTTTTAAAAAAAAAATTAATTCAAATTCCACTATCTGTGATTGTGGGATTCAAACCCAGGTCCCCAGAGCATTATTCTGGGTCTCTGGATTACTAGTCCAGTGACAATACTGCTACGCTCCCTTGAGCTGAAATCGCAGGAATGGGACTGCTGCCCACAGCTCCCCATCACTATCCCAGTGAGCTCAATGCAGCATACTCCTGCAACCTAATATCTAGGCCCCTCTGTCTCATTAAGACTTTGTTCCCAATCTCTCTGCAGTGTTCTGCACTGTACTATGAAATCAGGTATTCATCCTGTTGCTTCCATCTCCAGAAGCTTTGGTGAAGAAACAGAGGGTCAGGGGAGACAGTGGCATACTGGATATATCACTGGACTAGTAATCCAGAGGCCAGGCTAATGCTCTGGGGGCATGGGTTCAAATCCCACCATGGCAGCCAGTGGAATTTAAATTCAGTTAATAAAATCTGCAATATAAACCTAGTGACTATGACACTATCATCAATTGTCATAAAAACCCATCTGGTTCACTAATGCCCTTTAGAGAAGGAAATCTGCTGTCTTTACCTGGTCTGGCCTACATGTGACTCCAGACCCACAGCAATGTGGTTGACTCTTAACTGCTCTCTGAAATGGCCCAGCAAGCCACTCAGCAGTATTGAATTTGTAAAATGAGCCTATAAAGAGAATGCAGGTAGAACATTTAAGGGCTGTTAACATCTCAAATTCTGATGACTCATTGTGAAAAATATAATTATATAAATAAAGGAGTATTTCCTTTAAACTGATGGGAAATCTGCTATTGTCTGATCCTCTATTATAATTGTCAATTATTTAGAGAGCTCCTCACTCTGTTCTCTAACCTCCAGACTCCACTGAAAACAGGGTATTTTTTAAACAAATATCAGTGTGCTATTCTGATGGTTAACTTGTTTTACAGGAGGGTTTTGTATACTGAAGGCCAGATCAGGGCAGCAGGGAACAAGAGAAACTTCAAAATAAATGACTGAAAATTAGGGGCACTGTGAGATACTTACTACATGTCTCTCCTTTAGAGAGGACTTGTCTCTCCTTTAGAGAGGACTTGCAATGTAGTCACTGTTGTGTGTGGGACACACAACAGCTAATTTGTGCACAGCAAGCTCCCACAAGCAGCAATGTGATAATAACCAGAGAATCAGTTCTAGTGATGTTGGTTGAGGGATAAACAATCTTTATCACCGGGGAGAATTTCTCTGCTCTTCTTCAATATAGTTTCAGGGGAGCATTTACATCCACCTGAGAGGACATATGGGGCTTTGGTTTAACATCATACCTGAGAGGCAGCATCTCCAACAGTGCAGCACTCCCTCAGCAATGCATTGGATTATCAATCTGGAGTATGTGCTCGGGCCCCTAACTAGGACTTAAACTCCTGACTCTCTGACTCGAGATGGAAGCTACCCTACTGAGCCACGACTTTCAGTAAATTCTGCAGTATTCTCTCTCTTCCAGTTTTAGTCAACTTTTCAATATTACATCTGTGCCTATCCTTCTCAATCCCCTTTTCTATCATAGAGCCTCTTCAGCTAGAAGAACTGAGGGCATCCTGGCTAAGTTTGCAGATGATACAAAGATAGGTGGAGGGACAGGTAGTATTGAGGAGGCGGGGAGGCTGCAGAAGGATTTGGACAGGTTAGGAGAATGGGCAAAGAAGTGGCAGATGGAATACAACGTGGGTGAGGTCATGCACTTTGGTAGGAAGAATAGAGGCATAGACTATTTTCTAAATGGGGAGAGAATTCAGAAATCTGGAGTGCAAAGGGACTTGGGAGTCCTAGTCCAGGATTCTCTTAAGGTTAACTTGCAGGTTGAGTCGGTAGTTAGGAAGGCAAATGTAATGTTGGCATTTATTTCGAGAGGACTAGAATATAAAAGCAGGAATGTGCTGCTGAGGCTTTATAAGGCTCTGGTCAGACCACATTTAGAATATTGTGAGCAATTTTGGGCCCCATATCTTCAGGAAGGATGTTCTGGCCCTGGAGAGGGTCCAGAGGAGATTCACGAGAACGATCCCAGGAATGAAGGGCTTAACATATGAGGAACATTTGAGGACTCTGGGTCTATACTCGATGGAGTTTAGAAGGATGAGGGGGGATCTGATTGAAACTTACAGAATACTGAAAGGCCTGGATAGAGTGGACGTGGGGAAGATGTTTCCATTAGTAGGAGAGACTAGGACTCGAGGACACAGCCTCAGAGTAAAGGGAAGACCTTTTAGAACAGAGATGAGGAGAAACTTCTTTAGCCAGAGAGTGGTGAATCTATGGAATTCATTGCCACAGAAGGCTGTGGAGGCCAGGTCATTGAGTGTATTTAAGACCGAGATAGATAGGTTCTTGATTGGTAAGGGGATCAAAGGTTACGGGGAGAAGGCGGGAGAATGGGGTTGAGAAACTTATCAGCCATGATTGAATGGCGGAGCAGACTCGATGGGCCGAATGGCCTAATTTCTGCTCCTATGTCTTATGGTCTTATGGTCTAAGCAACTCTGTCATTTGCTGAGCTGCCCTATGCTGTGTAATATACCCATTTTATAACATAGCCTATGAACAACACAAAATAGCTACCCATAAGATGGTGGCCTCATTAACAGTCACCAGGCCAGGTAAGGGCTGTTGTGTTCAATTGTTGAATTGTTCTGTGTTTGATTATGTGAGCCTGATAACTGATCTGTGCTCACTGTGCTTGATTGGTTAAGCCTGAGTGTGGACTCGGAGCGCACTAAACAGAAACTGCTGGAAGCTGAGCTGTAAGCATGAGTGCAGACACTTTGTGATTCAGAGATATTTTAAAACTCTTGTAACTAAACTTAGAAACTAGTGTAAAAGCAAAATACTATGGATGCTGGAAATCTGAAACAAAAACAGAAAATGCTGGAAAAACTCAACAGATCTGGCAGCATCTGTGGAGAGAGAAACAGAGTTAACGTTTCTAGTCTGAGCTCTGAAAAAGAGTCAAACAGACTCAAAATGTTAACTCTATTTATCTCTCCACAGATACTGCTAGACCTGCTGAGTTTTTCCAGCATTTTCTGTTTTAGAAACTAGTGTCATCTCTGCATTGCTCTGAGATATATAAAATAAACAACGCAGGCCAGTGAGGCAAATCTCACATTACTTGCACTGTGTGACTACTAAACTGCTGCCAGAAAATAATTTGCAAGTGATGCCCAAATTTGGCATTTACACTGGCCAACCAGGGCACTGCTGCCTCCCAAGCAGCAGGTAAACTATTGAATCTTGGGGCAGGTCTGTGTCATTCTTCCTGTAGGAACATAGGAGGGGGCCATTTGGCTCCTCTTCTTTGTTCCACCATTCAATTAGATCCTGGTTGATTTGTGTACCTGCCTTGGTTCCATATCCCTTAATACCATCATCTCGGTTTCGAGAAATAAATTGATTCCCAGTATCCATAGCCTTTTCCTTCTTCCTCTTGAGTTCTCTGCCCAAAGGCCAGTCTGACTCACAGCACCACGACCCCCACCACAGGTAGGACAAGGAGGCAGCTCCTGAACCCACCCCAGCTGGAATGGGGATCGAACCCCGTGCTGTTGGCACCAATCTGATCCACACCAGCTGGTCAGCACTCAGCATTTAAGAGTTTTCTTCTGGTTGCATAATCGGCCTGCTGTTGTTACCATGGTGATCACTATTGAATTTATGCCTGCGAGTGTAATGTATTTATGTGCATTGCCTCCCTTTTATAAATGCTCAACACTCCCAGCTAATTAAATTACTTCAATCTTCTTTGAAACCACGATAGACAGTCTGTTATTGTGCTGCTGTGCACCATCACTGGACGGGAACCCAAATTGGCTCTTGTTTTTCAGCCAGAATTTGGGAGTGATTGCATTGAGGAAACTATAAAAATCGCAATAGGGAAAGCCCCTTGCATCAATTGAAAAATTGAATCTGCAAGGATTTCTCCATATCATTACAAAGAGTCTATCAGCTGGTGAAGCATAGAATTATGGAATGATTACAGCACAGAAGGAGGTCATTTGGCCCATCGTATCCATGACTGCTCTTTGCAAGAGAAACTCAGCTAGACCCACTCCCATGCCCTTTCCCCCAGACCTTGCAAATTGTTTTTTCTTCAGGTGTTTCTCCAATTCCCAGTTGAAAGTCACGATTGAACCTGCTACACTCGGGCAGTGCATTTCAGATCCAAGTTGCCTCATCCTGGAACCATTCTCGTGAATCTTTTCTGCACCTTCTCTAATGCCTTCACATCCTTCCTAAAGCGTGGTGCCCAGAACTGGACCTAATGCTGCAGTTGAGGCTGAACCTTCCTTTGTCTGTTGGACATGTTTCTCCCCTGGCTGTGCCTTTCTGTCTCTGTTTCTGTTCTACGTTTAGCCAGTTTTTAGTATCCTGGAATACTTTGGAGTCTCAGGGTCAGCTTCCTGCACTCCCAGGCAAAGATGATGATGCAAAGAGGGCCTCAAGCTCGGTATAATGCATACCAGAAAACTGCAGGTGCACTGCCCCTGAATCTACAAGGCTCACTGCATTGGTTTCCATCAACCTATGCAGATATATTAGGATGCACCAGATAAATAACAAATCTCTCATATAAGGTTAACGCCCTGACGCAGTCTACATTGATGAAGGACCGTCTTCCCGATAAGTCCTAAAACCAAGGCCTTATTTGCTCTCTCAGGTAATGGGTAACACGTTCCTGGCCCTATTTGAAGATTGATAGGGGAGTTCTCCCCAGTGGCCAGACAACATTTATCTCTCAACTAACTAGAGGAGGAGACTCCACAAATATCCCCAACCTCAAAACAAGAATACAGTGACATCAGTGCTAAAGATAAGGCTGAAGGATTTGCAACAATCTTCAGCCAGAAGTGCCGAGTGGATGATCCATCTCGGCCTCCTCCGATGTCCCCAGCATCATGGATGCCAGTCTTCAGCCAGTTCAATTCACGCCATGTGATATCAAGAAACGGCTGAAGGCACTGGATACTGCAAAGGCTATGGGCCCTGACAATATTCTGGCAATAGTACTGAAGACTTGTGCTTCAGAAGTTGCCACGCCCCTAGCCAAGCTGTTCCAGTACAGCTACAACACTGGCATCTACCTGGCTATGTGGAAAATTGTCCAAGTTTATCCTAAGTGTGGAGAATACCACACGTGTTGCTATTGTGTAGTAGTGGTGTGAAACAGCTAGCTTCACCTGTTGCTTACATTGTTTAGATAATTTACCCTCCCAGGGTAATCTGAGGTAGACTGGGCACTTTTACGGTCTGAAAGTGGCAGCCTTAGGCCCATTTGTGAGTTTGCGTGATATACAGCGAGCAATGATCTGATCAGGGTAGCCATTATCCCATAGGATGCCTTTGGTACATCCTATTTCAGCATCAAGCTTGCACAGTGAGCAAATAGCTCAGGCCCTATTTACGAGGTTGCCGATAAGGCCAATCTTATAGCGCATGGAACTGTAGGAATCCCAAAGTGTATATTGATCAGTGAAGGTGGGCTAGAGGTAGACAGTAGTAGAGAACGCACTAGCAGATTTCTCAACTAGTACGTCGAGGAAAAGGAGATTGTCAGACTGCTCCTTTTCAAAGATGAATTTGAGCGCAGGATGGAGCCCATTAAGGTGTGTAGGAAGTTCTTACACGCAGCTGCAGGTTCAAACATAGCAAATGTATCATGTACGTATCGGAAATACTCAAGGGATAGGAGGTTGGGGGTCATTCCATTGAAAATGTGTTTCTCATGAAAACCGACAAAAATGGAAGTGAGAGCTGGGCCTAGCGGCGATCCCATGGCAACACCATCTATTTGGGCATACAAAGTGTTATTAAAACTGAACTCAACTGCGCGGGTTGCTAAGTTCATAAGTTCAATGAATACAGATTCAGACAATGGCTGCTTGTCTCGATCACCATTGGCTAGCGATGTGATGCCAATGTCTATTGCTTCCTTGAGCGGTACATTGGTGAATGGGCTAGCAATGTTGAAGGTGCACATGAACATGGCATTGCTATGGATATGCAAGTCCTGTATGGCCTTCACAAAGGTGAAGGAATCCTTCACTGTGTTTGTGGAAAACCTCCTCAGAACTGGTTATAACAATTTGCTCAACCATTTGGCCAATTCATGTTGTGCAGAACCAGTCATAGATAAGATAGGGTGTAAAGGGACAGCACTTTTGTGTGTCTTGGGCAGCCCATACATACATGGGGACAAATGTTATCACATACACCACCCAGCAGCTCATTGCTCTAACACAAGTCCAACAAATGTTTGGTTTGGTTTGGTATTCTTGCGATTCCGTTCTGATGAGTGCAAGACAGAAAACTTCAACAGCCTGTCTCTTCTCTCAGCACTCGTCTCTGATATATTATCTGTTTTGACCTTTCTAGATGAGCTAAGGTAAACTAAGTACAAACATGAGCTTAACATATGTAGGATTGTAGCTACAGTAACATTCAAAGCAAAATCCACGAAATAGAGCAACTTACAGATCACCTGTCTGGCATTAAATTATAGCTGAGAGCTGAGACTGAACTTTCTCCAATTGAACATCTGAATTTCTGAAGCTATTGTTTATGACTCGAACCTCAAAGAGTCTGCACCCTTGTCATCAACTCCCTGACTGCCCACTCGTCTGGAGCAGCCTACATAACGTTAGCATTCTGTTTGACCCAGCACTGAGCTTGAGAACCTCATATCCTCTAATCATCATCAAGACCACTCATTTCCTGTCTTCCATTATCACCTAACTCTGCCTCCACCTTGCACCCATTTCCTGGAACCCTTAGCCATGTCATCTTCACTCCTAGACTTGATATGTTCAGTACCTACTGTGCAGGCTCCTGACCTCCTCTAACCATGAGCTCCCAATTGCTCCAAACCCACATTCTGTGTTGCATTGAATCCATCACCCATCACCTTCATCATTAGAGAGCAACATGGACACTGCATCGCCCAACAGATTGAACCTAAAATTTTTATCGTTGACTACAAAGTTGTGCATAGCCTTGCTTCAGTCTGTCTCCGTAACTTCTCCAAAATCCTTTCTCTACCATGTCATCCAGTGTCTGACTGGCCTGTGTGTCTCGTTTTCCTCTAATTCATCTTTGCTGCAGAACTTTCTTTGGAACGCCAACACAATGGGTGAGATTTTAACTCACTCAAAACCTAAAGGCTTCACACAAAGCTATAAGCAGGCTTATTTATATCTTCCTCTCTATGTGCCATCCCAACTTCAAAAGCACATCAGTGCAAAAGATAAGGCTGAAGCATTTGTTACAATCTTTAGCCAGAAGTGCCGAGTGGATGGTCTATCTCGGCCTCCTCTGGAGGTCCCCAGCATCACAGGTACCAGTCTTCAGCAAATTTGATTCACTCCATGTGATGTCAAGAAATGGCTGAAGGCACCGGATAGTGCAAAGGCTATGGGCCCTGACAATATTCCGGCAATAGTACTGAAGACTTGTGCTCCAGAACCTGCCACGTCCCTAGCCAAGCTGTTCCAGTACAGCTACAACACTGGCATCTACCCGGCTATGTGGAAAATTGCCCAGGTATGTCCTGTACACAAAAAGCAGGACAAATCCAACCCGGCCAATTACCGCCCAATCAGTCTACTCTCGATCATCAGTAAAGTGATGGAAGGGATCATCAACAGTGCTATCAAGCAGCACTTGCTCAGCAATAACCTGCTCACTGACGGCCAGTCTGGGTTCCACCAGGGCCACTCAGCTCCTGATCTCATTACAGCCTTGGTTCAAACATGGACAAAAGAGCTAAACTCTAGAGGTGAGGTGAGAGTGACTGCCCTTGACATCAAGTCTGCATTTGACTGAGTGTGGCATCAAGGAGTCCTAGCAAAACTGGAGTCAATGGAAATCGGGGGACAAACTCTCCATTGGTTGAAGTCACACCTAGCACAAAGGAAGATGGTTGTGGTTGTTGGAGGTCAGTCATCTCAGCTCCAGGACATCATTGCAGGAGTTCCTCAGGGTAGTGTTCTCAGCCCAACCATCTTCAGCTGCTTCATCAATGACCTTCCTTCCATCATAAGATCAGAAGTGGGAATGTTCGCTGATGATTGCACAATGTTCAGCACCATTCGCGACTCCTCAGATACTGAAGCAGTCCATATCCAAATGCAGCAAGACCTGGACAATATCCAGGCTTGGGCTGACAAGTGGCAAGTAACATTCATGCCACACAAGTGCCAGATAATGACCATCTCCAACAAGAGAGAATCTAACCATCGCCCCATGACATTCAATGGCATTACCATCATTGTATCCCCCACTATCAACATCCTGGGGGTTACCTTTGACCAGTAACTGAACTGAACTAGCCATATAAATACTATGGCTACAAGAGCAGGTCAAAGGCTAGGAATCGTGCGACGAGTAACTCACCTCCTGACTGCTCAAAGCCTGTCCACCATCTACAAGGCACAAGTCAGAAGTGTGATGGAATACTCCCCATTTGCCTGGATGAGTGAAGCTCAACACTCAAGAAGCCTGACACCATCCAGGGCAAAGCAGCCCACTTGATTGGCATCACGTTCACAAACATTCACTCCTTCCACCACCGACGCACAGTAGCAGCAGTGTGTACTATCTACAAGATGCACTGCAGGAATTCACCAAAGCTCCTTCAACGGCACCTTCCAAACCCACGACCACTACCATCTAGCAGGACAAGGGCAGCAAATAGATGGGAATACCACCACCTGGAAGTTCCCCTCCAAATCACTCACCATCCTGACTTGGAAATATATCACCGTTCCATCACTGTCGCTGGGTCAAAATCCTGGACCTCCCTTCCTAACAGCATTGAGTGTGTACCTACACCACATGGACTGCAGCAGTTCAAGAAGGCAGCTCACCACTATCTTCTCAAGGGAAACTAGGGATGGGCAATAAATGCTGGCCCAGCCAGCGAAGCCCACATCCCATGAATGAATAAAGAAAGCCTCCACAAGATCCTTACCTTCAGCCAACCTTAAGGGTACACAAAGCTTTACAGTACATTCCTTTCCATTTCTATGCTTTGATGTAATGGTTTCACTCTGTATTAATCCCTAAAAGACCACTAATGTAAGGAGAGAGGAGCTGGGGACCTCACTCAACCAACAGTACCCACTTGATCAGGGCCCAGCACATCATGTGCAGAGGTACATCCAGTCTCACCAGGTGCACCTCCCTGACACCTGTGGAAACTGAGACCCACCTGAGGCATTCAGGCTAGGATGATAGCCTGAACTGTCCAAATTGAGGGGGAGATGTTCCATTTAATCCTACTCTTTGTTGCCTGTCAATGAACCAATCATCAATCCATAAAAATATATTACCCCTCAATCCCAAGTGTCTTAATTTTGTGTAATAACCTCTTGTGGGACACCTTATTAAATGCTTTGTGAAGATCCAAATACACTTTATCCCCTGTTTCCCCCTTACCATTATATTAGTTTCTCCTCTTCCACCAGGCACCATGTCCTATTGAGGGCTTAGGTGATCATGGACTTCCATTGCATTGGTCCATGATTATGCTTGGCAAAGTACTGCAGTGGTTTG
Organism: Cetorhinus maximus; assembly: GCF_964194155.1. Classification (NCBI taxonomy): domain Eukaryota; kingdom Metazoa; phylum Chordata; class Chondrichthyes; order Lamniformes; family Cetorhinidae; genus Cetorhinus; species Cetorhinus maximus. The sequence continues at coordinate 53,150,619 of NC_135887.1, read as the reverse complement.
CCGTTGCCTTCTGCAGTACTGCCTGCTATCAGCCGTATTTTTTAAAAACTCTTCAATGGGCGTCGCTGGCTAGGCCAGCATTTTCATTGCCCCATCAATGACCTTTTCCATTACTTTACTGATGATGGAGAGTTGACTGATGGGCCGGTAATTGGCCGGGTTGGATTTGTCCTGCTTTTGGACATACCTGAGCAGTTTTCCACATAGCCAGGCAGATGCCAGTGTTGTAGCTGTACTGGAACAGCTTGGCTAGGGGCGTGGCAAGTTCTGGAGCACATGTCTTAGATACTATTGCAGGAATATTGTTAGGGCCCATAGCTGTTGCAGTATCCAATGCCTTCAGCCGTTTCTTGATATCACGTGGAGTGATCGAATTGGCTGAAGACTGGTATCTGAGATGCTGGGGACCTCTGGAGGAGGCCGAGATGGATCATTCACTTAGCACTTCTGGCTGAAGATGGTTGCAAATGTTTCAGCAAGGATTCGGTATTGCCAGGATTTACAGGCTGATAATCAACCTGTTTGGCCATGAATTGCTCGCACCTTCCTGAAATGGGAATTGATCCCGGAGCTTCTGGCCCCGAGGTAGCAACGCTGCCCACTGCCCCACAAGACCGTCACCCTTCCAGTTACAACATCAAAGACTCTAATAGATTTGTCAAATTGTAATTAGATAGTTAAGAATGGAGCCAGGTGAGAGCAGTCCCATCCAGCTGGACGACAGTGGGGAGGTGTTGGAGGAGGATGGTGTGGTCAACCAAGTCAAAGGTGCAGACAGATCGAGAAGGATGAGGAGGGAAAGTTTACCTTTGTCATAGTTACAGAGGCAGTCATGTGTGACTTTGATAAGAGTCGTTTCGGTATTATAGCAGGGGTGGAAAACTGATTGGAGGAATTCAGACATGGAGTTTGCTGCAGCAAAGAGCTGCGACAGAAACAATGGGTTGAATGGCCTCCTTTTACAGCTGAAACATCTAAATTATTACAAAGACCCATTCACACTGAATGAGAGCAGCGGGCAGGGTGTTTATTTTTAGAATCCTAGCACCCATGGGCTGCCTGAGTTCTTGAATTTTGAGTGGGCCTCAAAATAGGCGGGGACATTAGCTGAATATTTAAATCAGGTCCTCCACCAGGGGCCAGACACCCAGTGGGCAGAGCGTGAATTTCACAAACCCTGCTCAGTGGTACCATTCAGAGAGATGCCAAATTGGGGGTCCTGGAAGAGGCTGGGGCAAAAATCTTAGTGGCAGCACTTGTGCGTCCAGGGGGAATCACTAATATTCCCCCCTTCCCCGTTTATTAACTGCTGGTAGGATACCCTAGAAATTCAAATGTGTCCTGATGGTTCAGGCCTCTCACTAGTGCCATTGCTCCGCATGTCCCCGCCTGCTATGAACTGTAACTGAAAATAGGCCCCATCAGTGCTAGATTCTGGAATAAATGGGATATCAGAATAATGTTATTTTATCTTTCCGATTCCTGTAGTACACTACCAGAAGATCATCCACAGAGATATCAAACCTTCAAACCTGCTCCTGGGGGATGATGGGCATATTAAAATCGCTGACTTTGGAGTCAGCGACCAGTTTGAAGGGAATGACGCCTTGCTGTCCAGTACAGCTGGGACTCCGGCATTCATGGCACCAGAGACACTCTCCGATACCAGGAAGAGCTTCCATGGGAAGGTAGGAAGACAATGGCTTGTGCCTTATTCCTCCACCACCGAATGTGAGCAAGTTTCTGAATCAAGAGATCCTAACCGGGGTCTTCCACTCCTTCAATCGCACCCTCAATTTTTCACTCATGTGGTCACCCATCACCACTCTCTCTCTGACCATTGTGATTTGGCAACACTTGTATTTTAAAATTCATTCTTTTGTGTTCAAAATCCCAAAGTAGCTTTGACTCTACCACTATCTGCAATCTCCTTCAGCCCTACTGTCCTCCAGGAAAACTGCGTTCTTCCAGCTCCGGCCTCATGTGCCTTCCCAACTTCCTTTGCTAACCCTCTTCCCCCCACCCTCGCCCATTAGCAGCCATGCCCACAGCTGCCTGGACCCTAAACTCTGGAATCCCCTCCACAAACCTCTCCCCTAACCCTTTTCCTTTAAGATGCTGCTTAGAACATCCTGGTTTTTAACTAAACCTTTGCCACCTGTCCTAATATTTCCTTGAGCCCCTCCCTGGAAGAAGCTTTCCCCCAATTCATTTACTCAGACTCCCAACAACAAGCCTTTAGGACTCTATCCACCACAACATTTCTGCAGCTACTGATTTACTCAACCGCACTGTCACCTCCACCTTTGATGTTCTAGTCCCAAATAAAACCATCTGATCAGCTGCCTCTCCCACGTCCTCCCCTTTCAGTAGCCCACTGACCAAACTTCCTTCAATGCTCTCTGCTGCCTGACCCCTGAACTCACAAATTTCTCTAGTTTCTCTCCTATCTCGCCTCATGCACCCCCTGAGTTCATCCTGTCCATGAGACCCACCTCCTGCTCTCTCGATCCTATTCCCACCAAACTGCTCATCACCCAACATCCCCCCGCACTGGTCCCCATGTTAGCCAATATTTTAAACGGTTCTCTCTGTTAAGGTGTCGTCTCCCTGCTTTAAATCTGCCATCATCACCCTTCTCTTTAAAAATTGACCCTTGGCCTCTCCATCCTTGCAAATTGCCGTTCCATCTCCAACCTCCCTTTCCTCTCCAAAGTCGTTGAATGTGGTGCCACCTCCCAAATCCTTCCCTATCTTTCCCAGAACTCCATATTTGAGTCAGTCCAGTCAGGCTTCTGCCCCTGCCATAGTACCAAAACAGCCCTTACCAAATTCACAAATGACATCCTTTGTGACTGTGACAAGGGTAAACTTTCTCGTCTCGTGCTTCTCGACCTGTCTACAGCCTTTGACTTGGTTGACCACACCATCCTCCAACACCTCCCCATTGTCGTCCAGCTGGGTGGGACTGTTCTCACCTGGCTCCATTCTCATCTATTTAATTGTAGCCAGAGAATCACCTGCAATGGCTTCTCTTCCTGCTCCCACATCGTTACCTCTGGTGTTACCCAAAGATCTATACTTGGCCTTCATATTTCTTATCTACATGCACTAGTTTTTACATATACGCTAATGAGACCGAGCTCTACCTCAGCAGCACATCTCTCGACTCCATTCTCTAACTACTGACTCCATCCCCCTCCCTGGCAATATTCTGAGATTAAGCTGGTCGGTTTGCAATTTTGATGTCATATTTGATCTTGAGATGAGCTTCTGACCTCATATTTGTGCCACTCTACTCATCTGCTGCTGAAACCCTCATCCATGCCTTCGTTACCTCTAGACTCGACTATTCCAATGCTCTCCTGGCTGCTCTCCCATATTGTACCCTCTGTAAACCTGAGGCCATCAAAACTCTGCTGCCCGTGTCTTAACTCACACCAAGTCCCATTCCTCCATCACCCCTCTGCTCACTGACTGTGCTCCCGGTCTAGCAATATCTTAATTTTAAAATTTTCACCCTTGATTTCAAATCTCTGTATGACCTCGCCCCTCCCCATCCTTGTAATCTCCTCCAACCACACAGCCTATCTGCACTCCTCTCATTTTGACCTCTTGAACTTTCCCAATTTTAATCAATCCAACATTGGAGACTGTGGAGGTGGGGTTGATGCAGCGCGGGGGAGGGGGTGGTGCAGCGCAGGGGAGGGGGGTCATGCGGCATGGGGGAGGGGGTGGTGCAGCGCAGGGGAGGGGGGTCATGCGGTATGGGGGAGGGGCTGGTGTGGGGTGGGGGTGATGCAGCATGGGGGAGGGACTGATGCAGCGTGGGGGAGGGGGTGATACGGTGTGGGGGAGGGGCTGGCGCAGCGTGGGGGAGGGGCTGATGCAGCGCAAGGAGGGGGTGGCGCAGCATGGGGGAGGGGGTGATGCAGCATGGGGGAGGGGGTGATGCAGCATGGGGGAGGGGGTGATGCAGCATGGGGGAGGGGCTGATGCAGCATGGGGGAGGGGGTGATGCAGCGCGGGGGAGGGGCTGGCGCAGCGCAGGGGAGGGGTTGGTGCAGCACGGGGGAGGGGTTGGTGCAGCGTGGGGGAGGGGCTGATGCAGCGTGGGGGAGGGGCTGATGCAGCATGGGGGAGGGGCTGATGCAGCATGGGGGAGGGGGTGATGCAGCGCGGGGGAGGGGCTGGCGCAGCGCAGGGGAGGGGTTGGTGCGGCACAGGGAGGGGGTGGTGCGGCGCAGGGGAGGGGCTGATCCCGCGCGGGGCAGGGGGTGGTGCGGTGCAGGGGAGGGGCTGATCCCGCGCGGGGCAGGGGGTGGTGCGGCACAGGGAGGGGGTGGTGCGGTGCAGGGGAGGGGCTGATCCCGCGCGGGGCTGTACAAGGCAAAATTTCAAACTTTGCAGGTGGCATGAAACTTGGAAATATTGTGAACTGTGAAAAGGACAGTGATAGACTTCAAGAGGATGTGGACAGGCTGGTGGAATGGGCTGACATGTTTCAGATATATTTTAACATGCGGAAGTGCAAAGGTGCACTTTGGTATCGGAAGAATGAGGAGAGACAACATAAATTAAAGGGTACAATTCTAAAGTGGGTGCTGGAGCAGAGAGACCAGGGTGTATGTGTGCATAAATCATTGAAGGTGGCAGGACAGGCTGAAAAAGTGGGTCCAAAGGTATCTGGAAATCTGGGCTTTATTGAGGCATAGAGTACAAAAGCAAAGGAGTTATAGTGAACCTTTGTAAAACACTGCTTCAGCTTCAACTGGAGTATTGTGTCCAGTGCTAGGCACCGCACTTTAGGAAGGCTGTGCAGGCTTTAGAGAGAGTGCAGAGAAGATTTCTGAGAATGGCTCCAGGGATGAGGAACTGCCATTATGAAGATGGATTGGAGAAACTGGGGCCATTCTTCTTGAAGACAATTGAGAGGAGATTTGGTAGACGTGTTCAAAATCATTTGGGGTCCGGGTAGAGTAGATAGGGAAAAACTGTTCCCATTGGTGGAAGGATTGAGAACCAACGGGCACAGATTTAAGCTGATTGGCAAAAGGCCCAATGGTGATATGAGGTGAAACTTTTCTGACACAGCAAACAGTTGGCACTGTCCGAGACTGTGGTGGAGGCAGGGTCAATTGTGATTTTCAAAAGGAAAAAGCACCTGAAGGGAAAAGATATACAGGACTCCAGGAAAAGGGATGGGGAGTGGGACTACTCTTTCATAGAGTCAGCACAGAAGTGAAGGATCAAATGGCATCCTTCTTTTCTGTAACTATTCCATGATTCTGTGTGTTTCTGTTTCATTTTCCTGCATCTAATTCTGGTTTCTTTATGGATGAGTAGATCAGATATTGAAGTGTGGTGTGTGTTGGGCTGAGGGTGTGTGTTGCAGAGATTGGGTGGGCTGATGCCGCAGAGGGATTAGTACAACAGGATAGCTACTTTGAAATCAGGGTCGAAATTTTTATTAACATTATCAATGTTATTTTTCAGGCTTTGGATGTCTGGGCCATTGGTGTGACCTTGTACTGCCTGGTCTTTGGCAAGGTATTTAAATAGCTCTCGTATTGTGACAGGACTCAGGTTATTTGTAATACTGCTGAGAGGCTCTGGAAGTTAGGCTCAAGCTGACACACATAAAGGCCATTAAATAGCATTAAACCTTAATCATTTTGTTTGTGTGAATTCTACTCTTAACACTGGTCAGGATAACACCTCGCACAGCAGCAGCAGTTATTATACCCTTCTAAGCTTCCATTTTATTGAGGGCTCTGCTCTAACTGCAAAGACAAAAGAGAAAACATCAACTGCCTGATTTGCTGTGACTTTTTCCAGCAGTGCATCTTGCTTTGCATCTGCTTTCCCTTTCATTGTGTTTTACTGCACCTTGTACCAAGCAGCGAATACCCCTCTACCTAGAGGAGCCTTCTAGGAACTGTGTGGAGGACAGCAGTGCCCCCAGGTGTCAGTCCCACCCTGGCAGGCAACACTCCCACTCAATGCCTCGCCTGACAGCCCAGCCAATGTCATGTGGAGAATCACTGGCAGTTCATGTGCTATTACTATGTGGAGCAATCAATTCAAACATCAATGCCAATATTGTAAATTGCTCCAATAGAAGCTTGGTTAGACCCCACCTGGAGTACCATGTGCAGTTTTGGTCCCCATATCTTAGGAAGGATATTATTGCCATAGAGGGAATGCAGCAAAGTTCACCAGATTTGTTTCCAGGATGGTGGGACAGTCCTATGAAGAGAGATTGAGGAAACTGGGTCTGTATTCTCTAGAGTTTCGAAGAATGAAAGGCGATCTCATTAAAACCTACAAAATACTTAAAGGGATAGACAGGGTAGATGTAGGTAAGATGTTTCCCCTGGTTGGGAGTCTAGAACCAGGGGGGCAATTTCAAAATAAGGAGGAAGCCACTTAGGACCAAGATGGGGAGAATTTTTTTCACTCAGAGTGTTGTGAACCTATGGAATTCTCTACCCCAGAGGGCTGTGGAAGCTCAGTCATTGAGTATATTTATAGCAGAGATTGACAGATTGCTAAATGTTAATGAGATAAAGGAATATGGGAATAGTGTGGGGAAAAAGCATTGAAGTGGGTGATCAGCCATGATGAATGGCAAAGCAGGATAGATGGGCTGAATGGCCTACTCCTGCTCTTATGTTCCTACGGTCCTAACGAGCCAACATGTAAAATAACCTGATAGGGTGAGGTGAGGTGGGGTAGGAGGGGGTACATAAATACCAATTTACACCAGTTAGGTTGAATGGCCTGTTTCTCTGTTAATTCTGTGTCAATCAAATTACAGAAGAGTAGTTTAATTGGAGCATGAGATAACTGCAAGAGAACACATTTTGTACTTTTACAGTGTCCGTTTATGGATGACTACATTCTGGCACTTCATGCCAAGATAAAGAACTGGCCTGTGGAGTTCCCAGAAAAGTAAGTAAAGATGGTAAACTGTTCAAACTATTTGATGTCACAGGAGCAGTTACTGGTGAAAGGGAAAGGATCTGCCGTTCAATTTATCTTATCTTTCCGATTGGACGACTCTTTTCTGCACCTATGATCAGGAACATTTTTGGGGGATTTTTGAGCCCAAATACATCTGGAGTATCCATACTCAGCACCTGACAACATTGCCACCAATTAAATGGGTCACAGTGACCAGGCTGGAAGTTGAAACAATTATTTGCTTTCTTGCATATAGTCCAAAGATCAATAATTTAATACTTTGATCCATTGGTTCTGCCAACATTGTTTAGAAAGTTGAGAGTTCAGAGGGAGTGCTGCATTGTTGGAGGTGCCATCTTTCAGAAGCCCAATTTGCCCCTTAAGTGGAGATTCCATGACACAATTCAAAAGAGAGCAGGGGAGCTCTTGGCCAACATTTATCCCTCAACCTGTATCACCAAAAGCCAATTACCAATAACCAATTTATCTCGTTCTTTGTCAAATTATGCTGTGGACAAATTGCCTGCCATGTTCACCCACATTGATAGCACATCAAGGTTACTTCATTGGCTGTAAAGCAATTTGGAATGTCCTTGGGATGTTAAAGGTGCTATAAAAATGCACATTCAAACACAGGGCCCCACTGTCACTTGTCAACTTGTTCCTGGGGTTTATAATGTGGCCTGAACACACTCTGTGAAGTGCTGCCTTGTAATTCTCCCTCAGAAATCCATTATTATCAATGTTTTCTGCTCCCTTATGACTGGGTTGAACATGTCATATGGTGTTACATGTAGCGGCCTGATCAGTTGGAGTATCATAAACTGCCCCATCATGCACTTAGAAACAAAAATAGCACAAGATCTTTTATTCCAGAAATAATTTTCAAATCAAAAATTATTGAGTTCAAAGTGAGGTTATCGCTTTAGATCTGAGAAAAGCAAATCAGAGAATTTTCTTACTGGTGACATATAAGGAGCAATGAAGGATCAAAGGGATTTAAGCTCGGACATAAGTGAACTAAACCATCAAAATTAACTATTGAAATGTTGGATTTTATTTCAAAGGAAGTGGAATTCAAAGGTGAGGAAATGATGTTTTAGTTGTAGAAAGCCTTAGTCCGATCTGGAGTACTGCATTCCATTTGGATATTGAACCTCAGGAAGGATATATCGGCCTTGGAAAGGGTACATAGCAGATTCACCAGCATTGTACCAGAGCTTAAAGGGATAAATTTTGAGGACAGGTTGAATAAATGTGACTTATATTCCCTTGCATTTAGGAGGTTTAGGGGTGATCTAATCAAGGTATTTAAAATAATTCAGTCGAGTAGTGCGAGTCATGAAATCTCCCTCCTCGCCGTGCCCGCCTCAGGAAAAACTCGCGGGATCTTTGCTCTGGAGGGTCAGGTGTAGGATGGAGTCATGCCCACCACTCCAGGATACAGATTGGAGGCGGCCACAGGGGCTGTCGAGTGCAAAGGCAGGCTGATTAAAAGGCCCGCCTCGGTTCTCTAGGACTTTGTTCCTGTTGTTTTGTTGAATATTAGTCCCTCTAGCCCTCACTCCTCACCCCATCACCTACTTCCTATTCCCCATCCATGCCAACTCATGTCAACCAATGCACCCCATCTGCTCCCAATGGTCCCTTGTAGCTCCCATGTCAAATTGATGCCAATTCATGCCAACCCTCGTGATCCCTTATAGCCCCATGTCAACTTAATGCCAATCTACCCACTTTTACACCTCCAAGCGTGTATCCACATTGGTAGGCTTCGTGAGCCGTGCTGAGCTGAAATAAAATAAAAGTCTAAATATCTATTACAGGTTTTAGTATAGTTAAAAAAAAACACATTCACGAAAGCCTATTCATAACATTTAAATCCCCTCAAGTGCGTAATCACTTATAAAAACAAAGAAACTTGCATTTATAACCCCACATCAAAGAAAACTGATCCTTTAATAACCTCTTTGAGCTGTCAACCATACCATGAACTTAAGATTCCCCTACTGAGATAATAGTAGGTTGTGGAAAACAGCCAAGCATAAATAATGACATAATGATAACCCTTGGGGTAATGTCAACAAACAGCTATTGTAACTGTTAGAACAGATTTTTTTTCAATTCTCACAGACACAGGCAGCTTATTTTTTTTTTAAATTTTGAAGTGCTGGGGATATAAATAACTTCACAGCTTGACAGTTCTATGAAGCTTATCCACCCTTCAAGGGCATTTATGACAACTCTAAAATTTCATGACACCCACGTTGCACGCTAAGGCCTTTGCTATAGTGAAAATGGGGTCTGTTTGAACTCACCACTGAGCCCCACCCCCTTCTGCGAAAATCTGGGCCAAAGGAACCATTTCCGCTGTGGAAGAACCTAGAGCAATGGGACATAATTTTAAAATTAGGTCTCTGTCATTCAGGAGTGAAATCAGGAGGAATTTTTTCAAACAAAGGGAAGTGGAAATCTGTAAAATTCCTTCCCAAATGTCTGGACTCTGGGGGTCAACTGAAATTTTAAAAACTGAGAAAGGTGGATTTTTGTTGGGTAAGAGTATCAAACAATATAGAGCTAAGGTGGTAAAAGGAGTTAAGGTACAAATCATCTGTGATCTAACTGAATAATGGAATGGTCTACTCATGTTCATAAGTTCCTATATATACTGCCATCTCTGTCTATTGTTAACATGTATTCAAAATCCATCTTTCCCAGACCAGAAATCAGTGAAGAACTAAAGCACTTACTTCTCCAGATGTTGGATAAAAATCCTGACACAAGGATTACAATTCCCCAGATAAAGGTATGAAATATTAACACAACTTTAAAAACTTAGCACCCTGTATTGTTTCAGTTGGAGCCACCAATGAATGTGCTTCATATTCTTTGACAATATTTTACATCTGTAATATTAGCATTAATAATTAGATAGTAAAAAAGTTTATTGGTTCATTTCAGGTGGGATACACAAATGAAAATTATCAGATCATTTATTTTAAACAAAACCGATCTGAGTTTTAATAATTTCAGTGGAAGCTTGTTGATAAGAAGTGATCAAGGTCAGATTATTAATACAGTAACTACAAACCACCCATTGCCAATCCTTTCAAACCTCCTGGAGAACATAATTAATTCAATTTTCTCACAATGCTTCAACCATATCAGTTAAGCACTAGTCGTCAAATGGCTTCAGAGCAGATTGTTGTCCTTTGATATCCTCAGTAGATAATGTTCACTGTCACTATCTGGGTTGTAATCCTTGTTTCAATGAGATAAAAACTGAGCAGGTTTGACATTGGTTAGAGATCTGCTCTAAGAACATAAGAAGTAGGAGCAGGAGAAGACCATACGTTTCCGCCATTCAATACAAACATGGCTAATCTTTGGCTTCAACTCCACTTCCCTTCCCACTCCCCATAATTCCTTGATTCCCCAAGTGACCAAAAATCTGTCTATCCCAGCCTTAAATGTATTCAGTGATGGAGCATCCAGCACCCTCTGGGGTAGAGAATTCTAAAGGTTCACAACCCTTTGAGTGAAGAGATTTCTCCTCATTTCAGTACCAAAGGATCAGCCCCTTATCCTGAGATTCTTCCTCTTTGTTCTAAATTCCCAGCCAAGGGAAACAACCTTTCAGTATCTACCCTGTCAAGGCCTTTCAGAATCTCGAATGTTTCAATGAGCTCACCTGTCATTCTTCTAAACTCCGGAGAATGCAGACCCAATTTACTCAGCCCTGCATCTTAGGACAGCCTAGAATCTTGTCCTAGAAGGACAAGGGCAGCAGATGCACAGGAACACCACCATCTGCAAGTTTCCATCCAAGCCACACACCATCCTGACTTGGACATATATCGCTGTTCCTTCATTGTCGCTGGGTCAAAATCCTGGAATTCCCTCCCTAACGGCACTGTGAGTGTACCTACACCACATGGACTGCAGCAGTTCAAGAAGGCAGCTCACCACCACCTTCACAAAGGGCAATTGGGGATGGGCAATAAATGCTGGCCTAGCCAGCGACGTCCACATCCAGTGAACAAATAAAAAAACCCTTCTCACCCAAGAGGGAATCCAGTGAACCTAGTAAATCTAGTGAACCTTTGCTGTACTATCCCTAATGCAAGTACATCCTTCTTTACATATGGAGATCACAACTGCACACAGATTCCATGTTTGATCTCACAATAGCCCTGTACAATTGTAGCAAGACTTCTTTATTCTTGTGCTCCAATCCCCTTGCATTAAAGGCCAGCATGCTATTTGCCTTCTTAATTGTGTGCTGTACCTGCATGCTAACTTCCTGTGTTCCTTGTACAAGTATATCCAAGTCTCTTTAAACATCAACACTTAAAAGTTTCACACCTTTAAGAAAATGTTCCACTTTTCTATTCTTATGACCAAAGCGAATATCCTCACATTTCCCCACATTATACTCCATCTGCCACCTTGTTAGCCACTCACTTATCCTGTCTGTATCTCTTTGCAGCCTCTTTGTATCCTCCTCACAGCTTATATTCCGACCTAGCTTTGTATCATCAACAAACTTAAATACACTATTCTGTGTCTTTAAGTCTAAGTCATTAATAGAGATTGTAAATAACTGAGGCTGTTGACAACTATCCTTACTGATCCTTGTGGCACTCGACTAGTTACAGCCTGTTAACTTGAAAATGACCCACTTATCCCTACTCTCTGCTTCCTGTCCACTAACCAGCTCTCTATCCATGCTAATATATCACCCCCAATTCCATGAGCCCTTATCTTGTGTGTTAGCCTTTTGTGTGGCACCTTATCGAATGTCTTTTAGAAATCCAAGTATAATACATCTACTGGTTCCCCATTGTCTACCCTACTAGTAACATCCTCAGAAAACTCAAATAAATTTGTCAAACAGGATTTCCCTTTCATAAAACCATGTTCACTTGTTCTAATAATACTATGCTTTTCTAAGTGCATTGTTAAGACTTGCTTAACAATAGATTCCAACACTTTCCCGATGACTGATGTCAGGCTAACTGGCCTGTAGTTCCCTGTTTTCTCTTTCCCTCCTTTCTTAAACAGTAGTGTTATATTTTCAATCTGCTGGGACCATTCCAGGATCTAGGGAATATTGGAAAATCATAGCCAGCGCACACACTATCTCTGCAGCTATCTCTTTAGAAATGTAGGCCATCAGGTCCTGGGGATTGGTTGGATTTTAGTCCCTTAAGTTTCTCCACTACTTTTTCTTTGTTGACATTAATTACCTTAATTTCCTCACTCTTATCAGCCCATGGTTACCCTCTATTTCTGACATGTAACTTGTGTCTTCTACTGTGAAGATGGACACAAAATATTTGTTCAATGCCTCTCCCATTTTCTTATTCCCCATTATTATTTCTCCTGTCTCTGCTTCTAAGGGACCAATATTTATTTTAGCTACTCTCTTCCTTTTTATATATTTGTAAAAGGTCTTACAATCTGTTTTTATATTCCTGGCTAGTTTACTCTCATATTCTATTTTTTTCTTCCATCATCTTTTTGGTGCCATTTGCTGCTTTCTAAAATACTCCCAATCCTCTGACTTATTACTATTCTTTGCAACATTATAAGCCACTTCTTTTAATCTAATACTATCCTTAACCTCCTTAGCAAGCCACAAATGGATCTTTCTCGCTGTGATTTTGTTTTTCAGTAGAATATATTTTTGTTGAACATTTTGAATTGTTTCTTTAAATGTTTCCCACTGTTTAACATCATAAATTGTAGCCTATTTACCCAATCAACCTTAGCCAGCTGTCCCCTAATACCATGTAATTGGCTTTGTTTAAGTTTAAGATTCTTGATTGTAATTGGAGTGTGTCATTTTTAAACTTAATATGGAATTCAATTGTCTTATGATCACTATTTCCCAGTGGATCTTTTACTATGACATTACTAATTAACCCTGCCTCATTGCACAATACTAGATCTAAAATAGCTTTATCCGGCATTGGTTCCACAACATATTGCTCCAGGAAATCATCACAACAAAATGAAAAATAGAAAATGCTGGAAATACTCAGCAGGTCAGACAGCATCTGTGGAGGGAGAAACAAAGTCAACATTTCAGGTCATGACCTTCCTTAAGAACAGTCATTGACCTGAAATGTTGGCTGGGATTTTCCGGCCCTGTCACGGGCGGGACCCAGCCAGAAGCCCATTGACTTGCGGAGGAAGATCGCGGCGGTGGGCGGGTGTGGAAAATCCTGCCGGTTATCTCTGTTTTTGGCTCTGCAGATGCTTCCAAACCTCCTGAGTACTTCCAGCATTTTCTGTTTTGATTTAAAATTGCCCCTGCAGTGTTTGGTTGAATGCAACATATGTTTGGCCATTTCAGGTAATCTTCATCAAAGACGGTTCTATTTGAAACATGAAGCTTAGTTACACTGGGCAACATTCAGGTTTAAATTGCTGAAAGATTTTCATGACCAGAAATTGGTTTTTGAAGAACTACATGTTTATCTGCTAATCTGTGGTTATTGTACAGCTGCATCCGTGGGTGACAAAGAATGGGACTGACCCTCTTCCACTGGAGGGGGATCATTACAGTATGGTGGAAGTCACCGAAGAGGAGGTGATGAACTCTGTCAAGTTAATCTCCAGCCTCTCGACTGTGGTAAGAAAACCTTCCACTTTTAATATAAAGACAAGGAAAGATTAATGATCTCTCTAGGAGCAAGATGTCAGTGTATCTTACCTCATCCTTACAGTTTATACTTATTAACAGAAAGGTTTCAAATTTCTGTTGCTCTGGCCTTTGACGTCGAATTGTTTACGGATGTATTGTGAATATCTATGCAATGGACCGATGGAAAGTAAATGGAGCTGGGGCTGGCTTGTTGCAGTACCAGCTTCTCCTGGCCAATTCTCCTCTGCCATCCCATTCAAGATGGAGCGGAGAGCATGAGAAAACGAGACCCATCCCACCAGTTAGGCCCCTACTGCTGCCTTTCCACCCTGTCCTGGGGTTCCCTCCCTTCACCATCACCAGGACAGCCGCCGGTGGCACCTCCACTGACCACTGCACTCCTGTGGTGGCTAGGGTGGTGGGGACCAGTTCCCCGGCATCTAACTCAGTTACCTGCACTTCTCAAGGTCACCATGTGGAAGGTAGCAGTGGTCACCTGGAAACTGTGGTACTGGCCCTGAGGTCGCCCAACAGACTCCGAGGATCTTACCAAACTCCTTTCCTTCCAATACGGATCCCAGTTACATTCCAGCCTCAGTCTCTGCTGGTCTTCCCAATCTTCAGGACTCCTCTATGATCAGGACCTTGGGCACCGACGAACTTCCTCTTGGCAGCAGGAGTTCTGCCAGAGGCCCAACTGAACATGTTAGTTAACCCCTGACCCAGAGAAATGAGCTGGAGTTGGGGTGGAGTTGGAAGAGTGGGCAGGAGTTCCACCTTGCTGGAACCCCACTCTGGAGAGAGGAATCCAGCCTCTGCAGCGCCCATACATTGCAAAATATATCTCAGGACAGGTAGGTTCTAGGCTTAGAAACCTGATTCTAAGCAAATCCCTCCTCCCGCTGGCCCTGACAGGAATGGGACAGCTTCAGGTTGGATGCCTGTTTCACACGCAGCCCAGTTTTACAATCCGTTGACTTCCATGAGGTATAAACTCAGGCAGGATATAAAACAGGCGTCCAAACCTGAACCCTTCCAGTCCCTGACCAGCCAGTTCAGTTATAAATGGGGCTCACGTGTGCGTTAAACTATTTCCAACCCATGATTACCAGCGTCAATTCTCTGAGAATGGGAATAATATTTAAAATACAGAATTAAATCATATTTTGGGCTTTTCACAAGTTTGCTCCTTCTAGTTTGGTTTTGTGAGATTTTGCGCAGTCCTCATTTGGAACAGTAACCCAGTGCTGTGGCTTGGATGAGGAGGCAGGTAAACCATGGCCAGAATTTTACCTTTAGCGTGTGAGCGCGCGCCCGACATGCTGGAACATAATATGAAACACGATGACATCAGGCGTGCGTCCCGACGTCACCGCACACTCCCACGATATTTCATTCGCTGCCCGTCCGCCGATAATTGAAAGGCCTAATTAGGTCCATTACGGACCTAATTAACTTGAACTTTATGCTGCCCGTCCAACCTAATGATTGGCAGGCGGGTGAAACGGCAAGCGGCCTTTACATTTTTTAGGAAACCTCATCCACGAGCGGGATGGGGTTTCCTAAAGCTAATATTAATTAAATAAAACCTTTATTTTGAAAATAAAAACATACCCCATCTCATGTGACACAGTTACATGATGCAACATGTTTCATTCAATTATTACTGTCTTTATTAATTCTTTTAAAAATCCTTTCAATCTCCCTGAAGCGGCTCCATGCCTCAGGGAGATTGAAGCACGTATGTGCGAACTACGCGCTAGACCTGACTCTCCCTGCTCCCCCCACCCGCACAGACAGCGCTCAGCGATACCGCTCCAATCCACGCAGGGCGGGCCTTAATTGGCCCACCTGCGTAAAATGGCGGCGCGGAGCTGATCCTGGGTGGCGGTCGGCTTCCCGACCACTCCCGCCGAGCCCGCCCGACGCGGGAAAAATTCAGGCCCATGTTTCCAGACACTCCGGCAGTGTCAGCGTCCACCAGGGGCTGAATTTTACAGGCCCAGTCAAACACGTTTTCTGTGGGACGGGCAGCCTCCACCTTCTTCCCGGCTGCCCCGGCCCAGTCCCACTAATACAGGGGGTGGGTAAGGCACCCACTAGGCCACCTGTCCTTTGGCCAATTGAGGCCCTTAACTGCCCAATTAAGGGCCTCAACCTGCCTCCACTGCCATAAAACACAGGGCAGTGCCAGGCGGGCAAAAGTGAAAAGGCTGTTTTTTTGAAAAGGTAGGAAGGGGAGGGAGTACATCAATTGGTTGGGGGGGATGCCCTTGGGTTGATTGGGAGCGCCCTCAAGATGTCCTGCCCCTTTTGTTCCTCCCCGTCTGGCCTTCAAAACCTGTCCCCCACCCCCTTGCCCCCCTCCCTACGGTGCCCAGTCCATTCCCGCCCTAAAACCCCGGGACCTACCTCACTCCAGACACCATCGATGATCTCTGCGGGCCCTGCTTGCAGTCCCAGCAGCCCCTGCTACTGAGTTCTGGTGCTGCAGGGACCACTAGACCTTGCGGCCAATCAGATTGGCTGGCAGCTCTTGAAGGTGGAACTTCCTCCCACTGAAGGGTGGACGTCCGCCCCTCAACCTGTATAAGATGCCGTCCCACCACCCCCGCCATCATGTTGTCGTTGCGGGCCAGGCTTTTTAAAAGTCGGCCCATTCGAGACCACCGCCAACTCCCTGCAAAATCCAGCCCCAGGAGATGTCTGAGGTTTTCCCTCTCTTCCTGCTCATCCCCTGTGCTCTCATAGCACCAGTGAGCTGAGCCTAGTCACCCATCATTGGCAGTAACTGCAGCTACGTACCCAGGGTGTCTCAGTCCATACTGCGACATTAGAATGTAAAGCTGCCTACAGACCACTCGCCCCCACCCATTTACTGGCTTTATGGTTAAAAACTCTAGACATCAAAAGTTCTCACCTCTCCCGGTAAACCCCTGCTGGGAGTTGGCCTTAAAGTCCTCCTCCAGGCCTGCAGAATCCACGGGGCCTAGTAAGTGGCAGAACCCTCCCCAGTCCCTTACCAAGGTGCTGGCATCAAAGGGCATCGAGCCCCCATGGCAGGGGCTCACTACACAGGCAGAGCTAGGGTGCTGGGCCTCCGTGTTAAGTTCGAGGCCATGAAGTTGAGTGAGACGTCTGCTGGATTCCTGACGGTCTCACAGGAAGTGTCCAGGGCACCATCAGGGTCTGGACTCCTGAAGGTAGCTGGACAATGCTGTATAATGTATTTAAATGCAGCCTCCTTGGAAGGAAAAAAAAGTTCAAAATTGTCAAAACCAATACCATTGACACCAGTACCATGGAATTCCACGTTCAGGTAGATGAGACCAGTTTGGCCAGTACCAGTCATTTCTAAGTTTTACTGTTTTTTCCTCCTGGGGGTAGTTAAGTGCAGCACAAAGTTTTCTCTTGGGGGTGGGGAAGGGGTGGGCACCCAGAACTCATATTAAATGGGAAAGTCATGTTAGATTTCCTGTTTTACAGGTGCAGGTGCCCGGGATTCACTCCTAGTGGCACAAGTGCATACTGCTGCACAGGGAGCCTTGGAGGGCCCTCATCAAATACTGTCAGCTTCAGTGCTGGGGGATCCAGGAGAACGATCTGACTTTGATATTCTTACTGAAGGGATTGAGCTCTGAAGCCATTAGTTGACACTAGCCTCTTTCAGCATATGCAGCTTTATTGAAGCCCAGGGTAGGGCTGTGAGCTATCCTGCCACTGGAAGCCAATTGTCAAATAGCAATATCTGATTCACCATGCCCAACTTGTGACGTGCCACCTCTTTGTTGTAGATTTTGGTGAAGGCCATGTTAAGGAAACGCTCCTTTGGAAACCCATTTGAATTTCAGAGCAGGAAGGAGGGGAGGTCAATGTCGGCACCAGGAAACCTTCTCATGTGAGTGTTCTGTCTTTCAGCCTGTATACTGGTATCAATGAGAGGGGGCCTTGTGGCGCACTGGGTAGCGTCCCTGCCTCTGAGCCAGGAGCTCCAGGTTCAAGTCCCACCCCAGGACTTGATGCCAAGAAAGGTACATTCATAATGTGGCTGAGCAGGTTGAGTAACAACCTGTAAATCCCTCCAACACATACCAATGGCAGATGGTGAGCGTGGGAGAGAAAGTTGGAGCCTCTACCATCACTATCCATTGCTCCAGACTACAACATGCATGAAGCAACTTAGATTCTCTGAGTGAACTGTAACATGTCACCAGCACAGGCATAAATGCTGGTCTGAAATTAGGTATGATGCCTTTTTCTGCTTTGTCATCTTAAGGGGAGGGTCCTAAATCTAATTAAAGATGAGGCAAAGGCAGCAGCATTGAGCCAGTGCTTCTGATGGTACAGTATGGATCTGGGTGGTATTCACATGGACTCATTTACAATGGTTTATCTGTTAGCTTATCTTAGGAACATCAAGGACAGGAGGAGGCCATTCAGTCCCTCGAGCCTGTTCCACTATTCATTCAGTTAATGGATGATCTGTATTCAACTCCATTTACTCATGTTTACTCCTTATCCCTTGATATCCTCACCAACTAGAATCAGTGATGGCTGCAACAGCAGGTAATTCCACACCGGGAATATTGTGGGGAGGTTGAGGGTCGGAGTGAAGGCTGTAGTGATCAAAGGCCTTGGAGATGGGTGATTGGAGTTCGGAGACCTCGGTGGGAGGCCACATGTTGGAACCAGAGACATTGAGTGGGGAAGGTCATCATTGAGGAGGGGGGATAGCAGAGGCTTCACAGACTGGTACCTGGATCCAGGAGGTAGAAGTGAAGGTACATAACTCCTGAATCTACCTCATCCTCTCCTCGATGGAGCTACTGTGTTAGCTGAGACTCGGGAAACCCAGCTGAGAACAGTTAATGTCACCAGACCTACTCAACAATGAGATATGCATTCTCATTCTCATATTTAAAGTTGTAACCCGTCGGTTTGGATCTGATTGCTCCTGCCCACCTTCCAAACTCAGTTAAAGCCAGAATGGGCAAGTGGAAGTGAGTTTGAGTTGAGAAGCAGATTTTTCAGACTCTAACTCTCACACCGGATGCAAACCCGCCTATTTTTTCTTCGGTTAAAATTCAGCCCTATATCCCATAAAATGGTTGACACTGCAGTGCAGTACTGAGGGAATGCTGCACTGTCTTCCAGATAAGATGTTTAATTGAGTCCTTGTTTCCCCTCTTCAGTGGATGTGGAAGATCTGTCACTATTTCGAAGAACAGCAGGGGAGTTATCCCCAATATATTGTTCAACGTGTTACCCATCAACCAACATCACAAAAACAGATTACCTGGTCATTTTCTCATTGCTATTTGTGGGAGCTTGCTGTGCATAAATTGGCTGCACCATTTCCTGCATTACAGTGACTACACTTCAAAAATTACTTAATTGGTTGTAAAGTTGTTTGGGGTGTCCTGAGGATACGAAAGGCACTATATAAATGCAAGTCTTGTTTTCTAAGTACCTATTGTCTTAATGACTCTCACACACATCCTCAGAGTTGTATTGTTGAGAGGAATCTTCCTTCAGACAGCAAATCAGCAGCATTGGATCACTAAGGAACTGTAACTGCTGTTCTACACTGCTTTCTGAGCCACGAGTAGCACGAACATTCATTTTAACAAAAACAAGACATTTCCAGGTGACAGGGAACCCATGTTAAATCCAGCAGAAATAGTCATTGATTGGCTTTTTCTAGGCAAGAAGTCAGTTGTCACCTTAGGTAGAGCCATTCGTTACAGAGTACCAATGAATTCCTTTAAGGAATGCATCTAGAGCAAGTATAGTTCAAACCGTTCACTTATCCTGAGGAACATTTATTCCATCAAGCCTGTTCTGCCATTTAGTTTATCATGACTGATCTATCTCAACTCCATACCTAATGACAATCTATCAAGCTTTGTTACAAATATTCAATTATCCCCCAGCATCCATTGGCCTTTATGTGAAAAGCTCTTCCTGATTTCACTCCTCAATCGCTCTGGTTCTGATCTTAATGTTGTGCCCCCTTGTTCTGGATTCCCCAGCCAAAGAGATTGTTTCTCCAGCCTGGATTTTGACTCTTTGGGATGGTTTAAAATGGATGATAACAAGTTGGCTGCTCACTTTATTTCCCTCCCCATTTTGTTTTCGTGGACTTCAATTCATGATGGGATTTGAATTCTTGTTGTCTGCATTATTAATTAGCCCAGACCACTGGATTACAACCGTACACGACTGATCTTCTCAAATGAGATATAGCGGCTAACTGACACGTGACCAGGCCAGGGAAGATGAGGTGACGTTTTTTATTTTAGTACGTGTGACCTTTATAATCAGGTCAAATGAGACACTGCATCATTTCTCAGGTAAGAAAAAGGAACTGGTGAATCCCTCGCTTTCCAGATGGCAGCAGCAGCTGGAGTCACTGGTCTGTATGAATACCAGTGTCCAAGGTGAACCTGTAATTGTGCAGGGGCCTGTGTTAATGTGGCCCCTCAAACCCCCAACCCTCCCCACCCCCACTGGCTCCACCGATGGGGGAAATCCAGACAAAGGGGCATAACCTTTAAATTCGGGGCAAGCCATTTAGGAGCTGATATTGATCAAAGGTGGAACAATGGGGTTGAAGTGCAGAACAGTTATGATCTGATTGAATGGAGTAACAGGCTCAATGCACTGAAAGCCAACTCCAGTTCCTATGTCCCTTCACAAATACTAAGGCTTGTCAAGTACTCAGGGTAGAGGAACACAGCTGAGTATTTCACGATGCAATCCATCCTGCCTTTCTGCTATCAACGTCAAACCCTCCTCTTACTCTGTCACTCTCTACTCAGTGTAATGCTTGTGCTGCATTTCCTTCTGTCTGAATCAAACCTCATTTATTACCTTCACCAGCTCTTCCATTGCTGCTTCTTTTTATTCATTTGCAAGATGTAAGCGTCACTGGCTGCGCCAGCATTTATTATCCACCCCTAATTGCCCTTGAGAAGGTGGTGGTGAGCTGCCTTCTTGAACCACCGCAGTCCCTGTGGTGTAGGTACACCCACAGTACTGTTAGGGAGGGAGGGAGTTCCAGGATTTTAACCTAGCGACACTGAAGGAACAGCGATATGTTTCCAAGTGAGGATAGTGAGTGGCTTGGAGGGGAACTTCTATATAACTTTTCTCCAATTCCACCCTTTTTCTGTCTCTTGGTAGCCTTGCTACTGAAATGGCTTCAAACACTGGCTAGCCTTGGTGTGTTGGGCTCCAGTAAAGGGAATAGGCCACATTCATAAACATTGAGAATCCTGCTGCCACACCATTCCCTTTCTTAAAGAGGAACAATGGAAGGACTGAACTCTGATTGAGTAAATTAAGGTGGATCTACATGAGGTGAGGAAAAGTGAAACTCTTAGAATATAACCATGTAGCACTGCACCAAAAGAAAGTATTGTCAAAACTCCCTGGAAGAAAGACATGTCAGAAATTCTATTAGTAAGGAAGCACCTCTGCTATTCGCAAGTGAAGGAGCAGCTTTGAGGAAGATTTTGTTAACATTTAAGAGGCTGTGTTCAGGTTCGACCAAGAGGATTCTGACATTAGTGGGTCCTACCTTTGTAAACAGCATCACTTTGACACAGTTTCTTCTCTGATTTCCAATGGCAGTTGCATGGATAGATGACACTGGGGCCAGCTGTATGGATTAGAAGTTCTCTCATTCTATTGGTTAACCAGTGAGGGATAGCTTACAGCCTTAGGTATCGTAAACAATTAAGATGATCACCCAGGGTGGATTGTCCAGTACTTACAGATTCATTCATTCTCTATTACTCTAGGGCTTTGAAGGGACTGGGATTCCAATGTCTGTCATAGTGATATTTGCTCATCAGTCAGGGGGATCAAGCAGATTGAGTGAGTTGCCACATCATTTCTAGTCTCTTATCTTCATGCTGAAAAGGGTCCCTGGTTTGTCCTGTCTTAGATTGTCCTATATTCTTTTCCATATACAATCAAGTTTCTGTTCATAGATGGTGAGGGTTTGTGTTCAGAAGCAGCATTCTGCTTTAGGCACAAGTATTTGAAGAGGGTTTTAGTTATCAAAGGCAGCTTTAAAAGCAGATTTATCTTAAGTCATAAACTTATCGGCAACTTTTCATAAGTTTGTAATAAAGATATAGAATTTAGACCAATATAAAATGAAGCAGGAAATTTATAATGGGCTGTATAACTGTAGGTAAATGTATATAGAAAACCTCTTTCTCAACACATCTTTCCACAATCACAGAGAAGGAATATTATTTTATCCATGCCTTGTTTTTCTTCCTATTTTCCTCGGTTGTTTTGAAAAACAATGAAGACTCCGTTTAAAGTGGCCGAACACAATCTGACCACATTTTTGTTAAATGAACAGCGAAGTTGAGGCTGCGAGTTTTATATACACCTCGTACATTCACTTTATATACACTTTGTATACACCTCGTACATTCACTTTATATACACTTTGTATACACCTCGTACATTCACTTTATATACACTTTGTATACACCTCGTACATTCACTTTATATACACTTTGTACACACCTAGTATATTCACTTTATATACACCTAGTATATTCACTTTATATACACTTTGTATACACCTAGTATATTCACTTTATATACACCTAGTATATTCACTTTATATACACTTTGTATACACCTAGTATATTCACTTTATATACACTTTGTATACACCTAGTATATTCACTTTATATACACCTAGTATATTCACTTTATATACACTTTGTATACACCTAGTATATTCACTTTATATACACTTTGTATACACCTAGTATATTCACTTTATATACACCTAGTATATTCACTTTATATACACTTTGTATACACCTAGTATATTCACTTTATATACACTTTGTATACACCTAGTATATTCACTTTATATATACCTAGTATATTCACTTTATATACACTTTGTATACACCTAGTATATTCACTTTATATATACCTAGTATATTCACTTTATATACACTTTGTATACACCAAGTATATTCACTTTATATACACTTTATATACACCTAGGGAAAAATTTCCCCCCGTTGTGGGGGGACGTGCGGGTGCGGGTGGGCATGCCTCCGATCGGGGGTGCGCTGCTATTTTACATGGGCCAATTGAAGCCTGCCCAGCGTGACGTCCACCAGGAAGCGCTATGCGCTCCCTGTGCAGGTGGTTGGGGGGGTGGATTCCCTCAGCCGGGAGTGCGCTGTTTCACGCATGCGCACGAAAGAGCGCACTCATCTCCCTGAGGCTAAGTGCTGCTTCAGGGAAATTGGCTCGGAATTAAAATTTTTAATAGAAATGATAAAAAAATTTCCCTGACATATATACACCTAGTATAGACACTTTATATACAACTAGTATAGACACTTTATATACACTTTATATACACCTAGTATAGACACTTTATATACACTTTATATACACCTAGCATAGACACTTTATATACACCTAGTATAGACACTTTATAGACACTTTATATACACCTAGTATAGACACTTTATATACACTTTATATACACCTAGTATAGACACTTTTTATACACTTTATATACACTTAGTATAGACACTTTTTATACACTTTATAAATGCCTAGCTTATACACTTTATATACACCTAGTTTATACACGTTATTTACACTTTCTATATACCTAGCATATGTGCTTCATATACACTTTATATACACCTAGTATATGCACTCTATATACACTTTATAAATGCCTAGTATATGCACTTTATATGCACTTTATATACACTAAATATACACCTAGTAATTTCACTTTATTTACACTTGTATATACTAGGTGTATATAAAGGTGTATATAACTTTATATACTATTTATATACACTTTATATACACCTAGTAAATGCACTCTATATACACCCAGTTTATTCACTTTATATACACTTTCTATACACCTAGTATATACACTTATGTACACTTCATATACACCCAGTTTATATACTTTATATACTCTTTATATACACCTAATATATACACTTTATGTACACTTCATATACACCTAGTATATACACTTTATATACACATAGTATATACATGTTATATACTCTTTATATACACCTAATACATTCACCTTTCTATACACCCAGTATACGCACTTTATATACACCTAATACATACACCTTTATATACAGCTAGTATATGCACTATATATACGCCTAGAATATGCACTTTATATACACTTTATATACAGCTAGTACTTACATCTTTATATACATATTATACACAACTAATATATTCACTTTATATACACTTTGTATACACCTAGTATATGCAGTTTATATATACCTAGTATATGCATTGGAGATAATTGCCTATCCTTAATCAGATAGGGGAAATAGTCACAAGGGTAATTTCACTGATCGTGCACTGATTCTTCTTCAGTTGCGGCTGTGCCTGAGCTCACTCTGCAGCACTTTGGATAGTCACTGGCAGCACAGGGAGGCTCATCAACACAGATCTCCTGAGCGTTCATTATCCAGCGTTACTGGCCCTGACCCCAGGAGCTGTCAGCCTGCGATCCTAGTTGTTTTTTGAAGGTTCTGGGCTCTACCAAATCTTTCCTCATCCATGATAGGAATATTTCCACTCAGCCAGGCTTCCTTTTTAACCCATCCCACTAAACTGTTCACTGTTAATTTCTCAATCGATGTGAGAGTCTTTCCTTTTCATGTATTAATGGGATTTTCTTTCCTTTCTCTCTTCTTTTCACTTTGCTGACTGTTGCAGAGACAAGAATTTGTTTCAGAATTACACAAAAAGGCACCCTTCATTAAGGTAACTTCACTGCAGTTGCCTGTTTGTGTGTGTGTGTGTGTGTGTGTACATATGTGTGTGTGTTAGTGTATATATATGTGTGTGAGAGAGTGTGTGAATGCATGTGTACATGTGTGTGAATGTGAGTGTGTGTTTGAGTGAGCGTGGGTGTGTGTGTATGTAAGCATGGGTGGGTGTTGGTGGGTGTGGGTGTGTGAGTCAATAGATTGGTCTTACTGCCTCACTCAAGGTGAATAAATTCAAGTTGTCTAAATGATAAATGGAGTTGCCAAGTCTGACCCCATCAACTAGCTCACTCTGACAACGGGGGAAGCCGGGCCAGTGGGGAAGCCGGCCAATGGAGAAGCCGGCCAATGGGGAAGCCGGCCAATGGGGAAGCCGGGCCAATGGGGAAGCCGGCCAATGGAGAAGCTGGGCCAATGGGGAAGCTGGGCCAATGGGGAAGCCGGGCCACTGGGGAAGCCGGGACAATGGAGAAGCCGGCCAATGCAGTTTAGGAATTAGGAATCTGACATTTCAGGTAGGGGAAATGAACCATTGTGGAGGCAATGGCAGGAATTTAGGATGGTGCTTAGATCCCCCAGGCTTCTGCCCGTTTAGAGATGTGTCTGAAATCCCAATGTGGGTACAGGATGGACACTTCTGTCTGTATTCGCCCCGCCCCCACCACAGCCCAATTCAGGGGAAAGTGTCTTGGGTGTGGTGGTGGGGAGGCTAGCTGAGGAATTACATCCAGCACATAGCCCTTAAGCTCAGCAACACTACACTTGCTCAGATTAGGCTTGGCTTCTGTGGCTTCCAAAGGCCCCACGTATCTGACGGAACAAAAGTAATCAATCCCAGAAGATATTGATTATTTATGAAAGCTGATACTGGTTTCACTGGGGGAATAATTAAAAAATGATTTCCTCTTGGTCCCTTGAGGACCACTGCTTTTGCCCTGTGGAAGCAGAAAGCCATTTCCTCTGATTTCCCTCTGGAAATTAACCCTCAGCTTTAGGTCCCTCTGCTTAGATTCTAAAGGAGTGGGCCACACACTCTCATTATTAAAGCAACACCATCCCTGAGACATGGCCAAAGAGCTGGACAGTCAGTGGCCAAGAGTCTCAGCCTAGCAAGAGCTCAGAAATTGAGGGTCCCTGGGGGTCTAAGAGTTAGAGCAAAATAAATTAGGACATATTCATACTGTGTATAAATTACTAGGCAGTCGTTTATGAAGGGCAGTCGAAGAGGGTTCAGGAGGTAACTGGCTGTACTTTTGGTGAGAGGAGAGACTAAATTCAATCCTTACTCTGCTGGAAATTTGTCAGCGATCGCTGGGTGACCAGCACTGAAAGGCAAGCTTTTAAATAAAGAATAAGCATTGCTGAGGAGCCAGGAGGGACACGAGTGCCTCCCCACTCCACCCAATAATCCAGATTGGCCTCATCCCCATTCCCCCTCCACCCGTCTCCTGGAACTTATCTTAC
Organism: Cetorhinus maximus; assembly: GCF_964194155.1. Lineage (NCBI taxonomy): Eukaryota > Metazoa > Chordata > Chondrichthyes > Lamniformes > Cetorhinidae > Cetorhinus > Cetorhinus maximus. Next base: position 53,124,711 of record NC_135887.1, on the reverse strand, counting down.
GTCCACTGCTGGCAAGGCAAGTGGCCCGAATTTCATTCCGCCTAATGGGCGAGCTGCTTGTGCAGGCCCGACAGGCACAGGCAACTCTTCCAATAGAGGCTCAATTTCAGGCTGGCCTTGGGCCTTACGGTTCAGGCTTATGTAGAGGCCTCAACAAGCCTGTAACTAGAGGCCTATGATTTCCTATCCTGTTGGTATTTATTCTCGTTTCATTTTCTTTTGTACCTCACAGTTACTTGAAGGTTTGAAGTTGAAGTTTCTCTTTTTAAAGGGAATGCTGTCTTTCCTTCTCTATAATTAATGGTTCACTATTGGAACCAAAATTGCACATTATAAGTGAGGCATTTCACACGTATCTCTTGATAGAACTCCTTGTGTTACAAACCATCTAATTTTAGCTAGAAGAATTGGTGCTTTCAGTCATCCAAAAGCCAAGTCACCTGCCATCTCAAATTGTACATATATCACCAGCCAGCTTGGTCAGCAGTGATGCTACCAAGCCACTTTTGCTGATGGGCATTTCCACACCCAGAGTTTATTTCTGCCCTTGCCACCCTCGGTATTTCTTCCAAATGGTGTCCTGCACTGATTGATCAGTTGAGGGAGGTTTGTAGGTGGTAATCAGCAGAAGGTTACTTTGTCCATATTGCTCCCAAAGCCTGTCTACCATCTACAAGGTACAAGTCAGGAGAGTGATGGAATACTCCCCACTTGTCTGTTTGAGTCCAGCTCCAACAAACCCTCAAGAAGCTCAGCACCATCCAGGACAAAGCAGCCCGCTTGATTGGCACCCATCCACTACCTTCAACATTCACTCCCTCCATCACTGCAGGAATTCATATACGAACATACGAAATAGGAACAGAAATAGGTCAGTCGGCCCCTCGAGCCTGCTCCGCCACTCAATAAGATCATGGCTGATCTCCTTGCGTTTCAAATTCCAGATTCCCATCTACCCCTGATAACATTTGATTCCCTTGCCTAACAAGAACCTATCTGCCTCCGCCTTAAAAATATTCAATGACCCTGCCTCCACTGCCTTCCAGGGCAGAGAGTTCCAAAGTCACACAACCCTCTGAGAGAAAAAAATTTTCCTCATCGCTGTCCGAAAAGAGTAAGCCCTAATTTTAAAACTCATCGAGTTTCCATTGACAGCATCTCCCAAATCTGCAACCCCTACCACCCAGAAGGGTAAGGACAGCGGATGCAGGGGAACACCATCACTTCCAACTTCCCTTCCAAGAGCCACACCATCATGACTTGGGAATATATTGCCACTCCTCCATTGTCTTTGGGCCAAAATCCTAGACTGTGGGAGTACCATCACTATATGGACTGCAAACAGTTCAAAAAGGCAGCTCACCACCATCTTCTCAAGGGCAACTAAGGATAGGCTTTAAATGCCAGCCTGCATCCAAAAATGAATATAAAGAGAAACAAAATGGGATGGCTGTAAGATATAGAGAACATCAGATAACACGATGCATTCCCCTCACACCTGCATGTTGCAATGTTACCTCCTGTACTGTAAGACTTTAGCTTAGCAAATTATATGCTAGTCAATACGGAGCTATCAGAGTCTGAGAACACGCAGGCAGCGTTAGTGATAGGAGATTCAATGTCCATTTCGTTAGATAGATTTTTGATTGACAAGGGAGTCAAGGGTTATGGAGGGCAGACAGGAAAGTGGAGTTGAGACCACAATCAGATCAGCCATGACCTGATTGAATGGTGGAGCAGGCTGGAAGGGCCAAATGGCCTCCAAAATCCTATGTTCCTATTTCACTGGAGGTGTTCACAGCTCCAGCAGCTGTCCAGCATGGTGAACATCTCATTAATTAATGGTAGAGCCCGAGTTTGATTATTAACGTTCACATTTTCCCGACTACATTTTAATGATTCTCCTCATTACTCTAGTCTCTTTGTGATCTCCCCCTATCACCACTGCTTGTTGTAGTTTGTAATTGTTCTAGATTTTCCAAACACTGTGGACAGTTTAGGAACGGGTGCGCAGAGGCACGCCTCCGATCGGCGCCCCCAATTGGGGGTGCGCTGCCATTTTAAGTGGGCGGGCCAATTAAGCCCCGCCCAGGGTGACGTCCGCAAGGAAGCGCTTCGCACTCCCTGTGCAGGCGGGGGGGGGGATTCCCTGAGCCGCGAGTGTGCTCTCTCGCGCATGCGCACGAAAGAGCACACTCATCTCCCTGAGGCTAAGTGCTGTCTCAGGGAGATCGGCACTAAATTTAAAAATGCTAACAATAGAAAAAAAATTCCCCTGACATATCCCCTCATGTGACACTGTCACTGAGTTGGGACATGAACATCACTTTCATTAATACTTTTATTAAAAATTTAAAAGCCTACTTGAAACCTCATCCCGCCCGTGGATGAGGTTTCATGCTTTTTCTAATGCCTGCCAGGGCTCCCGGCCTGTCCGCCAATCTTAAGGTTGGACGGGCAGGTCCATTAATTACTTTAATGACTTTGTCAATGGCCTCAATTGGCCATTGACAGGTTGGCGGGTGCACAGCTGATTCTGCTGAGCCCCCGCCCACCTGAAAATTGAAACGGGGTGCGGTGACATCGGGAGTTCCACCCGACGTCACCCAGCGTCATTTTACACGTCGGCGAGTGGGCCCCGCCCCCCCTGCTAGCCGACCGGGAAATCCTGGCCTGTAGATCTGAGAGAACTCATTTATCAAAAGGAAAAGACTTGCATTCAAATAGCGCCTTCACAACCTCAGGATATCCCCAATCGCTCCACAGCCAATGAAATACTATTGAAGTGTAGTCAATGTTGTAATGTAGGAAACGTGGCAGCCAATTTGCACACAGTAAACTCCCACAAACAGCAATGTGATAATGGCCAAATCATCTGCTATAGGGTTGTTCGTGGGATAAAAATTGGCCAGGGCACTGGGAAAACATACCCAGTGTTTTTCATATTGTGCCATGGGATCTTTTACATCCATCTGAGAGGGTAGATGGGACCTTGTTTCGAACAAAAGCACCTCCAACAGCACAGCACTGTTGCCATACTGACACTGATATATTAAAGGCAGTTCATTTTGGTTTGGATTGACCCTCCAATCTCTTTTCTCAAATTTTTCTCTCCAATTTGCAGCCTGTAGCTCCAAAAACGCCTTTCTTGAAATCCAATGTTTTCACTTACTAACCCTGTACTCACAGTATCTAATTGCATTATTATGATCACTGTTTGTTTATCTCTCAATTTTCCAATTAAATTCAGCTTTATCTTGGCCTCCCTTCCAACAGATGGTGTCAAGGGGCAGGCTTGTGTTAACTCCATTTACTCACCCCTATTTAATTATGATAATCAGGATGCCCCGTAATTATCATCCCGATGCCCATTCTGTTACTTCAGATAATTCCATGCTAATTTTCTTCTTGCGAACACTGTTGCTGATCCGTGCAATACCACACTGATCTGATAAAGTGTGTCATACTGCATGGAGTGCTCTTTCAAAACCAGCTGCTTAAGAACAAAGCAGGGAACAACAAATCAAGAGAAAGAGCCAGTGTCCACCCACTATAAACTTGAGGTCATCCAGAACTCTGCTGCCCGTTCCCCCATCGCTCCCTGTGCTCATTGACCTACATTGGCTCCCAGTCTATCAATACCTCGATTTTAAAATTCTCAACCTTGTTTTCAAATTCTGCCGTGGCCTCACCCCTCTCTAGCTGTAACTTCCTCCAGCCCCACAACCCTCAGATATCTCTTCATTCCTCTATTGTTAAAGGCCCCCTAAACCTCACCCCCTCATCCCATACCCCTAGATTCCCCACGCCATCTCCATAACCCCCAGATTCCCAATGCCACATCCATATCCCTTCTTCCCCAGATTCCTCACATCTTCTCCATAAGTTCAGCATTACAAGTTCCTAAGGGGGCTTGACAGGGTGGACTTTAAAAGGATATTTCCCTTTGTGGGAGAGACTAGAAGTAGGGGACATGGTTTAAAAATAAGGCATCTCCTATTTAAGATGGAGATGAGAAGCAATTTTTTCTCTCACGAGGGCCATGAATCTTCAGAATTCTCTTCCCCAGAGAGCGGTGGAGACAGGGTCATTGAGTTAGATAGATTCTTGATTGACAAGGGGGTCAAAGGGTATAGGGGTAGATGGAATGCGGAGTTGAGGCCACAGTCAGATCAGCCATTATCTTCTCAAATGGTGGAGCAGGCTTGAGGGGCCAAATGGCCTACTCCTGTTCCTAATTCATATGTTTGTATGTTCATATGTAAATATGAGGATTAATCTTGTGTCTGAAATGCCCAATGCAAAGCCTCCCTCAATAAGAACACAATTCAGATACTGGACAGGCCGATAATCTTGATCCATACTGATACCCCAGGAAGAGCATGTTTGAAATGTGGGGTGGGCGGATACAGCAGAACATCAGACATAGTAGTGAGCACCTGAAATTGAGAGTCCCTAGTCTTCCTCCACTTCCCTTCAATGCTCCTTGGTGCATGTGCCAGCCCGTGCCTTGCATTGATTTACATCCAGTGGGCCCCTGGGTCACTCCCTTGTCTTTCCACATGGAGAGGTCATCAAGCTGAACCCCCACTCCCCACCAGGAGAATAGGCTGGATAGAGTGGGATGGGGAGAGAGTCACTACTTCACTCCCACCCAAGGCGAGTATCCCACTGGATTTTGAGCTGGCATTCCAAGATTGGAACTCTGGCCTCCACTCGCTGGGGCTGTCTGGAGCGGGGCTGAAGCCCTACATCTTCAGACTCAGAGGTGGGCGTGCTATCACCGACTCCTCCCTTCAACACGGCCAGCTCAAAGTAAAAGAAAAATCAAACCAGAGTGAATGTTATTTGTTCCCAATTGCAGGAAGGCAAGCAGTGGAGATGGAGGAAAGGACATGGAACTGCCAGATGTTTGTGAAGATGAGGCGATTTCCTGAGCGCCCTGGGCATGTGCTTGCTGTATTCGATCTGTTGCACCCTGCTATTTGGCCTGTCTTTGCTCGATTCAAGAAAAATCACCTCCACGTGCAAGTGTCATTCCACACAGCTGTCATGAACCAAAGCTTCTGAGGACACGGACAGAGATTGGGACTGACCAGCAAAGGTCCGACACCAAGGGAGGCAGAGAAATTAAATGGATTCCTGCCTTGCTAATTGTCTTGCCAGGCAAAAACAACACTGGACGGGGTTTGTAAATGGAATGTGTTGTTTTAGAAGATCAATGTGTTCATCATCCAACCAATCCATCTGTCACGTGAGCTTCAGGACGTTGCTGGTTTCTAACACAAATGATCATGTTTAGTACATCAGTGCTGAACAATTCAGTTCAATGGGACTAACAGCTACTTTTGCTGCAGTAATTCTGCAGCCTGGTGTAGATAGACTGTGCAATCAAAGGATGGAGGCATTTCTGTAGTTTGCCTGCTGACACTTTGTGTCAATGGAGTGTCATTAACCTTGTGGTTCTATGTTAGAGAAATGCAGACAGTTCCCTTCATTCCCAGCAGAGTATTGGACTATTGGCAGGGTACTGCTGTGGACTGTGTATATCTCAGAGCTGTGCTAGTACTACTTAACATTCCAAAGATTAGTGTCTCTGAAATCATTCTTCGATTAATAATGTATTATATTAGCAATTTGCCAAGCAAGGATCATGGGTAACAGATGAATGGGCCATAAATAAGTTAGCGTTTTTAATAATTTAGACGGTTCATTGATTCATTCATACTGTTCCTCACCCTTCAATTTACATCCCTTACAGCTACATATCTGCAGAGATAGAAATTCTGCCCTTGACAATCTGCAGCATTGTGGGACCCAGTCAGAGTTCATGGGGTTATGGGGGAAGCCTGTAGTGGTCTGGGACCCTATCTTCAGCCAGTCAGCCTGGAAATGTCAGGCTTGGATGGCCGGACCAGTAAGGGGAGGAGGAGAAGTGGGAGGTACCCGGAGCAGCCTTCTGTAGCAGGAGATGGGTACACCTTAACACATTTGGCAAACCCATCTCCAGACGCCCCTTCATCAACCCCCCCATAGCTATCTGTGAGTGTGGAGGGGGTGGGGAGGGGGGGAGGTTGGAAGCCCTTACCGACATTGCAGAAATTGTCAAACTTTCCAACATGTTGGAACTGGGACAACAACACAAGATATGTAAACAGATTGACCTTGTGTGACCCAGTGAACTCCAATAGAGTCAGCTCCAGAGGTCACCAGTGAGCGGATCCTGGCCTGCACACCAGCATGTGACTCCCCCGCAGATCTCCCCCACAGATTTTTCAGCCCTGTGATTTCTAACACACAAAGTAACATTAGGCTGCATGAAGTCACATAGCATACACAGTTTACAGTCACATAGCACAGTCACACAGTTTAAAGTCATACAACACAGTCGCACAGTTTACAGTCACACAGTTTATAGACACATGCTTTAAAGTCACACAGCATACAGTCACACGGCATACAGTCACACAGTTTATAGTCACACAGCTTATAGTCACACAGTTTACAGCCACACAGCAAACAGTCACAGTTTACAGTCAGCAGCATAGTCACACAGCAAATAGTCACATAGCATACAGTCATGCTGCATGCAGTCACACAGCATACAGTCACACTACATACAGCCACACAGTTTAGTCAGAGCTTGTAGCCACACAGCATACAGTCACACAATTTAGTCACAGTTTACAGTCACACAGTTTACAATCACACAGCATACTGTCACATTTTACAGTCACACAGCAAACAGTCACAGTTTGCAATCACATACTTTATTGTCACACAGTTTACAGTGACAGCATATTATCACACAGCATACAGTCACACTGTAAATAATCACACAATTTACAGTCACACAGCATACAGTTACAAAGTTTACAGTCACAGTTTGCAGTCCCACATCATACAGTCACACTGCATACAGTCACACTGCATACAGTCACACCGTATACAGTCACACCGCATACAGTCACACAGTTTATAGTCACACAGTTTAGTCACAACTTATAGCCACACAGCATACAGTCACACAATTTACAGTCACAGTTTGCAGTCACACATTTTACAATCACACAGCACACTGTCACATTTTACAGTCACACAGCAAACAGTACCAGTTTGCAGTCACACATTTTACAATCACACAGCACACTGTCACATTTTACAGTCACACAGCAAACAGTACCAGTTTGCAGTCACACAGTTTATAGTCACATAGTTTACAGTGACAGCATATTATTGCATAGCATACAGTCACACTGTAAATAATCACACAGTTTACAGTCATACAACATACAGTTACAAAGTTTACAGTCACAGTTTGCAGTCACATATCATACAGTCACATCATACAGTCACACTGCATACAGTCACAGCGCATACAGTCACACAGTTTATGGTCACACAGTTTAGTCACAGCTTATAGCCACACAGCATACAGTCACACAATTTACAGTCAGTTTGCAGTCACACAGTTTACAATCACACAGCATACTGTCACATTTTACAGTCACACAGCAAACAGTCACAGCTCGCAGTCACACAGTTTATAGTCATACAGTTTACAGTGACAGCATGTTATGGCACAGCATACAGTCACACTGTAAATAATCACATAGTTTACAGTCACACAGCATACAGTTACAAAGTTTACAGTCACAGTTTGCAGTCACACATCATACAGTCACACAGTTTATAGTCACACAGCTTGCAGTCACACAGCTTGCAATCACGCAGCTTGCAGTCACACAATTTACAGTCACACACTTCACAGTCACACAGCAACCAGTCACACAGCAACCAGTCATATAGCATAGTCACATAGCATACAGTCACATAGCATACAGTCACACAGCATATAGTCACAGTTTACAGTCACTCAGTTTACGGTCACACAGTTTGCAGTCTCACAACATACAGCCAGGCAGCTTGCAGTAATATGTTTACATTCATACTGCATACTGTCACAGTTTGCAGTCGCACAGCATATAGTAACACACTTTATATTAACACAATTTACAGTCACACAGCATTCAGTCACATGGTATTCAGTCACACAGTATTCAGTCACACAGCATTCAGTCACACAATATTCAGTCACATAGCATTCTGTCACTGAATTTACATTCAAACGGGCACAAATTCTTAAATTGACCATCTAAGTTTCCAATTCTTAAACAAACATTTCCTGATAAAATATTTACTTTAGCCAAGAGAAATTATCCTTATTCATTGTTGCCTGGGTGAGAAATGTGGAATATACAACATTGGGGTTGTAAATATTGAATTTGACAAATTAATTCCATTGTTATAGGTCAGTGATAAGGTCTAGTGATGTATTCTATTGGTCAGTAATATGTGTCTGTGAACGTGTATTTTGACATGTGCTCTGTGCTGTGTTTTAGAGGAATGGTGGATGTGTTTTCTAAAGGTGATTGCAGTATTGTTAGTGGTACTGTACAACCATCTCACTTACTCATGACAGAGGTCCTCTGATACTGCTGGCCCCACATAGGGCAGAAAAGGACAGTACATAGGAATAGGAGGAGGCCATTCATCCCCTTGTTGGGCCACTCAGTTACATCACGGATGATCTGTACTTCAATTCTATTTCCACATCTTTGTTCCATATCCATTGATTGCCCCTTATCCAAAAAAAAACTATTGATCTTGAAAACAGCAATTGATCTCCAGAATCCTAAGTCTTTCGAAGAGAGAGAATTGCAATTCTTCACTACACTTCCTGTGAAAAATACTTCCTGATTTCACTCCTGAATATCCCAGTTTTATTTTTTAACATTATATCCTATTGTTTTAAATCCTCCAACAAGGTCAGAATGTATTTCCTGAGCTTTAATGCCCAAAGCTAAACAGAGTGCTCCAGAGGGGGTCCAACCAAGGCTCTGAACGCTTGAAGCATCACTCTCGCATTTTTGTATTCCAGCCCCTTGAGATATTAGCTAATATTCCATCAGCCTCTTTGATCACTTTTAGTGATGTGTTGACATGGACCCCCAATCCCTTTGCTCCTCCAGACCTCCGATCGTCTCATCCTCTAGAAGATATTCCAATTTTTCTTTCTTGGATTCAAAGTGGATGTCTTCACACTTCCCCACAATGGACTCCATCTGCCATAGTTTTACCCCTTCACTTAATCTGTCTATGTCACTCTGTGTCTCTTTCTTCCATCTACACAAGTTAGTGTCATCTTCAAGCTTGAAGATAAAACTTTCTGTTTCTTTATCCATGTTATTTATTGCTCTGTATTGATTGGTGATAAGGGAAAAATGATACAAGGGTATAACTAATAGCCAGAGGGTCTGTTTAAACCAATCAGGTTCCAATTGATCTGCTGCCCTTTTCGAATGCATTGCTGACCAGTTTAAACCAGGTCAGTTATTAAGGCTGCTTAGTCATTATATGTGGTCAGATTCTCAGCATACCAGACACAAAAGGCAAGCTGCACCTAAAAATCATGCTTGACTTCCCTAGTCAGTGATGATTAATGTTTTGCCAATGTGGGTGTTGAAGAAGGGCTGCCTCCCCACTAAAATAAAGTGTCTGTCAAGGGGCTGCCATGTAACTAACGTCAAGAAGCAATCAGTGGAAATGTCACATCTCCAGCATCCATTATTGATGTTTCATAAATTTCTAAAACTCCTTATTGCATTTTTTGCTTTGCAGATGAAGCTGTCCATAGAAAATCTTCCCCTTTCCTCTAATTAAAGTGAGGGCCGGTATCCCTCTCTGGCTGTCAGTACTTCAGTGAAGTTGAATCCGAGTATAATTGCCATCACCATGAGTTATCTGAATGATACATAGTTCTGTCTAGTAGGTACATGATTATTTTATGACTGCGGCTGCACTGATCATCATCAAGAGTTACAAGTGTCCATTCTGTTGGTTAAAACTACAGGCGAAAGTCATAAGCTGCAATTCTGAGTTTGCAATCTTTAGGACCAGATGGTAGAGCAGAAAGGGGCTGGGGAAAAGCAGCGGCCTGCCCACATGGGAACCAGGCATTAGATCCATTAAGAGTTTTATCACAACTAAGACAAAAGCCACTGCTCCACATATGGACCACTGAGAGGTAGAAATGTCCCCTCACTCTTGCCGGTCTACAGGCTGTTGGCAACCTATCTCGTTACAAGCTGATTCAGTTCTTAGAGAGATGCACAGTATATTTAACTGATTTGCTGTCCAAACATGGAATCTAAGTAAATATCCATTAAGGCGAGGAGAATTTTATCCTGGTTTAACACACAGGTTAAACTACCAGGTACAGTGCAGATTTCCACCTATATGAAACACAGAGACCTACCATAATGCGAATGCCATTCTGTGTGTGACTCACAGCTGTATTGTACAGGCTGAAAACAGCTGGTGAATCTAGGTTAAATAATTAACGTATATCCCATTGAAATGCCACACTAGCTGATGCTAACCATTCAGTAACTGCGCTGGTTTGCATGGCTGGTGAGGCAAGAGGCCAAGTTAACAAGCTTGCTCTCCTCCTGTGATCAGTGGGGCTGAATTGCTGAGGAGAATTTCCCATGGCTGTTTAGTACTCAGAGCATCAACATATCATTCATTGATTGTGCACTGCTAATCTACACCACATTAGCCTGAAATGTTAATGTCAGTGTTTGCTGTGCCTAATGGATTTTGCAATGAATGTGCACTGTAGTAAGTATGTCTTACGCATGATACAATTGTACTTAGTCTGGGGAGAGATGCAAATGTTACATTGTAAATATGTACTAATATAAAGAGGATATTTTTTGCATGCTTTTATATTCTAGAAATAAGATTAAAAAAAAAGAACTTAAGTAAGTTACTCATAATGAGCAATTATGGACTAAACTGATTGGTTAACTGCATGATAAGCAAGATTTTTGTAAAGTTAAGATTCAATAAACCATATTATACAACTGATTCTGCTTAATATCTATATGCACTTGTATTAAGAGAAACAAAAGATTTAATTACCAACAGGATTTGCTCTTCATAAACCTTTCTGTGATAAGGCTGTCCAGTTGAGGAGACTATAATGCGGTGAGCCTATTGTGTTCTGTCAGTTTCTGTTCCCACGACTGTCACTCTCTCTCAATGCCCTGTAGAAAAAGTTTACAAATCACAGAATCTTGCAGCACCGAAAGGAGCCATTCTGCCCATTGTATCAGTTTAGCTTCTTGAAAGTGCTGTCCCATTTAGTCCCACACCCAGCTTTCACCCCATAGCCCAACAAATGAGTTCTCTTCAAATATATATCCAATTGCCTTGTGAACACTTCTATAGAATCTGATTCCACCACCCTTTCAGGTATTGTATTCCAGATGTTACAACCCCAGACTAGATCCCCAATTTTGTTATGATCCCAGACAAACCCTAAAATTTGATTACAATCCACATAGGGCCCAGTAACTTTCTTGTTGTTGAAGCAGGCAAAATTTCAAATCCCAGTTACTTACTAAGGGAACAAAGCCACAAGATTCCACAATTTTAAACAAACAAAGGAAATTTAACTATACAAGAGTCAACAAAGCAAAAAGTGCATACTACCTAACACTCTAACATACAGAATTAACATGAGGTAAACATGAATTAACTAACTGTGTTCGAACATCCCAAAAACTGCAATGAAATGACAGGTGTAACCAAGATAGATCCCATGAATTTTCTCAGCAACCCACCCAGATGTCAGTAATCGCTGTGGGTCACAAAAATTCTTTAAACCTCTGTCTTCCCCACAAGGGGTTTCAGTATCTACCTTTTGAGGATCTTGCCTCTGATTTCCCCCAATAGCCACTCGAACACAGACTGCCCCAATGACTTCTCACCTCCCAGTTGCTCAATCTCTTCTTCCGAGATTGTATCCCACTGTATTCATAAGACTACACTCCAGCATCTAATCATCGGCACAACTCCAGCTCTCTAGTTTGCCCCAACCCACCTTCATGGAGCTAGCATTGAATCACTGACACGATCCCAGCACTCTAGCTGCTCTGAGCAGAATACCACTGCCCCAAGGCCTTTCTGAGCCCCAACTCTCAGCTGCATGGAGCTTCCAACGACTCTCAGGACTTCACTGAGCCCCAACCCCCTCAGCTGCATGTACCTAATGGCAGCCCTTCAGCTGCTGGCCTCCCTCTTCGTCTGCCCCTGACTGACTGACCATTGAACTGATCTGCCCTGTTATTATTTCCCAACATGGTTCCGCCCCCTGTTCTGATGTATCGATGCTTGTTGCATTCTGTATCTTAAATGTTACAATCTCTAGTCAACCAAGGGTCATCCCCTCCTCCTGCCACAGTTGTGAAATTACTGTGGCTTCGCCAATGAAACACAAACAAAAAACCCCAAAAACATAGATTTCATCCCACAGGTCTTAATCCTCTGTGTGAAAGAAGTTCTCTTTCTTTTCTCTCCAGTTCTTTTGCCAATTATTTTAAATCAATTACCTCAGCTTACTGACCCACTTGCCAATGGAAACAATTCTTCTCCATTTCCTCTAACACAACCCCACCAATTTTGACTAATTCTGTTAGATCTCCATTCAACCTCTGCTCGAAGGTGAACAATCCCAGCTCCTCCAATTCCTCCACATTTAAACAAAAATGGCATTTATCTCTCACTTTCCATGACCTCAGCACATCCTAAAGTGCTTTATAGCCAATGAAATGCTTTTTGTAGTGTAGGTGCTGGTGTAATGTGGGAAATTTGACAGCCAGTGTGTGCAGCAGTTCCTTAATACTGACTGGAGTGTCAGCTGAGATTTTTATGCTCAAGTCTCTTGAGTGAGACTTCATCCCACAATCTCCTCCTGCAGAGGCAAGAATGTTACTACTGGATCCAGGGTTGACATTACAGTTAATCCCTGGTCTCTTCCTGGTAAACCGGCTGAGTGCCCACACCAATACCTTGTCATCCTTCCTAAAGTGCGGTGCCCAGAATTGTACACCACACTCCAGCTGAAGCCTAACCAGTGATTTGTGAAGGTTTAGCATGGCTTCTTTGTGTTTGTACTCAATGCCCCTAGTTATGAAACCAAGGTCACACATAAGCTTTCTTAACTGCCTTATCAACATGTCCAACCACCTTTGAAGATTTAAGACATTGCATCCTCCCCTCTTGCACCTTCCTCCAAATAGTTAAATACATTTGAATCTCGAACTAGGGGGCATAGTTACAGAATAAGGGGAAATTCATTTAAAACTGAGATGCGAAGGAATTTCTTCTCTCAGAGGGTAGTGAATGTCTGGAATTCTCTGCCCCAGAGAGTTGTGGAGGCTAGATCACTGAAAGTATTTAAGGAGGAGGTAGATAGATTTTTGAAATATCGGAGAGTTGAGGGCTATGAGGAGCTAGCAAGAAAGAGGAGTTGAGGCCAGGAGCAAATCAGCCATGATCTTATAGAATGGCGGAGCAGGCTTGAGGGGCCGAATGGTCTACTCCTTCTATTTCTTATGTTCTTATGTATTAGTAATGGTTACTATGAACCTATTGGATAGCTGTAAAGATCCAGCTGAGTCATTAATGCCCTTCAAGAACATAAGGGATAGGAGCAGGGGTAGACCATTCGGCCCATCGAGCCTGCTCTGCCATTATATAATCATGGCTGATCTTGGGCTTCAACTACATTTTCCCACCCACTCTCCATATCACTGATTCCCTGAGAGACCAAATATCTGTCTGTGGATGGATGGAGCATCCACAACCTTCTGGGATAGAGAATTCCAAAGATTCACAACCCTCTGAGTGAAGAAATTTCTCCTTTTTTCAGTCTTAATTCATCACCTCCTTATGCTGAGACTAAGGATGGAATCGTCCCGGATTTGTATTTAGTGCGGTAGCGGGTAGGATAAGAACGTTTTACTCGTCGGCTGCAATGGCGGCTATTCACGCCATATTGTCCCAATCCTGCCTCATTAATAATGTTTTCCTGGGAATCATGACATTTTGATGGTGGGTGGGCTCTCATTCGCCTGCCACGCCATCACCTCGCCGCTTCATCACGCCGGGCAACATATTTAAAGTGCAGCTGTGCACACACCTCTCAGTGCTTCCAGACAAGGATTGCTGCATGGAAGACATGGCCTCGAAACTCAAGAAGACTGCAGCCCCGGTTAATGAAGCATCCCTCGAGCGCATTTTGGACGCAGTGGAGGCCTGCCATTATGTCCTCTACCCCAGCTCTGGCTGCAGGATGGGCAGCGGCATTACCAATCCAGCATGGGTGGTGATGGCAGCAGTGGTCAGTGCCAATGCCCTGCAAAAGAGGACAGCAACCCAGTGCTAAAAGAGGATGAATGATCTCCTCTGTTCTGCCAGGGTAAGTCACTCTTCTCATCACTCAACTCACCACTCACATACCTATCACACATCCATAGGGCCCTCACTCACTTTTGGTTCAAGGGACATCACCATTCACTCTCTCACACACACCGTCATTGTCCTCATCCCGTCCATAGGACTATTCACTACCAACACATGCCAGGCATACTTAACATCTGGCCTGGCAGGTGTCCTGCTTACACTTTCTCCATCTCTATTCGTGTGGGACAAGCTGACACACAACAAGAGAGAGAAGTCGCAGACCAGTGGCAGAATGCCTGAAATCAAGATCCTCATGGATTTTGAAAACAGAGGCATCCAGCTGGCCGGCGATGACCGGGACCGGTCCTGTGCTGATGGTGAGGTTGGCGCTGCTCTACCAAGTGAGGGTCGAGCAGTGCAACATCCATCAGACAACCATGCTGTGAGTGATGTGTCCTCTTTCACAGGCCACTGCCATGCACTAATTATCTCCCCTTGCTTTCGCAGGCACATCTGGGAAACAGCTGAGGGAGTCCATGACCCAGGACCTCCAAACAGGCCCTGAAGAAACCTCTGAAGAGGAATATGGAGGTACCCTCCCTGAAGTCCCGTCACTGCGCTCACCCACACCCTCCACCAGCGCAGAGACACACACGCTGGTGGGACGTAGCTTTAGAGTAGCCTCGGGATTACAATCTGGTGAGCACATAGCACAGTCTGATCCACAGCAGGTGGAGGCAGGGACTTCCCAGGTCCCCGGCACTCGGAGGACTGCTGGAGGCCAGAACTTTGCTGAGTCCAAGTCAGATGATGAGCCTCTGGATTCGGTCATGTCACAGTTGCTGGAGCTGCAAAGGCAAGCTCGGGAGCATCAGGAAGGGATGTCCACTGCACTCCTCAGATTGCAAGGCATGATTGAAGAATTCATCCGCCTTCAGGCTGAGGTGATAGTGCCGGCATTGCAATGCATCGAGGTCAACACTGGTAGGATGGCGGATGCCATGGAGACCTTGGTCCAGGACGTCGCTCCTGCACTGCTGCGCGGGCTCAACTCCATCGCTGATGCCATAGTTGGCCTCCAACAGTGTGTACATGAGAGGGGTGCTGGGCAGCTTGATCTCACTCCAACTTCCCCTTCTCCTCAAGGAGTTAGCCTGGGGTCGTCGGGCACCCATAGGGAGGAGGATCAGCAGGTGTTCCCCCCAGGGGCTTCCATCCAGGTGACTCCAGGAGTGACCAGCCCATCCGAATCCCCTCTTTCTGTGACCTCAGCAGCTCCAGCTCCACAGGCCAAGGAGGTGCCACTGACACACAGCAGGATCCCGAAAGCAGGCCAAGGCTCTCCAGGTCTCAGCCCTCCAGTGAATGCCCACCAAGGTCATCACAGACAGGGTGTAGCAGTCAGCAGGCTGCCTTCAGCTCTGATGTGGATATCAGGGGAGCACCAAGATGGCATGGTTAAGAAGGTTAAGAAGATGTCGTTGCACAGCCTGGGCACGGATGTTAATCACTTGTACATAATGTTCACTTTTGTCAATAAACTCTCGACAATGTCTCCCTGCCCATGGCTCCTTGTTCTGATGAGCAGTGTTCTTGTCACTCAGATGTGAAACCCTTCTGCACAAGATAAAGGCAGGTGTCTCAGTCCAGGGCCTCTTCCCTGTGCTTTGTGCAGCCTTCAGACCAAAGTGATGGTCCAGCCTCACACTCCCTGGACACATTACTGATGCCTGCAGCTCGGTGGTGCTGGTCATTGCTGCCAGAATGTAGTGGACAGGCGTCACAGAGTTCCGTCATTCTCTCTGTGCTCTCAGCACCTTTAAGGTGGGGCTGGCCCCCATCTCTTCAGCATCTGTGACCAGTGATACTGTGCTCCAGCTCCTGAAGGACTCAGGTGCTGAAGGCGGACAAAGCATCAGGTGCATTTATAGTGTCATGGCTGTGTCTCTATGATATGACCCTGATCACAGAGCGCAAGCGAGCTGCTCTCAGCCAGACAGGAGTCAGACATTCTCAGAGGCTATGTGAAGATCTGTGGAGTGTCCTCACTGCATGTTGTCATCATCCTCCTGCAATCGAGTGACCATTAGGGCCTCCACTGTGTCTCCATCACAGGAGCCTTATTACAGAGGGTATGTGCACTGCCATACGCCAGACTGGAGTCAAATGTTCACAGATGTGATGTGAGGATCTATGGTGTCACCTCGCTGCACGTCATCATCATCTCCACGAATCTAGCAGCTGTGAGGGCCTCCTGAGTGCGCCTGCCTCATGCAATGGCCTTATCGCTGTCATTGTTGCTTTCGAGGACCCCCTCACCCTCAACCCCGTCAACATCCTCCAGCTCCTCCATCTCCTCCTCAGCCAGCTCGTTTCCCTGTTGGAGCGCCAGGTTGTAAAGGGTGCAGCAGACAACGATGATGTCCTCTGTGGACACCCTCTGTGGACTGTATTGCAGGGCTCCACCTGACTGGTCCAGGCACTGGAACTGCATCTTCAGCATTCCAATGGTTTGCTCCACCAAGTTGTGAGCTGCAGCATGAGCCTCATTATAGCGTCGCTCTGCTGCAGTCTGAGGCCACCGCACAGGTGTCATCAGCCATGGCCTCTGTGGGTAGCTCTTGTCCCCGAGGGGCCAACCCTGCAGCCCCTGTGGACCCTGGAATACTGCAGGGGTCTTTGACTGACTGAGGATGTAGGACTTGTGGACACTCCCTGGAAACCGTGCGCAGACCTATAGGATGCGTTCGTGATGGCCACACACCAGCTCAACATTCAGTGAGTGGAAGCCCTTGTGGTGGACGTAGTTGACCGCTGTTGCCACGGAGATCTGAGCACCACATGAGTGCAGTCGATGGCATCCTGCACCTATGGGAAACCTGAGATCTGGGCAAATCCAATCGCTCCTGCATCCTGGCTGTCCTGGGCCCGGGCGAAATGCACAAAGTTGTGTGCCTTTGCGAATATGGCATCTGTGACCTCATGGATGCATTTGTGTGTGGGGGCTTGTGATATCCCACAGAGGTCACCTGTGGAGCCCTGAAAGGAGCCACTGGCATAAAAATTGACGGTGCAGTCACTTTCACAGCCACTGGCAGTGAATGCCCTCCATGTCCCCGTGGCACCAAATCCTGCAGCAGCTGGCAGATGTGACCGACCACTTTCCTAGACATGCGCAGTCTTCGGCGACACTGGTTCTCGGTCATCTGCAGGGATGAAAGGCGGTGTCTATAGATGCTGGGTCTAGCTAGCCGCTGACCAGTGACAGCTCGCTGTGGCTCTGCAGCGGTGTGTGCATGAGCCCCAGTCGCCCCTTCTTCCTGAGGGTGCTACCCCTCCCTCTGCCCAGCCAGGAGCCTCCATCACTCTCTTCTCCGTTGTCTTCGCTCTCTGTACACCATGAGGCATACGGCTAGTTCACCAGGCTCTATGCTCCTGATGTACTCCTCCTGCAGGGTGAAAGAGAGGGATGAGTGGATTAGCTTGGGTGCTCTCCTGGTTAAGTTTGAAGGCCTATTAATGCTTCCCAGACAGTGCTGGTCCCCACTTGGATGGCCAGAGTTTAGTGTGCTGCATGGCTGCCTGAAACCCCACCCACCTCCGCCCCACTCCACCTGACCGATTGGCAGCAGCTTTGCCCACTGGACTGCATGCTGTGCTCTCAGCTCAGGTGCAGGCATCCTCCTAACCCGTGTTGCAAGGCTGCACAGTTAGCTTGAACTATGGGGGTGACTGGTCCAAACCGGGATGATGACTTTGCAAGGGACTGTGAGCACCTCCACCAGTGACTGCTCCATGGCCAGCTTTAGCAAGGAGATTGTACAATGTGTGCAGTCATCCAACTGTTCTGCAGTCCATTAAAATGCTCATTAGTTTGCAGTCTGTGCCCGAGGGGTGAAAATCTTTGGAGCACTTGGTGGCACTTTGATGCCTCTGCATTGCTTGTGTGGGCATTTAAGCTAGAGACCCAACTCCACGCCTGTCAACGTGGCTGCACCTGAACTGTCATAGCTGCAGAAGAATGGTCACTTTATACAAAATTTCCCTAATAGTGGCCACTTCCCCCCTGACCCCCACTCTGCACATGCTTGTGCACTACCATCAACCGCAGAGCAGCCCTTACCCAAACCCTCCAACTCGCCTCAACCTCAGTGCAGCCCTTACCCATCCCCCCTAACTCACCTCAACCTCAGAGCAGCCCTTACCCATCCCCCCCAACTCACCTCAACCGCAGTGCAGCCCTTACCCATCGCCCCCAACTCGCCTCAACCTCAGTGCAGCCCTTACCCATCCCCCCCAACTCGCCTCAACCTCAGTGCAGCCCTTACCCATTCCCCCCAACTCGTCTCAACCTCAGTGCAGCCCTTGCCCTTCCCCCCAACTCGTCTCAACCTCAGGGCAGCCCTTGCCCTGGCACCGCACTGTCAGCCAGCCAGGAAAAAGCAACTTGCCTGTGCCCACGCCTGAGTGGGCGGTGCCTCAACCTTGAAGTCCAACATGCGACCCTCGCAAGTGCTGCGCAATGTTACTGTGCACTCACCTCCGAGTTCCCCTCAGAATGCAGCTCACCAGGTGCTGTTAAATGCTGTTGTGAACACGCTGATGTGATCGGATGATCCAGCGGGGGGTGGGGATGATTCCAGCGGGCTGGGCTTATAATGATATGCAGATTCCTGATGTCCAACGGTGGGAAATGCGGCCCGCTATCGATGGACAGAGCGGACGATTGCAAACTGGTTTCACGGCTTCGTGAAACCGATTTTTGGCCTTCTCGCCATATTGTCCACTCACGCCACAAAACACACCTGATGCCAATGAGCAAGGAAAATTGCTCCCTAAGTCCCGTGTAAGGGGGTGAGAGGTTATCGGGGGTAGGCAGGAATGTGTGGTTGAGGTTACAATCAGATCAGCCACAATCTTATTGAATGGCGGAGCAGGCTCGAGGGGCTGAGTGGCCAACTCCTGCTCCTAATTCGCATGTTGTATCTTCTAGATTCCCTAGCTAGGGGACACAACATCTCAGTATCTACCTTTTAGGGAAGGAAATCTGCCATCCTTGCCTGGTCTGGCCTACATGTGACTCCAGACCCACAGCAATGTGGTTGACTCCTAATTGCCCTCTCAAATGGCCTAGCAAGACACTCAGTTCTCAATACAAAATGTTACATTAAAGAAGTGGACAGGCCATTTGGCATCAGCTTAGGCATTGGATTCGCATAGGACAAATCCAATCCGGCCAATTATAACCACATCAGTCTACTCTCGCTCATCAATAAAGTTATGGAAGGCGCCATTGACAGCACTATCAAGTTGCACTTACTCAGCAATAACTGATGCTCAGTGCTCAGCTCCAGATCTCACCATCCCTTGATCCAAACATGGACAAAAGAGAGGTGAGGTGAGAGTGACTGCCCCTGACATCAAAAGCAGCATTTGACCGAGTGTGGCATCAAGGAGCCTAGGCAAAACCAGAGTGAATGGGAATCAGGGGAAAATTCACCACTGGTTGGAGTCATACCTCGCACAAAGCAAGGTGGTTGTGGTTGTTGAAGATCAATCATCTCAGCCCCAGAACATCACTGCAGATTTCCCCCGGCTAGTGTCCTAGGCCCAACCATCTTCAGCTGCTTCATCAATGACCTTCCTTTCATCATAAGTCAAAATGTTTACTGATGATTGCACTGTGCTCAGTAATTTCGCATCTCCACAGGTGTTTATTTTTGTTCTTTCATGGGATATGGGCTTCGCTGGCTGGGCCACCATTTATTTTCCATCCCTAGTTGCCGTTGAGAAGGTGGTGGTGAGCCGCCCTCTTGAACCGCTGCAGTCCCTGTGGCGTAGATACACTCACAGTGCTGTTAGGGAGGGAGTTCCAGGATTTTGACCCAGTGACAGTGAAGGAACGGCGATATATTTCCAAGTCAGGATAGTGAGTGACTTGGAGGGGAACTTCCAGGTGTTGGTGTTCCCATGTGTCTGCTGCCCTTGTCCTTCTAGATGGTAGTGGTCGTGGGTTTGGAAGGTGCTGTCAACGAAACCTTGGTGAGTTGCTGCAGTGCGTCTTGTAGATGGTACACACTGCTGCCACTGTGCATCAACGGTGGAGGGAATGTTGAAGGTGGTGGATGGGGTGCTAATAAAGTGGGCTGTTTTGTTCTGGATGATGTCGAGCTTCTTGAGAATTGTTGGAGCTACACTCATCCAGGCAAGTGGAGAATATTCCATCACAATCCTGACTTGAGCCTTATAGATTGTGGACAGGCTTTGGGGAGTCAGGAAGTGAGTTACCGCAGGATTCCTAGCCTCTGACCTGCTCTTTTGGCCACAGTATTTATATGGCTAGTCCAGTTCAGTTTCTGGTCAATGGTAACCCTCAGGATATTGATAGCGGGAGAATCAATGATGGTAATGCCATTGAGTGGGAGGAGGAGATGGGTAGATTCTCTCTTGTTGGAAATGATCATTGCCTGGCACTTGTGAGGTACAAATGTTACTTGCCACTTAGCCCAAACGTTAATATTTTCCAGATCTCACTGAATATGGGCACAAATTACTTCAGTATCTGTGGAGTTTCAACTTTCAACACCCTTGGGAGTTACCATTGACCAGAAGCTGAACTGCACCCGCCCCATAAATACTGTGGCTACAAGAGCAGGTCAGAAGATGGTCATTCTGTGGCAAGTAACTCACCTCTTGACTCCCCAAAGCCTGTCCACCACAAGGCACAAGTCAGGAGTGTGGTGGAATACTCCCCACTTGCCTGGATGAGTGCAGCTCCAACAACACTCAAGAAGCTCAACACCATCCAGGACAATCCTGGAACTCCACCCTTAAGAGCACTGTGGGCTTACCTACACCACATGTACTGCAGTTCAAGAAAGCGATTCACCAACGTGGGTAATTAGGGACGGGTAATAAATGTTGGCCTTTCCAGTGATGCCCACATCCCATGAATAAATAAAGAAAATTCAATTGGATTTCAGGACAGAGTTAAGTGGATGCAGACTCATGTAGAAATACACAGTGCAGCTGATTCTGCATCGTTGAGTGAATTGGGGGTTTAATCAATTATAATATGTCAGGACTGTCAAGACTTGCTGCTAATGGTGTTGAAACAGAGCTGGCTGAGTTGACAGCTCTGTGAACTCAGCAATTCATGCACATTGCATATTAACTGCACAATTCAAGGTTTGACATTACCTACAAACCTCTCTCAGGCCTTGAGTGTTTATAAGCTTTTTATTTTCTGGCAACGGCTTGTCAGACAGTACCTATTTACTTTCAAAACCACAATAGAGTCAAGCAAATGCGTTTGAATCTTGTCTTTCCATTGAGACTCTTTCATTTGGGATGATCTGTCAGACAGATGAGGAGAGTTGAGTGTGCATCAATATCTCCTAGTCCTGGATTCTCACTTTCACCCAAACATTTATCATAGAAACATAGAAACATAGAAAATAGGAGCACGAGTAGGCCATTCGGCCCTTCAAGGCTGCTCCGCCATTCATCATGATCATGGCTGATCATCCAACTCAATAGCCTGCTCCTGCTTTCTCCCCATATCCTTTGATCCCTTTCGCCCCAAGAGCTATATCAAACTCCTTCTTGAAAACATACAATGTTTTGGCCTCAACTACTTTCTGTGGTAGCGAATTCCAAGGGTGAAGAAATTTCTCCTCATCTCTGTCCTAAATGCTCTACCCCATATCCTTAGACTGTGCTCAAAATCTTCTCCAGGAATTTGACCTAATTAAGCCAATGGGCATTTGAGAAGAGCATAAAAGATTAGATTATCCAATTGGGGGAGTCCCAAATTTGGTAGCTATGGCAGGGTTGAACCCACCTGTCAGTGGACACTGATATTGAAGGATCTTTGGGAAGTGGTTTATCTGTGTGTTGCTTTTAATTTGTTCTTGAGATGTAGGTAGTATTGATAAAGCTGGCATCTCTTACCATCCCTAGTTACCACTTGAGAAGGTGGTGATGAGCCCTCTCTCTGTGAATCACTGAAGTTCTTGTGATGATGTGCCCACAATGCTTCAAGGTAAGGAATTCCAGATTTTAAACTCAGTATTGACGAAGGGACGGTAAATATCCAATTTAGCAGCAATAGCAGTGTTGGTACCAATTTTCTCACAGTAGTTTATGCCACTGCTTCATTAGGGGAAGGGAAAGGAAATTAGAAAACTACCTAATGCCAGGATAGATAGGTTTTTGTGGGTGAAGGGCATCAAAGGATAGTGAGCAAAGGTGGGCTAATGGAATGAACGTACAGATTAATTTTGATCGAACTGAATGGTGAAACATGCCGAGGGGATGAATGGCCTTCGCCTGTGTCTATGTTCCCACCCATCACATGGAACAGTACGGAACACTAAAAGAGAAAGGGTCATAACTTCCAACGAGCATCAGAAAGTGCTGACCCGCAGGAATTAGAAGAATTAAATGCATACCTAGCTGGTCTTGAAAATTATGTCGACCCTTTCGATCGCCGGAGCTGGGGTAGGGAGCCCCAAGGCCCATGGGGGTTAGGGGGATCGGAAGTCAGCAGGGTGGGTGTGTTAGAGGTCAGTGGTGGGGGGGGGGGGGTCCCATGGTGCCGGGGGGGGAGGGTGGTCGGGTGTACGGGGGTAGTCCCGTGGAGTCAGTCTGGGTTTTTACAATAGTTACACATGAGTAACTATTGGTGTAACCCTGGCAGAACCATCCAAAGTTTATGATTTAAACCACATTTTGGGATGGTTTCCAGTGCAGGGCAGTTGTCCAGAGGAACTGTGCACTTCTGGGAAATTGCTGTGCAAACCCTTACTTGAGAACCTCCCAGAGGGACTCCCCAGCACATCTTTGGGGTACTCCTCAAACCTGACACCGGGGAACTCGGAGGTTACGGCCCAGAATATTCATTAGTGTTTTAAATGAAAACTTCTCTTAATTTTTACAGTTTCAGGGAGATTTAACTTTAAGTAAACCGGTACAACTGGCCAGACAGACCGAAGAGCAGAGGCAGAATAGAGTCTTCCTATGGGATGCGAGGGAAATCCCACAGGAACACCCCGTTGAAGTCGTCCAGTTTGTGGGTTGTAAAGCCGAAGGTCTAGTGAGGCAGCAACCAGGGAAACGCCCTGATAAAGTGCCGACCGCCATTTTCCAATGTCACCAAGGTGACGGGAAGAAGGTCCATGGATGGGAAGAAAGCCCTGCCCGAATTGCACAGTGCCGTGGGTATGGCAAGCTAGACTATTTTAAAGTGCTCCGCCATTCCAGGAGATCAGTATTTACCAGACAGAAGGAGAAATCTGTTGAAGAAAACTCCATTCAAGAAATTCAGACCCTGACGACCAGGAGAACACCTTCCGAGGACAAGTAAAGGAAAATAAAAACCAATATAAATCAATGGACGTCGTAGTGAATTCAAATTGGACACAGGAGCTGGAGTCTCTGTTTATCTGACAGAGTTTCATGGCTGAACAAAATATCTCTGCAACCTTCCTCTGTTCAATTCCAAGGTCCAGGAGGGATGAAGCTAAATGTTAAAGGTCAGCTTGATGCAACACTAAAAAACAAAGATAGGAAAATTCCTGTAACATTATACATTATTCAGAATCAAAAAAGCTCTTTATTGAGCAGAAAAGCCTGTATAGCTCTGAACTTGCTCATTAATGTTAATGAAGTCAACAAGCAAGAGGAAAAACCCTTCATTGAGAAAGTTGAAGCCTTCATGACCTTAACTACTCAATACATTCCAGCAACAGAGCAGAAGTTGCAAGTATTTCATGAGGCTCAAAAGCAAGGTGAAGAGTGCACCCAGACTCGCACATACTGCCTGGAACAGATAACCACAGTGCATTCCAAGCAACCCCGTCTTGAGGCAACATTTTGAAGAACAACACCACATTAGCATTGTAGATGGCCTCCTGGTATACGATGAACGATTGGTGGTACCAGCTCTCCACCTGGATGTTCTCCAGCAAATTCACCAAGGACATCATGGTATTACCAAGTGTTAAGCCAGTGCACAACAGTCCATATGGTGGCCAGGTATCTCACACTCTATCAAAGAGATGGTCCCATCTGCGCCATTCACAGGCAGAAGCAGAAAGAGCCTCCTCCTTCCATCCCAGGCCTTGGGAATGCCTCAATATGGATTTGTTTGAATTCAAAGGGAAAGTATTCCCCATAGTAGTAGACTATTATTCCCACTGGGTAGAAGTGTAAAAGCTACATGTCCTCACCTCGGAAGGTGTGATTCCCTCCCCGAGCAGGCTGTTCAGCACACACAGCATTCCTGACATTGTCGTCTCTGACAATGGGTCACAATTTGCCAACGAGTGTTTCCAATCCTTCACAGCATCACATGGATTTGTCCACGTCACAGGTTCGTTGAAGTACTCTCAGTCTAACGGTGAGGCTGAGAGAGGAGTACACTCTATAAAAGATCTAATAAGGAAGAATGATTTGCTTTGCTTAGTTATCACTTTACACAGGGTGTGAGCTTCTGATGGGCCGCAGGCTAAGAACCCAACCTCCTTTCCTGCCCCACACATTAACACCAAATGTCACAGTAGAAGACAATGGTCGGATTAGAAAAAGGGAAGAAACTTACAGAGCAAGTCAAGCCCATACTCTTAACCAAAGACACACGGGTCACGACTTTCCCACTCTCTAAAGGGGAGAGATGGTGTGGATTAGAGACAAGCAGTGTGAAGGTACTGTAATAGAGAGGCTACAGCAACCAAGATTGTATCTGGTCCAGGCAGAGTCAGACATCATTTGAAGGAAACAGCTGCCCTGATTGCAATGGACAGAAAACCATCAGCAGGATGGGCTGCATACCCTGACCCTCAGAAGAATGTCACACCTACAGAACCAGAATTGAGGGAAACCAGGTATGATAGCTCCCAGGGAACTGACTTTGAATCAAATGGATTCCCAACTACCTCATAAGGAACTCTGCACTCATTCAGGAAGACTGATGAAAGCACCAAGGAGCACATCCCTTTAAAAGCAGAGACTTTGGCGGGGAGGTGTAGGAGCATGTGGATATAATAGTAATGAGGATAAAGACTCAGGGGAGATATAGAGTCTTAGTGACTGTGTTAAACCAGCCATCCTCAACCTTCTTGACCTCACAACAGGCTTTGATGTGTGTAGCCACACCATCCTCCTCCAAACTTCTCCTCCCATTTCAGTGAGTCATCACTGATTCCACTCTTGTCTGCCCAATTGTAGCCAAGACACCTCCAGTATTGCCTTCTCTTCCCTCCTGCATCTTTAGTTTGCTAATTGACTAACAGAAGGCCTAACTGCTTTAGATTCCGGCCCAGGACCCAGGAGATAGGTTTGTTCTGTCCCTCCTGTGCCTCAAATTAGAAAGCTAAGAAGATTAAAATCGGCACCTGTTGGTGTGGAATTTACAATGATTACTGCCCTAGATAGTTAGGAAAAGAACTGCCATATACAAAAATTGATAATAGCATCGTTTTAGTATGAGCTACCAGCTTTTTAATTAGTTTCTACGAACCATGAGCTAGCAACATAACAATTGTAAGAATCCCTGTTATGCTGCTGTTATTCATTTGTTTTATTACTGGATAATACATTTGTTTGGCAGTTAAAGCTCAGAACAAGATCTACCGTGATGATTTTCTGCTGCTTTGAGCAATAAGCAGCATCTGTGCAGAATGGAATGGGACCAGAAATCAAAGTAGTCTGACAGAAAAAAAAGATTCACAGCTTGTTATTCTAGGCACGTCCCCTGCCATTTTCCCTTGAGATCAGGACAAGTGAATACACTGTCTGATATATGAGATAGGAGGGGAAAACATAATGCAGAAACCAAAAATCTTTAGCATGAAAGAACACCAATCAGAATTTAAATTAGCTATGTTGCCAGCTGTGTTCAAAGGGTTAATTTTTTATATTTAAAGTTGTCTCTATTTGAATTGAAAATTATTTTATCCAACATGGCAGCGAAAGTGAAAGGTAAGAGGTCGCATATATATAGGATCAAATCATACCTTCACAATATGTTTCATGGACAGTGAGTTATGTGCAACACATGGTCATGGAGCTAACTCACTACCTTGGCATTAATGGCAATGTGCTCAAACCAACTGAGTTAACCAGTCCTTCATTATAATGTAAGGGGTTAATAGATGGGATATGCTAATGTATGAAGTAGATGATGGTGTACCACTGATATCAGTCAGTCATGTGTTAGACTCTCAAGAAAGAGAGAGGTTGGAACTATGCCTAGGAGCAATGTGCCTACTCTGTAATATGTTCAGATGTAGTACCAATAAAAGGGTATTCAGCAGATACCAGAGTATGTCTACAGTCTACTAACCAAGTCCCACGCCCAGAGCCCAAGAAAGAAGGACCATCTCAGAATATTCATGATACAACATGTTCCCTGACCTAGAATACAAACCTGGATATGGTGGTGAAAACACTGAATCCTAACTATTCGACCATCAGGGAATCACTCTCGTGTAAAGACTGAGCCTAACACATTCTTACAGGCTGCCACATTGAGAGGTTGCTATGGACACTACACCCATACCTGCTTGTTTGGTACCCAATCCACCCCCCCCTCCAAGAATCTCACCTGAAGGAAATCATCATTAAATCCCTCAGTACTGTGCAAGAGTGTTGGCCATATTATATGCCTAAGTCTCTGGAGTGGGGCTTGAACCACAACCCTCTGACTCAAGCGAGAGTGTTACCACTGAACTTTGGCTGGACAGTATATAATAAAGTATAAGGCCTCTAATGTTGAAATTTTAATTACACATCAGGTCACAATCTTTTGAAAAAGCCTAATCCAATCATTTATAGGATATCTAGTAGCCTTGCTAAAGTTTGAATAATGTTTCCATAGAGAAAGCTACAGATGCAATTAAGATAATGCCCTTAGTCCAATTCACTTTAATCAATCCCTTCAGGATAACCTGGTTAAGAGGGATTGATACACATGCAATGAGTAATGGTTCTCATCACATTGGTCACCAGCAATATTTCATGTTCATGGATTCCAGAAAATAGCAATAAAACTCTATCTGCTCAAAGCTGGGCAACTCATAGAGCTTATCTCAAACATTAATGCTCTCTTACTGCAAGGGATTTGAAAAGGCAATTTATTGAAAGTCAGATAACCATATTTCTGCTGTTCTTTCTCTCTCTCTCTCTTTTGATAACTGATAAAGTACAGCTGGACAGATAAGCCATAGATATTTTCTGGTTCCTGAACTGTAGACAAGACAATATTTATTGTCCATTCCTCACTGCCCAAGCTGCATTCAAATGAAGGGATAAAGGAGAACTTGCATTTATATAGCACCTTCAATCAATGATATCAATGGTTTGGTTGAGTGGCTGGAAAAGTGGCAGATGGAATTCATTCCAGAGGAGTGTGAGATAATGCATTTTGGGAGGGCAAACAAAGCAAGGGAGTACACAATAAATGGGAGAATATTGAGAGGGGTAGAGGAAGTGAGAGATTTTGGAGTGTATGTCCACAGGTCCCTGGAGGTGGCAGGACAGTTGGATAAGGTGGTAAAGAAGGCATGTGGAATGCTTTCCTTTATTGGGCGAGGTATAGAATACAAAAGCAGGGATGTAATGATGGAAGTGTATAAAACACTGGTTAGGCCACAGCTGGAATTTTGTGCACAGTTCACATTACAGGAAGGACATAATTACTCTGGAGAGAGTACAGAGGAGATTTACATGAATGTTGCCAGTGCTTGAAAATTGCAACTATGAACAAAGATTAGATAGGTGTTGTTTTCCTTGGAACTGAGGAGGCTGAGGGGTGACCTGATTGAGGTGTACAAGATTATGAGGGGCCTAGGTAGAGTAGACAGGGATGCTCTGTTTCACCTCGCAGAGAGGGCAATTACCAGGGGCACAGATTTAAGGTGATTGGTGGAAGGATTAGAGGGGACATGAGGACAAGTTTCTTCACCCAGAGGGTGGTAGGTGCCTGGAATTCACTGCCTGGTTTGGTGGTTGAGGCTGAGACACTCAACTCATGCAAATGTCACCCGGATCTGCATCTGAAGCGCTGTAACCTGCAAGGCTACAGACCAGGTGCTGGAAGGTGGGATTAGAATGCACAGCTAGTTTTTTATTTTTTATTTTTCACAATGGGCTGAAGGACTCTTTCTGTAACTTTTCTATGGTTTTATGGTTCTACCTTTCACAACCTCAAGATGTCCCAAAGCACTGTATTGCCAATGAAGTTCTTTGAAGTGTAGTCATCATTGTAATATTGAAGACGCAGCAATCAATCTGTGCACAGCAAGATTCCACAAATAACAATGTGATAATGACCAAATAATCTGTTTTTACCAATGTTGTGTGAGAGATAAATATTGGCCAGAACACTGGGGTGCTCCTTTACTCTTTTTCAAAATAGTGACACAGAATCTTTTACTCTGAAGAAGAGTCATACGGACTCGAAACGTTAACTCTGTTTCTCTCTCCACAGATGCTGTCAGACCTGCTGAGTTTTTCCAGCATTTTCTGTTCTTATTTCAAATTCTTTTGCCTCCACCTTAGGAGGGCAAACAGGGCCAGTTCTGTTGAAGGGTCATGAGGACTCGAAACGTCGACTCTTTTCTTCTCCGCCGATGCTGCCAGACCTGCTGAGTTTTTCCAGATAATTCTGTTTTTGTTTTCCACGTTTTAATGCCTAATTTGAAAGACGACACCTGCAACAGTGCAGCACTCTGTCAATACCTCACTGGCGTGTCAATCCCGAGATTTCATGCTCGTGTGCCTGGGATGAGACAAGATCTCACGATACAATGCAGGACTTCAAGTAGGAGGTAGCAGTTTCCCCTTCCTGAAAGACATCGGTGTGGTAAAGTGGAGTACCATGTACCTTTAAGAGAATGCAAGTGGACTAAGCATATGACAGTACTGACCAAACAATGTACAGCGCGGGCTGTTGGTTAACTGTAAGTCTAGAGCTGGAGCTGGTTGTGGGAGCACGCAAGGATTTAGTGCTCTGCCTTATGGTGCAATAAGCAATCACAGTTTGTTCTTATATTGGTTCTTCTCCGTTATTGATAGCAAGCATCAACTAACAGGTGTGTATGAAGATGTGCAATTCGAGTTTACTCGACTAGTGAACTCATAGACTCAAGACATAAAACTGGCGACGAGAATTAAACTAGCAAAATTGTAAGACCCATGAGTGAGAATCCACAAGACAGGTGAGCAAAACATTAGAAAGAGAATCTGTACTTAAGTTGTCAAATAGGCGGCAATCAGAGCAGAAAGCAGTGCTGCAGTCTTAACTTTGAGAAAAAAACCCTGCAGAACCGTGATCATGGGGATTCCACCAAAACTCAAAAGGAGCGCGAAACCCAGCTCAGAAAAGCCGACAGCTGCGGAGACGGAGTTAAAAAAAGCAGTGACTGCTTTTAACGCGGCAATACATTTAAAGGCGTACATGCAAGAAAAATGGCTATGGACAGAAAATTATAAGAGAACCCAGAGAGAGGGCAGCTCTGCAGAAGGCAAAACACGAATCGATCGACGGCAATCAAGAAAACCACAGTAAACCTAACACCTGAATTCACCATTAACTGGGAAGCCTATCAGAAGCGCAGTCCCCTTGCAGTCGTTCACGATGCCGCAGTTCGGACGTGTCAATCCATTCAACCCCATTTCAGATGACTGGTCTCAGTATGTCGAAGGCCTAGCATTCCTTTTTATCACTAACGACATCGCAGGGGAGGAAAAGAAAAGGGCAATTCTTTTGCCCTCATGTGGGAGCAAAATGTAGGGGCTGATCCGCAGCCTCACGTCACCTAATACCCCCAACTCAAAGACTTTCGACGAGTTAATAAAAATTATACAAAACCACCTGAGACCACAGCCCTCAGTCACTTTGCAGCACCTCAAATTCAATTCAAGTAATAGGCTTCCAGAGGAGACAATAGCTGACTATGTGGCCGTTTTAAAGGCATTAACTGAGCATTGCGAATTCGGAACGTCCATTAGTGATATGTTGAGAGACTGACTGATCTGCGGGATTGGAGATGATGCTATTCAAAGGCGTTTGCTAGCCAAACTAATATAGACTTCAATAAGGCATTAGAATTTGCCACAGCCATGGAGAGTGCTGTTAGAAATTCAGAAGTTATAAAAGATGCACAAAATGGCGCCGTCCATCTGGTAGGGCGGGACATAGAAACATAGAAACATAGAAACTAGGAACAGAAGTAGGCCATTCGGCCCTTCAAGCCTGCTCTGCCATTCATTATGATCATGTTTGATCATCCAACTCAATAGCCTGCTCCTGCTTTCTCCCCATATCCTTTGATCCCTTTCGCCCCAAAAGCTATATCAAACTCCTTCTTGAAAACATACAATGTTTTGGTCTCAACTACTTTCTGTGGTAACGAATTCCACAGGCTCACCACTCTCTGGGTGAAGAAATTTCTTCTCATCTCAGTCCTAAATGGTCTACCCCATATCGCAGACTGTGACCCCTGGTTCTGGACTCCCCCACCATCGGGAACATCCTTCCTGCATCTACCCTGTCTAGTCCTGTTAGAATTTTATAGGTTTCTATGAGATCCCCCCTCATTCTTCTGAACTCCAGTGAATATAATCCTAATCGACTCAATCGCTTCTCATATGTCAGTCCCGCCATCCCAGGAATCAGTCAGGTAAACCTTCGCTGCACTCCCTCTATAGCAAGTACATCCTTCCTCAGATAAGGAGACCAAAACTGCACACAATATTCCAGGTGTGGTCTCACCAAGGCCCTGTACAATTGCAGCAAGACATCCCTTGGTGAGGAACCTTGGTGAGGCCACAGCTGGAGTACTGTGTGCAGCTCTGGTCGCCACATTATAGGAAGGATGTGATTGCACTGGAGGGGGTGCAGAGGAGATTCTCCAGGATGTTACCTGGGATGAAACATTTAAGTTATGAAGAGAGGTTGGATAGACTTGGGTTGTTTTCGTTGGAGCAGAGAAGACTGAGGGGCGACCTGATCGAGGTGTACAAGATTATGAGGGGCATGGACAGGGTGGATAGGGAGCAGCTGTTCCCCTTAGTTGAAGGGTCAGTCACAAGGGGGCACAAGTTCAAGGTGAGGGGCAGGAGGTTTAGGGGGGATGTGAGGAAAAACGTTTTTACCCAGAAGGTGGTGACGGTCTGGAATGCACAGCCTGGGAGGGTGGTGGAGGCGGGTTGCCTCACATCCTTTAAAAAGGGCCTGAATGAGCACTTGGCACCTCATAACATTCAAGGCTAAGGGCCAAGTGCTGGTAAATGGGATTAGGTAGGTAGGTCAGGTGTTTCTCATGTGTCGGTGCAGACTCAATGGGCCGAAGGGCCTCTTCTAAACTGTGATTCTGTGATCCCTGTTCCTGTACTCGAATCCCCAGGCTATGAAGGCCAACATACCATTTGCCTTCTTTAGTGCAGACCGGTAACAAAAGGCGTGAAAACATCAGACCCCACAGAAAGGCGGGAAACGCCCCTATGTACAGATCAGTAAAAAACAGCAGTACTACAGCGAAAACCCACAAAATGAATGAGTGAAATGCATCCAGGCATCCAGTGGGTGATCGACAATTCAAACAAGTCCAATGCTTTTTCTGCCACCGCTATGGTCACATAAGGCGGCACTGTAGTGATAGGCTGGGACAGCATTTCAAAGACAAAGGGAGAAATCGTGACATATGTCTCACGGAAGAACCAGAAGAAATAGAATCAGACATCCATTCATTGGTAGAACCGAGCCAATCCAAGTAGTCATTATAGTCAATGGACAACCCATTAAGATGGAAGTTGATACTAGAGCGTCGATGTCCGTCATTGGAAAACTTACGTTCAGATACTTGATTTAAAAAACCCATTCTTTAAGATTGGAAGTTTTTGACACTAAACTGAGAACATACATGGATCAAGAAATAAGACCAAAAGGGATATATCAAGTCAAGGTGTAGTATGAGGAACAGTCTGCAAAATTACCCCTATTTGTAATGTCAGGTGTGGGACCGAGTCTCCTTGGAAGGAACTGGCTGGGAGAGATAAACCTTGAGGGCCCGCTAAGTTCCCAATTGGAAATCAAAAGGTTTGCTGCAAGAGAAAATGAATACGCAAAGACCCAATGGGAGAAGCCTGTAGAAGTGTTTCACCGAGACAGAGTTCAAGCTGAAGTCAGCATTCTTTGAAAAGAAAAGGAAAACCTATTAAAGGACTTTTGAGTGCTACAAAATTCAATCAGCTCCCAATTTGCACGACTGAAAAGATATGAAGAAGAAAAGAAAGTGTTAAGCCTGTCTCTGGCCAAGTTAAGGAATGAATTAGGTGAGAAGGGGCAATGATATAAGATTGTCCCAGAAATTATTAATGAGAATAGGGAAGAATTGAAAGAGCTGAAGCAACAGCTGCGTAAAAGCCCTGAAATTTTAAAACTAGGAAGCCCTGAGTTCTCAGAAGAGCTGTCGGAAAACCCAACTATTGAGCTCACTCATGTTCAGCTCACACCTGAGTCTAGTCCAGCCAATAGCAAAATTAAAGAGAAGACCGAGATATGGTTCAATGCTACCAAGAAAAGGACTCACAGGGAGAAAAAGCGGAATTATTGACAATCCTCGAAAAGAGAAACAATTTTTTTTTCTCCTCTCTGTGTTGCTTTGTGCTTGTTGCCCTTTATCTGTTTCAGCTTGGAGGGGAGGGGCAGAGGAGTGAACATGACCGCTCCCAGAAGATGGTGAAATCATCCACAGGGGAATCTAGTGGACAACTGTCCCCTGAAGAGGCGGTCCCAGAAAAACCAGCTGAGGTTGTTGAACTGTGACGCTTAAAATGTCCGAGAAAACCTCCTGAGAGACTTGATTTGTAAATAGTTATTAGTGTAAATAGTTCACATGTTATTAAGTTTGTCAACTGTATTTTTTAAGGAAAGGGGGAGGGATGTGGTAAAGTGGCAGTACTGACCAATCAATGTACAGCGTGGGCAACTGGTTAACTGGAAGCCTAGACCTGGAGGTGGTTGTGGGAGCATGCAATGATTTAGTACTCTGCCTTATGTTGCAATAAACAATCACAGTTTGTTCTTATGTCGGTGTCTCTCCACTACTGATGGCGAGCATCAACTAACAATTGTATATGAAGGCGTGCAATTTGAGTTTACTTGACTAGTGAACTCATAAACCCAAGACAACAAAATCGGTGAACTAGCTGGGTGTTTATAACAATTACGGTAGCTTTCATAACCTTCTGCCACTTCACAAACAACTAGATTTATTGAATTCAACTTGCCATGGTGAGATTTAAATTCACAGGGTGAGAAATTAGGCTCAGTAGCTCCTGCTAACTATGTACTGTTAAGGATTCAAAATGGTGTACTTTGCACAAGGCATTTCTGAGACGAAACATGGCCTTTTTGGTGGAGGAGTTCACATAAACACAAATAGCGTCTGCTAGAGGTGTGCAGAACAGCCAGTTCATGACATCAATCTGTTAGCAATGTTGATTTGGTACCAGAGATGCCATTTTGGAACTCAACTCTTCAGCCAACAGCCTCTCGTAACCTCACAAAGCGGAGCCCCTGGTAACGGGAATGGAGACAGCGTTTGACAGCCAGGGAGCTTCCCAGGGCTGGCCTGCCGCCTGGGGTGTAGATTGGGCAGTCAATTGGATCAGTTAAGGCCTGAATTAGGGGCAAGTTGCAACACCGCTTCCATTTTGATGGTGGTGGAACTGACCCACCCGTGCCAACCCCCGCTCACCCCTCCCCCCTCCCCCCCCACATCCAACAATCGCTGTGTGGAGGGGCTGCTCACTCCATGGAGGTGGCCTTCCTGCGGCATTCTGGGGGCAAGTGAATAAGAGGCTCCATCCCCCAAAGAGGTGCCCCATGGGCAGGAAAGGACAAACCTGCTGCCACGACAGGAGGGATTTCCTCTGCGATATGAGGGCCCTGCCGCCTCCGCCCACTAAAATATTTCATTAATTTTAAGCTTCCATTTTTAGGCATCCTTGCATTGTCAGATTTGCCTCAGCACCATCCACCTCACCCAGTGGGCCTGCCTAGGCCACAGAGCTGTGATTGGGCAGCTTCAGGAGCTGCCATTCTTAACAGGACGAGTGTGGAGGTGGCCAATCAGGAGGCTGCCGCCAGGAAAATAGTTCCGCTGCACAGATCCTGGCAAGTGTGGGCTCAGAGCCCCCATTTGGTCCTGTTGTTGAGGTTCTGAAGTAGTGGGAAAACCCTGCCCATGTTCAGCAGTCTGAAAGACAACAGCCCCATCAGTGCTACTTAGAGAGATCATCATATACTTCCAGCTTGACGGTTGGTTGATTCCTTCTACTTGTTGCGATGATTCTATACAGCGGTAAGCTGTGGAGGACGAGCATAAGGATGAGGATGAGGAAACAGAGGAGGAGGAGGTGGGGGGTGGTGGGGGGACAAATGGAGGCAGTTAGACAACCTCCTTCTGCTTGGGCTGTACTTAAAGAGCTCATTCAAATGTGATCCCAGCAAACACAACCCCAATTACCCCATTCACCAACAGTCCTACACATTCTCTAACCACCAACCATCACAACTCCCATAATGCAAGAATAAAAACCATCACAAAATATCAATCTGAACCAAGTTTACCAATGAAAGTGTGTCATATTGAATGTAAATGTAAACCAATCATCCTTGTGTATTCCCTTAGTGCCCGTTTTCCCTGTCTTAGGCCTGGATTTGTGCCATGTTAGAGAGCCTCTCCTTCTTGGCAAAACTGATGGACAATCCTGGAAATCGGAAGCCCCGCCCCCAAACACAGCACTTCCTAATTCCGTGGGGCTGGGTTTCTCGCAAACGCAGTTTACAGAGGCAGCTGGCCAGTCAAACCATCAGCTGCCTCCACTGAGGTGGGACTTTGCTAGGCCAGGAATGTGAAACCTGCAGTGTGCAGATCAGACCAGGTAAGAGCTGATCTCAATTCGGTGGGTTTGTTTGGATAGCCAGGGTGCCCATTTGGAGAGGTGAGGTACCCGTTTGGATAGGGTCCCGGGATACCTTTTGGGGAGGTCAGGTGCCCTTTGGAATTGTTAAAAGTAGGAATAAATGTGCATAGAAAATGCAGAAACTCAATATTGTCAAGCTCATTGGAACTATCAACAGACCTGTCAAATCAACTGTCAAAACTGTCAAGAGGACTTGTCAAAAGCAACTGTCAAAAGGAACAGGCAAGGCATTTAAAAACACTGCAACTCCTTTCCTAACAGCACTGTGGGTGTACCTACACCACATGGACTGCAGCGGTTCAGGAAGGCAGCTCACCACCACCTGTTGTGGTGGGCCAGCTCTTTAATTTTAAAAAAATGCCTGTAGTGTAAAAAAGATTGTTTGCTATGGGTACAGGCCATAAGTTGGCAAGGACTTGGAAATATATCACCGTTCCTTCACTGTCGCTGGGTCAAAATCCCGGAACTCCCTCAGCACAGTGGGTGTACCTACACCAGATGGACTGCAGCGGTTCAAGACGACAGCTCACCACCACCTTCTTAAGGGCAACTAGGGATGGGCAATAAATGCTGGCCCAGCCAGTGACACCCACATCCCATGAATGAATAAAAAAAATGAAGGGCATGGGAGGTCCATGGAGGGTGCGTACAGGGTCATAGGTTGTCATGGGTTGGCATGGATTGTGTGGGTGGTTGCGGGGTGAGGGCTGGACGGATGTTTTTTTGTTTTTTTTTCAATCCTTCACAAAGTGAAGCACAGAGGCAGCCCGATTCCACACCCGACAGCCTCCCCATTCGTTCCAGGAGCAGTGGGCCTGGCCCAAATCCAGCCTGCCCCCCTTCCTCAGAACAAAAATACCAACTTCAGGGCCTCTTTTTCCTGGATTGGGTTCGCAGAGCCAGGAAATGTCCCAACTCTGCACACCTGACCTGGGAGCGAAAATCCAGGCCTTAGTGTTCCTGCACAGCACTACTCCAGTGGCTGCAGCAGGGCTGCAGGAAGGCTATTGGCTTTAAGTGTAGGAGACTGCACATGACCTTGAATGATGCCTGTGAAGGAATGGCGATATATTTCCAAGTCAGGATGTGAGTGACTTGGAGGGGAACTTCCAGGTGGTGGTGTTCCCATCTATCTGCTGCCCTTGTCCTTCTAGATGATGGAGGTCACAAGTTTGGAAGGTGCTGTCTAAGGAGCCTTGGTGAGTTCCTGCAGTGCATCTTGTAGCTGGTGTACACTGCTGCTACTGTGCGTTGGTGGTGGAGGGTGTGAATGTTGAAGGTGGTGGATGGGGTGCCAATCGAGTGAATGGTGTAAAATATTTTGCCCTGGACGGTGTTGGACTTCTTAAGTGTTGTGGAGCTGCACTCAACCAGGCAAGTGGAAAGTATTCCATCACACTCCTGACTTGTGCCTTGCAGATGGTGGACAGGTTTTGGGAGTCAGGAGGTGAGTTACTCACTGCAGGATTCCCAGCCTCTGACCTGCTCTTGTAGCCACAGTATTTACATGGCTAGTCCAGTTCAGTTTCTGGTCAATGATAACCCCGAGAATGTTGATGCAGGTTTCAAGGGCCATCAGCCAATCCGTTTGTGGAATTTTTGGAAGGCTGTGTTGGCACAGCTGATTCAGTGCTGGATCTCCACTCCAATGATCACCTATTGAGAAAGGTAGCTGGTGAGATAGAAGTGTTCAATGGCTTCTAAAGTCCCCCCATCAGTAACAATAGCTGGAGATGTAGGTGCTTATGTGGAGGGGGATTTTGGCCTTGCTCCTGCTGAGTGACAGACCAACCCTTTTGTATGCGGAGCTGAAAAATTTGAGGGTCACAGTCATTGGCATATGTTGAGAGGTGGACGTGCTGGAGGATCACCTTCATCTCGGCACTCAGCCGGTTGAGATTGAAAAGCTTTCTATCAAGTCACAACTCAAGCATGAGCCCTTGTGGAAGTTGGTCACGAATGAGTTCCATGACCAGGCTGAGGTAGATAGTGAAGAGAGCGGACACAATCACACAGCCTTGCATTACGCCCGTCCAGGTATGAAAGGTCTCAGTCTCCAATCCATTGCAAAGCACGGTTGTGTCATACTATCATGCAGGAGTTGCAGGATTGTAATAAATTTTACTGGACACCCAAGTCTCTGGAAGACTTTCCAAAGAGCTTTACAGTTGATGGAGTCAAAGGCCTTTGACTGATCAATGAAGATCATGTTGAGCCCTCTGCGCTGTTCTAGACACGTTTCTTGTCAAGCGCCAAAGGTCATATCTGTGGTTTCCGTGGATTGCTGGAAAGCACATTGGATCCCTGGAAGGATGTCTTCACTGATGGCTACAAGGCAGTTCAAGAGGATTTGTGTGAGAATCTTCCACATAGCAGACAGGAGAGATATTGTTCCCACAAATTGATTTGTCACCCTTGAAAAGTGAAACAATGATGGCATTGTGGAAGTCAGGAGGTAATATCTCTTCTTCCCAGATTTTTGTAAAAAAGCCTGAGAGGCTGAGTGAGAGTTCACGACCAGCAGCTTTACAGATCTCTGCAGGGATGTTGTCCAGACCGCAAGCCTTACTATTCTTCATCTGTTGGATAGCCTTTACCTCAGCAAATGTTGGCTGCAGGCTTATCTCTTAAGCTGTTGAGGGATTGTTTTGATGGTTTTGTCTGATACAGTTGACTCCTGATTGAGAAGGGTCTGGTATTGTTCTTTCCAACAGCTTCCTGCCTCACGAGGCTGACCTTCCGCAGGGCTTCGGGTTTCACTGAGAGCAGCAACATTGATGTTATACCTCACAAGCTCCTGAGAAACTGGTGCTTCTCCTTTCAGGGCATTCACTGCTTTGATTGTCCACAAGGGAGCGCACATCCCACGTGCAGAAAATTGTGTGTTTTATTACTTTTGTGTGTTTTCAACTTCGAGGGTTGTGATCCCACTGGGATCCCATCTGCTCAGGACAGTTTGGGACAGCCTATGTTTGGGGCACCAATTCTAGCCCCTTCCTCAAGGTGGGTGAGCTGAGGGGAACCTAGTAAGAGCTATTCAGGGAACTCTTTATGTCCAAATCCAAGACCCCAGCGACCATCAGGCATCCACCGCCCATGTGCAGATTTGTGACCAGAGACCTCCGAGTTCACAGCTCTGTCTCTGACGCCACACATTCATCGCCGTAGGGTTTTTCAGTGTCCCTGGCAGATGAGTGCACATGTCATCTTTTAATGTGAGGAAGTCAGTACGCAGTTGACAACTGCACAATCTAGATGGGATGGCAATCTTTACCCAATGGCATGGCAAGCCATGACAACTTGAGAGTGCCAATCCCACTGCCATCTTCATCCCTCTTCACAGCCATTGATGTGCACATGTGCCTCATTCTGCCTGTTGAGGACTTGAAGCATATGTTTTAATAGGGGTTCACCCCTCTGGATCAGCCTAGCAGGCTCACCTTGTGCAGGCCTTAGCAAGGACTGTCTTGGTGGAAAGACAAGCTGTGCAGAGTGCAAGAAACAGTCCATCTCCGTGGGAGCTGAGGACCAGTATCAGAGGGATGGTATTACTCTGCAGAGCCCTGGAGCCCCAGCCCTGTTTGTACCAATAAGGAGTCCTTTATTTTCTTCCTGGTTAACTTTCTGCATGCCAAATGCACCATCAGTGATGAAAAGGTGTGCCAGTGTCTTGTTCCCCAGCACTGCCACACACTCAAACAC
The DNA here is from genome assembly GCF_964194155.1 of Cetorhinus maximus. NCBI lineage: Eukaryota > Metazoa > Chordata > Chondrichthyes > Lamniformes > Cetorhinidae > Cetorhinus > Cetorhinus maximus. The sequence continues at coordinate 53,085,699 of NC_135887.1, read as the reverse complement.
AGTGGGTGGAATTTAATAGTCCCGGTGATGTGCCTGTCATTGGCTGGAGAGCCAGTGGAAACGCTACCCTGGCCATTCCGGCTTCCCGGCCCAACTTAGTGCCAATCAGGCTCTTGGTTGGCGATGGGGTCCTTGGCATCTTCAGGGTGGATGTGCTGCCTCCGAGGGCTGCCAGCCTATCGGAGGCCGGCAGCTCTCCAGTACCGGCAGTGGCACCAGGAGCGGTGGCCACTGCCGGAGCTGCAGGAGGGCCCAGGCTGCAGGATCACCGTGTGGATTTCCTGCAGTACCCCATGTGGTTGGTACACTGACACATTGTTGCTTTACAACTGCCTGCAGTGCAATAGTGAAAGGTGCTGTATAAATGCAAGTGGTCTTTCTTCTAAACTCTAAGTTTCCTTATCAGAAGATAATCAAATAAAACCTGAACTCAGGAATTTGCATGATCTGTGCTAATATAAAACCAACCCAAAGATATCCGGATTCCTGTATTGAGAGGATCAATTGAACTAATTACCACAGGGCAATTACTTTTACAAGATAGTTCCACGGTCTCACCAAAAAAGTTGATTTTTATTTCAGTTACCTTCAAAACTTTGCAAGATGTCAAGCACCAGTAAATTAATGATTGGAAGGCAGATATAAATCAGCCTGAAGTTAGAGACTGGAGTTGGTCAGAAACCTGTGCTCTCATCCCGGTTACCTGTTGTAGGGTGGCCGAGTTGTACTATTAGTGATAAAGTTGATCCGCAGACACTTCTTGAGTGGAAATATTCAGTTTATTTGCAACATGCTCAGCAGCAACTACACGTGTGCTTTCAACTCCAACTCCATCTCTACACTGACGCTGAGGTAGCCTGCGCTATTCTCCTATTGGTTACTACAGATCATGTGATCTCGCCTAACAAGTATTATTCTTAAAGGTACATTTCACAATAAATAAAACCATAATTACTACATTCCTCCCCCTTTAACTCGGCCATACATATTATATTTAAAAATACATATTTTTCAAGACAGCATAATATTTACACCGGGTAAGGAGTTTACCAGTTCAGTCTTTCAGGTGGTTTCTTGGTACATGTGGAATGTTTCAGCTCCACAACTTCAGATTCTTTGTCAGGAACCTCCTTTTCCAGAGTTGCCTGAACATCAGATGCTTCGGTGGGCACTTGCAGTTCTGTACCCTCAACTCTTACAGGAATATCAGACATGTCAGTCCTGGTTGTGTATCCTCAACAGGAAACGCAGACCCGGTCGTGGTCACTGGTGGAGTCAAATCTTGGTGATTTGTCTTTCTCTTCCTTGAATGGTCCACGTGTTTATGGATGATCCGGCCTTCCACCTCCACATGGTAAGCTAGAGGTCCAGTCACTGCACTTATTTCATCCGGTAACCACTTTGGTCCTTCCCTGAAGTTTTTCACGTATACCTGTTCTCCCACGGTAAATTTCCTACCACTACTATGCCAGTCGTGCCTAGTTTTCTGGCTTCCCTGACTCCTTTCCACCTTCCCCTCTAAATTTGGGATTATTAAGCTTGATCTCGTCCTGAGACGGCGTTTCAACAATAACTCCGCAGGTGTGACACTTGTTGTGTGAGGGGTAGGTCTGTAATGAAAAAGAAAGCGTGCTAGCTTGGTTGCCAAGGAATCGCCTGTTAGCTTTTTCATGCCTGTCTTGAACGTTTGAACTGCCCTTTCGGCCAGTCCATTTGAGGAAAGGTGGTACAGTGCAGCTTTCACATGAGTCTGATAAGCCGTTTCAACTCAGCACTTGTAAATGCTGTGCTGTTATCAGAAACAACTACTTCTGGTAATCCGTGAATGGCAAAACTCTGACGTAGTTTCTCAATTGTAGTGGCTGACATTGGTGACTTCACCTCATGTACATCCAACCATTTTGAATGGGTATCGACAATGAGCAAAAACATTGCTCCCAGGAAAGGTCCAATGTGGTTAATGTGTAACTGCACCCAGGGTCTACCTGGCCACTCCCATGAATGTAATGGAGCTGTCACTGGCAACTTTTACAGTTGCTGATATTGCATACAGTGCTTTTACTAAACTCTATTTCGCCATCCATCCTAGGCCACCATAGATAGCTGCGTGCTGTTATTCCTGGATGGGCACTGTGTAGTTCAATTAAAAGTGGCTCTCTTCCCTTTGGAGGAACTATCACTCGTGCTCCCCACAATAAGATGCCATCCTGACTGGTTATTTCATGTCTCCTGTTGAAGTACGGTTTCATTTTGTCAGATACGGGCTCCTGTGACCAACCATGTAGTACTTGTTCTTGTATCGGAGATAGGATTGGATCCTGACTTGTCCAGTCTCTGATCTGTTGAGCACATACTGGCGAGGAACCTAAGAAATTTAACAATAAAACAAGTTCCTGTGGAACTAGGACGTGCTCAACATTTTCTTGTAAAGGGAAGCGGCTAAGGTCATCGGCACTTGCAATGTGATTACCAAGCCCATTTACGAAAATGTATTCGTATGCTGCCAGATTTAAAGTCCATCGTTGTATTCTTGCCGAGGCTATGGGTGGTATAGCCTTGTCCTTATTAAACAATCCTAGCAATGGCTTGTGGTCTGAAACGATTGTAAAATGGCGGCCGTGTATGTACTGGTGAAATTTCTTGACACCAAAGATGATGGACAGGCCTTTTTCTATCTGCGAGTATCCCTTTTCCACTGTGGTGAGCGTTCTTGATACGTAACCTATTGGCTGTTCCGTGCCGTCGTCCATCGATGAGAGAGAGCACTGCTCCCACTCTGTCAGGAGATGTGTCACATGTCAGCACCAATTTCTTCGTCTGGTCATAATGCACTAATAGATTGTCGAGTGCAACAATTGTTTCACCTTTATGAAAGCTTCTTTCTGGGGCACCTCCAAAGACGTTGGTTCTTTTTGAGTAGACAATGCAGGGGGGCCAGCACTGTAGACAAATTGGGTAAGAACCGCCCATAATAGTTGATCATTCCTAGGAATGATTTGAGCTCTGAGGCGTTCTTTGGCTCAGGTGCTTCTCTTATGGCTCTCACTTTCTCCTCAACTGGGTGGAGACTCTGTGAATCTACCTGGTGACCCCTAAATGATTACCTCCCTCGCTTGGAAGCACTCCAGCTTGCAAGAAACGTTTTAAGACTTCTTCTAAGTTTACCAAATGCTCTTTTTCAGTGAATCCTGTCACCCATACAGTGTCTAAATAGACTATAGCCTGGGGCAGTTGCTGCAGTAAGCTTTCCATTGTTCTCTGAAAGATGGCACAAGTGGAGGAGACACCAAAAGGCAATTGTGTATTTTGTACAGCCCTTTGTGAGTATTAATTGTGACAAATTCCAGGAGGCATTATCCAACTTTAGTTGTTGATAAGCATGACTCATGTCAAGCTTTGTACATTGTCCCTCCTGCCAGTTTGGTGTACAGGACTTCAATTTTTAGTTTGGGGTGCCTGCCTAGCTTAGCTACTTTATTAACCGTCAGTTTGTAGTCTCCACAAATTTGGACGCTTTGGTTGGGTTTAAGGACTGGAACTATGGGTGCTGCCCATTCTGAGAACTGAACAGTATAATGCCCAGTTTCTCTAGTCTGCACAGTTCAATGTTGACTTTTTCCTCATAGGGCATATGGCACCAGTCTCACCGTCATGAAGCTTCAGGACCCACGTGAATCTTGGCCTGTAGGCTCTGGATTTTCCCCAGTTCATCCTTAAAGACTGGCATACTTTCTAAGTAGCTCTGGTAGCCCACTTGCTCTCAACTGGAAAATTTCAGACCATTCCAACTGAATCTCCTTTAACCAATTTCACCTCTGGAGGCTTGGCCCTTCACCTGCTACCACCATCAAGGGTAGCTTTGCCGATTGGCTTCCATAATGGACATTTACTCTGCTTATGCCTTTTACCTGAATCTCGTCACCCATATACATTTTTAGCTTGGCGGCTGTTTCTTCTAAATTTAATCGATGTTTACCATTATTCAAATATCCGAAGGTATGTTCCCCAATTATTGTAGTGGACGCTCCCATGTCCACTTCCATTCTAACAGGTGAGCCATTTACTTTCACTGTGACAAATATTGGTTCTGTCTTTCCAACTTTCAGATTAAACAATGAGGTAAATGTCTGAATTTGTTGTTTCAGGTTCTTCTACACTGTAGATTTCATTGGGCTTCTTCTATTGTTTACAAGCCTGCTTGAATCTTTCCTCGCACTGCCTCATCATATGTCCATTTCTGTGACAATAATAGCATTCAATTTTTTTAAACTGCCAATTGCTAAAAGACTGATTGTTTCCACCTCTATCAAAATTATTCTTCAACTTTGCTGCTAAGTTATTTTTCTTTATTCCGCATCTAGTGGGGGCTGTTTCCCGCTTCTCGGTGGAGTCTCGCTTTTTCGCACCTCTTTCGGTTGAGGTTTGCCGCCTGATGTGGAGGACGGAGCCATTTTGTGCACCCTGTATTGATTTTGAATCTCTTACTGTGCTTTCCATGGCCAGCGTTTTCTCTAGTGCCTTCTTGAAATCCAGGTTCACTTTGGACAATAATCTTTTCTGAATAGTGTCCTCTTTCACACCACACATTAAACAATCTCTGAGCATGTAATTCAGAGTCGTGCTGAGCTCACAATGTTCCATTAGCTGCTTCAAATTTTCCATGTAGCATGAAATTGTCTCATCCAGGGCTCAATTTCGTGAATTAAATCTGAATCTCTGCATTGTGACTTAGGGCTTGGGTTAAAAATGATCCTTCACGAGGCCCACCAATTCATCGAAATTCTTCGAATCTGGGGCACTGGGTGCTGTCAAACTTCAAATCAGATTGTAGGTTTTGCTTCCACAAGTACTCAAGAGCATCGCTCACCTCTTCTCTTCCCCTCGATCGCTTGAAAAAAGAATGTGAGGTGTTCTATGTATTGAGACCAATCATCTGTGGCTTGCTCAAAAGGATCAATTCTCCAAAATTGTGGCATTTTGAGAGGGGATAACTTCTTCAATTCTAACAGAGCTTGCTACTTACAATCACTGAGCGAGGTACAGTGCCGATTTCTTTGTTAACTTGATTTCTTATGTTCAATTCTGTTTTATCCTCATCGCTAGTTTGTTGTAGAGTAGCCAAGTGTACTATTAAGGATAGAGTTGATCCGCAGACAGTCATTGGGTGGAAACTTTAAGTTTATTCACAATATACTCAGCATCAACTACACGTGTGCTTTCAACACCAACTCTACCTCTATCTCTACACTCACTGCTGAGGTAGCCCACGCTACTCTCCTATTGGTTACTACAGATCATGTGATTTTGCCTAACAAGTATTATTCTTAAAGGTAAATTACACACTAAATAAAACCATAATTACTACATTACCTCAACACATTCAGCTGGTCCTCAGATAAATAATACACTGGCCTGTGAAACTAGATCACTAGAGCCTGCCAAGCCCAATAGAGTCATCGTATTTGGGTCTTCTCATTGGGAAAATGTTCTAGTGCTGCTGGTGAGAATATAAGCTCTATCTAACTTACTGTTGCCCTCACCTATGCATGTCATATTCAATTGAGCTCTAGCAGATATGCTGCATTGACTACAACAGTAATCAGGGCAGTCGATGGGGGAAGATTTTTAAGGTTAAAGTTAGACTGGTATTTAAAGAAGGATATATTTGCATTGGAGGCAATACAGCGAAGGTTCACTAGATTGGTCTCTGGGATGAGGTGTTGTGAGCCTCTATGATGAGAGGCTGAGTAAACTACTTGGATTTCAGCACGGCTTTTGATAAGGTGGGCGACTGATAATGAAGGTAAGAGCCCATGGGACCCAAGGCAATTTGGCAAATTAGATCCAGAATTGGCTGAGTGGCAGGAAGCAGAGGGTGATGGTCGAGGGGTGTTTTTGTGACTTGGTGCCTGTGTCCAGTGGGGTTCCATAGGGATCGGTGTTGGGTCCCTTGCTGTTTGTGGTATATATAAACGATTTAGACTTGAATGTAGGAGAGTTGATCAGTAAGATCGCGGATTACATGAAAATTGGTGGGGTGGTAAATAGTGAGGAGGATAGCCTTAGATTACAGGAGGATTTAAACAGGCTGGTCAGATGGGCTGATCAGTGGCAAATGGAATTTAATCCAGATAAGTTGAGGTGATGCACTTGGGCAGGACAAACAAGGCACGGGAATAAACGATGAATGGCAGGACCCTGGGAAGTACTGCAGATCAGAGGGACCTTGGTGTCCTTGTCCACCGGTCCCTTAAGGTAGCGGGACAGGTAGATAAGGTGGTTAAGAAGGCATATGGGATACCTCCCTTTATTAGCCGAGGCATAGAATATAAGAGCAAGGAGGTTATGCTGGAACTGTACAAAATGCTGGCTAGGCCACAGCTAGAGCATTGCATGCAGTTCTGAAATCTGCATTATAGGAAGGATGTGATTGCACAAGAGGAGATTTACTAGGATGTTGCCTGGGCTGGAGAGTTTTAGTTATGAGGAGAGATTGGATAGACTGGGGTTATTTCCCTTGGAGCAGAGGAGATTGAGGGGAGACATGATTGAGGTGTATAAAATTGAGGGGCAGAGATAGGGTAGACAGGAAGGAACTTTTCCCCTTGGTGGAGGGATCAATAACCAGGGGGCATAGATTTAAGGTAAGGGGCAGGAGGTTTAGAGGGGATGCGAGAGAGAATTTTTTCACCCAGAGGATGGTGGGAATCTGGAACTCACTGCCTGAAAGGGTGGTAGAGGCAGAAACCCTCATAACATTTAAGTAATATTTGGATGTGTACTTGCAATGCCATGGCATACAAGGGCTATGGGCCTAGTGCTGGAAAATGGGATTAGAATAGTTAGGTATTTGTTTGACCGGCGCAGACTCGATAGGCCGAAGGGCCTTTTTCTGTGCTGTGGACCTCTATGACTCTATGGCTCTATAAACTGGGCTTATATTCTCTGGAGTTTAGAAGAATGAGAGGTGATCTCACTGAAAATAATTCAAGGTTCTGAAGGGGTTGATAGGGCGGACGCTGAGAGATTGTTTCTGCTGGTCGGGGGATCTAGAAAAAGAGGGCACAGTCTCAGGATAAGGGGCCAATCATTTAAGACTGAGATGAGGAGAAATTTCTTCAATCATAGGGTTATGAATCATTGGAATTCTCCATCCAGAGGGGGTGGATGCTCCATCGTTGAATACATTTCATGCTGGGATAGACAGATTTTCGGTCTCTCGGGGATTTAAGGGATTATGGGGAGCGGACTGGAAAAAGGATTCTTGGCATCCACACTATTACATCATGTATTAATACACACTCGGTAACCTTTACTCTTATTTAGAAAATAAACCTTGTAATGTTTTTGAAATGTAGCTTGTGACTTGTGACAAGTGTAACCAGATCAAAGTAAAAACTCCAGCCCAGGCCGTGGCCTTTGCTGTGTGCCTTACTGGGGGAGGTTCATCAGCCAAAATTTATCCACCAGCACTGCCCGCCTGCCCCCATCCCCATCAGCTCCCCTCTTGCTTCATAGACCTGTGGAACCACATTTATTTGGCTCTTTTAATGTAAGATATGTTAAGGCCATTGGTCTTTGATCTCAACGTCGTCTTCATAGTCGAACCTCTGGTGGCCTCTGGGATTGACCTCTCCAGGGTCAGTGCAAGGACCCTCAATTTAATTAAGCAGGTTTTTTCCTGTTCCACTAGGAGCACATCTCAGGTTCTGCTCTTGGAGCCAATGGAATATTATAGAATAAGATGCCTCATCTGGGAACCAATGGGTGTTGGTGAAGGGTGAATTTTGAGGAGAGAAGCTTCATGTCCCTAATTGATTTCCATTGTAATGTGGACAAAAGAAAGTGCAGAAGTGTTTAAAATCATTGGGAATCCATATCATGACTTCCCAGTTGGCCCAATATCTGGTGATCAGCACCTGGACATACACAATGTGCCAGTCAGTCGATGCTGTAGCAGGCCAGGGATGCGGAACCTCTCCTTGCACCTCGATGGGCCCCCTGCTCTAGGCTGTGTGAGGATCTCCTCCAGTGAGGCACACAGGAAAGACCAAGACCTGGGACAGTGTTACAGCGGGAGGATATTGATAGGCCTATGGATTATTCTGTGTCATTGTTCTTCTGGAAGACATCAGGGATAGTGATAGAAAGTCAGCATTCTGTTTTACATCTCTGCTCACTTTCCTTCCCATGGGAATGGAAAAAATTGCAGAAATGGCGAAGGATGAAGGCAAAGTCTGTTAATTTGGAAGATGAGGATAAAGTCCTGGGAGGGCAGAAAGAGGTAAGGATGGAAATGAGGGTAATGAGACAGGCATAGTCAAGAGGCCTCTCAACCAGGCTGGAGAAGAATCCTCGGCTGAGGTTAAAGGGTGACATGTCAGAAGCTGTGGACACTAACCCTGAACCACAACATGCCACAGGCGGAGGGATGAATTTAGGAACATAACCTGTGAGCAGCATTTAATAGCAAAATATTGGAAAACTGTGTGCAGCACACCATGAATGGCAGGTTATTTGGAACTCAGATCCTGCATTCTTTCTCACATTCACAGAGATGCCCCAGAGGTCATTCTCAATATACCAGCTGCCAGAGTAACAGGGGTCTGGGTGGCAGGTCAGGCATTGAACTAGATATCTGTGTCCCCTCTCAATGACACACATTCAACAAAGTGTCAGCTCATCTACTACAGCAGGATTAATATAATTGTATTTATGTTATAAACAGAAGCAAAATATTGTAGATGCTGGAAATCTGAAATGAAAGAAGCATTGCTGGAAAACACACAGCAGGCCAGGCAGCATTTGTGGAGAGAGGAAGAGTTTCAGATCAATGACCTTTCATCCAGACTGGAAGATGTTGAAGGTGAGCAGTATGCAGCGATGAGGTAAAAGATGGGGATGGGGGATGGGTGCGGAAGATGAGAGGGACCCTGTTGAGGATGTTGTTAATCTTGGTGGAGAGGAATCTTCGGTTGAGGAAAAGGGAAGACATTTTTTAAATTCATTCATGAAATGTGGGTGTCATTAGCAAGGCCAGCATTGCTAGCCTTTCCCTAACTGCTCGTCAACAGGCTAGGCATTAGGAAACCAGATGGGTTTTTAAAGACAAACAGTTACTGAGACTAGTTTTTAATTCCATCAGCTACTATGATGGGATTTGAACCCACACCCCAGCACATTAGCCTAAATCACTGGATTACTAGTCCAAGGATGTTACCACTATGTCACCATCTCCCCATATGTGCATAATGGAATATATACCAGCTGTTCTGCTGTAGAAGGTGGTACTCTTGGAACTCAATCACCCTTAAGCCAAGTGACTGACCCTGATTCAATGAAGAGTGTAGGAAAGCATATTGGGTGTAGCATCCAGTGTATTAAACATTGCATATGGGGGGGATCCAGTTAGTATTGCTCTGTCCATTGTTTTAGTATGCATGTGCATAGTGTGTTAGACTTGGCAGTGTTAGCATTCTGGGATCAAGCTCCACTAACAAATTTAAGAACACATTTTAGGATGGGCCTGCAGCGCAGTATTGAGGAATTGCTGATGCTGCCTTTTTTGGATGAGAATGTAAGCCTCTGCCTGCTCTGCTGGGAATAAAAGATTCCTTGACCATATTTGTAGAAGAGCAGGGGTGTCCTCCCAGGGCCTGACACAACATTCATCCCTCAGCCAACTCCACCAAAAGCAGATTAAGTGGTCATTAACCTCATTTGTTCTCAGTGGGATCTTGCTGTGTACACATTGACTGCTGTGCTTGCCTACAAAATAACAGTTTTTACATTTGAAAAAAAACCCACCAGCCGTGAAAGACCCTGGGAGGTCCTATTTATGTGATAAATACACGTTCCTTTCATTCTTTGAAGAAGTAATGAAAAACGAGGATAAAGGGGAACCTGTAGATTTGGATTTCCAAAAGGCATTTGATAAGGTGCCACATCAAAGACTACCACACAAGATAATAGCTTATGGTGTTGGGGGTGATATATTAGCATGAATAAAGGATTGGCTAACTAATAGGAAACAGAGAGTCAGGATAAATGGGTAATTTTTAGGTTTGCAAACTGTAACCAGTGGAGTGCCACAGGGATCAGTGTTGGGTCCTTGACTATTTACAATCTATTTCAATGACCTTGATAAAGGGACCGAATGTATGATTGCTAAATTTACTGATGACACAAAAATAGGTAGGAGAGTAAGCGGTGAAGAGGATATAAGGAGTCTGCAAAGGGATATAGATAGATTAAATACATGGGCAAAAATTTGGCAGATGGAGTAAGATGTGGGAAAATGTGAGGTTGTCCACTTGGCAGCAAGAATAAAACAATAGTATATTATTTAAATGAAGAGAGACTACAGAACTGCACGGTATGGAGGGATCTGGGTGTCCTGGTACATGGATTACAAAAAGTTAGCATGCAGGTACAGCAAGCGATTAGGAAGGAAAATGGAATGTTGGTGTTTATTGCAAGGGGAATGGAGTTTAAAAGTAGGGAAGTTTTACTACAGTTGTACAGGGTATTGGTGAGACCACATCTTGAGTAATTTTGGCCTCCTTACTTAAGAAAGGATATAATTGCATTAGAAGCAGTTCAGAGAAGGTTCACTTGACTGATACCTGGGATGGGGGTATTATCTTATGAAGAAAGGTTGGACAGGTTGGGCCTGTGACCATTGGAGATTAGAAGATTGAGGGGCAATCTTATTGAAACATATAAGATCCTGAGAGGACTTGACAAGGTGGATGCTGAGAGAATGTTTCCCCTTGTGGGAGAGGCGAGAACTTGAGGAAACAGTTTAAAAATAGGGAGTCTCCCATTTAAGACGGGATGAGATTTTTTTCTTTAAAAGCTCATGAGTCTGTGGAATTTTCTACCCCAGAGAGAGGTGGAGGCAGGGTCATTGAATGTTTTTAAGGCTGAGTTAGATAGATTCTTGGTTGAGAAAGGAGTCAAAGGGTATAGGTGGTAGACAGGCAAGTAGAGTTGAGGCCACAATCAGATCAGCCATGATCTTATCAATCGGTGGAACAGGTTTGAGGGGCCAAATGGCCTATTTCTGCTCCTAATTTGCATGTTCACTATTGTAGTCAAACCAGCAACATACCAATATTTGTGTAGAGACTTTCAAGGGTGGATTATTTTGACCGGTGTCTGAAAATGCCTCTTGCCAGACTCCCTTTAAGAATAGCTTTAATGTAAGGTAAGTAAAACAAACGCAGTGATCAAATCTCGGAGTATCTTTCCCTTCAGAAAACAGAAAGAGCCTGTATTAATTGCTGCGGTATGCAGAGTTCTGGATAGATGAAATGAATTTCAATGGAGCTTTAGCATTACGTTATCAAACATGTAGAGGCAGTGCATTTACAGAGTAGCTTATCCATTGCCTCCATCGTGTGGAGTAAAGAGGGACTGCAGCAGCAATGGATGCTGAGGATGGACATGAACTTCAGGAGTATGTGTCGGCCTGTGGGGTTTAGTTAGAGTTTCCTATGCCCAATGACACATGAGGTAATCGATTCCTACCAGTCTGTCCAGAACAATTATTTAACTCCAATCGTTTACCAGTCTGTAACAGATCCACTTCCATAAAAAATGCCATTTTTACATGGACAGGACATTAGTTTGACTCCTTCATCCCTTCTAGGACCCTTTGGTCTGGTATCTCTTGTTTGACTTGTCTGGCTTATGTGTCCCTACCAGGAGTTGTACTCCTGCCAGCATAGCTCCCAGGGTTGTAAGAGCATGTAGAATTCTCATTGTGCAAAGGTGCAGTTCCTCTGGAAATCTGTGGGGAAAGTCAGCTGAGTGAAGTTTCTGCCTTATAGGTTTTGGATGTTTAGATTAATTTGGCATGGCACTTCATTGTTCATTTTATGTTTTTCAGATATATCTTAGCAGGTGGTGATGGTGGCGCAGTGGTAATGTCACTGGCCTAGTATCAGAGTCCCAGGCTAATGCTCTGGCGTTCAGGTTCCAAACCCAACATGGTAGCTGGCAGGGCTTAAATTCTATTAATAAATCTGGAATTACAAGCTAGTCTCAGTAATGGTTTCCAAGAAACAATCATTGGTTGTTATGAAAACCCATCTGGTTCACTAATATCCTTTTGGGAAGGAAATCTGTCATCCTTACCTGGTGTGGCCCAGATGTGACTCCAGACCCACAGCAATGGGATTGACTCTTAAGCCTTGCAAGCTGCTCAGTTCAAGGGTGATTAAGGATGGACAACAAATGCTGGCTTTGTCAGTGTCGCCCACATCCCATGAAAGAATAAATTTTTTAAAAAAGTGTAAGCATCAAATTATGTCACCAGCTATATGATTTTCCCCTCCTCTACATGAGACGTTAATGTCCCTACGGTAACTTAAAAATAAAATCAGGATTGCAATATATTCAAATATATCACTGCGATCATATTGTTCACCTATTTTGTATTTTGAAAATCTTTTCTCCCTTTTTATGAGACTCCCCCATGGTTTTATTCATGCATCATCACCATATCAGGGGGGGATGTTGGTGTAGTGGTAATGTCACTGGACTAGTAACCCAGAGATCCAAGTTACTAACCTGGAGGCTTGGGTTTAAATCCCTGTCTGGGAGCTGGTAGAATTTAAGTTCAATTATGTATTTGGAATGTGAAGCTAATCTCAGTGATAGCAACCATGTTGTTATAAATCTGGAATTACGAGATAGTCTCAGTATTGGTGACCATGAAACAATCATTGATTGTTGTGAAGACCCATCTGGCTTGCTAATATCCTTTAGGGAAGGAAATCTGACATCCTTACCTGATTTAGCCTACATGCGACTCCAGGCCCACAGCAATGTGGTTGACCCTGAAGTGACCCAGCAAGCTACTCAGTTCAAGGTTTAAGAGCTGTTGCATGGGCCAGCTCTGGACTGGGCTTGTGTCATCAAACATGCAAATTTAGTCCCTCCTTATAAAATTGCAAAAGACTCCCAGCATCTGGAGGACAAACACATGAAATCCATAAAAAAATGTGAAGGGAATATGTAAAAAATATCCAAATCCGAATGCATGCATTTTCAGTGATGTAGGCTGTTGGTTACACTTCAGTAGGCCTAAAGAAGTCTTTGTAGGTTAACTGTAAGTCTTTATTGACACGTAGAACTATTTACAAATATAAAGTGAAAGGCACAAGCTAGAAGCTGTCTCCATGCTCACTCAGTCCAACACCACACTGACCCTGGATTTTAATCATGTGCTCTCTGACATCACTGCGTGGGCGGTACTGTACTCAATCCCATATTAACCCAATATGTGTTGCACCGTTATACTTTATCTAATGTATTTTAAGTGATTATATTTACCTTATGTCTTGCATTGTTTTTACTATCCTACATTTACATTTTTATTGCTACATTATCACTTCCCTATTTCCTGCCTCCACGTCTTTCAATTCAGAGATTCAGGAAGTCTGGAGGCCTTATAACCCTTCCATACCTCGCTCGCACTACTGTCAGAGGAGTGGTAGGCTATGTCGCTGCTGGTTCTTCCCATAAGTTTGGAGGTTGCTCTGGCCCTGAGTTTGTTTTCATCCTTTTCTTTCATGTTGAACCGCCCTTGGTCAGTTTGGCTGGTCATTGGTTGCAAACCTAATGCATTTCTTGCAGGGCTGGACAAACATTGTTGTCGTCTCCTTGTCGTTTCTTTCACTTCTTCTGTCATCGTTTGGGTTGCGGTGACAAATGTGGAAGTTTACATTTCAAAAACGGAATGCTCATTTCCACATGTTTCACAATTTTACCCAAAGTTTTGAGTACTTTCTTCTTTTTCAGTTGTTTTTTGAGCTTATGGCCTGAATTTTCGGCTCAGTGAGAGGGCGTGATCTGTGGGCCCAGGAAAGGTCAGGAAATGGACCACTGACCACAATCGGCCCCTGACCGCGATTTTATGCTGGCTGGACAATTAATAGCCAGCCAGCGTGAAGCGTGCGCTGAAAAGCTCAGCGCTGCCAAGGTGGGGGCGGCAGGAGGGCGGGTGATGACGTCAACACGGGTACGGGCGGGCACTGGCAGAAAGCTCCCTGAAGGCAGAGAGCTGCCTCGGGGAGCTGGAGACCCAAAACCCAGGAAATTAAGTTTTTAAAACCAGGAAAGAAATGCCCAAGCATCACAATCAGGCAGCTGAACATATAGATTATAAACATGGTGTCCACACATTTCTATTTTTATTTTATTTAATAACAGAAACCTCATCCTGTCCTTGGATGAGTTTTGCTGAAAAATGTAAAGGCTGCTTGGCCAATTCGCCCGTCCGCCAACCATAAGGTCGGATGGGCTACGTAAAATGACAGACAACGGCATCGTTAGGGCTTAATTGCCCTCTTAATTGTTGGTGGGCGAGCTTCTGACTTTTGTGCACGCCCGCCGACCGAAACATCGCGTGAGCGACGGGATGCGTCAGGATGCTTGCCCGATCAGGTCGGGTGCGTGCCCGCCCAATCAGCATAAAACTCAGCCCACAAGAATCTTTTCATTTAGCTCAGCAACTATGCTGGTAAGTTGAGTTGTCTTTGTTTCAGAGTTATCGGTAGAACTCTATATAAGTTTGACAACGTCACCTGGCTATTCAGCTCTGTTTGGAATCTTTCTTCCGTGCTCACTGACTGCTCCTTGGACTCTTTCAATTCACTCATTAGATCATCATTCTGTTTCATAGAATTTCTCCTATCTGCTTTCAAGTCTGGATTTGCTCTTTCATATTGTATTTCTTAACCTTCACATTGCTCATATTAGATCGATGTTCAAGACGTTTTATCAGTTTTGGTTGTTAATTCTGCTTTCAAGCAACTGTTCTGATGCATCAGCAATTCTTCCTCCTATTCCAGACATTTTGCGCCTTGCTTATTAAATGCTTCGGATGCTTAAGTTCATTGAGTTTTAATTGAAGATCTATCCTTGTTGAACTTGCTTCTGCAAGTTTGTCATTTATCTGTTTCAAGTCCTCTTTCAAGTGTTCTACTTCCTGTGAGCGACATTCCAGTGTTCTCATCAATTCTCTTTTTTCCTTTACAGACTCTCCTTTCGTATGTGAAAGTTGGTTCTCTATACTGATCATCTTTTTTTTAACAGAGCATAATTCCTCTGCACTATCCTTTAAGCTCACGTTCTGGAATCGCACTTCTGCCAATTGTTTCTGAGACTCTTCAAGCTTTACTTGCCCTTGCCATTCTAGGTTCTTAATTATCATCTCTTCAGATATATCTTCGGATATGTAATGTTTTCCCAAGTTTTCATCAAATGTCCAACCATTTTTTCAGCTCTGTGGTCTCTTTCTTGTACCTCTTGGCTTCCTGCTGGAATATAGAATATTCCTGAGTCTTCTCTGCCAGCTGGTTCTTCAGTTCTTTCAAAGTGGAATTAAATTCATTTTGTTTCACTTTGTAATTTTCCAGAGGAACAAAGTTTAACCTGAGGGATCCTTATAGTGTATGAAGGTTCTTCAACAGGTTCTCCTATTCATTGCAAAGCTTAATTATTTTGTCTTGAGTTTCCTTGTAATTTAGTAGAGTCTCATCAAGTTTGTTCTACTCTTCCAACATTCTTCTATTCAAGGTAGTCTTTATTCATCATGCTGCTAAAGGTTTATGTGCTGTTTTTGAGTTTGATCCTGAAAGATAACTAACTGTTCTTTCAACAGTTTATTTTCTTGTTCAGCTCTTGCCTTCTCACTCTGTGCTTCAGGGTATTGCTTTGTCACTACTGATAGTTCAATCACTGCTTTTTCTGAAATAGCATTCAATTTCTTTTTTAAATCCCCAGGTTTCTCCAGGGGCATGCATTGTTTCTTAAAAGAGCCTTTCAAGGCTGCAGTTTCTTTGAGTACCTTTTCTGCCTGCAGTTGTGCCCGGCTGTACATCTGGTTGAGTCTTCCCAACTCCCGTTTCGATTCATCTACCATGGAATGCATGGCTGTTGTTTTCACCCAGGGTGGAGGGGAGGGTGGTGGAAGGGACTTTTATGCTTCTTTGTAAGCGTTGTGCACTCCACAACTTGAAGATTAAAATATTTGTCAAAAGCTTTTAATATTTCATTGAGGCTGGTTGAGGACTCATCAACGCATTGCATTAGGATTACTTCATCAGCAAGTTCACCAAACGAATATAAAAACGTATTAATATGGACCTTTTCTGACTTTCTACTTAAACCTGATGTACTCCAGTAATTCAAAAATTCTCTTCTCTAGGATGCCTAATTTTGTGATTGACCTGGGTCTTGGATAAGTCCAAATTGATTGGGAAGTGTGGAATTCTGATCCATTATCCAATTTTTAAAAGTGTAGTTTTGGCTTTAAGAGCTTTCTGAATTTCAAAATAGTGTTGCCATTCACTTGGAGACAAGGGAATTCCCGCACTTTCCAGTTTTGGTGCACTCTGCTACAATGACAATCACGCTCAGCTGGGAAAAACTTTCAACAAAAGCTGCCTGGATTGACTGCCTACAGAGTTCTCTTGCTCAGTGTTTTACTTTAAAGTCACAAATGTGTAAAATCCTGGCTCTAGCTTTCTATTAACTGAGTTTAGAAGTCGCAATTCTCCCAGATTATTTATTTAATTTTTTTTTACGTTTCGGAATGTACACCACAATGACTTGGGTTTTAGTGATGGTCTTTTTCAAACTGTACTTCCGACTGAATTATTTAAAGGTTTCTCAGGACTTGCTGTATCCTGGTGTTTAAAAGATTTAGCTCACCCCTGCTGACTCTGCACTCTGGAATTTGAAGCTGGACTTCCTAAGGAGATGCAATGCAGTCTTCTGCTGGAATAAATAATTTTAAATTTCTGCCTTCAGCTTCCAAGCCTTTCTTTGGGTCTTGTTCCTGGTGGTTTTTTCTCTGCACTGATGCTTCTGGGGCTTCTTGTCAGGTCAGACTGCTTTGCTGAGGTTTTTCTCACTCTTCCAGCATTTTAGTTTTTCTCTGCATTTTCAGCAAGGTCTTGGGATTTTCCACAAGCTGCCACCATGTTGTGGAGTGTTGGTTGCAGTTCAGTAGGTCTGAAGAAGTCTTCGCAGTTATACGTAGATTAACTGTAAAACTTTAATGACTCTTAGAACTATTTGCAAATATACAGTAAAGGGTAGAAGCTAGGAACTGTCCCCATTCTTGCTGGTACACGTGGCCTTGTCCAACACTCAACTGACCCTGGGTGTAGGTCGTGTGCTCTCTTACATTACTGTGTGGGTGGTACTGCATGCAGTCCCATGTTGACCCCATATGTGCCAGACCCTTAGACTACTTTCAGGAACCCAGCACACTGGCTTATTAATTGATCCAAAGCAATCAATTTAATAGTTCTTCATTAACATAGCCCCTCTGTCACAAGGAAGCTGATGCTAATTAACAACACAGGCAGCCTTTGGTATGTTTGTTTTCCACCATGAATTATGGCTCACAGTGACTGATGTTCACACCCCTAACCTCAATCCTACTTGCAGGAATCAAGGAATTTGACTCCATTAGAGTTTAGAGGATGTAATGATTGGGATTTAAAAATTGACAATTGGTTATCAAGCTAACAAGAGTTCAGACTCAGTTACCGATGAAAAGCCCATTTGACAGGATTTCTGACTTCAACAACTGGATCAATTTGTGCAAAAAGAGGCAAACATTAAAACTACTACTTTATTCTGCAGCCGTAGATGAGCTGACATGTTGGGTGGAATTTTACAGCACCCGTTGTGGGGGTCATAAAATGTGGCTAACTATTCAAAAATCCATTGACTGGCAGGACTGTAAAATCCCACCGGCGTAAAATTCCTCCTGTTGTTACTGAGTATGTGTAGTTGAGATAAGAAATAGCTATCAAGTTGATGCCTAACCTGCCACCCAGAACTCTGTCACCTTGGCAGCTATCATATTGAAAATGATAGGGGCATCTCCTTGAATCTGAGAAATAATACTATCTGAGTTCCAAATTACCTGCTATGTGTGCAGCTGCACACAGTTTTCCAATGTTATGCTTTTGATGTGTTATCTCTCTTCTAAGCTCATCTCCCTCTCTCCACGGTGTCGGCAGTGGCTCAGTGGTAGCACTCTTGCCCCTGAGTTAGAAAGTCATACACTATTGAACTTCCAAACTCTGCCTGAGAGACTTGAACAATCTAGGCTGCAATATTGAGAGACTGCTCAACTGTCGGAGGTGCTGCTTTCAGTTGAGATGTTAAGCCGAGGTCTCGTCTGCCCTCTGAGGTGAACCTGAAAGACCCCATGGTCTTGTGTTGTTAATAATGATATAAAGGCACCAATCACTCATAACGGATTGTGCGAACCCGTTGTGCGTTCATTTATTTAGACGTATGAACATTTATACAAAGGTAAAAAGCTTGAAGACATCAACAGCAGGGCTGTGTGTGCTGTGCTCTGCTCAACAGGCCAAAGTGAAACTGAAACTGAATTACATGACACACTTCCCTTTTAGTGATGGCATGCTGCTATCCCTTAAAGGCATATTACAGCCGGTATCTTTCAAAGAAGAGCAGGTAACTTTCTCTCCAATGCCCTGGTCAATATTAAACCTTCAAACAACATCACAAAAACAAATTATCTGATCATTATTGTGATTTGTGTGACTTTGCTGTGTATAAATTGGCTGCTACATTTTCTACAAGGATTGCACTTCACAAAGTATTTTATTGACTGTAATGCATTTTATGGGAAGAATTATCCCCCCATCGGGGAGGAAGTTCAGGAGCGGGCACGGGCGGGCGGGGGCAGGCACGCCTCCGATCAGTGCCCCTGATTGGGGGCGTGCCACCATTTTGCATGGGCGGGCCAATTAAGGCTTGCCCAGCGTGACGTCTGCAGGAAGCGCTATGCGCTCCCTGTGCCGGGGTGGGATTCCCTCAGCCGTGAGTGTGCTCTTTTGTACATGCGCATGAAAGAGCGCACTCATCTCCCTGAGGCTAAGTGCTGCCTCAGGGAGATCGGCTCCAAATTTAAAAAATGTTAAAGAGACAAAAGCAAAATTTCCCTGACGTGCCCTCATGTGACACTGTCACATGAGTTGGGACATGTCCATCACTTTTAAATCAAACTTGTATTAAATATTTAAAAATCCTCATGAAACCTCATCCTGCCCATGGATGAGGTTAGATGCTTTTTCTGAAGCCCCCCACGGCTCCTGGCCTGCCCGCCAGCCTTAAGGTTGAACGGGTAGGTCCATTCATTCTGTTAAGTACTTTTTTAATAGCCTCAAGGATGGCGGGTGCACAGCTGATCCGGCTGCGCCCCCCACTGGTCTGAATATGGAAATGAGGCGGGGTGACATTGGGAGTTCGGGAGTTCCGCAACCCACCCCCCCCCGCTCACTGACCTAAAGATCCTGCCCTATGTCCTGAGGTTGTGAAGGCTGCTACAGAAATGCAATTTCTTTCCTCATTTTCTTTCTCCCAAAGAGTGTAATGGGCCAGTGTTTGTCAAATCATCCATCCTAAAGCCTTTGGGACTCTCGACTCCTGATAGTGACCCTGGGAGATGTGCGGCAATAATCGGTAATAGCTTCTTCTCTTCTGTCACCTCAGTCTAAAGAAAAAGCTTCCTGAGGTTTGGTGCCTTCCCCAGGAGACTGTGATCAGAGTGTCAAATTTGCCTTAACAGCATCAGAAATATGAGCAGATAGAAGCCATTCAGCCCTTGAATATAATCTTGGCTGGGCTTTCACCTCAACCCAGCCTCCCACAGTATCCTCATGACCCTTGATTGCCTCAGTATCCAGAGGTCTATAGATCTATTGATCTTGAATATGCTCAATGACCGAGCATCCACAACTTGGTGGGGTAGAAAATTCCAAAGATTCACAACTGTTTGAACGAAGAAATTTCTCCTCATCTCAGTCCTATATGGCCTTCCCTTATTCGCTTGGAGTGTGCACACATGCCTCAGAAGCAGCTGATGGTCCACCTGAAGAGGAGGTAAGTGTCCCTGCATGTTTGGGCCCCAGCCTGGGCTGCTGCCATTCAAGATCACACCCTCTAAAATAGGGAACTGCCCCACCCCTTCAGACATGCCACCTTCTAGCCCAGGGGTCAGCCTGATGTGCTGAATGCTTATGAGGGTCAGCCCTCAACTCAGACCAGGTCTTCTGCCAGGAATATTGGCTAATGGACCAGGAATTCCAACTGGGAGTATTGAGTGATTGACCAGGAATTTCAGCTGGACTGTCAAATGACAGACTGGGAATCCTGCCTGGAATATCAAGTGATGGACCAGGAATCCCTCCAGAGCTGGGAATTCTCCAAATATTCCAAGCAATGCTCCTTTCTCAATCAATATCACCAGAAACAAAGGAAGATGGCTTTGGCTGTTGGAGGCCAATCATTGTTGCCACCAGTCCTTTCTGCAGGAGTTCCTCTGCCCAAGCATCTTCTGGTGCTTCATGAAGGATCTCTCCATCAGTCAAGCTATTCACATATGATGAACTCCATTTATAACTTCTCAAATGGTGAAGCAGCTGTTCCAGGACCTGGACAACACCCAATTCAGGCTGTCAAGTGGCAGCTAACATACTTGTCACATAATATCCAGAAAACTGAATCTCCAACTGGAAAAGGCTTCAACATCTCATCCTGCAGTCCCACTATCAACACCCTGAGAATCAACATTGGTCAGGAGTTTAACTGGTTCAGCCACATCAATATGGTGGCTACAGGACAGAGAGTGGGGAATCTCCGATGAATGGTTCACCTCCAGCCATTCAAAGCCTCTTTGCCAACTACAAGGCTCAAGTCAGCGGTGCGATGGAGCATTCACCACTCACCCAGATGGTGCACCCACAACAACTCTAAAGAAACCTCACTGCATCCAAGATAGAGCAGTTCATTTCATTGGCACCTCTGTCACTGGACTCGATACTCGCTGGTACATTATGATTGCATTATGTCCTATCCACAGGGTGCATACAGGAACTGAGCAGGGTCATTTTGAGTGTTCCGCTTTCCCTGTGATCACTGAACAGAATTAAACAGCAATGTTGTCGGAAGAGATCCCTCCAAGATCCTTTTCAAGTCACACACTATCCTGTCTTGGACATTTATCGTGATTCCTTCATTGTCATGTGTCAGCATTCAACAATTCTCTATTTAACATCAGTGTGAGAGACCCTGCACCATTGGTATGAGAGACCCTACGCTATCAGTGTGAGACACCCTACACCATTGGTGTGAGAGGCCCTGCACCATCAGTGTTGGACGCCCCACACCATCACTTCTTTGGAGTCTGTCTCTATTTAACTAATAGGCTGCCTTTTGATTCTTCCTACCAAAGCGCATGACCTCACACTTTCCTACATTAAACTCCATCTGCCAATTTTTTGCCCACTCACTCAACCTGTCTATATCCTCTTGCAGATTTCTTATGTCCTCATCACAACATGCCCTCCCACCTATTTTTGTATCATCAGCGAATTTGGATACATTACACTCTGCCCCCTCCTCCAAGTCATTAATATAGATAGTAAATAATTGAGGCCCTAGGACTGATCCTTGTGGCGCTCCATCTTTCCAACTGAAAAAGACCCATTAATCCCGACTCTCTGTCTTCTACATGTTAACCAACCCTCAATCCATGCTAATACATTTCCCCAATACTGTGAGCTCCTACCTTGTGCAATAACCTTTTACGTGGAACCTTACCAAAAGCCTTCTGGAAATCCAAATAAATTACATCTACTGGTTCCCCTCTATCAACTCTGCTTGTTATATCCTCAAAGAACTCTAGCAAATTTTTAAACATGATTTCCCTTTCACAAAACCATGTTGACTCTGTTTGATTGCGTTAAGCTTTTCTAAATGTCCTGACATTTCTTCCTTAATGATGGATGATGGTCATTGAAGATTTTTAAGGCAGGGGTAGATAGATTCTTGTTAGGGGAGGAAATCAAAGATTATCAGGGAAGGAATATGGAATTTGAAACACGAACAGATCAGCCATGACCTTATTGAATGGCGAAGCAGGCTCAGGGGGCTGAATGGCCTAATTCTGCTCCTATTTGTTATGTTTGCATATTTGTATATATGTAAGTTCTGACCCCACAAGTCTTTGTACAGTGGAGGTCCAATTGGAAGGGAGCTTGTGGGGGCTGGAGGGAAGCACTCCTGTTCCTCCTGGCCCACAAGCAGTACTGTAAAGGCACTTACCATCTCTCCAAGCTGTCCTCGCCTCCATTCACCTGCTGGGTTTCACAAGAGCTCAGAAACCCAGCTACCCACTGTAAAACAGCAAAGCAGCTTAAGTAAGAGGCTGACAGCCTCGTTAAAATATTTTAATTGCCAACTCACCTCCTGGGAGCTGGAAGATGGCTGCCTATCTGTTTTCCCAAGCGAGGGTCAGGTTTCAGATTTTTAAAATTTTATCATCTTACTGGAACATAAGCTGCATGTTTTAAGTGTTAGGACTCACTCCATGCTGTGATGTTTGTGAGAGGTGTGATAAACTGCGAGGGCCCATTGAAAGCTCACTCATTTCCTATGTGCATAAAGAAATAAACAGACTTTGATAAAGTTTTTTTTAAATTTAAAAACAAGCCACATAATTTCTCATGGCTGTGAACACTAAGATAAGAAATTGGAGACTTTTAACATGGTGATAAAGAGCAGTGGTCATTCTAAGGAAGGAAATTGTACAATGAGTTGTACTGGCATTCAAAGTGCTCCCTCATTTTGTACTGGAGATTGTTGCTATGTTGGAGATGCTGACATTGAGTATTGAAGAAACCATACTCTCCTGCACTTTCCTTCATCCTTCAGTAGTTCAGTAGCCTTGGTTTCGAGGATGTCCCTCCTTTGTGTGAGTATTGTTGTCAGCTCGACTTTAAATGGAAGATTGTTGTCTGATGTTGAGGAGGTCCAATTCCCATGCCTATGCTCACTGTTTTGATGCCTTGTCAGGGTGGAAAGGATTGTCATGTCCCTTGTTAATCTTTGATCTATTTTAAAAACAAAACCCAGCAGTTATGTATAGTTAGCAGAGAAGGGAATACTGTAGCCCCACATATTGAGTTAAATATAAAGATGTGAACGTCAATTTTAAACATTTCAACCAAGAACAAATGGTTAAATTTGATACCAACCCCCCCACACCCCTTCACCCTGCCCTGATTTGGTGTCCAGGTTTGGTGTGTTCCTATCCTGTGCCTGTTCATTAACATACAGGTAACACCAAAAATCCATGTTGCCTGCTTACTTCAATATCCGGTGCTATTGATCATCTGGATGTATCGGCATGGGACCAACACCAACACCATGAGTGGATAGCACCACTAAAAGCAAGTCTACTCTGCTTAAAGCTAGCTTAAAGGGGTGGTGCATTGTAGTCAAAGCGGGTGCTGGGAGATAGTGGTGTAGTGGTAATGTCACTGGGCTATAGGCCCAGGCTAATGCTCTGGGGTCATGGATTTAAATCCCACCACAGCAGCTACTGGAATTTAAATCCGATTAATAAAATCTGGACTATAAAGCTAGTCTCAGTAATGGTGACCATGAAACTATCATTGATTGTTGCAAAAACCCATCTGGTTCCCTAATGTCTTTTAGGGAAGGAAATCTGCTATCCTTACCTGGTCTGGCCTACATATGACTCCAGACCCACAGCAATGTGTTTGACCCTGAAATGGCCAAGTAAAGCCTCTCAGTTTAAGGGAAATTAAGAATGGGCAACATATGCTGGCCTTGTCAGTGACACCTACATCCCATGAAAGAATAAAAAATGAAAGAGAATATGAGCTGGGCAAGAGTGAGGAATGGTACAATATAGGAGAAGATGCTGCACCACTGGTCTTAGGTCTTAGCGGAGTGCATGGAAAGGAGGAGAGATGTCCTGTATCTGCATGTGGCTAGGAGGACCCTCCAGGCCCATGCTCGAAAGGCAACTGGAGCTGATAGCTGCAGAGATTGACACCAAGAGTCAAGTTCTGAGGATCTGGATGTAGTGGTACAAGATGCTCAATGAA
Organism: Cetorhinus maximus; assembly: GCF_964194155.1. NCBI lineage: Eukaryota > Metazoa > Chordata > Chondrichthyes > Lamniformes > Cetorhinidae > Cetorhinus > Cetorhinus maximus. Next base: position 53,061,721 of record NC_135887.1, on the reverse strand, counting down.
CTCACATGAATGGTTAATGTTGTCCTCAAATGTCATGTCTGACAAACTATACCACAAGACTCCACCATTGTTCAATTCACCACAAACCCATCACTCACCTGTCAATCAGGGCTCATTTCTGATATTCAAAGCTTTACCTCATCCTCACACATTTAACATTTCTACATGTCTCAAACCCACAGCTTGCATGCACTGCCAGCAATTCAAACACAGTTCTGTCACCCAAAGAGATTGCAACACACTCACTGATGCACTTTACCCTCTCTTGCACAACGCGGTAATAGACAACTGGAGCTGGCAGGAACTAACTGCTGGGAGACAGGCACACCTACATTTCGTAACCCCCATGGAGGTGCTGCTCATCATTGGGATGATCATTGGAGAGGCCGTGGTCAGTGGTGGGGCCAAAACAATTGAAGACTATGGTATCCACATAATCCTCAATTCTTCTCACATCCCGCTTCCCCCTCAACCCACGCTATCTTCTGATTTGCAAGCTGCAGATGCATTCACAGGCACCTGTTACTCCACCCCCCTCACCATTATGTTACCCTTGTATAAGGGTGAATAAGGGCAATTATGAGGGCATGAAAGCTGAGCTAGCTAAAGCGAATTGGCAAATTAGGTTAAGCGATAGGTCAATAGAGATGCAGCGGATCACATTTAAGGGGATATTTCAGAATGCACAGAATACATACATTCCAATGAGTAAGAAAAAGTCTAAGGGGTGGACAGACCATCTGTGGTTAACTAGAAAGGTTAAAGATAGTATCAAACTAGCATATAATTGTGCAAAGACAGGTGGCAGGTCAGAAGATTGGACTGAATATAAGGAACAGCAAAGAATGACTGAAAGACAAATAAGGAGGGAAAAATTAGAGTATGAGAGAAAGCTAGCCAGAAATATAAAAACAGATAGTAAGAGTTTTTATAAATATTTATCAAAGAAAAGAATTAACAAAGTGAGCGTTGGTCCTATAGAAAGTGAGTCTGGAGAATTGATCATGGAAAACAAGGAGATGACAGATGAATTGAACAGGTATTTTGCATCAGTTCTCACTGTAGATGCTACAGTAACATCCCAGAAGCAGCTATAAACCAGGAAATGGAAGTGGGGGAGGAAGTCAGGAAAATTACAATCACCAGAGAAATGATACTGAGTAAATTGTTGGAGTTGCGGGCTGACAAGAGGCCGGGTCCTGATGGATTTCATCCTAGGGTCTTATAAGAAGTGGTAAGGTAGTTGATGCATTGGTTTTAATTTTCCAAAACCCCCTAGATTCGGGGAAGGTCCCATTAGATTGGAAAATAGCAAATGTAACTCCATTATTCAAAAAGGGAGAGAGACAGAAAGCAGGAAAGTACAGGCCAGTTAGCTTAACATCTGTCATAGGGAAAATGTTAGAAGCTATTATTAAAGAAGTTATAGCAGGGCAATTTGATAAGCTCAAGGTCATCAGGCAGAGTCAACATGGTTTTGTGAAAGGGAAATCATGTTTAACCAACTTATTGGAGTTCTTTGAGAAAGTGACGTGCTGTGGATAAAGGAGAACCGGTGGATGTACTGTACTTAGATTTCCAGAAGGCATTTGATAAAGTGCCACATCAAAGGTTATTGTGGGAAATAAAAGTTTATGGTATAGGGGGTAATATATTGGCATGGATAGAAGATTGGCTGGCTAACAGGAAGCAGAGAGTAGGCATCAATGGGTCTTTTTCAGGTTGGCGAGACGTAATGAGTGGTGTGCCACAGGAATCAGTGCTGGGACTCCAACTGTTTGCAATTTATATAAATGACTTGGATGAAGGGATTGAAGGGAAACTTGCTGATGACACAAAAATAGACAGGAAAGTAAGTGTGCAGAGGACAGAAGGAGGCTACAAACAGATAAAGATAGGTTAAGTGAGTGGGCAAAGATCTGGCAAATGGAGTATAATGTGGGCAAATGTGAAATTGTCCATTTTGACAGGAAGAATAAAAGAGAAGCACATTACCTAAATGGTGAGAGATTGCAGAGCTCTGAGGTGCAGAGGGATCTGGGTGTCCTGGTGCATGAATCACAAAAGACTATTATGCAGGTACAGCAAGTAATTAGGAAATCTAATGGAATGTTATCATTTATTGCAAAGGGAATTAAATACAAAAGTAGCAAGGTTATGCTTCAGTTGTACAGGACACTAGTGAGATCACATTTGCAATACTATGTACAGTATTGGCCGCCTTATTTAAGGAAGGATGTAAATGCATTTGAAGCAGTTCATAGGAGGTTTACCAGACTAATACCTGGAATGGGTGGGTTGTCTTATGAGGAAAGGTTGGACAGACTGGAGTTTAGAAGAGTAAGAGGCAACTTGATTGAAACATATAAGATCCTGAGAGGGTCTTGACAGGGTGGATGTGGAGAGGGTGTTTCCTTTTGTGGAAGAATCTAAAACTAGGGGTCACTGTTTAAAAATTAGGGGTCGCCCATTTAAAACAGAGATGAGGTGAAACTTTTTTCTCTCAGAGGGTTGTGAGTCTTTGGAACTCTCTTCCTGAAAAGGTGGTGGAAGCAGAGTCTCTGAATATTTTTAAGGCAGAGGTGGATAGATTCTTGGTAAGCAAGAGGGTGATGGGTTATCGGGGGTAGGTGGGATGCTGATTTCAGGTTACTATCAGATCAGCCATGATCTTATTAAATGGTGGAGCAGGCTTGAGGGGCTGAATGGCCTACTCCTGCTCCTTGTTTGTATGTTCATTTGTAACTTGTCCATTTCAGATACCCCAAGAAGAGCAACTTGCCAGGTATTGTAAGAAAACAATGATGATGAAGATTCACTGTCATTCAGTTTCACACTCATAGCCATCAGCTCAGATACTGACATTGCAGAATTTCATGGATAATATAGAGGCAGGGTCTGTACCCGGTGAGACACCGGGCATGAGTGACCTGCAGCCAAGGCAAGGGATAAGGATGGTGCAGGTGCCAGCTCACTGGAGGGCAAGGTCACACAAGGCGTCCGCTGCAGAGGATTCAGACAAGCACGTCGGTGGGTAGCCTACAGTTGAAGCCTGATGGGCTTACACAAAACGCTTGCTGCATTGGGAAACCTGCCAGAAAGCCTGTATTCAATGTCAAGGAGCATGGAGGAGTCAGAGAACCAACTTGGATTCCATCCAGCCACGAGTCAGCCTCTGACAGTTAATGTCTCAGCTTCCATTGGAACATAAGGAGCAGTGACCCAATGCCCAGTGTTGAAGTGAAAGCTCAGACTGTCACCATGGCTGGGATTTTATCTGCAGTCGCTGGTCCTGCCCACCAGCCAGGAAGTTGGGGCAGCCCCTCCTCCGCTGTCCCTAGGAGCTACGACTGGATTTTGCAGTCTTCAGTTTAATTACCTTCAGCAAGGCCTTTGCCCCTTTGAAGGAGCATTATCACCTCCAAGAGCTACCAACCAATCAGAGGGCCAGCAGCACATTTACTCAGACTAGTGGCCAGTGCTGGGACTGCGACAGGCTCCGGTGCAGCGACCATTGAGAGAAGATGGTGGGGTCAGGGATTTGGCATGATCCAGGGAGGGGGGTTGGTGAGGAGGGGGTTGGGGGGTGGATGGGAAAGATATTTTAGTGGGGGCAGTCCTTGCTGCTGTGGTGGGGGCCTTCTATGGGCTACAGGTTGTCCAATCAGGTGGGGCTAACCCCCCCAAGCCCACAGGGAGGCTGCCAGCTTTTAGTAGGCAGCCTCCTCAGGTAGCAAAGTGCTTCACCCTCCTCTGGTATTAACCCCCACCCCCCGCAGCGGCAAGGGGGGGCTCACCATGTGGGGAGCACAGCAAGCAAACCATAGGAGCAGGAGTAGGCCATTTGGCCCTTCGAGCCTGCTCTGCCATTCATTAAGATCATGGCTGATCTGGTTGTGGTTTCAACACCACTTTCCTGTCTACCCCCATAACCCTTGACTCCCTTGTCTATCAAAAATCTGTCTAATTCAGCCTTGAATAAATCCAATGATCCAGCCTCCACTACTCACTCGGGAAGGGAATTCCACAGACTAACAACCCTCTGAGAGAAAAAAATTCGCCTCATCTCCTGATCTTAAAAGGGAGACTACTTATTCTTAAACTGTGTCCCCTAGTTCTAGTCTCCCTCACAAGTGGAAACATCCTCCCAGTGTCCACCCTATAATGCCCCCTCAGGGTCTTATATGTTTCAATAAGATCACTTCTCATTCTTCTAAACTTCAACAGGCCCATCCTGTTCAACCTTTCGAAGGTAAACCCTTCATTCCAGGAATGAGTCGAGTAAACCTTCTCTGAGCTGCTCCTAATGTAATTATATCCTTTTTCAAATAAGGAGACCAAAAATGTGCATAGTATTCCAGGTGTGGTCTCATCAATGCCCTGTACAGCTGCAGTGAAACTTCGCCACTCTTATATTCCATTTCCCTTGCAATAAACGCCAGCGGACTGCGGGTGGATGAACTTCTATGGCTCTGGTTCTTTCCAGACTGTAGCTGGAGAAATTTGCAACATCATGCAGTATGCAATCCACTGATGCGTTAGGTTGTTCACTGTAACTCTTTACTCAACGAGAGATGACTTCATTTAATTATCTCTTTTCTGAGAGAAGCAGCTGGCGCCAGCCTGTTGCTTCGCTAAGCGTGAAGGCTTCCTCATTGGACTGGATGCCATTGGCTGTGCATACATCACTTTCTGACTGCCACATGTCAATATTGTCCTGACCAATACGGCATCCTGCATGAAGCACCCACAAGTGCATGTGTGTCTGGTATTTCGCAGACATCATTTTGGAGCTCTAAGGGCACTTGTATTGCTCAAAAAAAAGGCATAAACAATCACATTTTCTTGCCCTTGGTTTTCCAAATGTAAATTGAGTTAAATGAAATGGGTCTTTTATTGCATTTGATGATCTTGGGAGGCTGCGCAATGACTATTCTTCATCTAATCTTCACTCACTTCTGCTGGTATTGATGTAGATGATTCTCCTTCAACATTCTTGAACTTCTTCTGTTTGTAGTAGTTTCGTTTGGGAAGCATATGAAGCATTACCAAGTCACACACAATAGTTGCCTTTAAAGAAGAAGATAGTTCATTTAAAAAGGATTCACCTTCTCAGTGCTAAAATACCTTATCAGGTTTCAATGGATGGCATCCTCATCTGTTTTATTTAGCAGGACCTAGTGTCACACCAGCGTCTTGAGCTAATTATTTACGGAAAGTGTAGGTAGTTTCCTGTTGCCTTCCTTATTGTATTTAAGCTCAGAGGACATTCTCCCAGGTGGGCTGGAGCCAAAGAAAAGCTCCACTTACACTTTACAATGTGGGGTGACACCCACCCCCATCAGATGTCCTGTTGGATTCAATCCAGCGTTCAGAGCCACTTGCCAGGACTGTGCGAGTTTGGCCTCAGACACAACCCTTTTGCCAGTGGACATTGTCTGTCTGAGCACGAGTCCCCACAGAATGTTAACCCAGTATTTAGTGACCATAATCTAGCCACCGATTGTTTGGACTGTTGGGAGACTGAGGGCTCAAACCCTCCCCTTTTGACTCAGGGGGTGGGAACGATACAACTGAGGCAAAGGCTCACTCCCTCCGTGCTTGTAAGGTCCATCGGAATATTTGTTATTGTTGCCCATTTGATGATTAGTTGTCTAAAAAAAATTCATTTTTAATTAAGCAAAGAATTGAGGCAGCCCTGTGATTCCAAGCTCCCAGCAAGAAGCCTCCTGTTGCTGCTTCTGGGTGGCCAGGACTGCAGCATTAAGCCCACTATATACTGTTTCCAATTTCAGCAGAGGAGCTCCTGAGGAAGCAGGAGAGTAGCTTTGGATAAACTGAAGAACAGAGGGAGATGAAGAAGGATAGAGAATTGCTCTGCTTTGAGAACTTAAAATCATTATAAAAAATGGACTCTACAATTGGAAAAGACAAAGAGGATCATTGTAATTCTGCATAATATTAATTTGGATGTGCAGTATATGTCCCAACCCATTTTCATTTTTAATAACTTTGATGGAAGTGTCATTTGGATAGATGGTATGATAGCCATCTATTTCAAGATTGTTCATTTTACACTATGTCCTAAAGTTTACATTACCCTCAGTCACAGTTGTCATGCGTTATATGTTCATTAGGTCTCATGAAGATGTTGCGTCTTATATGGCTGAATATTAAGGGCAGAATCTTGCCCTTGTCGGGTGGGCTCAGCGGGAGCAGGCGGGGGCGGGAGGGAAGCTAACTGCCGCCCGCGATTGAGGCCGGAAGGCGATTTCACGTTGACGGGCCAATCAAGGCCCGCCCGGCCTGAAACGCGAGGGCGGAGGGTGGAGTGAGCGTGACCATCACGCATGCGCGCCAGTGAGCGCTTCATAATCTTCCTGAGGCACAGAGAGCACATGAAGCATTTTCAATAAATAAATAAATAATGAGCAGGGACAAGTTATTAATTCAGTTTCGAATTTTTTATTTTATTTTTATTTGCTATTGGAAACCTCATCCTGCCCATGGGTGTGGTTTCCTAAAAAGTGCAAAGGCCGCTTTGGCCTTTTCGCCTGTCCGCCAACCATAAGGTTGGACGAGCAGCAACTAATTTAATTTAATAACCTTGTTAATGGCCTTAATAGGCCTTTTAATTGTCAGTGGGCGCGCTGCCAACTCTGGCGAATGCCTGCCAAACAAAATATCACACGATTATGGTGTACAAGATTATGAGGGTCATGGACAGGGTGGATAGGGAGCAGCTGTTCCCCTTAGTTGAAGGGTCAGTCACGAGGGGGCATAAGTTCAAGGTGAGGGGCAGGAGGTTTAGGGGGGATGTGAGGAAAATATTTTTTACCCAGAGGGTGGTGACGTCTAGAATGCGCTGCCTGGGAGGGTGGTGGAGGCGGGTTAGCTCACGTCCTTTAAAAAGTACCTGGATGAGCACTTGGTACGTCATAACATTCAAGGCTATGGGCCAAGTGCTGGTAAATGGGTTTAGGTAGGTAGGTCAGGTGTTTCTCACGTGTCGGTGCAGACTCGATGGGCCAAAGGGCCTCTTCTGCACTGTGTGATTCTGTGACTGCACACTGACTTCAAGATGCTCGCCCAACGTCAACGCGTGTCATTTTACGCTTGAGCGGGTCGGGTGCCCACCCGCCGAGCTAAACGTTTTGCCCTAAATGTTTATTGATAACATATAATGATGTGCATATATACAGGGTATAACTCAAGCAATGAGCTAACTCCATGCTTGCTTCTACACAAGTCTCTGTCCAGTCCACAAGTGATCCTATCCAGTCCACAAGTGATCCTAACCTCTGGTCATCACACTGTGGGTGGTATTGTTTCCAAGTCCCTGCATTAACCCTTGCTATACCAGATACCCTTATACCACAAATGTATTAATGAAATAAAAATCATCTCTTTTCAGAACTTTACAATTAAGTTTTTTCTCTTCCTTCCTGACCATAGGAAGGGGAGGGATTCATTCAGCCCCTCGAGCCTGGTTCACCATTCAATTCAATCATGGCTGATCTGCACCTCAACTCCATTTAACCACCTTTGCTCCTAAGTATTAATATCCCTTCCCAATAAAAACCTACTGACCTTTGTCTTGAAAGGTCCCCCAGCACTGGTAGCCTTTGAGGGGAGTGAGATCGAGATTTTCACTACCCTTTGTGTGAGAAATTACTGCCTGATTTCCCTCAGAAATGGCCTGGCTCTAATTTTGAGATTAACTAGTGCTTTTACTCACCACCCCAAACACGCCAATGCCAGAGCCAATAGTTGTCATGGTTGGAATAATGTCAAATTTACCAGCCTGGTAAAACAAAATAAGACAATTAAACAAAGTGAGTAAGAAACTATATGCTCTAGCACACAAATGCACTAGGATACATTATAATGGAGGCTGTTTAATTACTTTGAGCAAAGGATTTTAAAAGTTATTCAGAATAAATGTAAAATGCACCCAAGCATATTTAAGCAAAATTAAGAGGCTGATTTTTAACACTACCTGACCAGCTAAAATCCAATCACCAGGGCAAGAGAAGACATGTTTAATTGAAGGATGCCTTTGTTGGATGGTTTGACTGCTAGCATTATACCTGGATGGGTGTCTGTTTAGTGGGCAATTTAAAGCACTTGGCATGGATCAAAGAGTCAAGCCATCCCAGTTAAAGTAATCAATGTCCTTTGTTTGACAGCCTTTTTCTGGGGTAAAGATGTGCCTCTGATCTGAGAGATCAGCGTGGCTAATGGTTTCTCCAGCTCCTTTAAGTGAAAGCTCAGCTCTCAGCTTGAAACCAGAAGAGACGTGGAGCTATGTGACTAATGCATTGGTAATATTCTTTTCACATAAGAAGTGATCAGCCCTGTTTCAAAAATCAGTTTATATTAAGAGGTAATGTGGGACAATTACCTCTGTCGGTTTGGCATTATGAGAGAGTGTACAGTTTGTGAATTACAATAAAGACCCCATTTGTACTGAATACTATTCACTAACCTGTAAACATATTTGACTTATAGTCTGAGTATCAATCGCATAGAGTCTATATGTATCACCAGTGGAAGAGGGAGGGAATACATTACAGAACACAGTAAGCTGAGTACAGTAACAGGCCTTCTCTGTTTGATCCCAGGTCTCATTATGCTCCCCTAAACATTGGGCAGAAAAAGGCTTGCCCTTGTTTGCGAGAGATAGAAGACTCACGTATAGGAGCGGTTTGCAACACTGAATCCAAGGAAATTTCGAGCAGAAAAACACTCCAAAACCTAACAGTTCATATAGGATTTTTTGTTTTAACTTTCCTATACTGATGAATGAATCTGAAACAAATAATTTTCTCAAGTGAAAATTGTAGATTCAAAGCCTTTGATGCAATTACACCATGCTGATCTTCCTGGGATCTAGATTTGACTCCAGACCTGGCTAATGAGATGAAAATCATTGGTTGGCTCTTGGAGCGCCCCCAGCTAACTAGCAGAAAACTCACCACAATTTGGTAAAAAGTGGAAAACTTGTTCATAAGAAATGACTGAACTGATCAGTGGAAAATTCAGCACGAGATTTTGTGAAGGGAAAAATAAAGGTATATCATTACACCAATGTAGAAAATTATTTATGCTATCTCTGGTTATCCTATCCTTGCCAGGTGGTGCCTGATTTAAATTCAATTCCCAACATTGATACCCTTCATCTGATAACCATCACGTAAAAATACAGGCATCTTACCTTGCCATTGACCATAATATCTAATCGAATTCCAAAGACCTTGTAAAGATCTCTCACATCTGTGCCATTTTCCTTATAGTATTTAGCATACCTTTGAAATAAAACATAGGGGATGTTATTGAACTCAGGCTGATCTTGTAAGAGAGACTTGCATTTATACAGCGCCTATCATAACCTCAAGACTCCAAAAGCGTTTTACAGCCAATGAAGTGCTTTTGAAGTGCAGTCACTGTGGTAATGTAGGAACAGCAGCAACCAATTTACGCACAGCAAGCTCCCACAAACAGTAATGTCCAGGTAATCTGTTTTTAATGTTAGTTCAGGAATAAATACTGACCAGGACAGAGGAAAGAACTCCCCTGCCCTCCTTTGAAATAAAGTGCCACAAGATCTGATACATCCACCTGAGAGAGCAGATGGAGCTTTTCTCATCTGAAAGACATACCTTCGGCATGTACCGTATGTTGCTCTTTTGGGACTGTCTTTGTTGTCATCTTGTTTCTGCGCCAGATTGTGCGAAAGTGGATGTGTTAAAAGCAGTACAGGAGAATTCCAGCAGGCACAGCTTGTTCAAGCTCAGCCTGTTCAGAAACCAATACTTGTGACTCAGCTTGGATGAAGTTCATTGTCCTCACATCCTATAATTTAGGACCGTTACTAGTGGTATCAAAAATCTCAAAAACAAAAGATGACCTAGGACAACACATGGGGAATCATCCCCATTTACATCACAGAGACAATAGTAGGCCATTCACCCTACTGATTCTGCTAACTCTACCAGCTCCATCTGATACTCCATATCCCTTCCAGTTAAGTATTGAGATTGGAATCTAGGACCAGGACTAGGGCATTTGGTCCCCCAAGCTTGTTCTGCTATTCAATTAGATCACAGCCGATCTTACCTACCTTGGTTTTTTTTTACCCCTTAATACTCTTGCCTAACAAAAATCTATCAATGGAGGACAAAAAAAGAGTTAATGTTTTGAGTCCTTATGATTCTTCTTCAGAGGCGTAAGGACTCGAAACTTTAATTCTGTTTTTTTTCTCCACAGATGCTGTTAGACCTGCTGAGTTTTTCCAGCATTTTCTGTTTTGTTTCAGATTTCCAGCATCTGTGGTATTTTGCTTTTATTATAAAAATCTATCAATCTCAGTTTTGAAATGTTCAGTTAATCCCCAACCTCAACAGTTTTTGGGGGAAGAGAGTTCTGGGTTTCCACTACCCTTTTGTAAAGAAATGCTTCCTGATATCATCCATGAATGGTCTAGCTCTATAGTCTCCCTCTCCAAACACCTTAATTGACTTCACATCTTGTCTGCCAGGCCAACATGCAGAAGGCGTTTTACAATCTCTTGTGTGAAGAGATTTTTTTTCTAGATCCGCCTTAGTTCAATTTTAAGGTTATGTCCCTTTGTTTTCAATTACTTTAAGGGAGAGTTGTTCTTTAATCCACCAGTGCAAATTCTCTCTATTATTTTAAACTCCGTGAGGTGAATTTTTAATTCCCCTGCTTCCAGCTGGGGCTGGACAATAACATGATGAAGCACACATCCAACCTTGTCCAGCCACCAGCCATTTTGTTGTGGGCCTTCAAATGAACAACACGAGAATCTGCTAGAAATATTGGCTCATTCAATTTGCGGTTCCCATGATGTCAATAGGGCCCCATGCAAGCTAAAAAAATAAGTTTGTTGTTTTTTTCATTCGATGTGGGCATTGCTGGCATTTATTGCCCATCCCAAATTGCCCTTGTTCAGAGGGCATTTAAGAGTCAACCATATTGCTGTGGGTCTGGAGTCACATGTAGGCCAGATAAGGAAATGACAGCAGATTTCCTGAAGGACATTAGTGAACCAGGTGGATTTTTACAACAATTGACAATGGTTTCATGGTTATCATTAGACTTTTAATTCCAGATTTTTATTGAACTCAAATTCCACCATCTGCCATGGTGGGATTCAAACCCAGGTCCCTAGAGCATTAACCTGGGTCTCTGGATTACTAGTCTAGCGACAGTACCACTACACCATTGCCTCCCTCGAAGTTTTCCAAGTACTCCTGTGAGCAGCCCCAGTTTAAGGATCTCAGGTTAAGCTCTTCAACGCTGCCATAAACATACCTCAACAATTTGAATCTGAGTCCAGTGTAACTGATTTGTATATTACACATGGCCACCTATCTCAGGACCCAAGATGGGTGAAGGTCAGAGCAGCTGCCGAACTGGACTGAATAAGCGACCAAACACCATTTTCAGACCATTACCAGCTGGAGACACTCAAAATCATCTCATGGTACCAGCAATTCACTGCCTTCTTTGGATTTTACATTTAGGTAATAGAAAGGATTATATTAATCTGTCATTGGGAAAGGCACTATACCAGGAATAACTGGTTAATGAAGGGACTAAAGTTAAACAGAAAAAATATAATGGATGAAATAAGGAGATTAAAACCAAACAGATCTCTGGACCCAAATGGTTTTTATTAGAAGCTCTAAGAAAATAAGTGAGGAAATTTGAGTTGAATTAATATTTTCCAAAGCTCGCTCAATTTTAGGGTATTGCCAGGAAATCAGAAGGTGAAGCATTAGGGCATTCTTTAAAAAAGTGGAAGGAACTAACCCAGTAACAATAGACCAGGAAACATAATGGAAACATTGTTCAAATCCGTTGCGAGAAACAGAATAAATGATTATTTGGAAACAGTTTAATTAAGGGGAGCCACCATGGCTTTATGAAAGCAGTGGGTCATAGCTAACTAATCTGGTGGAGTTCTTTAACAAAATCCCAAAGGCCCTGGATAGCGGAGGACCAATGGTTGACATATACATGGATTTTCAGAAGCTGTTTGCAAGGGGTCCACAGAAGAGACTTCTAGCAAATATTGGGTTGTGTAGAATTGGAAGCAGGTAACAGAATGGATGGGAACATGAGCTAGAGTGTTGGAATTAAAGAGGGATTGTTGGATTGAATGGAAGTGACAACACCAGGGTCAGTAATGGAGCCTTAAACTCTTCATTTTGTCCAACAAATAGTTTGGGTTTGGAATGCAATGACCGACAAATTGCTGGAAACAGATTCAGTTCAATGCATTCTTGAAGGAGGAACAATTACAGGGATATAGGGAAATACCTGGGGAGTGGGATTGATTGGATTCCTCTCCAAAAGATACAGTAAAGACTCGATGGGTCAAATGGCCTCCTTCTGTGCTGTACTGTTTTATGATTCTATGTATAAATGACCTGAATTTGGGAACACGGGAGGGTATGTCAAAGTTTACAGCAAATGTTAAGTTGGAAGGTATGGTACATACAGATATAAGAACATGTAAATGAGGAACAGGAGTCGGCCATTCGGCCCCTTGAGCCTGTTCAGTCATTCAGTAAGATCATGGGCGATCTGATGGTGGTTTTAAATCCACTTCCCTTCCTAGATAACCTTTGACTCCCTTGTCAATCAAGAATCTATCTAACTCTGCCTTAAAAATATTCAATGACCCTGCCTCTACTACTCTCTGGGTAAGAGCGTTCCACAGACTCACGACCCTCGAGAGAAAATATTTCTCCTCATCTCTGTCTTAAAATGTGTCCCCTAGATCTAGTCTCTCCCACAAGGGTAAATATCCTCTCAGCAGCCACCTTGTCAAGTCCCCTCAGGATCTTATATATTTCAAAATAAGATCTCTCATTCTTCTAAACTCCAATGGATACAGGCCCAGCCTGTCCAACCTTTCCTTGTAAGATAATGCCTCCCATCCCAGGAAATGCATTAAATTATGAAAACTGCAAAAGACATAGATTAACAGAGTGGGAAAAACAAAGGCAGGTACAATTTAACACAACAAAGCAGGAGGTAGTGCTTTTTGGACAGAAGGATGGCAGATAGAAATATAATCGAAATGGAAAACATTGGAAAGTGGGGATGGAACACTAGGTGTTTAACCAATCATAACAAAATCACAGGTGGACAATCGATAATGGCGTGTTAGACCTCATAACAAGAGACATTGGATATCAAAACAAGGGCGTACCACTTAATATTAACGAGTATTGGGGTAGATTTTCATGTGACTGTTTTCATTGGACAGGAGGAAGGAAGAGTCAATTACCTCATTCCAACCCACCTCGTGCTCCTGCTGTTGGCTGGCACTGCCAGTCCCTAATCAGCCTGGTGCCAACTAGAGAAGTGGGTGCTGTCTGTCAGGGATTATGAGGAAGGCAAAGCCTCCACCTCCACCACAAATGCCAAGTGTCTCCCAAATGAGACTGCAGCCTGATGTATCAAGATCATGGTCTCTTTCTGAGCAATTCCAGTGGGCTTTTTGCCAGAGATACAGGGAGATTCACCCAACCTCTGAGCTCTCCCTGCTGATGTAAGTCTTTTCATTCTTGTCCGACTGAGATTGGGCCCCCAGTTATGGGGAATCACAGAGTTGAATCGCATAATGAGTCACTACACCAACACACTCTACTACCCAGCAACTTGCTGCATCATTTCACTAAACACAAGTGGTATCAACTGGCCGAGGTCAAATTGTGAGGTTCTTACCTGAAGTTAAAACCTGCTGATACTTTCTCCTTGTCTAAACCCCCGTAAAGTTGATGGAAGCTATAGGTGGGTGCACAGTATTCTTCAGGCCAATCCAGGTCACAATCCCAATGGATCACAATACCAATCATGCCCCCCTTCACAAAGCAAGATACAGAAACATAATGTGAGCAGAATTACTCCATCAGCTTTTAAAAATATTCTTTCATGGGATGTGAGCATTGCTGGCAAGGCCAACATTTATTGCCCATCCCTAATTGCCCTGAAGGTGATGGTGAGCTTGAGCTGCTGCAGTCTATGTGGTGTAGGTACACCCACAGTGCTGTTAGGAAAGGAGTTCCAAATCTTGGTGTTAAAGTATAATATCATTTACAGGTGCTTTATTACCCTAAATGGTGCAGCCTAGATCATCCTAAATATGCCAACTATTGTTGCTGTTTCAGTCCCCTTGGTTAACTGAAGGCCAATGCCCCTGGAGAGAGCCTAGACTTACTTTGTATGCCAGGACAGAGAAATTCTCTTTAATTTCTTCAACAACGTAACCCAAACGAAACACAGGGCACAGAGGGTCATGGACCTTATGGTAGGTGCAATTTTTCAGAGCTGCGTTGGTTATGGATTCCACTATATTCCGCCTGGAAAACAGAGCTTTTGGTAAAGCTAAAAATGTATTGCTTTTTCCAATTCAAGATTGTGAGTTAAAAAAAACAACGTTCCTGAACATACCTTGAAACACCAAAGGCTGTAAAAGTGATCGAGTTCTTGATAAAAATGGTGAAGTTTTCTGCAGCCATCAACAATGGTGGACTGGGGGGAGATAGGAGAGAAGACGCCTGCAATCAGTACAGGGGACAAACTGCCTTGAATAACATGAATTTCCTGCTTGCGTCGACAGGTAGAATCAGTGGAGATCATTTTGGCTTTGGGTTATAGGGTAAAATGGGGTTGATATCACAACTCCGGATTTTCAGTTTTATTGACTAGGAATGAAAAAATGATGGGAAGCTGAATTGATATTATCCATTTCTCACTATTGTCCAAAATTTAAATTCCCCCCGCCCTTAAAGTCCTGAATTTACCACTAAGATCTACTAACTCTGAGGTCTTCCAAACAAACACGTGAAAATTATGGGCAGGAAAAGACCATTACGTCCATCAAGCCTATCCCACATGGCTGTCATATGTGAAATGAGAGATAGATCGGTGGAGAGGTTTAGGGAGGGAATTCCAGAGCTCAGGGCCCAAGCAATGGCGGAGTGATTAAAATCAGAGATGCTCAAGAGACGGGAAATAAGGAGGAGTTGTTTCCATGGAGGCTTTCCCCAGGAAAGCTAGTAAACACCACTGTCCAACGGCATATGGCAGACAGACGCCCCAAATTTACCCATAGTGCCACAGCCCAGCGCCAGTCCCAAGCAGAGGATGCGCTCATCCGCTGAGCGCGCCAGGTCTAGTGGGCACAATTCCCATGTAAAACAAGTGTGGCTGGATGAAATCTGATCAGAGACATGTCTCCCCTCCATCACCATACCCACTGTGCATTCATAAATGTTATTAGTCGCTCATGGAAATCTCTCCCTCTTAAGATACTGGAGCCACTGCCAATCAGAAACAGAAGAAACGAGTAACATTCGTGCCACACAAGTGCCAGGCAATGACCATTCCCAACAAGAGAGAATCTAACCATCACCTATTGACATTCAATGGTATTGCCTGGGGGTTAACATTGACGAGAAACTGAACTGGATTAGCCATATAAATACTGTGGCTACAAGAGCAGGTCAGAGGCTGGGAATCCTGTGGTGAGTAACTCACCTCTTGACTTCCCAAAGCCTGTTCGCCATCTACGAGGCACAAGCCAGGAGTATGATGGGATACTCTCCACTTGCCTGGACAACACTCAAGAAGCTTGACACCATCCAGGACAAAGCAACCAACTTGATTGGCACCCTGCCCACAAATATTCGCTCCCTCCACCACCAACGAACAGTGGCAGAAGTGTGTACCATCTAAAAGATGCACTGCAAAAACTCACCAAGCCTCCTTGTACAGCACCTTCTAAACCCATGATCTCTACCATCTAGAAGGACAAGGGCAGCAGACAAATGGGAACACCACCACCTGGAAGTTCCCCTCAAAGCCACTCACCATCCTGACTTGGAAATATATCATCGTTCCTTCACTGTCGCTGGGTCAAAGTCCTAGAACTCCCTTCCTAACAGCACTTTGGGTGTACCTACACCACATGGACTGCAGCGCTTCAAGAAGGCAGCTCACCACCACCTTCTCAAAGGCAATTAGGGATGGGCAATAAATGCTGGCCCAGCCAGCGACACCCACATCCCGTGAATGAATAAAGAAAAAGGGTACAGACACTCAGCAAGTCTGGCAGAAAGTGTTCAGGTATATATTATTCTTCAGTTTATGTGTGGGAGTGTGTGGGTGAGTATGAGTGTGTGTCTGTATGAAAGTGTGAGAGTGTGTGTCTGTGCGAGAGTGTGAGTCTGTGTGAGAGTGTGTGTCTGTGTGATAGTGTGTGTGTGAGTGTCTGTGTGAGTGTGTGAGTGTGTGTGTGTCTATGAGTATGTGTGTCTGTGAGTGTGAGTGTGTGTATGTGTGCATGAGTGTGTGTATGTGTGCCTGTGTCTGCGTGTGAGTTGTGCGAGTGTATGTGTGTGTGAGATGTGCGAGTGTATGTGTGTGTGTGTGAGTGTGTGCATGTGAGTGTGTGCATGAGTGTGTGAGTATGTGTGTGTGTGTGCATGCATGTGTTTGCGTGTGTGATCATATGTGAGAGTTTGAGAGTGCAGGTGAGTGTGAGTGCATTAGTGCATGTGTGCATAAGTGTTTGAACGTGTTTGTCTGTGTGTGTGACTGTGTAAGTGCATGTGTCTGTGTGAGTGTGAGCATGTGTGAGAGTGAGTGTCTATGTGAATGTATGTGTGTGTGTGTGTGTGCGCGCATAAGTGTTATGTTTTACTATGGGGTCGCTTTGCTCATGAACCGGTTACACGCTTATCTGTCGCCAGGCATTTCGATTACAGTACACAGCAGATGCAGAGACTAATATGAAATGAAGCACATGCTATTTATTTACACAAACAACAGAGCACTAACATAAAAACAAAAAGCTAAAAGCTACTGCGGATGCTGGAAATCCAAAACAAAATAAAAACAGAATTACCTGGAAAAACTCAGCAAGTCTGGCAGCATCGGCGGAGAAGAAATCAGTCAACGTTTCGAGCCCTCATGGCTCTTCGGCAGAACTAACATGATGTGTGCTTCTCCAACCAGACCCTACTCTAGATTAACATTAACATGGTAGCCTGTGCTACACAGCTATTGGGTCTTACAGTCACATGGTCAATCTGCTTGCATTCCCTTAAAAGTGTATTACACCTCAGATTATCACAATGAGTGTGTGTGTTTGTGTGTGCGAGTGTTTAAATGTATGTGAGTGAGAATGTGTGTGTGAGCGTATATGAGAATGTATGTGAATGTGTGAGCCTGAGTGTATGAATGTGTCTGTGTGTCATTGTTTGAGTGTGTGTATGAGTGTGTGTGATTGTGAGTGAGCACCCTTGTATAAGTGTTTTTGTGTGTCTGTGTGTGTGTGCATGAGTGCTTGAGTGTGTTTGACTCTGTGTGTGTGTGTGTGAGTATTTGAGTGTGTGTGTGTGTGAAGCAAAATACCTGTTTAAAGGGAGAGTATTTGAGTATAAGTCAGAGTGCACATGTATACTTGAGTGTGTGTACATATTTGAGTGAGAGTATTTGAGTGTGTGTGTCTATTTGTGTGAGAGTATTTGAGCTTGAGTATATGTGAGCATTTGAGTGGGTGTTTTTTACTCATCCCTCATTGCCCTCCAAACAAGGAGTCAACCACATTGCTGTCAAAGTCACATGTAGGTAAGGACAGCAGATTTAGGGCATTAATGAACCAGATGGGTTTTTACAACAATTGATAATGGTTTCATAGTCATCATTAGACTTTTAATTCCAGATTTCTATTGAATTCAAATTCCACCATCTGCCATGGTGGGATTTGAACCCAGGTCTCCACAGCATTATCCTTGGTCTCTGGATTACTAGTCCAGCATCAATACCACTACACCATTGCCTCCTCCCAATGTGTGTGCGTGTGTGTGTGTCTGTGTGTGTGTGCATGTGTGCGTGTGCATGTGTGTCTGAGTATTTAAGTGTGAGTGTATGTGAGTGAGTATTTGAGTGCATGTGTGTGTGTGTATGTGAGCGAGTATTTGAGTGTAATGTATTTGAGCGTGTGTATGTGTGCATGTGACTATTTGAGTGTGTTTGTGAGTATTTGAGTATGAGTCTGAGTATTTGAGTGAGTATAATGTGAGTGGGTATTTGAGTGTGCGTGTGTGAGTATTTGAGTGCGTGTGAGTATTGGAGTGTGTGTGTGTGTGTGTGTGTGTGTGTGTGAGTGTAAGCATTTGAGTGTGTGTATTTGAGTGTGTGTGTATGTGGGTATTTGAGTGTGGTTATATGTGAGTGAGTACTTGAGTGTGTGTGTGTGTGTGTATTTAAGTGTGCGTGTGAGAGTATTTGCATGTATGTGTCTGTGTGTGAGTATTTGATTGTGTGTGTGAGCATTGGAGTGTGTGTGAGAGTGTAAGCATTTGAATGTGTGTATTTGAGTGTGTGTGTGTATGTGAGTATTTGAGCGTGAATATATATGAGTGAATATTTGAGTGCATGTGTGTGTGTGTGAGAGGGGGTTTGGGACGGTGTGTGTTTGTTTGTGAGTATTTGAGTGTGTGTGAGTATGAGTGTGAGTAAGTGTGTATGTGAGTATTTGAGTGTGAGTGAGTGTGTGTGTGTGAATAGTTGAGTGTAAATGTGTGAGAGTTCTTGAGTGTGTGTGTGTGAGTATTTGAGTGTGTGCGTGTGAGTATTTGCGTATGTCTGTGTGTGAGTATTTGATTGGATGTGTTTGAGTATTTGTGTGTGTGTGTGAGTATTTGAGTGTGTGTGTGTGTGTGTGTGAGTATTTGAGTGTGTGCGTGTGAGTATTTGCGTATGTCTGTGTGTGAGTATTTGATTGGATGTGTTTGAGTATTTGTGTGTGTGTGTGAGTATTTGAGTGTGTGTGCGTGTGTGTGTGTGTGTGTTTGTGAGCATTTGAGTCTGAATCAAGTCATCTTGTAGATGGCACACATTGCTGCTACTGTGCGTTGGTGGTGAAGGGAGTGAATGATTAAACTAGTCTGAACACCAGGATCAAGAGCCTAATAACTTAAAAAGCTCATTATGGCCTCAGCACAAAATATTTCTTTGTGCTAAATTTCTTTGGGGTGCTGTAAACAGGAAGAAAATAGATGTGGTTTCGATGCCAGGAAGATATTTCTCTCTTGGGAGCAAGACAAAAGTTGCTATAGACCTGGAATCAGATAATCCTTACTTTGAAATGTTGTGATCATTTTCAGTTGGACACCATCCAAAGATTTCACATGTCTTGTTTCCTTCAGCGTTGTTCCGACATTTCCCATTCATAATGCCTGACAAGGCCAAAAATTCCCATAATTTCAGTCAAAGAGCATACACTGTGTTCTAGGCATCATGTTTCATTTGTTTATTCTGCCTTATCTCTTAATAATTTTTACATTGCTCTCCATTTTTAGTACAATGTGTAGTTTAACACTTTTGGCTTCCATGTTCCTTGGCTGGGATGGGGGAAGGGGGGGTTTCTAGTCTCAATCAGTAGCTCTGATGGGAGAACAGTGAATCTCCAAGGGAAATGGCAGAGAGATGATTATGCTGCTCTCCTGTGGTTCCAGGAATTTTCTTGTGAAATTGCAGTTTTTCCCTTACAAATGCAAACAGTGAGGCGTTAGTTCCCACCCCTGGCCCTGGAAGAGCCCTGGTGTCATAATGGTGGCAGTCAGTACACATGGGGACTGGTCTCCACAAGGGTTAATGTGGGTCCCGCCAGTGGTGTTCAAGGAAGGCAATTGTCCTGGTCTTCTCCCCAGGGCTTGTACAAGGGCTGGATCAGTGCACTGCCAGATTAGTGGGTGAAGGAGGCTGGGTATACCCTTCCTACTCCCACTTAGAGCAAAGCCTAGATATGGGCTGGGCAGGTGCCAGAGGTGTTCCTAAAATAGTTCCCATGGGCTAACATGACCATTCAGGATCACAGTGCATGGAATTTTAAGGGTCTATAAATGGGTAAAATTTGCTAGATGGTGAAGTCTCCATGTTCTGCAATACAAAAGCAAAATACTGTGATACTGGAAACCTGAAATAAAAACAGAAAATGATGAAAGGTCATCGACCTGAAACATTAACCCCCATGTTCTGTACTATCCCTGTGTTAGCCTTCTCCTGGTCCTAAGGCAGTGCATGAAAACAGCCTGAACGAATTACTTTCTTTTTCCCTTTAGCAACATAGAAACAAGTGTAGGCCATTCAGCCCCTCCAGCCTGTTCCACCATCCAACTATCCATTTGATCCATCTGCATACCCCGAGCTAACAAAATTCTATCAATCTCACTCTTGAAAATTTCAATGGAACTTCCCCAGCATCTACCATCTTTTGGCAAGAGGGTTCCAGGTTTCCTCTCTCTTATAGTGTTGCCTGATTTCATTCCTGAATGACCGGATCTAATTTTAACACTGAGTCTCTTCGTTTTGAATTTCCCCACCAGAGGTTTCTCTGAGTTGATACCCTATTGAATCACTTTATCATTTTAAACGCCTCAATTAGATCACACCTCAACATTCTAAAGTCAAGTGAATACAAACCAAATTTATGCAACCTGTCCACTTAATTGAACTCTTCAAGCCTTGGTATCATCCTGGTGAATGTGTGCTGCACGCCCTCCAAAGCCAACATATCCTTCTGAGGTTCAATATCCAAAACTGAATACAGTACTCCGGATGGGGTCTGACCAAGGCTGGACATAACTGAAGCATAACCTCCAGCCAAAGTCCATTAACCTTTTTGATTACCCTGAATCATTAACTCTCCATGGATGCTGCCTGATCTGTTGAGCATTCCCCGCATTTCGTGTTTTTATTTCAACATTCCCTTTATCCCTACCTCCCAACCAATTACCAAACCCTATCACAAAGTTACCTCCAATCCCAAGCCCTGCAATTTTTTTCTAATAATAATAATGTAGGTGCCTCCTGAATTTCCATCTTGACAACACTCACTCCCCTATGTGCTATTCTAATTGTTTCCTCAAATAAACTCAACTCCATTACTCAGATGTAAAATATAAGTCAGACAAATAGAAAGGGAATAGTGCATTTATGGTGTGGTCCACACTGCAGGCCTGAGTTAATGGCAGTGGGGGTACCAGGCAGGGTCCCAGGTCTAGCAGCTGGGGGAGGAGTGGGGGGATGGGTGTGGGAACTGTCTCACGTCTGGGCAAGGTGACAAAATCCAGGTGGGGGTAGAGGGTGGAGAAGGCAGAGGGATGATTGAGTAGGGCCTGAGTGAAGAGGGAGGGAGGGCATGGGCGAGTGTATTGGAGGCATAATGATCGCATTTGATACTTTGGAGTGCTTTTAATGACTTTGAGCACTTTTGATTACATTTGATGTCAAAGATGGCAATGAGCACTGCTGACCACATGAAAAACCCATTCCAAATTGATCTTTTGATGTCAAAGGGTCTTTTTGATT
Source organism: Cetorhinus maximus (assembly GCF_964194155.1). Taxonomy (NCBI): domain Eukaryota; kingdom Metazoa; phylum Chordata; class Chondrichthyes; order Lamniformes; family Cetorhinidae; genus Cetorhinus; species Cetorhinus maximus. The sequence goes on along the minus strand of NC_135887.1, from coordinate 53,040,301 downwards.
ATATTGAGCGCATTTGAATGCAAAAGTGATGTCAACATTTTCTGGCAGGGCAGTGTCTCTGGATCATTTACCCAGTAAAATAATTGCTCCTCTCCTGTATTCAATCAATAGGGTGGGCCTTTAATTGTTAACCCTGCCCCCTCCTCATTTCACCCCATGGTATTGATAATACTGGACGCCAGACACGATGGTTTATGGACGTTCAACTTTCCTAATGAAAAAAATTTGGATATAGTTCATTCTTTTTGGACCAAATGTTTCACTGAATGTTGATGAAGGTCTTTCTGCATTGAGAGGTGAATTGTTTTATAATTCAGCTTTTCTGCCTGTGTGTGTACTCTGACATATCTGAGCAAACTGTGTTCCAACACTTTGCAGCACTTTACTATAGTTACAAACCACAAACCACAATGTTACCATGCAGCCCAGTGCTGTTCTCTGGCGATAGGATGAATCCAAGTGATACATCTTAGACTGCAACAATTGCAAGCTTTCTAACAAGATAAATTTTAGACAGCATATCATCCCAGGGTCAATTATCTGATCCTCAAACCCTTCTCAGTAGTCACTACATCTGACATCAAGAAGAGTTATCCAGAGGTTTATACTGAAATTTTAAAAGAATTTGTAGATAGCAGTCTGTATTTTTTTCTCCTCCTTGCTGGTGTTCTGCTCCCCAAGCCATTTATGGAGAGTTGACGTCACTGTGCATCGCGATAAGCTTTTAGGGCTGGTACAAAGTGGTTTGGCCTCAGTTATTCATTTGACCCACATCTATAAACAGTGTAGGGCTGGAGGTTTCACTGGAGATAAGTCAACTCCTGGAAGTAACTCAAAACCTTTCAGGAGCTGCTGCATTGACTCTTGCCCCACCCCCTCCACTTTTGGCATTCGCTGTTTTGCCACTTTCTCAGCAGCTGCCTAAAACAGGCGCTAGGACCCTAACATTATAACAGTGACGGCGCTTCAGAAGTAATTTAATGGCTAGAAAGTGCTTTTGAACATTCTGAGGTTATGAAGGATGTTAAGTAATTGGAATTCCTTTCCTTTCTTACATATGGAGGGGACCTAACATCTGTTTTGGTTCTCTGCTCTGACATTGGTTGCTGATCCCACTCTGTTTAGCATCCTTCAGGTGTCAGTATGGCCTCACTGTGTCACCTATCAGTGCTGTCAGGTCAGGAGGGGCAGAGACAGCCTGTTCCCACTTCACCTCCCCATCTCCAGGGACTAACAGTCACTGCTGGACAGACAGACGGCCTGATGTTGATTCTTTCCACTGGGAAAGTTGTGCAGCAACCAGCAGCTCATCTAGATTATTGCAAAGAGGCCTGAGGCCCAATTTCTGGCTGGCCTCAGGCCTCTCAGCTGGGGTGAGTGCTGTCCTCATGCTGTTGTTTATGGATCTGAAACACATAACCAACTTCCCACTCTGAAAAGTTTACACAGAAGTGGTTAGTGTAGCTCATCAGCTGTTATATTGTTATATTGTTCATAAAGAGCTAGAACTAATTGTTATGTGGACATATATATCTTGGGGTGCCATATTCACTGTCACACTGCAGTAATGTGCCAAGCAACAATGTATCAGTCTACCAGCCACATGGAGACCAGCAAGAAATACACTTGATAAAGCAATACTTAGAATCTAAAGTGATTATTTTTAACTTATGAGAAGGCATAACATGGTGGCAGCGGGATGTTTGTGAGTGAAACCCCAAACATTTTAAACAAACTTAATGCTGAATTGGATTGAAAAATTAACCAGAATTAATGCCAAGGGAAGAGAGAAATACTGAGTAAATCGCACAAAAGTTAAATGGCTGTTGCAGCAATAAATACACAGCTCTAGCCTATGATGAATGGCAGGCTGATAATCTCATACAGGCTTTTGAGAAATTTAAACAAAAGTGCAGACTGACATTCAGTAGCCTTGTAAAAGGCACTAGCAAAGAGGAAAGGGGTCAGCTACATTCTGTTGTGAGTAGGTGAGAAAGGGTTAAATTTGTTTAATAACTGGGAGGATCACAGCAGAAACCCAGACAAAACTTTTGAAAAGTTCAGCACACTTCTCCCACCAAAGCCAAATCATCGGAACTACTGATATGAATTTCAAGGCCTGTGGCGGGAATCAGATGAGCCTGTTGACATTCTTATAACAAAATTGAGTGGAGAATTTTCTCCCCGACGGGGGGTTGTGCAGGGGTGGGTGCGGGCGGATGCGCAGCCGATCGGCCCAATTAAAGCCGGCCAGTGTGACGTGTGCCTGGAAGCGCTGAGCCCTCCCTGTACGGGCAGGGGTTGCCTGAATTGGGGCCTGCGCTCTTTTGCGCATGTGCGCAGAAGAGTGCAGAAATCTCCTGAGGCACAGAGGTGCCTCAGGGAGATTACTTTCACTTATAAAACATTGAATAAAGGTAAAAAAAAAATTTAAGGACATGTCCCCTCATGTGAAACTATCACATGAGCTGGGGCATGTCCATTAATTTTAATAAAAATTTTTCACTTTAAAAACCCTCATGAAACCTCATCCCTCCTGCGGATGAGGTTCCATGAAAACTGCGAAGCCCGCCTGGGCTCTTTGCCTGCCCGCCAACCTTAAGGTTGGATGGGCAGCTCAGCTAATTGTTTTATTGGCTTTTTAAACGGCCTTTGACAGTTCGGCGAGTGCGCAGCCGACTCGGCATGTGCGCCCGCCAAACTGAAAATCGAAATGAAGCGCGGTGACGTCGGGACGCACGCCCGACATCACTGCGCATCATTTTACGCCTCAGTGAGCGTGCCCTGCCCCCGCTCACCGAGCCGAAGATTCTGCCCGGAAAAATGCAACCAGGAAATGTAAATTTAAGGCCACAGATGAAAGGCTGCCAGATCAGTTCATTTGGGGCTCTCCACATCCTGAAGTGAACAAAGATTTAATTGGAAAAGGTGAATTCACAATATTGCAGACTGTAGTCACTGCTAGAGCACATGAAGCCACGAGTAGGCAGGTGAAGATGTTGACTACCTAAACGACTAACTTTCAGTCAGGTTAAGAGAAAGGCAGAAGGGTGGATGCGGTGAAACAGCAACAAAAGAATGGACAGCACACAGAGAGAAAGGTGTGCAAGAAGTGTGGAAATCCATCTAACTGGTAATGTCTAAAAACCTTGGGCTTCAATATATAACACTTCAGTGAATGATCAGCTCTGCTAGCTATCTCAATGACACCTCAGTGTCTTTATGTGGACAAGCCTGGCCTGTGTTGATATGATTGAGTCTAACATTTCAATAGCTGGTGCCCCTGTGTTTAATTAGTGAGGTCTCCATAACAGTGTCTACAGCTGTCCCTGCTGATCAGTCACAGAGCACCATTAACCAGATCACAAAGTAATGATTTCAGAAACTGACTTAATATTGATGTTTGATTTTTCAAAAATGGATAACAAATCATGAGCACAGCAGTTACCTCATGAGAGGATATTCTGTGCATTGAGGGATTAGATGTTACTGAGGTAGGAATGATCAGTGCCAGTTTGGGGTGTGAAGGAAATAGTAAGGCTCCAAATTGCATCCAAAACTGCGAAGCCTGGGGCCTGTTTGAAATTGGACATCGACACTGATCTACATCTGGGGGACAAGCTGTTGGGGCCTGTCGCCACGCCAAGGGTAGCTCGCCCTTCAGCCGGATCAAAGTCTCAGCAGGACATTGGATGGCCAGTGAGCAGACAGGAAGTGGGCAGTCAGTAGGCAGTAAGTGGGCAGTGGGGATGTGCAATGGCAGGTGCCATATTTCAAATAAAAATGGTAATTTTTAAACTGTTTTTTGGTGGCGGCTAATTGCTAGGCCACATCCTATCCCCTCGTCTCTTAGGGCTGTCCAATTCCCTAGAGGGGCCCTAGAACAGGTGTTAGGCCTCTCATTAGCATGCGTAAGGGGTTGAACACCTATTTGAGGCTCCTTGAGGAACAAGACATTGACCTAGGAACTTTCCAAGCAATGGTACCCATTTTAAGCTGGTAAAGTGGGCCCAACAATGTCCAATTTCTGGGCCCATGGTTGTGAGTTCTCAGTTGCAATTAAAATGGCCTAGTAAGCCACTCAGTTCAAGGGCAATTAGGGGTGGGCAACAAATGCTAGCTAGGACTATTATTAGGGATTTCTTCTTCACGCAGTCTGTGATCAACAAATGGAATGGACACCCCCACCCCCACAATAAAGGGCTGGAGACAAAATCCACAGAATCGTCTAAGCTCCTGCAGCCAGGAGCCGAGGGGTCTCAGATGGGCCCAGTGACCTTCTTCAGCTGTGGTTATCTTGTGGTCACTCGGACCACTGATGTGATCCAAGGCTGACATCCTCTGAGTTTCTCTCCAGTGTGATTTACTGCATGGATACCACTATTTTGCATAAAAGCTTTAGAATCTGGGTAAGTTTGAAGGGCAACATCTTGTTCACATCATTTAGTCCTGAATTTCTGTAGGGTTCTTTTGATCATCTGCCGTAACCTCAGTGAAGGTTGGCAGAATCCCTGTCAATTCAGTGTAAATGGCCAATATTGGTTGTTCCTGACATAAAGTGAGATGATCCAGAACTCTCCTCTCATGACCCAACTTGCACCAAGTCCCGTTCACCTATTTCCCCTATGCTCCCTGGCCTACATTGGTTCCCAGTTGAGGAACACCTCGATTTGAAAATAAGCTTGAGAATTTTAATTCTCATGCTTATTTTCAAATCCTGCCATGGCCTCGCCCCTCCCAATGTCTATAGCCTCCTCCAGCCCCACAATCCTCCGAGATATCTGCGCTCCTCTAATTCTGGCCTATTGAGCATCCCCAATTTTAATCACTCCCAACATCGACAGCTGTGCCTTAAATTCTGGAATCCCCTCCCTAAATCTCTTCTCTCTACGCAACTTTCATCCTCTCAGATGCTCTTGAATCCTACCTCTTTGACTAAGCTTTTGGTCATTTACTCCACACTCCTGTGAAGTGGCTTTGGGATACTTTATTACGCCATACATGCTATATAACTACAAGTTGTTATTGTTTATTTTTCCAGGGCTTCCACCAACCTCTTGTCAATCCCTTACCCCTGAAACATCCAGACATTTGTCTTTAGTACCTGTGTTGCACTTTACAATTGAAAAAGATAAAATTGTAATGATTTTGATGTATGATTCAGCTGGGAAAGTCTTGTAGACCACTTGGTGAAAGCACTGATTCCCTGTGATGTTATTTGTGTGGAAAGGTGATTCAGATTTTTCAATTTTGCACTTTCAATAGTCAGGTTGTTGAGTGACTGGGGAAGAGCTCATGGTTGATGAGTATTGTTGTTTTACCTTGTCCATATCGGCTAAACGCTCCTGCTGTGCAGTCACTGTCAGATTCACACTCTCCAGAACTTTGGTGCTACGGTAAAAGCAACAGAAGAAATGACAGCTTACCACCATTTAATTTATCAATACCCAGTCTGTGGAAATCATACACCCTCCAACCAGAGCTTGGGCTTCAGGTGTAAGCCTTGGCTCAGTGAGTAGCACTCTCATCTTTGAGTGAATGTTATGGGTTCAAGCCCCACTCAGTGACTCAGGTACCACCTGACTTGAGTGCAGGACTGAGGGAGCTTGTATTTCCAAAGGTGTCTGTACTGGGGAGACAGAAGTTACACCCCATATCAGATCCATTCCCAATGTGGTTACCATAGAATGTTTGAGCTCTATGAAAGATCTGCTTTTCATAGTTTTTATCTAAAACACTTGGAGTGATGTTTTTGTGGTTCATCTTCTGGTGTTTTTAAGAGGACAATATCCACATACATGTTTTAATGTAATAATTCAAATATATGAGTCTGGCCTATCCCTGTCCAACCTTATGAGGGATAATATAAAGGATCATCTTAAGGGGGTGTGACCCTTATTTGTGTAGGTCATGCTGACTAATCTCTTTGAAGAGATGACAAACCCTTATAGATAGGACAGATACAGTGGATGTTATTTAACTAGATTTCAAGAAGGCATTTGACACCCTCCCACATAATAGACCACTTAATAAAGCCATAGGATAGATAAACATGTATTAACATGGATTGGCAGATGATTGGTTGGTAGACAACAATGAGTCGTGGTGCATGGGCTGGTATTTGCTGGCAGCCAGTTACCAGTGGAGTGGCACAAGGCTTAGTGTTGGGGCAGCTGTTGTTTAGAAATTTTATAGCTTATTCAGAATAAAGAATTGTGTCCAAATTGTCCAAATGTGTAGATGATGCCAGATTGAGAGCAGCGGCAAGTGATGCATATCAATGGTATAAATTTAAAACGAGCTTGATAAATTCAATCAGCAAATGGAGACATGGAAGATGCAAGCTAATACAGTAAGGTATGAGCATTGATGATGTTGATCGTATGCTATATAGGAAGATAATTGATGTAGTATCGTAGCAGGAGAGAGAAAGAACAGGGAATGGTGTATGAGGAAAGATTGCCAGCCCTGGGTCTCTTCACTCTTGAAAAGAGGAGAAAGGGCATATGATTAAAATTATGAAAGGTTTGGACAAATTAGAGTTTAAGAATTTAAACACAAAGGGTCATCTTTAGAAACTAACGACATCAAAAGAAAAGAGAAATGCAAGATGAAGGTTACACTGAAAGGGTGGTGAATGTGTAGAACAGGTTACTGACACAGAACATGGAACAAGAAACCTTAGTGGGTTTCAAGAGGGAACTAGACTGCTTCTTCTCAACAGATGGAGTTCAAAGTTATTAGAAATGCACTAAAGGAATACTGGGGATAGCTGGGCCAAAGGCCTTTGCCTGAAACTGTTGCTATGCGGTTCATTTTAACCCGACCCACCCAAGGTTGTTTGAATTAAAGGTCTACTTTACCCATGGAAATCCACCCAGTGTAAAATGACCAGGATGTAAAACATCCGGACACAAACCCACCTCAGCCCCTGCAGGTTAGGTTCAAGTTATGCCCTATGTTACCGATGGAGTTGTTCATTGGGAGGATATCCAGTGCAGCTTACCTGTGTACAGTGTGTCAAGGTCTGATTCGGAGTAACAATGTAATTGGTCATAATTACAAAGGAGTCCGATCCCTAAAGAAAGGAAATATAGTTACATGGTGAAGGGTCACAGCGAGATGTTTAATTAGGCCCTCCCCGTCTAACACTGATGTGTTAATCATTCCCAGTCGCTGATTCAGAATTCCAGCATTCGACTTGGTTATTTGAAAATTATTTTATCCATTCTCAGGCTGTGGGCATTGCTGGCACCACTGGCACTTATTGTCCACATGGTTGCCCTGAGAGGATGGTTATACAACTGAGAGGCTTGCTAGACCAATTCAGAGGACAGTTCGGAGTCTTGGTGTGGGACTAGATTACAGATGGGCCAGACATGGGGAGGGAAACAGGTTCCTTCTTTAAAGGGCATGAGTCAATCAGTTGCATTTTCACAACCATGGTGACTTTTAATGATATCAGACTTTTATTTCCAGATGTTTTAGACTGAAATCAAATTCTCAAAACGGCCATGGTAGGTCCAGTACACCATTGTTTCCATGTAAACATTTATTTAAATACGAAAGGGTGTGAAAATGCAGCTTCAAAACTCACATAACAAAAACCTTGTTTATGTTGCTTCCTCTTTAACTTTCCCAATCAATTCTTTAATGTTTGTAACGCCCCACCCATGCTCCCAGTCCAACAGACTGAACAATCTAGCAGAAATCCAATCCCCTGGATAAATTTAGGCCATGCTGTATTTACTGGTTAGGGCTGAGTTTTGGGCATCAGGTGCCCTTAGTTGAAACGGGTGAGAGATTCGCTGATGGAGGGTGGGTTGAAAGGGCATTGTCCCACTTCCCCAACCTGGGGGCATTATCAAGTTCACAGCAGCCCCAGGAAACCAGGCCAGAACCAGGTGGATATGGGGTAGGAATTTAAAATACCCACACATTTTAAACAGATGTTTCCAGGTCCTTGGCATTTGGGCTTTTTTGTGCCTATTAGCAACATAGGAAATACCAGTTAAGGAAAGATTGAAAGGAAATCTAGTTAGCATTCTACCACCCTGCTAGTCACATGATATAGCAGCAATGGACTTGTTGACCAGTTATGGCAACCAATCTCTATCAATTATATCATTGTAAATTGTTTCTCTTTTTCCTCTAGCTCAATGTCACCAATGGGAATCCTCTAAACCGATGTGTTTAAATGCAAAGCAAAATCTCTAGAGGGTGCTGGCAGATCGGACTGACCACCCAGGACCCCGACCACCCAGGACCCCAGTCCCCTCAAGATGCTGACATCCCAGGACACTTACCCCCTAGATATTGACCTCCAACCACCCCCCCCCGACCCCCTCAAAGCTGATCCCCAGGTTCTTGAACATAAGACACTGACCCTGTTCCTAATCCCTAGGATCCTGACCTTCAGGACATTAATCTCCCCGGGACCCAAACCCCAGGATGCTGACCACCCAGGATCTTGAACGCCATAACCCTGACCCCTCTCCAGGATCTAGAGCACAGCACCCTGACCCCCAGGACACTGAGTCTCCAGAACCCAAACCCCTAGAACTCTATCCACCACCCCCACAGTGTCCCCCTCCCCAACAACCAGACCACTGACCCTCAGGATACTGAGCTCCCAACACCGAAGTCCTCCCACTGGGACCAATGCCCCAGAACCCTGAACCCCAGGAGTCAGAAGGAATTTGTATAAACCAGTAATTTGACAACATTTCGAGACTGTGTGGAGTTTTGGGTGGCCCGTTATAGAAAGAATAATAAGGCCATTTAGTTCATCATCACAGGTTCCCTTCATTTCTGGATTGATCTTACCCATGATGGAAAGGCATAATCAACTGCATCCAAGATCTTGGGCCCGATGTTGGAGAGGTTGGTGAAGCCAACGCCTTTCACTTTAACCGAGACAGAGCTTATGGTGGTATCCGTGGACTGATAACCTTTCTCATAGATGAAAACCCACCTGCGACAGAAGAATGAAAACTGAATGTTTATTCTTTCTAACACCCCATCCCCTTCAGTAAAGTATACATAAACAACGATGGACAGGAAAAAACCCACTTCTCCATCCAATATGTCCCACACAACTTGCACATCATGATGTACAGACAGCACACCCCACTGAAAGGTGAGAAACCAGATAAAAATCCAAGCTAATTCAGGGAAAAACAGCTTCTCCCTGGCATTGGAGGCAGTTCAAAAGAGATTCACTAGGCTGATTCCTGGGATGAAGGGGTTGACTTATCAAGAACGGCTAAACAGGTTAGGCCTTTATTCATTGGAGTTTAGGAGAATGAGGGGTGATCTTATTGAAACGCACAAGATTCTGAGGGGGCATAACAGGGTAGATGTTGAGAAGATGTTTCCACTAGTGGGGGATCTTGAACTAGGGGGCATAGTTACAGAATAAGGGGACGCCTATTTAAAACTGAGATGTGAAGGAATTTCTTCTCTCAGAAGTAGTGAATGTCTGGAATTCTCTACCCCAGAGAGTTGTGGAGGCTGGATCACTGAAAGTATTTAACGAGGGGATAGATAGCCTTTTGAAATATTGGGGAGTTGAGAGCTATGAGGAGCTGGCATGAAAGAGGAGTTGAGGCCAGGGGCAGATCAGCCATGATCTTATTGAATGGTGGGGCAGATTTGAGGGGCCAAATGGCCTATTCCTGCCCCTATTTCTTATGTTCTTATATTCTCCAACCCCTTTGGGACATTTAAAATAGTCCAGGAGATTAATCTTGTCCTGATTAATGTTTCCAGATACCTACATACAGAATTTATATCATGGACTGAGTTATGAGAGGCCAGTATTGGAGATCCAGTGTTGCTGGGACCACTGCTGTTTGACTGGTGTGAACCAGACCCCAGTGACCCTGCCTCACACAAAAGTCAGCTCATTGAAGTATTTCCTATGGTAGGCTTAATGCACAGGGTATCGTGATAGCATCACTGATTATAATTTCAAATTGTCGGACACCAGCACTGCTGACTGCCCTCAAAGATCCAACATGTTTTTAGTGAATGAAAGCATCTTGAGGCAAGGTTGACAATTGGCTTTCCAATCCAAGGGACAGCATGTACAAATAAAGGTCTGCCCCTTTGTAAGGAAAGGGACATCAGAAAGGAGACACGACACAATTTTGTTGGGCAGACTTTTTGTGGAGGCATTCTAGCTATGGCTCAGGTGTAGCACTCTCACCCAAGTCACCCAAGGTTGTGGGTGCAAGTCTCAGTACAGAGGTTTGAGCATATAAATCTAGGCTGACAGTCCAGTGTGGTACTGGGGAGTTCTGCACTGTCAGGTGTGCTGCCTTCCGGGTGAGACATGAAACTGAAGCCCATCTGCCCTCTGAGGTGGATGCAAAAGATCCAGTGACACTATTTCAAAGAAGAGCAGGTGATCCCCAGTGTCCTGGCCAATATTTACCCCTCAACCAATGTCATTAACAACAGATTATCCGGCCATTATCACATTACTGTTTATGGGAGCTTTCTGTGCACACATTGACTGCCGTATTTCCTCCATTACAACAGTGACTACATTTCAAAAGTATTTCATTGGCTGCAGAATGCTTTGAAATGCCCTGTTGGTTATGACAGGCACTATATAAATGAAAGTCAGTCTTTCTTTCGCCATCAGGTACTTCAGCTGGATTATGGAGCTTTAGCCTATTTAGCCTACAGGCAACAGTGGCCTATTGACCTAATGTACATTCTAAATCCCCATTCCTTATGGTGCTTGAAGCACATTGGCAGCTGTCTAGATCTCAGGCTGCAGCATTTGATAATGCAGACCCCTGATACCTGAATCATCTTGAGATTCAACTTTAGCATAGTTGATCCTGCTAAGTAACTTTTCCAAATTATTCCCACTGCATAGATAATATATAATGACACCTTGTGTGTGAGATTGAATATTGAAGAAGGGCTTAGATGGTGTGTAACTCCTTTTCCAGTTTTGGTGCATTTGGAATATAAAAAAGGATGAAATGTGAAGCAGTCTATCATACCTGTCTCTTCCACCTTGTTCACTGTCCCAGGATAGACTCCACCATATCCATTTCATCTGCTCATTGACAGTCCTGTGGAAATGCTCCTTGGTCCCCAAAGTTAATTGACCAAAGCGTTGGAAATTCATCTGCTCTAACACCACACAAAGGTCTGAGAGCAGAGATGATACGATCCTGGGGTTTCCAATGGCTGTGTGCTGATGTTTCAGTGCCATGGGGTGGGCAAGGTCAGAGAATTGGCTTTGATGTCAGCTGTAGCTCAGTGGGTAGCACTCTCACCTCTGAGACAGGAAGTTGTGGGTTGAAGCCCTGCTCCAGGGACTTGAGCACAAAAATCTAGGTTGACACTCCAGGTAACTTCAATGTGAGGTAAAACTGAGTGAGCTGCTGAAGATATAGCTGCTCTCACCCTGTCATTATCCTGCTGAGCAGATTAGGTTCAAATTACCCACCTTGGGTTAAATGTTGTCTTGGTGCGATAGAGTAACAGGATGATAGTGATTGACAATCCATCCAACATCTTTTTAATATTTACTTCTGTTAAACTCATTGAAGATAAAACTCAGGAGAGATATAATCAGGTTGCTGATGGTCTACCGCCCCTTTCAAACGTCAAGGCCTACTTTCTTGTCTTTAGCAAACTCACTGTGTTGATAAGTGATGATAAAGGCAAATGTGGGCAGGAGTTGCCAACTTGGGGATAGAAAACTAACCAAAATAAGAGAAATAAACCTAGAATTGTGCTAAGATTGTTGTCAGCTCTTTTGAGATCATGAGGTCCTTTGGTTCCCCCAGCCAAAACCTGACTTAACAGATCACCCAGTGGGTGGCATCTGACAACTCAAAGCAACACCATGTATCTGTGAAAAAAACATTCTTAATTACCTTGTGCCAATCCTCAGAGTAATTGAGGCAGTCAGCTGGAGTGTCAGCTATTGATTACACTTACTACTGTGCTCTTTGATGAGGTGCATTTTTCTCTCAGCGCTATGGTGTACAAGGCTCTTAGCAGCATGACTACAGTCCTCATTAACACTGCGATGTCATGCAAATATCAGGAGTCCTCCTGTTGGAACACACTGGGACAAAGCTCCCGTCAATCCAACTGGCTGCTCAAGTATGGAACTTGATGCCAATTAACATTAAATTATCAAGTCGCAGACATTTATAAAAAGACTGCAAATTCTCTGGGAAGTACATAGTGATAGGTAAAAATATTTTATGGAATGGTTCCCCCCACCACCCCATCACCCTCCAGCTCCTGCTGGCCACAGCAACCACTAACCCCAATACATTGGGATTCACTCTTACCTCAGGTGCTGAGGTTCCCACAAGCTAACCTTCACTTCCTACATGACCAGTGCACTGTCACAAAGGACCTCACAGCTAATTAATTACTTTTGAGGTGCATGCATTTATAAAATTACCATCCCAACACTAAGGAAGATGACATTATCCATCACACCTATGTTCCCTTACCTACATTGGCTCCCGGTTGAGAGATGTCTCCATTTTCAAATTATGACCTTTGTTTTCAAATCACTCGATGGCATCACCCTTCCTTATATCTCTAACCTCCTCCAGCCCTACAACCCTCCAAGAAACCTGCGCTCCTTCAAATCTGGTATCCTCTGTATCCCCAATTTTCATCACTCTGCCATCGGTAGTTGTGCCTTCAGTTGTCTATACCCTAAACTCTCGAGTACCCTGCCTAAATGGTAGTAGAAGGGTCTGGCACATAAAGGATTAACATGGGACTGAGTACAGTACCATCCACACTGTGATGTAAGAGAACACATGGCCCACACCTAGAGTAGTGTTATGCTGGACAGAGCCGTGTGTAGAAGCAAGCATGGAGACAGCTCCAAGCTTGGATCTTTGCAGCACCTACGTATATAGTTGCCAGTAGTTAATGTATATTTACTATTGAACTACCTAAGACTACGAATATCTTAATAAGATCTACCGAACTATTCCTAACACCTTACAACATAAACCTCTCCAACTCTCTCTCCTTATTTAAGCTGCCCCTTAAAACTTACTTCTTTGACCAAGCTTTTTCTCATCTGTCCCAATATCACTTTAGGTGGCCGGGGGTTGAATATTATCTGATAACACACCTATGAAGCACCTTTGGATGTTTCACTGCATCAGAGGCACTATCCTGGTGCAAAGGGGCTGTCTCACAAGGAGAGGTTGGACAGGCTTGGTCAGTATCCATTGGAGTTTAGATGAAAGAGAAGTAATCTTATTGAAACATAAGATCCTGAGGGGACTTGACAGGATAGATGATTCCCCTTGTGGGGGAATCTAGAACTAGGAAACAATTTAAAAATAAGGGGTCTCCCATTTAAGGCATAGATGAGGAGAAATTTATTCTTTCAGATGGTCACTAGTCTGTGGAATTCTCTTTCCCAGAGAGTGTTGGAGGCTGTTCTGCCGAAGGGTCATGAGGACTCGAAACGTCAACTCTTTTCTTCTCCGCCGATGCTGCCAGACCTGCTGAGTTTTTCCAGGTAATTCTGTTTTTGTTTTGGATTTCCAGCATCCGCAGTAGTTTTTTGTTTTTATCTCTGTGTTGGAGGCTGGGTCATTGAATATTTTTAAGGCTGAGTTAGATAGATTCTTGTCTGTCAAGGCAGTCAAAGGCTATGGGGGGATGGGCCAGGCAGAGAAGTGGGGTTGAGACCACAAACCAGATCAGCCATGATATTATTGAATAGTGGAGCAGGCTCAAGGGGCCGAATGGCCTACTCCTGCTCCTAGTTCAATATGTTCATATGTACATAAATGCAAGTTGTTATTGGTGTTGTTACAGTCTGGAAATTCAGTGGAGATTGTCCTGATCTCTGCTGTGCCCCTTTCCCATTTCCACCTTTGCCCTAGAATGGTGGCAGGAAGCTGCCATTGTCCCTGTAGGGTCTCAGGATCCACGTCTCATACAGTGTATTGAGAAAGGACAACTTTCATACAAAATTGCCCAAGCAATGTTTGCCCATAGGTGTAATGTTCATAATCTGTTTGGAAATGTAATGAGAGGAGATTAAAAATAATGCCCGGTGAATAGGCAGATTACTGCATTTGTGTCTGCAGTGAACATATCAAACACTGCAAGGCATACTCTGTATAAATAATGCATCACCCCTGATTACATTGTGTGGTTATGGGTGACCAGTTTAGCTGGTGTGCCAGCATCACATGGGCTGGCAATTTTCACACAACAGAAGTATTGCACAAAGCATCCCAACACACCAAATAATGAAATCTGTTCCGGGTGGAGTCAGCATTCTGGGAGCAGAGTCTTTGTTTTACAGAGGCTACCTGGCACTCGTAAATCTACAGAGCTCAAAATCAAGAAAAGTATGTTACACGTTTATAAATCACTGCTCAGGCCTTAACTAGAGTAGTGTGTCCAATTCTGGTGCCACACTTTAGGATGGATGTCACAGCCTTGGAGCGGGTGCAGAAGAGGTTTTCAGGATTGATACCAGGGATGAGGGAAGGGTTCTTGTGCCTCATGTGGCAGCATCCCTGCCTCTGAACCAGAATGTTCCCAGTTGTGTTCCACTCCAGGACTTGTTAGTCACAGAAAAATCCAGCCACTGGTACAGGCAAGCCAGCCTGTATTGTGTCAGTCCCAAGCCAGATAAATGGGCGGGGGCGCACTTAGTGGCAGGAACGGCATTCAGCCGTAAAACCACCCAACAAATCCAAAAGAAAAATGAGGCTTGATATGAATGGAGATGGAGAAGGGCCAACAACCAGCATTATGGCCACCTTGTGTGACATGGAAGAAGCCAAATGAGAGAGGTAACAGGGATGAGGGCCTTCAGTTAATGTGGAGACAAGATAAGATGGGATTGTTATCCTTACTGTAAAGAAGGTTAAGGGGGGTCTAATTGAGGTATTCAAAATCATGAGAAGTTCTGAGGACACAGAATTAAAATGAATTGCAAAGAAACCAGAGGCAAGATAAGGAATAAATGTTTTCTGTGAGGTGTAATGATCTGGAATGCATTGCCTGAAAGGGTGGTGGAAGCAGTTTCAATAAGTTTTAAAAGGAAGTTGGATAAATATTTGAACAGAACAATTTGCAGGGTAATGGGGAAAGAGATGGAGCTTGGGATTAATTGGACATGATGGGGCTTCTTCTCCACTGTGAAACTCTATAAGTCAATGTCAAATCTAGTATAGCATATCAAGAAGTGAGGTGAGAATGACTGCCCTTGATATCAAGACCACATTTGACCAAGTGTGGTATCAAGGAGCCCTAGCAAAACTGGAATCAATGGGAATCAGGGGGAAAGCTCTCCACTGGCTGCAGTCATACCTGGCACAAAGGAAGATGGTTGCGGTTGTTGGAGGGCAACCAATTCAGTCCCAGGACATCACTGCAGGAGTTCCTCAGGGTAGTGTCCTCAGCACAATTATCTTCAGCTGCTTCATCAATGACCTTCCTTCCATCATAAGGTCAGAAGTGGGGATGTTCGCTGATGATTGCACAATGTTCAGCACCATTCGTGGCTCCTCAGATACTGAAGCAGTCCATGTCCAAATGCAGCAAGACCTGGACAATATCCAGGCTTATCAGTAGCAAGTAACATTTGTGCCATACAACTGCCAGGCAATGACCATCTCCAACAAGAGAGAATTTAACTATCGCCCCTTGATGTTCAATGGCATTACCTGCACTGAATCCCCCACTATCAACATCCTGGGGGTCACCGTTGACCAGAAGTGGAACTGGATTATCCATATAAATACTGTGGCTACAAGAGCAGGTCAGAGGCTAGGAATTCTGCAGCAAGTAACTCACCTTCTGACTCCCCAAAGCCTATCTACCATCTACAAGGCACAAGTCAGCAGTGTGATGACTGGTTGAGTGCAGCTCAAACAACACTCAAGAAGCTCGATACCATCCAGAATAAAGCAGCCCGCTTGATTGGCACCCCATCCATCACCTTCAACACTCACACCCTCCACCACTGACGCACAGTGGCAACAGTGTGTACTATTTACAAGATGTACTACACAACTCAATAAGCACCTTAGACAGCTCCTTCCAAACCTGCTACCTCTACTCCCTAGAAGGACAAGGGCATCAGATGCATGGGAACACCACCACCTGCAAGTTCCCCTCAAAGCCACACGCCATCCTGACTTGGAAATATATCGCTGTTCCTTCACTGTTACTGGATCAAAATCCTGGAACTCCCTTCCTACACCACATGGACTGCAGCGGTTCAAGAAGGCAGCTCATTACCACCTTCTCGAGGGCAATTACGGATGGGCAAAAAATGTTGGCCCAGCCAGTGACACTCCCATCCCATAAAGGAATAATAAAACAAACTGATTTGTGACCAATTAATTGAAAATACTTCAAATCCATGAATTAGGGAATGTTTCCTCATGGAGGATGAACTTTGGAATAAAGCCACAACCTTGGCAGTCCAAATCAAATACTGCTTTGCTTGATTTGAAGAGGTTACACAGAAATGCATCCTCAGACTCAGGGTCACAAAACAGCTTATCGATGAGCTCAAGTGCAAGGGCTACGGACAAAGGAACCTCAGCAGCCTCATCAACATGTGCCCCAGCACGGTCAGATATCTTCAAAACTGTGCCCAAATGGTGGAGGTGCCCATCAGTTCCAAATGCCATGTCCAGCTCGAGGGAAAAAGTGTCACTTAGACTTAAAGTGGAATCAATGTGCAAAGGTGTGCAGGTGGTCAAAGAAAAGAACTTCATCAGTTTAACATGTGGAGGAGTCTCTTCCTGACAGTGAGGTATGACATGTGTATACCAGAATGAATGGCAAAGTTCCAGGTCATTTTAAGGAGCGCTCAGTTAGGTTGCAGGAATCTCAGTGTCACTCCTCATTGATATTGGAATTAAAGTATCTATTTTGAATGACAAAATCTACCATCATCATTTTTCACAACTTTCTGTCACTCCTGCAGCAGACACGGATCAAGCTTGCGACACTCATTCTGGTATTACGAATGATAGTAGTCCCAATACACCACAGAAGCATCATCCTACAGGCATGTTCTACATAGCCAAAAGCAGAGGCCTTATGGGGGTTCAATAAGTTTCGCTTCAATCTTAAGATCCCACAGGATCACAAAGTGATTGATGACGCAGACTGGATACAACTGCATTCTTCCTTA
This sequence comes from Cetorhinus maximus, assembly GCF_964194155.1. NCBI lineage: Eukaryota > Metazoa > Chordata > Chondrichthyes > Lamniformes > Cetorhinidae > Cetorhinus > Cetorhinus maximus. The sequence goes on along the minus strand of NC_135887.1, from coordinate 53,023,110 downwards.
TTTACTGGATTTGAGGAGATTAAGGGGCACTGCCATGCTCCTCGTGTGACACATCAATTTTGCCAGTTTCACAAAATTTGAGGCAGTTGCCATTTGCAATCCATGCTGTAGTGTTGGATGAGCTGAAACAATTTGAAGCTGATGGTATCACCGAGCGAATCAGCCCATCAGGGTGGATATCAAACCAAATGTTTGCACGATGCAAAAATGGTGACTATGCATCGACATTAAGACGGTCATCAAAGTAACCATTCCAGACAAGTATCCACTTCCTACAATCCAAGAACTATCAGCATCATTCCACAACTCCATAGTCTTCACAAAGCTCGACATACAATGAAATTATCCTTAGATACCACTGGAATACTCTGAACTTGCCTGGATGAGTGCCACTAATAGTGCAAAGCTGATACCTTACAGCTTTTGTTATTCATGAAGGTCTGTTTCAGTACCGAAGAATGCCGTAGGAATTAAGTTCAGCACCTAACGCATTCCAAAAGATCTTTTCTTCGGTTTTCTCAGGTGCTGAGGGGAGCTCAACCTATTTAACGATGCTGTTGTCCATGGAAGGGACAAAGAAGAACAAAAGGATATTAACTCAAAACACAATGTGATGCTCCACAAGGGCAAACACACATTCATGGCACCCGAGATTGACTGGCAACACCTGAGCAAAGCCCACACACAACAATGCCAAAGCCAATAATGCGCTTCCGACTTCATGCAACATGAATGAGTTGCCATTGTTCTACAGTGCTATCATCTTTTATCATAAATTTGTTCTTAAGTACACAGAATTGACGGAACCTCTTTGAAAGATACACAATGGGAATGAACAATCAGACAGCAAACAGTGTTTGACACGTTAAAGGTGATAATAGCATTTCCACCAGTCCTGGCGATACGTTAAAGTTGAAGATAGTGTGGTAATCTGAGGTGCAATACACCTTGAAGAGAATATGAGCAGATTGACCACGTGACTGTTACCCAATCATTGTGTAGCGTGAGCTACAATGTTAAGAAGCAGTTTAGATTAGGGTCTGGTTTGAGAAGCACATATTGGGCAGAATTTTGCCCTTGATGGGCGGGCGGGCCCGACCGGCTCGGCGGTGGGCGGGCAGCCGATCGTCGCTGCTGAAACGGGCCCCCCCCGCCATTTTGAGTGGGCGGGCCAATTAAGGCTCGCCCAGCGGGCTGCCCGATGAGAAGCGCTATGCGCTTCCTGTGCAGGGGAGGTGGGGGGGGGATTCCCCAACTGTCAAAGTGCACTCTTTCACGCGTACATCTCCCTGAGGCTAAGTGCTGTCTCAGGGAGAGCGCTGAAAGTTTCAGAAACCTCAAAAATAGAATAATAAAAAAATTATTAACATGTCCCCCTCATGTGACAATGTCACATGAGATGGGACATGTTAATAAATATGACAAAAACTTTATTAAAGATTTTTTAAACAGACATGAAACCTCATCCTGCCAGTGGATGAGGTTTCATGTATTATCAGAAGCCCGCTGGGGCTCCTGGCCTGCCCACCAACCTTAAGGTCTTTAATTGGCTTAATTATCCTGTCAATGGCCTCAATTGGCCATTGACAGGTCGGCGGTCAGCTGATTTGGCTGTGCTCCCGCCTTCCTGAAAATTTAAATGGGGCGGGGTGATGTCGGGGGTCCCCCCAACATCATCCCGTGTCATTTTCATGTCGGCGAGCGGGCCCCGCCCCCAACTCGCTGACAGAAAAATTCTGGCCAATGTGTTAGTGCTCTGTTATCTGTGTTAATAAACAGCATGTGCTTCATCTTATATTGGTCTCTGCATCTGCAGCATCTTGATTACCAACTCACTCACCAGTAGATAGGCAAAGCGACCTGATGGAAGGAACATAACAACTGGTGACGAGGCAAAACACGACCAGCTGACGACACCAAAGAAAGCTGTGAAAATTAGGCAGAAGTAAATCAGCCATACTTTGCAAGGTGATTGAAAGAACCGCCATCATCATAGTCGTCGAAGTTATCTCCCTCCAGTCTGCCACAGTTTGGTCGTATCGAACCATTTGATCAGGCCACCGATGAATGGTCACATTAAATTTAACGCCTAGCGTTCCTCTGCCTGGCCAATGACATATTGGGGGAGGAGAAGAGGCGAGCGATCCTCTTATCAACATGTGGCAGTAAAACATACGGCCTAATTCATAGTCTAACGGCACCCAATGCCCAAGATTCCAAGAGCTTTGATGAGTTGGTAAATCTTGTGAAAAGCCACTTTCAGCCAAAACCCTTGGTAACAACGGAGCGTTTTAAGTTTAATTTGAGGTGTCGCGCCCCTGGAGGGAGAGTTGTTTGCTATGTAGCAGCCTTAAAACAATGGGCAGAGCACTGTGAGTTCGGGACATTGATTAATGACATGTTAAGAGACCGATTAGTATGTTGGATTAATAAAGACCCCGTTCAAAAAAGGTTGTTGTCAGAAATGAATTTAGACTTCAGCAAGGTGCTAGAGTTGGTGCTCACAATGGAGAGCGCAGTCAGGGATTCAGAAGCAATCAAAGGAGCTCAAAATGGTGCCGTCCTTCACGTCGGGAGGGAAGCACCGGTTAGAAATGGTGCGGAAGTGCAGGGCTCTGAGGAAAGGTGGTAAACAGCTACCATTAACAGACCAGCAAAAAGCAATGGTTTAACCGAGAAAACCCACAGTAATAATGGCAGAAATGGGGCAACAATGTCCGCCTGTCGGAGGGGGAGTGCGGGAGAACTTGGCACGTCATGACATTCAAGGCTATGGGCCAAGAGCTGGTAAATGGGATTAGGTAGGTAGGTCAGGTGTTTCTCATGTGTCGGTGCAGACTTGATGGGCCCAAGGGCCTCTTCTGCACTGTGATTCTGTGATTCTGTGAGCGGGCGTGGGTGGGCGGCCCTCCGATCTGTGCCCCCAATTGGGGGTGCACCGTCATTTTTCGTGGGCGGGCCAATTAAGGCCCGCCCAGCGTGATGTTCGCATGGAAGCGCTATGTACTCCCTATGCGGGCGGGGAGGGGGATTGCCAAATGAGGAAGTGCACTCTCCGATCCCCCTGAGACTAAGTACTGCCTTAGGGAGATCAATTCCCAAAGTGAAAAAGTTATTCTGTCGAAAATTTCATTAACCATCCATGTCCCCTCATGTGACAATGTCACATGAATTGAGACATGGACATAACTTTAAATAAAAGTGAATCTTAATTTTTTAATTCAGTCATGAAACCTCACCCCGCCCGTGGATGAGGTTTCATGCTTTTTCAGGTGGCTGCCAGGGCTCCTGACCTGCCCGTCAACCTTAAGGTTGGATGGGCAGGTCCACTAATTGGTTTAATTGTTTTGTAAATGGCCTCAATAGGCCGTTGACAGGTTGGCGGGCGCACAGCTGATTCATCTGCGCCCCCGCCGACCTGAAAATGGAAATGACGCGGGGTGACGTCGGGAGTTCCGCCCAACTTCATCCCGCGTCATTTTACGCATCGGCGAGTGGGCCCTGCACCCCCGCACGCCGATGGGAAAATTCTTCCCACGGAACTGGACAGCCTGCCAGCAAATGACAATTTAAAAGAATCGAATGTTTCTACTGTCATCGTAATGGGCACATTATGGAAGTAGATACAGGGGCATCTTAAACAGTTATAGGGGAACCTCCATTCAGATATTTGAATGTACGAGACCAGTCATTAAGTCTGGAAAATTCAGATGCCAAATTAAAGACGTATACTGGTGAAGATATAAGAGTAAGAGGTACATGCAAGGTTCCAGTACAGTATGGAAATCAGTCTGTTAATCTATCCCTAATAGTGGTAGTAGGCAGAAGATCAAGTCTCCTTGGAAGAAACTGGGTAGGAGAGATTAATTTTGAGAGATTAATCTTGAGAGATTACTGAGATCTCAATCAGAGGCAGGGAATGGTATTTTTTGGAAAAGGGAGTATGTAAAGACTCAACAAAAGGAACTTGTAGAGGTGACGCTTCAGGACAGAGTTCGAGTTGAAGTCAGTAACCTCCAAAAAGAGAAAGAAAACCTGCTGAAGGACTTTCGCAAATTGCAAGATTCCCTTAGATCCCAATTTGTACCAATAAAAAAGGTATGAGGAAGAACAGAAAGAATTCAGCATATCTCTGGCAGAGATGAAGAATAAATTAGCTGAGAAAACACGACAATGCTTAATTCTCCAGGGAACAACTAACAAATATAAAAAAGAAATGGAACAGCTGAAGAATTTTAAAGCCAAGAAGCTTTAAAAAGAGATCCCTGAGTTTTCAAAGGTGCTGACATCTGAGGAAATGCTTGAAGACTGAACCACCGAGTTCACTCAAGTTGAGCTCATACCTGAGCCTAGTTTGGCCAATAGGGAAATTGAAAAGAAGCCGAGATTAAAGTCAGCTGCCAAGAAGAAAACCCATCAAAAGAAGACACGTAGGAAGAAAAAGCAGAATTACTAACAAGGCCCTGAAATCTTTTTTAAAATTTTTACACAACAGGAAGTTGATAATACTGTGTTGAATTTAGCCTTGCGCAACATCCTGATTTTGTGAACCTTCCTGACAGTTGACCTTCATACTGTTGAACTTGGAGTGGAGGGCAGCAGGAGTGCATGTGATTGGGCCCGAAAGAGGGTGAAGGCATTCCTGTTGGAGTCCACTCCACATGTGGAAGGAACCCCACTTGGTTTGGAAGTGCCTGCAGGATCCGTTGAGCCTGAGAAAGTCGAAAAGACAAACTTACAGGTTCCTACTGGGGAGCCTAGCGGACAAATGACTCCTGAGAAAGAGGCCTCAGATAAACCATCCAAAGTCATAGAACTACAACGTTCGACACGTTTGAAGAACATGAGACTGAATTTGTAAATAGTTTATTTGAGTAAATAGTTGATATATTGTAAAGATTGTAAATTGTACTTTCGAGTAAAGGTGGAGGGATGTGGTAATCTGAGGTGCAATACACCTTTAAGAGAATGTGAGCAGATTGACTGCTTGAGTGTATTACCCAAATGCCGTGTAGCGTGGGCTACAATGTTAATCAGTAGTTTAGAATAGGGTCTGGTTTGAGAAGCACACATTTTGTTAATGCTCTGTTACTTGTGTTAATAAACAGCATGTGCTTCATCTTACATTGGTCTCTGCATCTGCAGTATCATGTTTGCCAACTTGCTCACCAGTAGGTAGGCGTGCAACCATGTTCACTGAGTAAAGCAACCTGACAGAAGGAACATAACAGATAGCATCTCCACCAGTTCTGGCTGCACGTTAAAGGTGAATATGGCAGCTCCACTAGTTCTGGTTGCACGTTAAAGGTGAATATAGCATCTCCACCAGTCCTGGCACATTTCAACCCACAGGTGGAAAGATATGTCACAACAGGTGCATCAGGAAATGAAATTGGAGCTGTATTCTCACAGTACATTGAAGAAAGCAAATGACCAATTGCTTATGATTCATGCTCATTGTTGGAAACTGAATGCAAATTCTCTACTGGAGAATGCAAACACTAGCCTACGTTTGTGAACATTGGCACATTGACATTTTACTCTCTCTACCAATCACCAAGTGCTAACTACATTGTTAGTCACATCAGGATCTGGTAATCAATGTCTTCGCATCTACAGTTGGCCAAATCATCTTCATCAGAACAATTTCGAGGTCGAGTATCTCACAGGTTCACGCAGCCGAGTAGCTGACATGCTTCGCTGTACTACTATTGTAGACAGTGTTAGCAATAGCGAACTAACTTGTGACATTGGAGACTACATGATCGTGGTGATTTTACATGTGACCACGAACCTAGTTACGCAAGAGGAATTGGGGGCAGAATCTCCAACAGACAGCGTACTACGGAAAGTGAGCCAGTACCAAAAAACCGAGTGGCCTTATGAAATAGCGGGAGAACTGATCCTGTACTACAGTGTATGCAATGAACTCACATTGTTAGATGATAATAGCATTGCACGTGGAACTCAAATGGTTATACTGAAAGTTCTACAGCAATGGGTATTGCATCTTGCTGATGAAGGACATCCGGGTGTTGTTAAGATGATCCCGGGAAGTTGTCTGGTGGCCAGCAATAGATTGCTGCACAGAAGAGTTCATCATAGAAGAGTTTAACATCTGGTTCACTAATGTCCTTTAGGGGAAGAAATCTGCCGTCCTTACCTGGTCTGGCCTACACGTGACTCCAGACCCACAGCAATGTGGTTGACTCTTAAATGCCCCCTGAACAAGGGTGATTAGGGATGGGCAATAAATGCTGGCCTAGCCAGTGATGCCCACATCCCATGAATGAATTTAAAAAATCAGAAATTGCGTAGCATGTACGCTGAGTGAAAAATCTGTTAAACTGTATCCAGCACCTCCAACAACTGACTCAGAGCCAATAACATCATGGCAACAACTCTGAGTTGATATTTTTGGAAAAGTACAAGAAACCCCTAGCAATCAATGTTTTCAGTTTGTTGTCCATGATCTGCACAGCAAATGGCCAGAAATCATTACAACAAATTCCATAACTATCACTTTTCGGTCATTGACATTCTAGACAAATTGTTAACAAAATGGAGTTTGCCAGAGATTATCACTACAGACAATGAGCCAGAGTTTGTTTCCAGTCAGTTCAGAGTTTCTAGCAAGCTACGGAATTCATCGCCATCTGACATCATATGCAATCCATGATCAAATTGTGGCATTGAAAAATTCAACAGGGTGATAAAGGACAGTCTGAGGGCTAGTATATTAGAGGGAAAAACTTTTGAACAGTCCATTCATATCCTACTTTGCACATGTCTATCCACCCCACACTCTGAATGGAAAGACACCGGCCAAACTTATGACATTGTAACTTTCGCAAGCCACTGACAATTTTTAAGCCATCACCACCAGTCAACGAGAATGTCAGAGTGCCAGCAGAAGAATCACAATTTCTGTTGAATGATGGAGCAGGCTCGAGGATTGGAAACTGCCAAACAGCCTGCAAATGCGAAGATGGTGTGCTTTAAATTTAGTCTACAGGCCAAATGAAGGCAACAAGGTCAGGCCAAGAAGCCAGAAAGAAACACAGTCATTGACAAGACAAGAGAGAGCAGAAATAATGTGAAAGCTAAAAGGAGTTACTGAGATCACTGCTCTTATGTCCTGCAGTGTGCTGGCAGTGGGAAGTAATGGAGGCTTTATTTTTATCCAAACATTAAATAGCAAACAGAGAAAAATCCCATGGAACAAAAACCAGAGCCATAAATCTGTGGCTCTGACCATAGCAGATTATTTGGAAATGACAGAACCATTGTTTAAATGTTTTAGAAGGTGACATGGGGCTGAATTTTCGTTGAGCGGGTGGACGCACACCAACGCACGCACTCAAACATAAAATGACACGCGATGACGTTGGGCGAGTGTCCCGTAAAAAACCCATCTGGTTCGCTAATGTCCTTTAGGGAAGGAAATTGGCCTACATGTGACTCCAGACCCACAGTAATGTGGTTGACTCTTAAATGCCCTCTGAACAAGGGCCATTAGGGATGGACAATAAATGCTGGCCAGTGACACCCACATCTCATGAACGAATGAAATAAAACTCCCAACTTGTGCTTTGTAGATGGTGGGCAGGGTTTGGGGAGTCAGGAAGTGAGTTACTGGCTGCAGAATTCCCAGCCTCTGACCTGCTCTTATGGCCACAGTGTTTATAAGGCTAGTCCAGTTTCAATGGTGACCCCCAGGATGTTGATGGTGGGGTATTCAGTGATGCTAATGCCATTGAATGTCAAGGGGAGGTGGTTAGATCCTCTCTTGTTGGCACCTGTGTGGCGTGAATGTTACTTGTAAGGGATGTAATGTAAGGGATTAATAGAGTTAGTGATTGTTTTGGAGGGAGATAAGAAGGGAGGGCCATATTCAGAGTTTCTCATTAGTTAGTACAATGAATAAGAAACGGATGGTGCTGCACAGGTGCATTGAAAGAGATTACCTAATTAACATTGCATTTATACAGTGAAGGGACAGACTAGCTTACTCCTATTTATAAGCAGGCATAGGTTGGACATGTAACATATTAGCTTCATACTAGGGGACGTGATTAATCCTATAAAGATAAAACACATTTGCTGAGTCTTGCTGAGGTTAGCATGAATAGGCAAGACAACACATGTCGAGAATTGTTGCTGAGGGCTTTCAATGTGAATTACAATCACTACCAGTCTCATGGGCACTGCATGTAACCAGTTGTTTTATACAGTGATTTGATAAATAAAGACTATTAACCAGACATCCCAGTGTTTTATCACCCTTGGCTTTGTATTAGAGGTGAAGGATATATATGACAATGTCCTATAAAAACCCAGCAGGGGATTTTCTGACAAATGGTGCCAATCAGTGTGTGATGCTGAGCGATGTACAGCTTGCTATTACCTCAGTATGTAGCTGAAAATGTCTCCTGTTCCTTTCAGTAAACCAGCCCAACTAACATGCCAATGATCAATGGCGAGCCCTATAGGTGCCTGGAGTTGGCTGGGTAGAGACGACAGCCCCTTCCTTGAATGACATCAGTTACCTACATTTCATTTTCAGAATTTTCCTGATGTCAACACACACGTTCTCAAATTGATTCAATTTAATTTCACAGCTTTCCATGAGAAGATTTGAACCCATGACCTCTGTGTTGCTGATCTGATACCTTTAGGCTACTGTAACACAGAGATTGTGCATAGCTCCATTCAGTCATGCTCAATAATACAGCCCATATGATTTTGTACAAAAGGATAGGGACCAAAATGCATATTTTGAGCATTACAGGGTTCAATTTCCTTGACTAACATCTTGGCCAATCTATTTACACAAACATTCCAATGTGTGCTATTTAATCGCAGTCCCTTTGAGGCCACAAAATCTAACACTAGGGGAATATGCAAGCTGGTTTATCTGTAAATTACAGAGATTGAGAGAGCCTATTGCTGCTTGGCAAAACTCCAGTTTAGGAACAGCACCATCAAATTATTGTTGGGCTTTTCAAAGATTGTTTTTGGACATCTGAGGTGACAAGATAGTAATGGATGAGCAATGATCTTCAGCCCATTCAGGTGATGTGTTGCGCTGCAGTATGTGGGAGCTGGTGGACGCCAGTGTGATCCATCGCAACCATACCTGCAGTAAGTGTCTGCAGCTCGAGAAACTGCAGCTCAGGGTCAATGAGCTGGAGGCCGAGCTACAGACACTGCGATGCATCAGGGAGGGGGAAAGTTACCTGGACACTTTGTTCCAGAAGGCAGTCACACCCATTAGGATAGGATCATCTGATTTAGTCCATGGTCAGGGACAGGAGGGTGTGACTGTGAGGCAGGTAAGGAGGTCAGGGAGATAAAAGTAGAGGAGCCTCAACCCTTGCAATTGCCCAACAGGCTCAAGGTTCTTGCAAATTGTTTGGATGAGAGCAGGGACTGCAAGATGGATGAGTGAACTGACCATGAGACCATGGTACAGGAAGCCATCCAAGTGGGGGGAGTAAATAGGAATGTAGAGGTGGTAGGGGACAGTATAGTCATGGGCCTAGACTCAGTTCTCTGCAACCAAGAGTGAGAGTCCAGAAGGCTGTGTTGCCCGGGTGGTGTCAGGGTTCAGGACATCTGCTCTGGATTGGTGAGGAACTTGCAGTGGGAGGGGGAGGATGCAGTTGTCAGGGTCCATGTAGGTACCAACAACATAGATAGAGCTAGCAGAGAGTTTCTGTTTAAGGATATATGAGTAGCTAGGGGCTAAATTAAAAAGCAGAACCACAAAGGTAGAGGCCAAGCATGAACCTGAGCCATGAGCAAATTGGCATAGGGAAATAAGATTAGAGAGATGAATGCGTGGCCCAAAGATTAGTGTGGGAGAAATGGGTTTTGATTCATGGGGCACTGGCACCAAAATGAGGAAAGTGGGAGCTGTAGATTTGAGACGGTCTTCACCTGAACTGTGCTGGGACCAGTGTTCTGGTGAGTTGTATAACTAAGAGGAGGCTTTAAACTAAATAATCAGGGGAAAGGATCATGTGAGGGAGGTTGTGGTAAATTAAAGGGAAATGACAAGATAATAGAGCAGAGTAGCAATGTGGGTAATGATAACCAGAGTGTGGCAGGAACGGTTAGAGAATGCAAACTTAAATGTATACCAAAGATAAGGCCAGAGGTTGCAAAAATGTTAAAAAGACGGAGTGAAAGGCTTTGTATCTGAATGTGCTACATTTATAACAAAATGGATGAATTGATAACACAGATAGAGATAAATATGTATGACTTAATTGTCATTACAGAGACATGGTTTCAAGGTGGCCAAGGCTGGGACCTGAATGTTGAAGAGTATTTGACATTTTGGAAAAGTAGGAAGCTAGGAGGAAGTGCTGGGGTAGCTCTGTTAATTAAAATGGCATTAGTGCAGTAGTGAGAGATGACCTTGGCTCGAAAGAGCAAGATATCGAATCAGTTTGGATAGATATAAGAAATAGGAAAGTCAAGAGGTCGCTTGCGGAAGTAATTATTGGGCCCCCTAACAGTAGTTACTCTGTAGGATAGAGTATACAGGAAGAAATAAATTGGGCGTGTAAAAAAGGTACTACAATAATCATGCGTGACTTTAACCTATATGAAGTTTTGATGAATTAGAATGGCAAAGGTGACCTGGAAAATGAGTTCATAGAGCATGTTCAGGACAATTTCTTAGAGCAGAACTTTCTAACGCCAACCAGGGAACAGAATATTCTAGACCTGGTAATGTAAAATGAGACAGGATTAATCAATAACCTCATAGTTAAGGACCTTCTAGGCAACAGTGATCACAACATGATAGAATTTCATGTGCAGCTTGAAGTTGAGAAGACTAGTGTTTTAAACCTAAATAAAGCTAATTATAAGGGTATGAAGGCAGAGCTGGCTAAAGTGAATTGAGGAACTAGTTTAAAAGGAAAGACAGTAGAGAAGCAGTGGCAGATTTTTAAAGAGGCTGTAAGAAATTGGGGTCTTTAATAAGTGTGTATTTTCTGCATTTTATGGGATTAGCTAAGCAACATTGATTTTCTTCCTGAAAAAAGGATTCCTAAACACTTTGACCTCTAAACGATCTTATTTTAGGCTGTCATTCCTGAGCTGTTAGATAGTGCCCTGTGCACCCTCTTATCTCCCAAGTGTTTAGAAAAGATCAAGATATGACCTTCAGCAAGATGTAAACCAAAAAAACTGATCTTGAGCGGGGTGATGCACATGGTGGGGGTAGTAACCCATCTGATGTTTTGAGTACCTTTTTTTTATTCATTCATGGGATGTGGGCTTCACTGGCTAGGCCAGTATTTATTGCCCATCCCTAGTTACCCTTGAGAAGGTGGTGCTGAGCTGCCTTCTTGAACTGCTGCAGTCCATGTGGTGCAGGTACACTCACAGTGCTGTTAGGAAGGGAGTTCCAGGATTTTGACCAAGCGACAGTGAAGGAACCCGTCCTGTATCAATTGGTCAGAATAATTAGACAGATGATTGAGACTGGGTAAGTTACCAGCCCCCAGGAAAAAGGGTAGAAAGATTGGTATCATACTGGTGGTGAGCAGCTGAGGTACTGCTGAGGTGCTGGTGAGAGGGGCTGCTGAGGTGGCAGTGCTCGTTGGGCTGCTGCCTTCTTCAGATGGAAGATGGACCACAGGAGGAGGAGGAGGAGGGTCGAGGGATTGAGGGAAGAGTTTCCAAACACTTTGACGAGAGAGCAGAATGCTGTAATCACAAGCTGTTACGGGTCGTATACTTTTTTTTCTGTCTAATTAATTAATGTATCATATCTAAGCTGTTGTTTCTTAATAAATTCAATAAACTATCTTAAAATTACTTATGACTAGTCGACTGCCTATTTAGGTATCTGTGGCTCCAAACCCTGAAATCTTACAAAGCCTTTGATAACTCTCAACAAAGACTTATCACGTGAGAAAGGAAGACTCTTTGAGAAGGATACATCATCCATGGCTAAATAAGGAAGCTATGAATATTATCAAATTGAAGAAGCACTGTATAAATCTGCAAAGATTCATGGCAGGTCGAAAGATTGGTCAGTTTTTAAGAACCAGCAATGAATGACTAAAAAAATAAAGAGGGAGAAATTAATGTATGAGAGAAAGCTAAGTGGAAATATACAATCAGATAGTGAGGGTTTCTACATGTATTTAAAAAGAAAAATAGTAACTCAGGCGAGTGCTAGTCATCTAGAGAGTGATTCTGGAGAATTAATAATGGAAAACAAGGAAATGGTGGAAGCACTGAACAGGTATTTTGTGCCTGACTTCATTGTAGAAAACATCCTAAAGATACTTGAAAATCACGAGGTGAAAGAGAGGGAGAAACTTAAAACAATCACCATCACCAGGGAAAAGATACTGGAAAAAATGTTAGTCGTACAGGCTGACAAGTTCCCAGGGCCTATTGGCCTGCATACTAGTGTCTTAAAATAAATGGCTGCAGAGAAAGTAGAGGCATTCGTTATAATCTTTCAAAATTCTTAGATTCTGGAAGGGTCCCAGTGGATTGGAAAATAGTAAATGTAACTCCTCCATTCAAAAAAGGAGAGAGAGACAGAAAGCAAGAAGCTACAGACCCCCTGTTAACCTAACATCTGTCATTAGGAAATTGCTAGAATCCATTATAGGTTATAGCAGGATACCTAGACAATCACGGGATCAGGCAGAATCAACATGGTTTTGTGGAAGGGCAATTGTGGTTAACTAATTTATTAAAGTTCTCCGAGGAAGTAGGAAACAAGGTGGATAAAGGGGAACCTGTAGATGTGGAGTACTTAGATTTCCAAAAGGCATTTGATCAGGTGCCACATCAAAGATTGCTACATGAAATAAGAGCATAGGAGGTATCATATTAGCATGGATAAAGGACTGGTTAGGTAAACAGGAAGCAGAGAGTAAGGGTAAATGGGGCTTTGTGGGTTGTAAACTGTATCTAATGGAGTGCTACAAGGATCAGTGTTGGTTCCTCAACTAATTACAATCCATACCAATGACTTGGGTGAAGGGACCAGATGCATGGTAGCTAAATTTGCCTATGACACCAAGATAGGTAGGAAAGTAAGTTGTCAGTGGCAGGGTTCGTGGCAGGTGGGGGCGGACAATACATCGGGAGCTGAAAAATCGGTTTCATAACAGCGTGAAATGATTACATGAACTTGTGGTGCTGACTGTCATGGCAGTATAATGGTGGGTCAGCAGTCCCACCAGAGGCTGTCAGGAAGCCATTTTGCATTCCATGGTGAGAATTCAAATGAACGCCCAGCCGGAATTTACCACCCCACCCACCAACCGTCCAATCAACTGTTCCACCAGCGGGATTTCACACCAGTCCAGAACACATCCAGACCAACATGGCATGCACGAGTTGGGATTTACCTGGATGGACACCTGGAGCAGCAGAGGAGTCTAAAGTCGGTATCAGGGCCAGGAGCTGCAGGTAGACCCTCCAGCAGAGGGTGGAGCCTTGACCAGGTGGAGCCCCGATCAAGTCGAGCATCTAGCAGCAGGTGTACGGTTGCAACAGGTAATGGTGCACAAAGGGCCTTTTTGGGGGGTGGGGGGGGGGCGGAGTAGAGGCAGAAAGAGATGGGGTGGGTTTGGATGCCAAAAGTGCAGGGGTGAAAGATTGAAGCCTTGCAGGGCAAGGAGGCCTCAATGCATCACATTGAGACCTGCTGTTATGCAAGGGTAGCGCAGATGGTGGCCTTGCCAATGAGGCCCATGTCTCAGTTCCCGTTCAGCGGCGTAAGTTTGAGCAGGTGAGGCAAAAACAGAAAATGCTGGAAAAACTCAGCAGGTCTGAGAGCATCTGTGGAGAGAGAAAAAAACAAAGATAACATTTCAAGTCCGTATGACCCTTCTTCACCTTTTTTAGCACCAATCACTACCATTAACAATCCCTTTGTCCTCTTGTTCATGACAGGGCCTTGGCGAGATCACATCTAGAGTACCGTATACAGTTTTGCTCTCCTTATTTGCGTTAGAAGCTGTTCAGAGAAGGTTCACTCGACTCATTCTTGGGATAAGGGGCTTATGGAGAAAGGTTGAACAGGTTGGGCCCACAACCCATTGGCGTTTAGAAGAATGAGAGGTGGGGCAGGATTTTCCCCTCATCGGGCGGGTGGGCCGGGGAACGGCTGTGAAACCAGCTTCCGCCCGTGATCGGGCCCCGACATCGATTTCATGCTGGCGGGCCAATTAGCGGTCAGCTAGCATGAAACGCACACTGCAGCGTTCAGCGCTGCCGGGATGGGGGCAGGAGGAGGCCGAGCACGGAAGTTTGCACATGACAGTGAATGTGCACAATGAAAGATCCCTGAGGCACAGAGCTTCCCCAGGGAGCTGAAGGTTTAAAAAATCAGAACTAAAAAACTCAGCAATGTTAAAAACATGTCCCCTCATGTTCCAAGACTCTGCCACATGAGCGGGGACTTGTTATGAATGAAACTCAAACATTTACATTTAATTTTTATTTGCTATTGGAAACTTCATTCCACCTGTGGATGAAGTTTCCTATAAAATCCAAAGACTGCTTGGCCGATTCGCCTGCCCGCCAACCGTAAGGTTGGACGGGCAGTGAAAAATTTCATTCAATTATAACTTTAATGGCTTTAATAGGCCTGTTGATTGTTGGCGGGCGTGCTGCTGACTCCCAAACACGCTGAAAAAAAAAAATGACTGAAATATCGCGTGAGTGCGCCATGACGTCTTGGCGCTTGCCCGATGTCATCGCGCATCATTTTATGCTCGAGTGGGTCGGGCCTGCCCGCCTGCTCAACGTAAATTTCTGCCTGTGATCTTATTGAAACATATAGGATCCTGAGGGGACTGGATAGGGTGGATACTAGGAGGATGGTTCCTCTTGTGGGGAAGGCTAAAACCAGTGGTTTAAGAATAAGGTGTCTCCATTTTAAGACAGAGGCGAGGAGAATTTTTTTCTCTCAGAGGGCCGTGTGTCTGTGGATTTCTCTTCCTCAGAAAGCAGTGGAGGCTGGGTCATTGAATTTATTCAAGACTGTGTTAGTCAGGTTTTTGATAGACAAGGAAGTCAAGGGTTATTCAGGGGAAGACAGAAAAGTGGAATTGGGAGAACAACCAGATCAGCCATGTTCTTATCAAATGATGGAGCAGTCTCGAAGGACTGAATGGCCTACTCCTGCTCCTAAGTCCTTTGTTCCAACACAGTCTATCCATGCTACTGACCTTAAAGTTCCAGTCTAGTGTTCAGTTGGTTCCTAGATGAATCCAAAATTGTCATCTTCACTTCTTTATCTAGAAGTGGGTTCCATGAGAACTTCAGTCATATATTGACTTTGTTTAAACATGGCCTTTATCCTGCTCTCATAGTTTAATTTAATGTAATTTTCCAGATTTCTAATTGCTTCACACACTCTTCCAAACTCCTTTTGTCTTTCCTCCCAACTCATATCTCCAACTCCTCTCTGTACTGTCACCAACACTTAAATAAGAACATAAAATAGCCAGAATTTATAAAAGGCATTACATGCTTGACTAATCTAATGGACTTTTTTGCACAGGGAAAGTTGATGAAGGGAATGTAGCAGATGTTGTCTATATAGGTTTTAAGAAGGTGTCTGACAAAGTACCACATAAAAGGTTGGTTTACAAAATTGAGGCTCATGGAACAGGGACGTCATTGTCAACTTGTCTTCAGCACAGAAAGCAGTGAGCCATTTTTACATGGTTATTTTTCAGACTGGAAACTGGTAGACAGTGGTTTCTGAAAGGGTCAGTGCTATAGGACCACTAGCCTGGAGGAGTGGCAGACAGGGCGGATGATACCAATCGACCGTGACAGGGCAGAGATATACTAGCAGAATGGGCGGATGGAATTTAATGCAGAGAAGTGTGAGGTGATGCATTTTGGAAGCCAGGATAGGAGAAGCAATATAGACTTAATTGTGCAATTCTAAAGAGGGTTCAGGAACACAGGGACTTGGGGATGCATGTGAAGGTGGCAGGACAGATTGAGAGAGCAGTTAGCAAAGCATATGGGAACTTGGCTTCATAAATAGATGTATTGAGCATAAAAGCAGAGAAGTTATGCTGACCCTTTGTAAAGCTCTAGTTAGGTCCCAACTGGATATTGTGTCCAGTTTTGAATGCCACACTTTAGGAAGGTTGTGAGGGTCCTTGAGAGATTAAAGATCTGAGATATGCCTATGGTGGATACTGGGTGAGTTGTAGGTGTAAAGGCAAGGATGGTGGGTGCGGCATGAGTGGCATTAAATTGGCATATAAGATATAAAGGGCCATGGCGGTGGGTGGAGGGACATAGGTTGGCATGGAGGGTATGAGGATCCATGGGGCAGTGGATGGATAGACATGTGTTGGCACGGATGGAGCATGGGCAGTGTGTGGCAGGTTGAGGGGGTTTGAGAGCTGCAGGGCTGTTTTTTGTTCTATTTGTTTTTAGATATCTTCGACAAAGTGCCAGAACACCAAGGCAAGCCTTCCGCCCAGCCCACCTCTGCACCCAGCGCACTTTCTGGGGTCACCTGTCAGTCCCCCGATTTTCACCACACCCCTACCCGCCCGGAGCGTAAATCAGAACCGCTCGTGTCGGGTCATGGAGCCGGGAATTGTCCTGACTCCGGGCTCCTGACTCAAGTGTCAAAATTCAGGCCCAGGCCTTGATTTATAAAACCCAACATCCCATTTCCTTTATTAACCACAATCTCAACTTGCCCTGCAATCTCTGCCATCTTCATTGATTTGTGCACTTATACACCCAGGTCCCTCTGCTCCTGCACCCCTTTTAGAATTGTACCCTTTAGTTTATATTACCTCCCCTCATTCTTCCTACCAAAATGCATCACTTCACACTTCTCTGCATGAAATTCCATCTGCCACATGTCCGCCCATTCGACCAACCTGTCTATGTCCTCTTGAAGTCTATCATTTCTTCAGTGAATTCAATTAGATTGGCTAAGCATGGCCTTCCCTTTGAAATCAGTAACGATCACCCAATTTTTTTGGTTTCTAGATATTTTTCTATCCCATCTTTGAGTAAAGATTCCATTATCTTTCCTTACTGATGTTAAGCTAACTAGTCTATAGTCCCCTCAATTTGAGTATCTCCCTCTTTAAATGTAGAAATATAGGGCAGAATTTTGCCCTTGATGGGCGGGCGGGCCCCACCGGCTCGGCGGCGGGCAGGCAGCTGATTGCAGCTGCCAAAACGGGCCCTGCTGCCATTTTAAGTGGGCGAGCCAATTAAGGCCAGCTATGCACTTCCTGTGCGGGGGCGGGGGGGGGAGATTCCCCAACTGTCAGAGTGAGCTCTGTCACGCATGCACGTGAAAGAGCGCACATCTCCCTGAGGCAAAGTGCTGCCTCAGGGAGATCGTTGAAAGGCTGGCAAATATAAAAAACAGAACAATAAAAAAGTCATTAACATGTCCCCCTCATGTGAAAATGTCACACGAGATGGGACATGTTAATGAAATAAACAAAAACTTTATTAAACGTTTTTAAAACCGCTATCAAACCTCATCCCGCCACTGGATGAGGTTTGTAAAAAAATCACTTACCCGCCTGCCCGTTGGGCCCGTGCGCCGAGCCGAAGTTCGCACAGGCCCCTCAAAATCGTCGACAATTGGCAAGTTAAGGGCCTTAACGAGGCCTTTAATTAATGGCGGGTGCCCGTCCCGCTGCATAGCATGCCCGCCGACTGAAATATCGTGATGCCGCGCGCTGACGTCGGGACGCTCGCGCAACGTCAGTGCGTGACATGTTAAGCACTGGCGTGTGGGCTCCGTCACCCGCACGCCAGCCAGAAGATTCTGCCCCATTGTTACTCGCCCACCCTGGTGCTATCCCCTTACCTATTGAATTTATAACTATAATAGTGTTTTTACTCTCTTCCCTAACTTTTTCTAAAATGCACGGATGCAATCCATCTGTAGGTTTGTCTAGTTTTTCAATTATCTCCCTTCTTTCAATCTTAAATGTTTTGACACCCTTTCTGATCTTTTCTTCTAATGTCATGTTCACCTTATTAGTCTCCATGGTAAATACTGAAGAAAAGTCAGTGTTCAATATATCTGCTATTTTATTAGTTATCAGTTTTTCTCGTGCATCTCTTAGTGTCCCAATCCCTACCTTCATACTCCCTTTTCTATTTATGTGTCTATAGAATAATTCATTGTTTCTTTTTAAATTCTTTGATAATTTAATTTTGTAGCTCCTCTTTGCCTTCCAATTTTTTTTGTCTTCTTTCCTAACCTGTTGGCATTCCTGCTTGTCATTCACACTATTCTTGTGTGTTTGTGTGTCTTTTAATTTAACCTTTATCTCTTCATTATTTGTTTCAAAACTGATTTACTTGTTCTTGCATTTCTGTTAAATCTTGTTGATTATCTTTTAAATATTTCCCATTACTGTTTCACCTCTTTGTCAATATTGTTTTCCAGTTTAACTTGCTCAGTTCCATTCTCATCCCATCCCAATTATCTATTTTCCAATCAATTGCTTTGGCCTTTGGCTGACTTATGCCTCATTCAATCATTATTATACTGTAGAGAGCCCTGGTGACCTCCCTGACACAGGGGTGGACTGTGAACTGGGTGATGTTGCTGGTGTCATTTGCTGCAGCCTGGAAGGAACCCATGACATACAAGTCCAGGGCGCATTGTGTTTTGTAAACACAGGCAGTGCTGGCCATGCCCTGGCCTAATACTCAGGCTGTGGCTGTGGCAGCTGATATATCTTAGCCTCCGCCTCTGTGGTGAAGCGACAGTGCCTCATACATTGCTGCGCAGTGAAGCTCATGCAGGAGAAGTACCCGCTATGTAGATATCTTCCTGCGCAGTGCCCTCCTCCTCCTCCTCACTCTTGTGACAGCTGTCAGCTGCCTCACCACTGCACCCCTCATCCCTCACCTCCACACCGTTCATGGAAAATGCCGAACCAGTTCTGAGGCAGATGACAACAGTGCGGCATCAACAAAATCTTGTCATGTGGAGGAAAACTGAACTTCCCAGAGTGATAAAACACACCAAGAAATGTTGAGGAATTAATCAGCAGCTGGATATGGGAAAAAAAAACAGCAACTAATCTGTAAGGACCTGCGCGGTGACTTTAAGTAGCACTGCAGGCGGGACTTGCCTCCTTCTTAACACTACAAGTTGTTGAGTGAGCTCAGGGGCTGGGGTAGAGCAAAATTCGGTAAAGGGTCCATCGAGAAGCACAAGGCCCTAATTTCCTTCTGCCTGTGGGGGTGGGGAGGGGGGTCAGAATGCTATTTAGTGCCTAGAAAATGGGTGCTGCATCATTGAATTTCTAGACCATTATTATTGTAATATATGCCTATACTGTTGTTTGGAATGCACACTATGTGCACTGTATATTTGTAATAGATATGACTGGATTATATCCCAATTATTGACTGAAGATTATACAGAATCCTTTATTTTTATGACCACAAGTTTTGGACTACCCCACAAGCACAAGCATTTTTGCTACATCTATCCTAACAAACTCCATCATCGTTTTAAAGACCTCTTTTTGGTCACTCCTCAATCTTCTCTTTTCTACAGAAAGGATTCCCAGCCTGGTCAAACTTTTCTGATAGTTTAAACCTCTCAGTTCTAGTATCATTCAGGTAGATCTTTTTTGCACTTACCCCAATGCCTTTATATCCTGTCCACAGCTATGCAAAATACTCCAAGTGTGGTCTAAACAAGGTCATATTCAAGTTTCACATAATTTCCATGCTGTTCCACTCTAAGGCTCTTGAAAGGAATCCCACTGTTTTCTTTGTATTTTTGATGACTTTGTTAACCTCTGTTGTTACTTGTGTTCATTTGTGAGTTGTGAATTTGTGAGTTGTGAATTTGTGAAATCTATTTGTCTGTAACTATTTATATTTTCAGATGTGATGTATCATTTCTGTTGGAACTTACCAAGGATTCGCTTTCTAGGCAGTACCAGCATTGCCTTGGTTTGTGCTAACACCTGTCTTTAAGCATTGAGAGCAACAAATCCTCAGGAATATATTCATTTTTGCATGGGGTCCTGGAGAGTGCATTAATACTCCCAGACCCATAGAAAAAAACTCTGATCCATACAGAGTACGTCAGCATTGGCTTCAGTTGGTGCTGGCAAAAAGCAGAGGCAATAGGGAATAAATCCAGCCAACAAAGCTGAGAGGATAAAAATAGCTTACAGCAAAGGGTTATTTTAAAGAATTCAGAATACGATTCCAAGGCTTTGTAGTTTTATTCCTGTATTGATCTGAAATTGCTGGTTATGTGATTACTTGTCTTGTTCTGTTTGTTTCAATGCTCCAACAACACTGAAGAAGCGCGACACCATCTAGGACAAAGTTGCCCGCTTGATTGGCACCTCATCCACCACCTTCAACAGTCACTCCCTCCACCACTGAAACACAGTGGCAGCAGTGTGTACCATCTACAAGATGCACTGCAGCAACTCACCAAGGCTCCTTCAACACCTTCCAAACCAACAACCGCTACCATTTAGAAGGAAAAGGGCAGCATGGGAACACCACCACCTGGAAGTTCCCCTCCAAGTCACTCACCATCCTGAACTGGAACTATATCGCCGTTCCTTCAGTGTCACTGGATCAAAATCCTGGGACTCCAGGAAGGAAGTGTGGCCTAGTGGTAATGGCACTGGACTGGTAATCCTGAGGCCCAGGTTAATGCTCTGGGGACATGGGTTCAAATCCCATCATGGCAGCTGGTGGAGTCCAAATTCAACTAGTAAATCTGGAATTGATTGCTGTAAAAGCCCATCTGGTTCACTAATGTGCTTTATGGCAGGAAATCTGCCGTCCTTACCTGGTCTGGCTTACATGTACTCTGAAGTGGCAAACCATTAGGAAGCCTTAAAGGAATGAAACTAGACGGACCACCTGGCATCAACCTATGAAACAACAATGGCAAACTCAGCCCTGTAAAGTCCTCCTTACTAACATGTGTGAGCTTGTGCCAGACACCACCATCGCCATTCCTGGCAGCACAGTGGTATACTGTCATGGGGAGAGGCCCTGGGAGTCCTCAACATTGACTCTGGACCCCACGAAGACTCATGGTTTCAATCAAACATGAGTAAGGAAACCTCCTGCTGGTTGCTACCTACTAGATCTGCAGCAGGTAGTGAGGGAACCATCAAGAGGGAAAAAACCTACTTGCCCTCATCCTCGCTAATCTCCCTGTTGCAGATGCTTCTGTCCATGACAGTATCGGTAGGAGTCACCACTGCACAGCCCTTGCGTAGTTGAAGTCCCATCTTCATAGTGAGGATACCCTCCATCATGTTGTGTGGCACTACCACTGTGCTAAGTGGGATAGATTTCGAACAGATCTAGCAACTCAAGACTGGGCAACCATGAGGTGATGTGGGCCAACAACAGCAGCAGAATTGCACTCAACCACAATCTGTAACATCATGGTCTGGCATACCCCCCACTCTACCATTGTCATCAAGCCAGGGGATCAACCCTGGTTCAATCAGGAGGGCATGCCAGGAGCAGCACCAGGCATACCTACAAATGAGGTGTCAATCTGGTGAAGCTACAACATAGTTGTGAGCCAAGCAGCAAGTGATAGACAGAGCTAAGTGATCCCACAACCAACTGATCAGATCTAAGTCCTGCCACATCCAGTTGGCAATGGCAGTGGACAATTAAACAACTCACTGGAGGGGGCTCCACAAATATCCCCATCCTCAATGATGGAGGAACCTAACACATCAGTACAAAAGATAAGGCTGAAGCATTTGCAACCATCTTCAGCCAGAAGTGCTAATTGGATGATCCATCTCGGCCTTCTCACAGATGCCAGTCTTCAGCCAATTTGATTCACTCCATCATGAAGAAACAGCTGAAGGCACTGGATACTGCAAAGGCTGTGGGCCCTGATCACATTCCAGTAATAGTATTGAAGTACTTGTGATCCAGAACTTGCCGCGCCCCTAGCCAAGCTTGTTCCAGTACAACTATAACACTGGCATTTACCTGGCTATGTGGAAAATTGCCCAGGTATGTCCTGTCCACAAAACACAGGAAAAATCCACCCCAGCCAATTACCGCCCCATCAGTCTACTCTCAGTTATCAGCAAAGCGATGGAAGCTGTTGTGACATTGCTATCAAGCGGCACTTATTCAGCAATAACCTGCTCACTGATGTTCAGTTTGGGTTCTGCCAGGGCCACTCAGCTCCTGACCTCATTACAGCCTTGGTTCAAACATGGACATAAGAGCTGAACTCCTGAGGTGAGGTGAGGTGAGAGTGGCTGTCCTTGACATCAAGACTGCATTTGACCGAGTGTGGCATTAAGGAGCCCTAGCAAAACTGGAGTCAATGGGAATAAGGGTAAAATTCTCTGTGGTTGGAGTGATATCTAGCACAAAGGAAAGGTATCCCTACTCTGTGCCAATTGCCTGCAATAACAGGATGTGCTCTGGGCCAGGATAATATTCCACCTCTGACAGCGTACACCTTATGGATAAGGAATGACATCAGAGGAAATCAGGTGCTTTTATAATTTTAACTAACTTTTAAGGAAGTCTTTTCTTTATTCTGCAGCTCAATTGTTCAGCTTGGTCAGTATCAGTATCAGACATCACAGGAGTGTGATATCCTCTATTGTGTCGGCAAGAGAGGCTCTATCACATGAACGCCACCATACTGCGGGGCTATTAACTCAGTAAAGAATGTATCTTTCCATTCACAAACATATTAAAAAACAATGATCGGGCTTGACTTTTCTGTGTTCTTTGTGTGTAAGGCTCTTGCTATCAGACTTATAATTAAATCAAGAATATAAATAATTCATAACATTGGTTACAACAGGTGCCCATATTGCAGATGCTGATTGAAAGGACATATATATTACTTCACTTGAAAAATATGAAGTGAAGTGCACCAAACTCATCAGTGGCAGATAGAAAGATTTATATTTACATACCACTGTCCACAACTCAGGATGTCCCAAAGCACTTTGCAGCCAATTGAGTACTATTGAAATGTAGTCATGTTATAATATTGGGAAAATACCAGAATACATAGAACAAACAGCTGTCAATGCTCTTCAATCCAGTGTGTATTTTGGTTCTATGACCCAGTGTTCCTCAGGTTGATGGGTAATATGGTCAGTACAACATAGAGAAAGCTAGAGTGTCCAGTGTGAGAGGGTGTAGCACCAACTAGTAACATCTATAGTCTGTAAAACCAGTGGGAAGGAGCGTCAAGTAACATCAACACACACACTCACTATACATACACACACTCAACACACTCACACACACACATACATTTAATACACATACACGGTCACACAACAAACACTCAATGCACATACTCAGAACACACACACACTCAATACACATACTCGACATATACACAGACACACACACACACACACAATACACATACACAGGCCTGAATTTTGAGCTCCGTGGACGGGTGGGTGTGTGTGTTCAGCAGGCCTGGGAGTGGTCAGGAATCGGACCGCCAACCACAATCGGCCCCCAACCGCAATTTCACACTGGCTGGCCAATCGGCACTGCTGGGATGGGGGTGGGAGGAGGATGGGCAATGACGTTGATACGGGCACAGGCGGGCACTGACAGAAAGCTCCCTGAAGGCAGAGAGCTGCCTCAGGGAGCTGAAGACCTGAAACCCAGGAAATAAAGTTTTTAAAATCAGGAAAGAAATGTTCAAGTATCACAATCAGGCAGCTGAACATATAGATTATAAACATGGTGTCCACACATTTCTATTTTTATTTTATTTAATAACAGAAATCTCATCCTGTCCTTGGATGAGTTTTGCTGAAAAATGTAAAGGCCGCCTGGACAATTTGCCCGTCCACCAACCATAAGGTCGGATGGGCTACTTAAAATAACAGACAATTGCGCTATTAATGGGTTTAATTGCCCTCTTAATTGTCGGTGGGTGCACTACCAACTTTTGCGCGTGCCAGCCGACCGAAATATCGTACAAGTGTGGGATGACATCAGCCCGCCTAATCAGCGTACAATTCTGCCCACAGTCACATAACACACACACATTCAATACACATACTCAATGTGCGCACACACACACATTCAATACACATACTCAATGCGCACACACACACACACATTCAATACACATACTCAATGCACACACACACACACATTCAATACACATACTCAATACACACTCACAAACACACTCAATACACATAATCACAACACAAACAATATACATACTCACAATACATACAACACACACTTAATACACATACTCAACACACAAACACAGTCACATAAAAAACACACACTCACAGCACACACACTCAATACGCATACTCACAGCACACACACACTCACTACGCATACTCACAGCACACACATTCAATACGCATACTCACAGCACACACACACTCAATATGCATACTCACAGCACACACACTCAATACGCATACTCACAGCACACACACACTCAATACGCATACTCACAGCACACACACTCAATACGCATACTCACAGCACACACACACTCAATACGCATACTCACAGCACACACATACTCAATACGCATACTCACAGCACACACATACTCAATACGCATACTCACAGCACACACACACACTCAATACGCATACTCACAGCACACACACACTCAATACGCATATTCACAGCACACACACACTCAATACACATACTTACAGCACACACACACTCAATACGCATACTCACAGCACACACACACTCAATACGCATACTCACAGCACACACACACTCAATACGCATATTCACAGCACACACACACTCAATACGCATACTCACAGCACACACAGACTCAATACACATACAGCACACACACACTCAATACACATACTCACAATGCGCACGCACTCAATACACATACTCACAATGCGCACACACTCAATACACAATCTCACAACATACACACACTCAATACACATACTCACAACACAGACACACACACAATACACATACTCACAACAGACACATACTCAATACACATACTCACAACACAGACACACACTCAATACACATACTCAACACACACACATTCAATACACATACTCACAACACACACATATACTCAATACACACATATACTCACAACACACACACATACTCACAACACACACATATACTCAATACACATACTCAACACACACACATTCAATACACATACTCAACACACACACATTCAATACACACACATACTCACAACACACACACACTCACAACACACACACACTCACAACACACACACATATTCAATACACATACTCACAACACACACCACTCAATACACATACTCACAACACACACACTCAATACACATACTCACAACACACACACTCAATACACATACTCACAACACACACACTCAATACACATACTCACAACACACACACTCAATACACATACTCACAACACACACATACTCAATACACATATTCACAACACACACACTCAATACACATACTCACAACACACACACTCAATACACATACTCACAACACATACACACTCAACACACATACAACACAGACACATACTCACAACGCGCATACACTCAATACACATACTCAACACACATACACAGTCACACAAAAAACACACACACACACTCAATACACAGTCACATAACACACACGCACACTCAATACACATGCTCAACACACGTACACAGTCACACAAAAACACACACACTCAATACACAGTCACATAACACACACGCACACTCAATACACATATTCACAACACATACACACTCAATACACATAATCACAACACATACACACTCAATACACATACAACACAGACACATACTCACAACGCGCATACACTCAATACACATACTCAACACACATACACAGTCACACAAAAAACACACACACACACTCAATACACAGTCACATAACACACACGCACACTCAATACACATGCTCAACACACATACACAGTCACACAAAAACACACACACACACTCAATACACAGTCACATAACACACACGCACACTCAATACACATATTCACAACACATACACACTCAATAGACATACTCACAACACATATACATAGTCATAACCCACACACACACTCAATACACATACAACACATACACAGTCACACAACACACATGCATGCTCAATACGCATATTTACAACGCATACACACTCAATACACACACTCAACACATGCACACACACTCAGTACACATATTGACAACACATACAGTTACACAACACACACACTCAATAAACATATTCAACACACACACACCCACATCTAAATCCAAAAACCACATTTTCAGCCCATTCCTCTATGCGTGAGCACAGATGAACCCCCCCAAACACCTGATTGTAATTAAGTAACCAGTTAATATACAATTGACACACTGTTCCTAATTTCTTAGGACGGCATTAGCATTATTCAGTCATCTATACAGATGGAACATTTTCCTTCAGCTTCTAGTATTCCACTCAATTTTTGGTCAAAATGATTTTAAGTAAAGCTACAGAGTAAATTTCAAAATCTTCATTCAAGTAAAATTCATGCTTAGTTTTATTTATAAAAAGATGAAGAAACTATATGCATTTCTATGTGTCCATTTCTATGTTCCTCTGTTTTGTTTACATCCTCATTGCATTTGTTGTTTTGTGTTCCATGAAGTGAAGAAGTGTGTTAAGCTTTGTGAGAGAGGAAGATAGACAAAAACAATTCCTTCCTCATGTTTTTATGAATATGAGTTAAATTGAGATGGGAAGTGACTAACGCTATCCTTTCCAGGTATCTTCGACATCCTGTAGTCTTCTGCTTATGGCAGGATCTAGGTACAGAGGGGCATCATAGCAATTACTGTTGAGGTCTCTCCAAATGGGGAGGGTTAAGAACACCTCATTGTAGAGACCCTGTCAACAGCGTATGTTAAATTTAATTATTAATGTTCACACAGGGCTTCTATCCTATAGCAGGGAGCTGTGGGATTGGCCTCCTGCATTTTTGTAATGGTTACTAGGGATGAAAATCACAAAAATATAAAGGACAAACCTTTATTCTTCTATGTGAGCTGAATGGCTCCTGTCAGCTACGGAGGAAGTTGGCTAGAAAATCAGTTACTGTGGTAGTAGCAACAATAAAAAGCTAAATTCGAACTTTCCAAAAACTTCAAAAATAGTGAAAAGGTCACAGTCTGAAAACTGCAGTGTGGAGGAAATTCCAACTTTTTTTTTCTTTATGCTTTCATGGGATGTGGGCATCTCTGGCAAGGCCAGCATTTGTTGCCCATCCCTAACTGCCCTTGAACTGAACACTTCAGAGGGCTGTTATGAATTAACCACATTGCTGTGGGTCTGGAGTTACATATCAGTCAGACCAGGTAAGGACAGCAGATTTCCTTCCCTGAAGGACAGTAGCAAACCAGGCAGCTTCATGGTCGCTCACCATTACAGAGGCTAGCTTTCAATTCCAGAATAATTCATTGAATTTAAGTTCCACCAGCTGCATTGATTGGATTTAAAACCATGCTCCCCAGAGCATTAGTCTGGGCTGCTGAGTTACTAGCACAGCAACATTACCACTATGCCATCATCTGCCCGAAGCTTCAAGTCCTAAGAGCATTTTTTATTAATGGTTCAAATCCTGCTGCTGTCATCCAAATTGAAGTGAGTGACATAGGCTGGACACTGGAATCTGTGTCTATCATTCGGGATTGGTCACTCTGTAACATAATTTACTTATTCTGTTATTATTCCACTATCTGTACAAAAAATTCATGTTGGTAAATGTCTTGAACCAGCATTGAATTCATAGTGTCATGTTGCCAAACTGTATTCTTACCACTGCGTTACAAACATCCAACTTTGCCAGATGTGATCTCAGTCTCTCCAACACCCACTGGCTCCTGAAGCCATTATCCAGTGATGCAGCCTGTCCCCAGGGGTTAAACAGAAATCTATAACTTACAGACAGGAAGAGATAATAAATGCTGTTGTGACTTCCTAGCCTTCAAACAGGGAAAGGGTACATAACACACGATAAGGTCATTTGGCTTAAGCTGTAGACCACGTGTTAGTTTTATTGAAAGTGAAAATTAACAGTAGCAGCATATCAAATGTCACTTGATTACTGAACTTAACCGAGACCTGCAAAGGTAGGAAAATGCTATGGTGTAACACGTCACTAACACATGTACTAACACACTTGAACAAACTTTACACAGAATCTTTAAACGTGAGGTTTTATCTACCTCCCTCTCCCAGGTGACTTCAGGGGCTGAATTTTACGCCGATCGGGCGGGCACACGACCGACCTGATAGGCGTGAAATTGCGCGAGATGACGTCAGACAAGTGCCCTGATGACACCCCATGCCCGCGCGATATTTCAGTCAGCGGGCGCGCGCAAAAGTCGGAAGCGCGCCAGCCAACAATTAAGAGTTAAGAATTAACCAACAGTTAAGCCCATTAATGGCACAGTTGTCTGTCACTTTACGTGGCCCGTCCAACCTTATGGTTGGCGGACGGGCAAATCGGCCAGGCGGCCTTTGCATTTTTCATCAAACCTCATCCACAGGTGGGATGAGATTTCCGTGATGAAATGAAATATAAGTAAATTTCTGTGGACAGTAATTTCATTAGCTAAATTTTCAGCTGACTGATTGCGATGCATGGACATTTTTTTTCAGCCTTTGAAACCTTTATTTTTACTATTCAGGTCTTCAGCTCCCTGAGGCAGCTCTCTGCCTTCAGGGAGCATTTTGTCAGTGCTGACCCGCGCCCGCGTTGACGTCATCACCCGCCCTCTTCCCGCCCCCACCCCGGCAGCGCTGAGCTTCTCAGTGCGCGTTTCACACTGGCTGGCCGGTAATTGGTGTGAAATCGAGGTCGGCGGTCTGTTTCCCGGCCAATCCCGGGCCTGCCGATCATGCTCGCCTGCTGAGCTGCAAATTCAGGCCCAGGTATTCCATCTGCATTGCTGAATTCAGATGAGGTAAAGATATTCTATAGGGTTGGCTTGAGATTTAATACCTCAGTTACCTTTGAAGTTCAAACTAGGGCAAAGGAAATCAAAAAGAAGTATCTTAAACTATTGGCTTCGGAAACACAGTTTGCCAACTGACCTGGATCAGCAGGCTTGTTCCTACCTACTTACGAAGTTAATTATTTCTAACTCCCAGATAGGCAAAGGTATCTCAGTATTGTTTGCTTGTGTCAAATGGTAAACAAAGTTACAATTCAATTGCACTAAGGGCACTTTATACTTCACCTTACAAAGTTCCACTCCCAGCAAGGAGCTTCTCTAGATGGGAGCACCTGTTATAAGAATCAGCCTTATCATGATATTCTCATCTCTGATCGACACCCTGTCTGATGAGGCTTAGAATATTGCTGAAAAAACACATGTTGTTGAAGCTTTTCATCTTGCACACCTCAGGACAATTCGCAAGCCTGCCAAATGTATAGGGAGCAACAATTTGTAGCTTGTTATAAATTGTTGTTCCCTTTACATTTGGTATTCTTGCGAATTGTCCTGATGAGTACAAGACGAAAAGCTTCAACAACATGTGCCTTTTTTCAACAATACTCAAGTTCTGTACAACCAAATGATTATAAGGCTCAGAATCTTACAGAACAGAAGGGCCATTCAGCCCATCAGTTCTGTACTGGCTCTTTGAAAGAGCTATCCAATTTAATCCTACACTCCAGCCTAGAATCATGATCATAATCGTGCAATTTTTAAATTTGATACTTTATTTTTACTTTAATGATTGTTTATAACTGTGTTATGAATTGTGATTATTTACATCATCATCACTATTCAGCACCTGTCACCATGATGATTTTTCGACAAACCAAATATCTATCCATCTATAACCCTGAAAATTACTTCTCCCCTAATGCATGTCCAGACGCCTTGTTTTCACAATGAGTCCTTAGGAATCTGTTTACATTTTTGGGTTTTTATTTAGGTTGCCTGCTAATCTTTTCTCAAACTCTCTGTTCACCCTTTTGATATTATTTTCACTCTTTTTCCTCCATTTCCTTATTCTACCTGGTTTTTGACATGTTCTGTACCTGGCATTTATTATGAACCTCCTTTTGCTGCTTTGTTTTGAGTCTCCCATTTCCTCATCCTCATCTTATTGCTGGCTTCTGCATCTGGCCTGACTCTAAGGATAAATATGCAGGCTTGATCAAAGACATAACCTCCAGACTGAATTATTTTTGAGAGAACCTATTGTCACTCCAGAAGTACAATACAGAAAAGGTAAAATAATACCATGTACAGAGCGCTCTGGTTGTACTTTGTCCTCCCATGGCTAACCTGATCAAAGTTGATGTAGATCACTGATTCAATGGTTAAAGAGGTGGTGATGCCCAGTAAGTACTGCCCGCTGCATTACACAGAGGAATTGCCCCATTTACTTATCCAGGTGAACCTGGTACTGGCCTAGCAACCCTGAGCTCAAGTTGCACCATGACATGTTGCAAAATTGAATTCAATAGATCTCGTAATTTGTGAGCTTAACCACAATCACAAAAACGCAAAAGGTTCACTAATGTCCTTCAATGATGGGAGTCTGCTTCCCTTATCCTGGCTGGCTCATGTGGTTGACTCTTTACGCCCTAGGGATAACTGGTGTCCACATCCCAAGAATAAATAAAAATAAACTTAGAGTCATAGTCATTATGGCACAGAAGGAGACCATTTGGCCCATTAAGTCCATGCCAGCTCTGTAGGCAAATTCAGTTGCTCCCTTTCCCCCTCTCTATCCCCGTAGCCCTTTAGTTTATTTCCCTCAAGTGCCCATCCAATTTTCTTTTGAAATCATTGATCACCTCTGCTTCCACCACCCTTGTGGGCAGGGTGTTCTAGTTCATTGCCACTCGCTGGATAAACAAAGTTTTGCCTCCTACCAGCTTGCGCTGGCTGAAATTGACTTCATATTCTGGGAGTTTGTGCTAGCTCCTAAACCTATCTGTCACTGAATGTGTGAAGACACAGTCTGACCCTATAAGAGTGCTCCACGTTTGGTAGTGTTGGACTGGGACTGCCAGAGACAGGTTGCAGAAAGTGAAAATGCCCCATTTTAATAATATTCCCAGCTTAGCTGAGTTTTGAAGTTTGGATTTCCTGCAGCCCCCACCCCGCACCACACCACCTCCTTTTCCAGTTATTCCTCATCTGATTATCTTGAATTGTAATGTCGGGGCCCTCCACATCCCCAGTTCACTTGGATTCACACTCCCCTAAGGCGTTTGATGAGTTTCTGCACGAAAAACTCCTAATCAGGCTGAAGGCACATGAAAAACTGGTGATTGGAAAATTGAACTGGACATGAAGCTGAGGACAGGTGGAGAATACAGACTTGGCACTTATTCATGAAATGTTAGCTTGTGTCTTCTCTCTACAGATGCTGCCTGACCTGCTGAGTATTTTCTGGTACTATACTCGTGAGGCTTATTTAGCTGAACTGGTGGGAGTGAATGGAGCTCTACAGGGGTTACTGTTTACACTGCTGTGTCTCAAATATTTACATGGTTTTGAAACCAATCTGAAGATTACAAGCTCATGGTTAACACTTAGAGGGGAAATATAGTCAAATCTCAGGGTGCAGCTAGGTATTTGGATCAATTATACAAATGGGCTGATGATGTAAGATGTAATTTAATACTGATAAGCATAACATTTTTGGAGGAAATAATGTGCAACATGAGCACAGAATCAGTACAGAACAGCTTAGAAAAGCATCTGGAAGAACATGGACTCTGTCAACATGCAGACAATGAGATGAGTTGATCATATACTATAAAAACACAACAGTAGCATTTAGCAACTGAGGTTATGCTGAAATTCTACATTATAATGAGCAGACAACAATTACAGGAAATGCAGAGTTGCGATTGGAACTTGCAGCTTGTATAAACGGTCATTACCTACAGGAATAGATTCAAAGATGGGGGATAGAAATTCATGTTGGGCTCTACATGGCACAAAACGGTTCAGACGCTCTTTAGAACCAGCACTTGATAGTTCTGAGGAAATGGTAGCATAGTGGTAATGGCAGTGGACTAGTAATCCAGAGGCTTGGGCTAAAGTTCTGGGGGCATGGACTTGAGTGCCACACAGAAACTGATGGAATTTAAATTCAATTAATAAAAACTGGAATTGAAAGCTGGTATCAGTAATAGTGACCATGAAACCATCATCGATTGTTGTAAAAAAAACTCATCTGGTTGATGAATGTTCTTTAGGGAAGGAAATCTATCACCCTTACCTGGTCTGGCCTACATGTGACTCCAGACCCACAGCAAAGTTATTGACTCTTATCTGCCCTCTGAATGGCCGAGCAAGTCACTTGGCTCAAGGTCACTTAGGGATGGGCAACAAATGCTGGCCTTGCCAGTGATGCTCACATCCCATGAAAGAATAAAAAGGAACTTCAATTTGGAACTGTCTATGATGGGCAGCTGACCCAAAAGAATTTTTTTTGCACCACCACCAAGAGGTGAATTTCTCCCCTTCAATCTCCACAGCCCAGAGAGAGAGACAATGAAGCAGAGACCTCGCTGAAGGCCGTGTTAAAGGACCAAGAGATTATAGGATCAACTTTATTGAATGTGCCATTCCAACCTGGAACCTAATATGAGATATCCATTACTGACTCACTGTCCCTCAATTTCCTCTGGAATTCCCAGAAATTGCTTCCAGCATTTCCCAAAATGCAGGACCAGCAGCGGAGCCTTCGATAAACTCGTCCTTATATAGAGAAGCAGAGAGAAATAAACTTCAATCGGATAGCAGAAGGAATGATCTCACATAAAGGGTGATTGATGCCCGGAGTAATTTACTAGGAAGATTGGTCGAGACACAGGGATTGAATATACACTCTGTGAGAATAACAGACTAAGAAATTTGACATTCGCCCTTCAACATTAATCAGTGCCAAGTGTCATTTCAGCATGGCGGTTTTACTGACTGTTTAAGGTCAGTCTCATTGCTGACACTTTCCTTGCAATTAATAATGTGGCAGCAAAGGCAACTGACTAACTTTTTTCACAACTTATGACTCCAATCCAACCTGGCGATTGGTTAGTACTCCAAGCCTCACTTAGTGCAGAGTAAAGAGTTAAACAAACTTTCTCTTACCCGATGATGTAGGCAAGTACTCCTAGTTGGATCAATCGAAAAATTAATCCAATTCTTCTGTTTTTTACAGTTACCATCCGAGGGGTATCATACTCAAACAAGAAGTTAGAAATACATGCAACCAGTTTGTTAGCTTCCACCATTTCTGGAGAGGCAGATTCTACATGAAGTGAAAGCTCTGGTCTTCGATAGAGGGTGCAGTGCTGGAAGTTTCACTGAAACATCTGCAAACTTATTGCTGATAACTTGTTTAACCCTGATGGGCGGAGCCTGTTGACATAGCCATTTCTACAGTAACAACCAGCCTTTCCACTTATGGTCGGAGAGCATCTGGAACCTACCACAAGTATGCAAAAAAAAAATCAGTAGTAAATAATTCTTTTTAACTCTTTGTTAACTGCAGTGGCTTTCCGCACCAGAGAAAGCAAAGACCAGCAGAGATTGGACAACGGGCTGCAGCTATCCTGCAGAACCCATTCAGCATCTGCGTGAAATGGACGAGGAAGACAAACTGAATTCTCAAACTGATGTGGTCAGAGCTGTTTTTGAGCTGAACTGATGAGTCCCTGATTTGGGCCTTGAGATTCTTTGAGGAACAATTGGTGGTGGGAATCTGAAAACTGTTCATTGGCTGTCTGCCGTAACAGGCAAAGAAAGAGGCCTGGGAGTCTTGCAGCAGGTATATTACATAATGTCACACTGAAGCAGCAGAGGCAGAAGGGTTTAGGGGAGGGAATATTGCCTAGCCCTTTAAAGGGGAGATGATAGCATAGTGGTAATTTCACTGAACTAGTCAATCCAGAGACCTAGGCAAATGCTCTGGAGACACAGGTTCAAATCCCACTATGGCAGCTGGTGGAATTAAATTCAATTAATAAATCTGGAATTGAAAGCTAGTGACCATGGAACCATTGTTAATTGTTCTAAAAACCTATCTGGTCCACTTAAGGTCCTTAAGGAAATCTGCTGGCCTACATGTGACTCCAGACCCACAGCAATGTGGTTGACTTCCTTCTGAAATGGCCCAGCAAGTCACTCAATTCAAGGGCAGTTACAGATAGGCAGCAAATGCTGGCCTTATCAGCAACACCCACATCCCATGAATAAATAAAAACCTCCTGGTCAATCAACACCTCAAGTTTAAAATTCTCATCCTTGTTTTCAAATCCCTCCATGGCCACTCCCTATCCCTGTAATTCCACTAGGTCTCTTCCACTCCATCAATTCTGGCCTCTTGAGCATTCCCGATTTTAATCACTCCACCATTGGTAACTGTTGTAAGAGTGGCCGAGTTGCTACTATTATTGATAGAGTTGATCTGCAGACACTTCTTGGATGGAAACATTAAGTTTATTTACAATATACTTAGCAGCAACTACACGTCTGCTTTCAACTCCAACTCTATCTCTACACTGACTGCTGAGGTTGCCCATGCTACTCTCCTATTGGTTACTACAGATCATGTGATCTTCCCTAACAAGTATTATTCTTAAAGGTACATTACATACTAAATAAGACCATAATTACTACATTCCTCCCCCTTTAACTCGGCTATACATATTATATTTACAAGTACATATTTTTCAAGACAACATAATATTCCCACTGGGTAAGGAATTTACAAGTTCAGTTTTTTACTTGGTTTCCTGGTACGTGTGGAACATCGCAGCTCCACAACTTCAGATTCTTTGTCAGGAACTTCCTTTTCAGGAGTTGCCTGAACATCAGGTGCTTCGGTGGGCACTTGCAGTTCTGTATCCCCAACTCTTACAGGAACATCAGACATGTCAGTCCTGGTTGAATATCCTCAACAGGAAACGCAGACCCGGTCATGGTCAGTGGTAGAACCAAATCTTGGTGATTTGTCTCTCTTTTCTTTAAATGGTCCACATGTTTATGGATGATCTGGCCTTCCACCTCCATGTGGTAAGATAGAAGTCCAGTCACTGCACTTATTTCACCCGGTAACCACTTTGGTCCTTCCCTGAAGTTTTTCACATATACCGGCTCTCCCATGGTAAATTTGCTCTCGCAACTATGCCAATTGTGTTTAGTTTTCTGGCTTCCCTGACTCCTTTCCACATTCCCCTCTAAATTCAGTATTATTAAACTCAATCTCGTCCTGAGACGATGTTTCAAAAATAACTCTGCAGGTGTAACACCTGTTGTTGTGTGAGGGATAGTCCTGTAATGAAAAAGAAAGCGTGCTAGCTTGGTTGCTTCTTCATGCCTGCCTTGAATGTTTAAACCGCCCTTTCGGCCAGTCCATTTGAGGAAGGGTGGTACGGTGCAGTTTTTACATGAGTGATACTGTTGAGGCTGATAAACCGTTGAAACTCAGCACTCGTAAATGCCGTGCTGTTATCAGGCTTCCCCTGAGCCCTCTTCAATCACCAGGGCTTCCCTTGAGCCCTCTTCCCATTTCTTCTGCTGTGCTTCCATTCTATTGTTTGAGACAGTCTTCATTTCTTCATGTTGCTGAATGGTTACACGTTCCTTTTGTATTTGATCTTGAAGGACAATCAGCTGTTCTTTCAACTGTTTAATTTCTTGTTACCCTCCCTCTAGGATCTCCTGTTGCCCTTGGTGGAGTTGCCCTCTCTCTGGGGTCTCTCATTCTCTTCTGCAGAGTTGCCCTCTCTCTGGGGTCTCTTCTAATTTTCTGTCCATAGCCATTTTTCTTGTATTTAACTCTTTAAATGTATTGCCACTTTAAGAGTCTCTGCAGCTGTCGGCTTTTCTCTGCTGTGTTTCCTGCTCTATTCGAGTTTTGGCGTGATACCCGCGATTGTGGGCCTTCTTCTCCTTCAACTTTGTAAAACTTCATTTCCTGTTTGGAAAAACCACAGCCCCAATTTCTTCCCCCTTTTCTGGGTGATTCTGCAGGGTTTTTTCTTTTTTTTTAATGTTTTGCTCACCCGTCTTGTGGATTCTCACTCAGCACTCTTGCGATTTTAGTATTATTTTTTAAATGTCGGGGGTGCTCCAGGAGATTTCTCAGCCATTTGGATTGGGGCCTGTTTTTTCTTTAACTTAACACAACAGCATACCTGGTGAATATATCTTCCTTTCTTTTTAATTATCTTAAACACTCTCAATCACCGAGCAAGGGGCATCATCGAATCTGATCCCATCCTCATCACCAGTTTGTTGTAGGGTGGCCGAGTAGCACTATTAGTGATAGAGTTGACCCACAGACACTTCTTGGGTGGAAACATTAAGTTTATTTACAACATACTCAGCAGCAACTACACATGTGCTTTCAACTCCAACTCTATCTCTATACTGACTGCTGAGGTAGCCCACACTATTCCCATATTGGTTACTACAGATCATGTGATCTTCCCTAACAAGTATTATTTGTAAAGGCACATTACACACTAAATAATACATAATTACTACAGTAACCATACCTTCAGGTACCGAGACCCAAAGCTCTGGAATTCCCTCCCTAAACCTCTGCCTCTCTACTCTCTTTCCTCCTTCAGATGTTCCTTAAACCCTACCTCTTTGACCAAGCTTTTGGTCATCTGGCCTAATATCTCATTAAGTGACTTGGTGTCAAATTTTGTCTGACAATGCTCTTGTAGAGGGCTTTGGGACTTTTTTAATGTCAAAGGCTATATAAATGCAAGCTGCTCTTGTTGATATTATCATTTTCCTCATGTGCAAGCAGTCAAGGATCAATGTCCCTCCCTACTTTTGTCCTGAAAACCCAATAATTGCGATCTCCAAGGTAGCACTCTTACCTGTGTCAGAAGATTGTGGTTTCTAGTCCAACTCAAGAAACATAATCTAGGCTGAGGGAGTGCTGCACTGTCAGAGGTGCCATCTTTCTGATGAGGTTTTAAACCAATCTGCCCTTTCAGTTGAACGTAAAAGATTCCATGGCATCATTTTCAAGAAGAGCAAGGGAGCTTTGGCCAATATTTATCCCTCGGCCAACTTCATTACAACAGATTATTTGGTCATTGTCAGATTACTGTATGAGGGATCTTGTGAAAATTGACTGCTATGTTTCTTGCATTATAACATTGACTAGACTTCAAAAGTACAATGGCTGTTTATGCACTGTCATGTCCTGAGGTTGTGACAGCTGTTACAGCATTGCAGTTCTTTCCTTCCTTCCCTCTGCCTGGCAAAGGGTTCCCAATCCTCCTGGAATAACCAGAAGTTTCCCAGAATCGAGCATTTCTGATTACTAGCCCCAACACCCTGTGAGATCAGCTATTTAGAAGTCCTGCCTCAGTGCACCTACTTGAATGAGCGCTATGTGAAGCACTGTAAATAAGGACTAACTGTTAGCCTGGCATCATGAGTCTGAAAATGGTTAAAATTCATTAATTTTAAATAGAGTCAAGTCTCAGCCATTCTCAAGGAGTTCATCATCGGTTGGTGCTCAGGCAGATAAGGAATGGGATCTAAAGGCAAGGGAGGGAGAGGTGGGGAATGGAGGCTGGGAGAGGAGAAAGGGAGAAGCTCGAGAGGGTGGTTTGGGGAAAAAGAGGGAAGGAGACTGGGGAATGAGGGCTTAGAGAGGAGAGAGGGAGAGATTGGAGAATGGGGGCTCAGGGAGTGAGAGACATTGGGGAATAGGGGTTGGGGCAAGGTAGGAATACTGGGGAATGGGGTCATTTTGGGGAGGTATGGCTGGGACAGAACAGAAAAGGTTATGAGGAGATTGGATGGAGGTGTTCAAAATCATGTATGGTTTTAATAGTGTAAATAAGGAGAAATTATTTCCAGTGATCTCTTGTGCATCATTGATTTTAATCGCTCTACTGTTGGTGGGCATGCTTTCAGCTGCCTGGGCCCCAAGTTCTGGAATACCCTCCCTAAATCTCTGTACCTCTCTATCTTGCTTTCCTCCTATAAGACACTCAATAAAAGTTACAACTTTGACCAAACTCGCCAAGGCTCCTTCAACAGCACCTTCCAAATCTGCAACCTCCACCATCTAGAAGGACAAGGGCAGCAGATACATGGGAACACCGCCACCTAGAAGTTCCCCTCCAAGTCACTCACCATCCTGACTTGGAAATATATCGCCGTTCCTTCACCGTCGCTGGTCAAAATCATGGAACCCCCTCCCTAACAGCACTGTGGGTGTACCTACATCACACGGACTGCAGTGGTTCAAGAAGGCGGCTCACCACCATCTTTTAAAGGGCAACTGGGGATGGGCAATAAATGCTGGCCTAGCCAACGACACACACATCCCACAAACGAATAAAGTAAACATTTC
Organism: Cetorhinus maximus; assembly: GCF_964194155.1. Classification (NCBI taxonomy): domain Eukaryota; kingdom Metazoa; phylum Chordata; class Chondrichthyes; order Lamniformes; family Cetorhinidae; genus Cetorhinus; species Cetorhinus maximus. The sequence continues at coordinate 52,984,675 of NC_135887.1, read as the reverse complement.
TGTCATTGGACTTGGTATTTTTGTATGTGGCTCAGTGTCAAATTTTGTTCTTTAATGCTTGTGAAATGCCTTTGGAAATCTTACTAAATTAAAGGAGCTATCTAAACACAAATTATTCCTGTAACGTCATAGAAGATTAGCTAATTTATAGGTATATAGGGAATCATCGCAAGTTAGAAAGCTGATGAAGTAGAGATGTTGGAAACATATTCTTTGCAAATCAGCTTGAAGCGTTGGCAGGCGCAAAACTGAGGTGCAGCAGTGTCATCCACTGGTGGGAGCACAGAATTACAGCATGACACATTTACATAGGAAATTTCCATTCTAAATGCCGACATAGGAAATTATAATTGGAAAAAGTTGGATTAAACATGTGCAAAAGACTTTGCGGACAGTAAGAAAGATATTACATATATTTCTAGTTGATCTCCTGTGGGACTGCACACATGGGGGCTGGTGAGAAAAACGGGATCCCTGATCCCACCCAATTTCAAGCAGGATACTGGCAGAAAATGAAGGAGATGGGGGCAAATTCCAGGGTGGTGCCTATTGCTACCTCATCTCCCATATCACCACCACCATACCACCCACCCCCAAGCCCCGCACCAGGGCTTCCACTGGCCATGTACAAATAGCAACCGGAAGCAAGGAGGAGTTAATTCCCCAGCAAATTTTCCTGACACTGCATTTACCATAGTACCAGCCGCCAGTGTGGGAAGCGGCGTATTCCATGGGAAGCATCAGTTGTGGTCTCAGTGTCAGGGGATAAGAAATATGATCCGTCTCCCTCCCATTTGGTCCACGTGCTTACATCAAGTATCTTCTGATTCACTCTGAGGAACTCCACTTCATATCTCCATAGTATGCTGCTGAACTGCCTTTCGTAGACTGCACAGATCTTTACACCTATTTTACACCAGTGTTACACCAATACCTACACCATTGGAGCACATGGAGAGCGGGCCTGCGTGAGAAGGGCAGCGGCAGTGGGAGATAAAAACCAACGGCAGAGAGCACCTTAGACCTGTTTCTACCTGTCAGAGCCGAAGTGTGAAGTCAAAGGAAAACGGGTAGGTGATTGGTGGATATCTATTCCATGTCCCTTTTGATTGGCCAAATGGTTTAAATCAGGAGTCATTATTTCAGCTGAAGAGTACAGTTAAGAAATTCACTTTTGAAATATTTAACATCCAAGTTAGCCAATTAAATAGAATAGAGATGGCTGGGTAGGCGATATGTTGCAGCTGTAGTATGTGGGGGTTGGTGTCCGCCGGTGCGATCCATGGTGACCACATCTGTAGCAAGTGTTGACTGCTTGAGGAACTTTGGCTCAGAGTTGATGAACTGGAGTCCGAGCTGTGGACACTGCGACACATCGGGGGATGGGGGAGAGTTACCTGGACACCGCTTCAGGAGGCAGTCACACCCCTTAGATTAATTACATCAAATTTAGACCGTGGTCAGGGACAGGAGGGTGTGACTACGAGTGAGGCGGGTATGGGGATCCAGAATTTAGCTTTGGAGGAGCCTCAGCCAGTGCCCTTGTCCCCATGTGGAAGAGGGCACAGACTGCAGGGAGGATGAGCAAAGTGACCACAGCAACGTGGTACAGAGCACCATTCAAGTGGGGGGAGAAAAGAGAAATGTACTGGTAATAAGGGATAGCATAGTTAGAGGAATAGATACTGTTCTCTGCAGCAAAGGCGGAGAGTCCCAAAGGCTGTGTTGCCTGCCTGGTGCCAAGGCTAAGAACATCTTTCTGGGCTGGAGAGGAACTTGGAGTGGGAGAGGAAGGATCCAGTTGTCACGGTCCACATAGGTACCGATGACATAGGGAGGACTAGGAAAGAGGTTCTGCTGAGGGACTACAAGCAACTTGAGGCTAAATTAAAAAGCAGAACCACTAAGGTAATAATCTCTGGATTGCTACCTGAGCCACGTGCAAATTGCCGTAGGGTAAATAAGATTAGAGAGGTAAACATGTGGCTCAAAGATTGGTGGGGGAGAAATGGGTTCTGATTCATGGGGCACTGGTACTGGGGAAGGAGAGAGCTGTTCCATTGGGACAGGCTTCATTTGAACCATGCTGGGACCAGTGTCCTGGTGAATCGCATAACTAGGGTTGTAGATAGGGCTTTACTAATTAGTGGGGGGAGGGTTCAATTGAAGGGAGTTTAAAAACTCAAAAAGAAACGAGAGAGCAGAGGTGCAGGGTACTGAAGAGGCGAATGATAATCAAAGTGTGACAGGAAGGGGCAGAAAATATAAGCAGAAGAACGCAACAGAAATTAGAACCAGAATGAGTAATAATGATAAAAAGTCAAAGCTTAAGGCTCTTTATCTGAATGCATACAACATTTGTAATAAGATAGATGAGTTGATGGCACAAATAGAAATAAATTAATATGACTTGATAGCTATCACAGAGACATGGTTGCAGGGGCACCAAGGCTGGGAACTCAATATTTAAGGGTGTTTGACATTCCAGAAAAATAGGCAAAAAGGAAAAGGAGGTGGGGTAGCTTTGTTAATAAAAGAAGGTATCAGTGCGGTGGTGAGTAGCACTATAGGTGCATAGATCGTGACGTGGAATCAGCTTGGGTGGAAATAAGGAATAGCAAGGGGAAGAAGTCATGGGTGGGAGTCATCCATAGGTTGAGTTAGAGTTGCCTCACTGTAGGACAAAAGATAAATCAGGAAATAATGGGCGCATGTAAGAAGGGTGCTACAATTGTAATAGGTGAATTTAATGTGTATATTGACTGGACCAATCAGCTTTGCAGGGGTAACATGGAAGACAAATTTGTAGAGTGCATCAAGAACTGTTTCTTAGAGTAATACATTGCAGAACCTACCCGAGAACAGACTATTTTAGATCTAGTAATGTGTAATGAGGTGGGGTTAATAAGAGATATCGTAGTTAAGGATCCTCTAGGTGGTAGCGATCACAGCATGGTAGAATTTCAAATTCAGTTTGAGGGTGAGCAACTCAGGTCTCAAGCCAGTGTCCTCAACTTAAATAAGGACAATTACAGAGGTATGATGAAAGAGTTGTCTAAAGCGGGCTGGGAAAGTAGATTAAGGGGAAGGTCACTGGATGAGCAGTGGCAGACATTTAAGCAGATATTTCATATGCTAGCAAAAATTTATCCCAGTCAAAAAAAAGGACTCGATGAGAAGGACGAACCACCCTCGGTTAACAAAGGCGGTCAAGGAGAGTATCCAATCAAAAACGAAGGCATACAAAGAGACGAAAACTAGTGGTATGCCAGAGGATTGGGAATTTTTTAGGAACCAGCAGCAGATGACTATAAAGCCATAATAAAGAGGGAGAAAATTGATTATGGAAGTAAATTGTCAAGAAATATAAAAACAAACAGCAAGAGCCTCTATGGGTATATAAAAAGAAACAGAGTGGCTAAAGTGAGCGTGGGACCCTTGGAGGATGCAACTGGAGAATTGATAATGGGGAACAGGGAAATGGCAGATAATTTAAACCAATATTTTGCATTGGTCTTCACGGTGGAGGACACTATAAACATTCCAAAGATATCAGATAAGCAAGGAGCTAATTGGAGGAAAGACCTCAGTGCAGTACAGAGGAAGTGATGCATTCTCTGAGGAGCCACATTTCAGATGAGATGTTAAACCAAGCCTTGGGTTAATATAAAAGAAAATTGGGGGACGAGAGGGTAAGATTGGAACATTGCTTTACTCTTTCACTTCTCTGTCCATTTAATTTGTGTTTTATTGATATTATACTATGAGTTGTGAATATTTGATTGTCATCTGTTCTGATAGAGCAGCAGGGCAGGGCATAAGACACAAGAGACAAATGACTAACTTCAGTCATACAGATCTCTCAATCCTCTGGAGGTGTTGAGGGGTAGCATGGTTGGGGGTGGCATGGAGGGAAGGACAAACAGAATCATGCGAATGGGTGCTTCCAGATCATCTACAATTATCACTGGCTGCCAACTCCTGGACTGTAGAACATTGCTGAAGTAATGCTTTGCACACCTCTCCTTTCCCTTCCTTGCCGATCCTGGGCACCAACACACTCTTCACCTTCTTAAAGCAACCTTTCCATAACCAACTCTAATAAAGGAGTCCTCCAGATCCCTAATCAGCTCTTTGGCCACGCACCTCCACCACTGCCACAAACAGCCCCATCACCCCTTCCTCCACCTTAACACACTCACACCCTCATTTACATTACTTCACATCTGCCGTACTGTGTGGCACACACTCCTAAACTGCCAGCTTCATTGGCACTAGGACAATTTGATGCACAATGCCCACCAAAGTCAGGCTACTGAAGGAGAAGAAGTTCCCCCAAATTTAAACCCCTCACCCACTTGGAGGAGAAGGCTCTGCAGTTTGTGGGCTGGCACTCAACTTCGCTGTGAGTGATGCTGTGGTACGTAGCATCTTGCTGGTGCCAAGAGATCCACTGAACACTTGTACATGATCCTGGCATCCCTGTAAGGTATCACACAGCCACAACCTTCCACCCTCACCTGCACGCGCCCCCCCCTCCCCCCACCTTCTCTATCTCCATAACTGCAAGGGGGTAATGGCTTATCATTCTTAGCCTGCACCCCATCTTTCTCTAGATGACTATAGCAACAGGAGGGAGGGTGGCACAGGAGGAGGGAGATGGTGATGAGGACATAGGAGTTGCAGCTGTCTGACCTATCATTCCTCAGGCTAGTTTTAAATGCCAGGTGTCCAGCCACTGCCGGTTCCCTGACTCTCCTCCCCTCCCCACCGTGCACTACATCTCTGAGCAGTAAGAGATGGGAAAATGGTGGCGTAGTGGCAATGTCACAGCACTAGTAATTTTGAGGCCCATACTGATGGTCTTGGTACATGGGTTCAAATCCCACCATGATAGTGGGTGGAATTTAAATTCAATTAATAAATCTGGAATTGAAAGCTAGTCTCAGTAATAGCTATGACACTATCATCAATTGTCATAAAAACCCATCTGGTTCACCAATGCCCTTTAGGGAAGGAAATCTGCCATCCTTGCCTGGCCTACATGTGACTCCAGACCCACAGCAGTGTGATTGACTCTTAACTGCTGTCTGAAATGGCCTAGCAAGCCTTTGAGTTCAAGGGCAATTAGGGATGGGCAACATATGCTGGTCTTGCCAGTGATGCCTGCATTCCATGAAAGAATTAAAAAGTGATTTAAGGCAATGAGCAGCTAGCTTCTCTTTTTATGGCCGGTTAGTGCAGCCACGCTGAGCTAAGTGGCCTCTTTCTGCACCATAACTTTTCTATGGTTTTATGGTTTTATTGTCGATGTCCAGGAGCACACTCTAGCACTGTAGCAAACAGTGGCTCCATACCACATTGCTTTCAAAGTAGGTTATTATATATTACATATTGCATTGCACAGAATTTGGAACACAGAAACTGGTCTATACCAGTGCTTACTCTCCACACGAGCCTCCTCCAACTCTAATTACCTCTTCCTAGCCTCACTTCCTTCTCCCTTATATATAAATCAAGCCTCCCTTTAAATGCATCAATACTACCTGCTACAACCATTCTACATGACAGTCAGATCCTTCTTTTCACTCTTAGTGTAAAAAAATTCTTCCTAAGTTCTTTCTTGGATTTGTTGGGTATTTTATATTTATGGTCCTTTATTCTGGACTCCCCATCTGTTATCATCATTGTGGATCTTAGATGAGGTTGTTCTTGGTCATGATTGATAGAGGCAAGACTGCTGGTAAACATTACCTTTTATTGAACATTCTACTAACTATGTACAGTACAGGCTTAGCACGAGGCTTCACATAGTACTATCTCTCAGCATTATTCTGTTGTCATGTGAACTTACATCACTGAAGATGTTGACTATACATTTATTTTTCGTTCACAGGATGTGGGTGTCGCTGGCTAGGCCAGCATTTATTGCCCATCCCTAATTGCTGTTGAGAAGGTGGTGGTGAGCTGCCTTCTTGAAACGCTGCAGTCCATGTGGCGTAGGTACACCCACAGTGCTGTTAGGAGGGAGTTCCAGGATTTTGACCCAGTTCAGTGAAGGTATGGCAATATATTCCCAAGTCAGGATGGTGTGTGTCTTGGAGTGAACTTCCAGGTGGTGAAGTTTCCATGCGTCTGCTGCCCTTGTCCTTCCAGATGGTAGCAGTAGATGGAAGGTGCTGTCTAAGGAGCCTTGGTGAGTTCCTGCAGTGCACCTTGTAGATAGTACACCAGTGTGCATCGGTGGTGGAGCCAGTGAATGTTTGTTGAGTGTTGTTGGAGCTGCACTCATCTAGGCAAGTGGGGAATATTCCATCACACTCCTGACTTGTGCATTATAGATGGCTTTGGGGAGTCAGGAGGTGAGTTACTTTCCATAGGGTTCCTAACCTCTGATCTGCTCTTGTAGCCACAGTTTTTATATGGCTAGTCCTGTTCAGTTTCTGGTCAATGATAACCCTCAGGATGTTGATAGTTGGGGACTCAGTGATGGTAATGACATTGAATGTCAAGGGGCGATGGTTGGATTCTCTCTTGTTGGAGATGGCCTTTACCTAACACTTGTATGGCATGAATGTTACTTGTCACTTGTCAGCACAAGGTCTTACTGCATATGGACTTGAACTGTTTCAGTATCTGAGGAGTCGCGAATGGTGCTGAACATTGTGAAATCATCAGCGAACATCCCCACTTCTGACCTTATGATGGAAGGAAGGTCATTGATGAAGCAGCTGAAGATGGTTGAGCTGAGGACACTACCCTGAGGAACTCTTGCAGTGATATCCTAGAACTGAGATGATTGACCTCCAACAACCACAACTATCTTCCCTTGTGCTAGGTATGACTCCAACCAGCAGAGAGCTTTCCCCCTGATTCCCATTGATTCCAGTTTTGCTAGGGCTCCTTGATGCCACGCTCGGTCAAATATGGCCTTGATATCAAGGGCAGTCACTCTCACCTCACCTCTAGGGTTAGCTCTTTTGTCCATGTTTGAACCAAGGCTGTAATGAGGTCAGGAGCTAAGTGACTCTGGTGGAACCTAAACTGGGCATCAGTGAGCAGGTTATTGCTAAGTAGGTGCCACTTGATTGCACTGTTGATGACCCCTTCCATTACTTTACTGATGATTGAGAGTAGGCTGATGGTACGTGTTATGTTTCTTCCATCGGGTCGCTTGGCTCAACGGACACGGTTGCACTCCTATCTACTGGTGAGTGAGTTGGTAAAGAATATACTGCAGGTGCAGAGACCAATGTAAGATGAAGCACATGCTGTTTATTAACACAAGTAACAGAGCGCTAACACAATGTGTGCTTCTCAAACCAGATCCTACTCTAAACTACTGATTAACATTGTAGCCCGCGCTATATAGCAATTGGGTCATATAGTCACGTGGTCAATCTGCTCACACCTCAGATTACCACAGGGCAGAGATTGGCCAGGTTGGATTGGTCCTGTTTTTTGTGTACAGGACACACCTGGGCAATTTTCCACATAGCCTGGTGGATGCCAGTGTTGTAGCTGTACTGGAACAGCTTGGCTAGGGGCATTGCAAGTTCTGGAGCACAAGTTATCAGTACTATTACTGGAATATTGTCAGAGCCAATAGCCTTTGCAGTATCCAATGCTTTCAGCTGTTTCTTGATATCACGTGGAGTGAATTGAATTGGCTGAAGACTGGCAGCTGTGATGCTGGGGACCTCCGGAGGAGGCCAAGATGGATCATCCATTCTGTACTTCTGGCTGAAGATTGTTGCGAATGCTTCAGGCTTGTCTTTTCCACTGATGTTCTGGGATCCCCCATCATTGAGGATGGGGATATTTGTGGACCCTCCTCCACCAGTGAGTTGTTTAATTGTCCATTGCTACTCACTACTGGATGTGGCAGGACTGCGGAGCTTAGATCTGATCCATCGGTTGTGGAATCGCTTAGCTCTGTCTATCACTTGCTGTTTGGAAAGTAGTCCTGTGTTGTAGCTTCACCAGCTGACACCTCATTTGTAGGTATGCCTGGTGCTGCTCCTGGTATGCCCTCCTGATTGAACCAGGGTTGATCTCCTGGCTTGATGGTAATGGTAGAGTGGGGGATATGCCAGGCCATGAGGTTACAGATTGTGTTTGAGTACAATTCAGCTGCTGATGATGACCTCATGGTTGCCCCATCTTGAGTTGCTAGATCTGTTTGAAATCTATCCCATTTAGCACGATGGGTAGTGCCACACAACACAATGGAGGGTATCCTCAATGTGAAGATGGGACTTTGTCTCCACAAGGGCGGTCACTACTATCGATTCTGTCATGGACAAATGCATCTGCGGCAGGCAGGTTGGTGAGGATGAGGTCAAGTATGTTTTTCCCTCTTGTTGGTTTCCTCACCATGGTGGGATTTGAACCTGGGTCCCCAGGATTACCAGTCCAGTGACAATATCACTATGTCATTGTGCCACTGTCTCTTAACACTAACCCTTCATACTACATCTCCCCCCACAAGTCTCTGACTCCATTGAATACATTATTTACATTATCCTACATCCGCCCAAAAGCCTCTGCCTTTTCCCGTGGGTCAGAGGTAAGCGTTGTGGCACTCTCACCAAACTCCCTGACCTTGTTCTCGGCTCATTCAGAGGGTGAATAGGATTCAAGTTCTCCATGTTCTCTCTTGGATTCAGTAGAGTCATATGTGAATCATCAGAGACTGTTGGCTCTGTGTTCATGTTGTCTTCCTGATCATATGGGTAGCTACTGATGGCCTTCTTTTTGTAGATATAAGTCCACTTCTGTTTCTTCTCACTATTCCATTTTCAAACTCTATAAGGTAAGATCTTGGACTTTGTTTTTCTCTAAGACTTGACCTTCACGATACTGGTCATGAATCCAGACTAATTCACCTGGTTGAAGTTCTGGTAAATCTTGTACTTTATGCCATTGATTTGCACAATATTTATCCTCCGTCTCCCTTCTGCTCTCTTTATCTGCTGCTTTGAGGCATGGTATAAGAATGGGTGGGAGAACAAGAATTTGAGTCTGTGGTCTTCTTCTTGTCAGAAGTCCTGCCAGAGCCAAACCCTTCTGAAGTGGTGTGGAACTGTAACTCAACAGTGCGAAGTTGATATCATAATTTTTCTTCAGCAAATTTTTTACCCTTCTTACTCCTCCTTCAGCTTCTCCATTAGCTTGTGGGTACCTGGGTGAACTAGATGTGTGGACAAATTCATAGGGAGGAATCATCCCAAATTTACACAAAGTGTAGTAGTGGGTGGGAAAAAGGACATTTTACCCACTGGGTGCAATGGCAGGTTTCCTCACTGTATCGCCTCACTAATAATGCATCCCAGGAAACATGCTGGATCACTGGTGGGCAGGCTTGGATTTGCCTGCCACGCTGTGATCTCAGCACATGATATTCAAAGTGTACCAGAGCGCATGCATGCAGTCCAGGACTGCTCCAAGCAACAGGTGGCAATGAAAGCAGCAGCAGTTCAAGTTCAGTGACACCTCCCTAGGGCACCTGCTGCACACAGTGGAAGGCCACCATGATGTCCTCTACCCCTGTTCTGGCCAGAGGAGCTCCACCATAGTCACCAATCCAGTGTGGGAGGCTGTCACAGTGCCACCAGAACACAGAGGAGGTCATTCATCCAGTGCAGGAAGAGGATGAATGGTCTCATCTGTTCAACCAGGGTGAGTCAACAACCTCATCACTCTCTCACAAACCCATCACATCTCAAGGGACAACACCACTAACTCTCACACACACACCCTCAGGCTCATATCCTCTCAAGCTCACAGCCTTTATTTATTCTTTCACAGTTTGTGGGCATCACTGGCAACACTGGCAACACCAGCATTTGTTGCACATCTGTAGTTATCCCTGAAATGAGTGGCCCTTGCTAGGGAATTTAAATGTCAACCACCTTGCTGTGGGTCTGGAGTCACATGTAGGCCAGACCGAGTAAGGATGGCAGATTGCCTTCCAGTTGGGTTTTTATGACATTCAATGTTAGTTTCATGGTCACAATTACAGAGACTAACTTTATATTCCAGATTTATTAATTGAATTTAAATTCACCAGCTGCCTTGGTGGGATTTGAACCCAGTCTCTCCAGAGCTTTATCCAGGGCCTCTGAATTACTAACCCAGTGACATTGCCACTATGCCACCATCTCCCCACTCCTCACCCTGTCTATGGCTCCACTCACCACACAAACATTCCACTCAGTGCCATGTGTCCTGTTCACACTCTCTCCATCTGTTTCCATGCAGGAGAAGCTCACTCACAGCAGCAGGCAGAGGTCCCAGACCGGGGGTGGGGTGGCCCACATTAGGCCCCTCACTCACCTTGAGGAGTGTGCCACCGCGCTGACTGGTGAGGACGTGGACTGTGGCGGCAGTGAGGTCGGTGGCAAACACCATGAGAATCCTGCACCACATCATCCCTCTCTCAATGTAACTGGTAGTGCTCTCTCTCCTGCTTTTGACTCTGCTGCCACACACTAATTATCTCTACCTCGGTTCACAGGGAGCTCTGCCAAGCGACCGACACCCTCAGCCAGCCGGTCCCTCAGCTCCATCCAGGTCTTCACCTCCAGCCAAAAGGACACCTCCTCTGCTGAAGAGCTGGAAATAAGCAGCCTGGAAGACCAGTCACAGCGCTTACCCACACCCTCCACCAGCGCAGAGTCACACATCTCGGTGGGACCTAGATCTAGAGCAGGCTCAGGTTCACAATCTGGTGGTCACCGCACGGACACGTGTCCGCAGCAGGAGGTGGCAGGTCCAGCCGAGCTCCCTGGCACTCGGAGGACTGCTGGGGAAGAGGCATCTGTGAGGCCCGAGTCAGATGGTGATCCTCTGGATTCAGCCTACCAACTCATCGTGGAGAGTTAGCAGAAGATGGGAGAACATCATGCAGAGCTGGCAGAAGTTTGTCCATCTGCTCCCTGATGAACTGGCGCCCACATGTGCGCATATGGAGGTCTCCATGGGGAGGATGGCAGATGCCTTGGAGACCCTGGTCCAGCAGATCGTGGAGTTGCACACAGGCCTGCACTCCATTGCGGGTTTCTGCAGTGACAACGTGAGAGGGAAACGGGGCACCTCGACATCCCTCCAGGTGCTCCTTCCCTTCAGGGAGTCAGGCCAAAGTGCCCGGGAATCCAAAGGGAGGAGGGGCAGCAGCTGGACACCCCTGGGTCATCCACTCAGGAATCTCAGAGGCTGCCCACTTCCTCTGATTCTCTTTGCATGTGACCCCCTGCACCTTGTCCTCTGTCACCACAGAGGGAGCAGCTGGCCCACAGGAGGACAGCCAAAGGAAATTAGAGTCCTCAAGGCCTCGGCTCTCCAGAAAATTCACACTGAAGTCCTCAGAGGCAACAGGGCCAACCGTTGCACAGGCTGTCTCCACCCCTGCTGTGGATATCAGGGCAGCACCTAGAAGAAGTGGTCGGCCTAGAAAAGTTAAGAAATTCTGATCACAAGTGGTTGCACTGGTGAACACATTTTGTCACTCTATAATCTGAAAACATATTCATTTTCACTGAATAATGTGTAATGGTGTCTTTCAGTTTAATTTATAGGCTTTGCGAGTCCTCCCACTTCCCCTGCCCACCCCGCACCCCCCGCCCCCCCCGCCCCCCCCACCACCCCACTGCACCAATAGTTTAGCCGCATGCAACCAGACCACGAGTGATTCTGGAGGGAGAAATGTGTGTGTGTGGCAGGGCCTTTTGGAGCCTTGTGCGAGCACTGTCCTATCCATGCGGAACCTTCATCCATCGCACTCATCTCACTGTCCTGAGCATTTTGAATGCTGCCTGCTGGGGTTCTCGTTCAGTTGTCCATCTGAGCTGACCTGCATCTCCGCCCACCCACTGATCTCACTCCCATGCAGGATCTGTGCCTGTCCGACACGAGGCTCCGCTCATTTTCGATGGTAGCCGTTAAGTTTTTGATCAGCTCCCCCGTCCTTTCCCCTCCCCCAGTCACCCATGTCCTTTCCTCCAACATTGTCGACCCCCTCTGGCATCACCTTCCACCTCCCTACTGTTACCTACCAGCCAGAACCCTTTTCTTTCCAGGATCCAGGTGAACATTTATGTTCCCTATCTTCCCGAGAATCCCACCCCCATCCACATTAACCTCCCTGACCTCCTCCTCCCCACCCCCCGGGTTCGTGTCTGCCTCCGAGTCCCCACCAACCACCCTCACCATCTCTTCTACAGCTACCGTCACACCCTCACCCTCCCACCCTACCAGCTCTCCTCTCTGTCATTCTCACCATTCCCTCCTACCACGCCCACCCTCAGTTTGCTCCCCAGGGGGCAGCCATTGACTCCACAGACTCCTCCCTTGCACGTTCACCTGGACATCCCCTCCCCCTTACTCCCTCCTCTACCCTTACTCCATCTTCCCCCCCAGACACCTTCCTATCCCTGGACTCCTTCCCCTTCCAAACTCCTTCCCCCTAAGAACAGCTTCTCCCCTCTGAACTCCTTCCCTTACACATTCTTCCCCCCTTACACCTACCACCCCACTTGCCGTTATATGCTCCTCCCTGTACCTCCTCCTCCCCCTCCCAACCTCACCCCCCAAGACACCTTCGTCCCCAACTCCCAACCTTCCTCCTGACGCATTTGTCCCCCTGCCAACCTCACCCGCCTCCACCCCCACCTCCCCAGTACACTTTACTCTCCCACTCACAGTTGTACCTTCCTCTCCCCACCTCGCCCATGGACAAGACTCTGGCGTTCCAAAGCAGACCCGGGACATCAACATCCCACCTTCCGTGAGCTGCTTCGTGGAAAAGCCATGTCCATGAGAATCCACCCAGCATGCGATGCACGTGTTCTTCGAGGGTCTGGTAGCTGTAGGGCTCCAGCCGCTCCTACTGCTCCTCGGACGTCCGCGATGTAAGCGAGGCCCTAACGGTAAGTCCCGACTTCTGCATGTCACACTTGTCCCGACGCGTTCTGAGCCAGCGTGTTTTCCCGCCGGCATAATGGTAAGTCTGGTGTGGGGGGGACGATTCCAGCTGGGCTTTACGTTGCATCCTATCAGCAGGATGCAAAGTGAGTTGACGCTGGCCTCCAGCGGATTGGCGTTCCAGCAGGGCCTACACCATTGGACGATCCAGCGGAGCTTTCGTGCTGGTGTGAAATCGATTTTTGGCATTCTTGCCATATTGTCCTCCCCCCCGCCCACCATAACGCCAGATGTCATGGGGCGGGAAAATTCCGGCCATAGTCTCCTGTGAACTTCTTAAAACATTAATTTGTAAACTGTGGGCCGTTGTCTGACATGACTAGATCTGGAATGTCATGTTGGCAAAAAGTTCTTCTAATGACTTATTGACTGCTGCTGAGGTCAGACCACAAAGTTGTTTGACCTCAATCCATCTGAAATAGTAGCCAACAGCCATGAGGAACATCGTCCCCTTGAGCTCAGAAAGGACCATTCCAAGACATTCCCATGGTCTGGTTGGAAACGAGGATACCATCAGCAGTTCCCTTTGCTCCTGGTGTTGATTGCACAGGTGATGCAGCTTGAAATCATTTCCTCTCATGGCCCTGAGATTCCTGGCCACCAAACGGAACTTGGCATTCTAGTATGACACCTGGTAATGCCTAGGTGCCTCTGCTCTATCCTCTGAATGATCTGGAGTCTGATGACTCTGGGTATGACCAACTTCTCGTCATAAATTAGCAAGTCAGCCATGACACTGAGATGTCTTTGTTGCTCAGTGTATTGTTTCAGGATAAGTTTGGTTGGAACATATTCTGGCCATCCACTGATGCAGAATTCTCGCATTTTAACACATTCTTCATCTGCTTTTTGTATTTTACGAATTTCATTCTGCCTGTGTTGTTGCTGGTAGGAATTTGGCGGTCAGTGGTGGGGTATATGACTCTACACCCTCAATGAAATTTATGTCCTGTTCAGGCTTTTCAACAGGAATACGTGACAAGCTTCACTTCATTGCTTCAAAATGGTTTGGCTCTGTCTGCTGTTGTTTGTTGTTTTCCTTGGACATATTTGTCTGTCGGTTTCTTGCTTGATGTAAGCTGCTCTTCCATGTCATGGACTTGTGGCTCCTTCACCTGCTGTTCATGGGAAATCTTCCGCCTGGTTTTCTCAAGGTTTTCACAAGGTTCTATTCGGTTCAGGTGTTCCTACATCATAGCACTTGTTTCAGTCTTCTCCTGACCTCTGAATAATTTTGAAAATTCTGTCAGTTTTTCTTGGCTTCCCATTTCATCTACTTATAGATGAGTTTTAGATCTGTGCAAGCTTTTCGACTTAACAGTGAACATTCTTTGTTGTGGGTTTCTCTTCCTTTGTACTGATGTTTAGCAGTCAACTGTCGCTTGATCTTCAGCTGAATGTCTCCTGAACCATGGAGTTGTATGGTCGATGACTGTACGAAGTCTTGCTTTAGCCACTGTTCTGTGCCTGAAAGAATTGAAACTCTTGCTCCAATGACTAATTTGAAGTTTGATTTATGTCCATTGACCATTATGTCATCTGCACTGCTGCCTATGGCATAGAGAAGAGTTGGGACCTGTTCCTTTATAGCCTTGTCGACTAGTCCTGAAGCTGTTCTATACCTGGTAAACCTACAACGCCAGTTCTGCCACTTCTCAGCTGGATCCGGGCCCTCCATATGATCAAAGCATTTTGGTAAAGGTAGGATTTTCTCTATGGCTTCTCTTCACCGTAGCCTTTTCTCGAGTTGTGTGGGCGATTTTCCCATATTATCCTTGTCCCTCAGTCATTTCAATTGCTGCTTCTTCTAACTCACTGAGTTCTTTACCTATGTTTTCTGCTGTCACCATCTGTTATCATCGTGTGGGTCTTAGATGGGGATGCTCATGGTCTCAATTTATTAATAATGCTGGAGGCAAGGCTGTTGGTAAACTTCACCTTTTATTGAACATTATATTAACTATGTACAGTACGGGCTTAGCACGGGCCTCTACATAGAACTGTCTTTCAGCATATTCTCTCATTATGTGATCTTACATCACTGATGATGTAGACTATATATTTACATATTTAACATGAACCCTGCAAGTGAAAACAGTTTCTGCTTGTCCATTTTTTTGAAACCTTCTTCCTTTCAAAGACCTCTATCAGGTATTGTTCTAGTCTTCTCTTCTACTAGGATACCTGGCTTGCTCAAAGTTGCTGATCTGAGCTTGGGAAAATAGGACTGTTAGATGAAAAATATATATCTAGGTTGCATTCTAACTTCCTGGTACTTACCTGCTGTCATGATGTTGGAGTTGTTGACTAATGATAGTGATCAATCTCTATCAATTAATCAACTAAAGATCCAGAAATAACACGAGTTAAATCCCATTAACAGAGTTTTTGGGAACCAGAGGCTGGCATTTGGCCTTTGGAGATGAGCTGGGACGTGGGATGGGTGGTAAAATGGTGACAGCAGGCAACAGGCAGGAAGCCTGATCACTTACCTCTGTCAGGGGATATTCCCAGACGAAGGAATGGTGATGGCTCAGCCGCTCCACCCCCTAACCAGAAGTGGGTGGCCAATTCATCCTATTAATAATCATTTTATAACTCCATCAACATTTTAACAGCATTAGAAAGGGCCCCTGACATAGGAGATCACCAGCTTCATCGCAGGGGCATCCTAGCAGTATTCAGTGAGCTGGGGGCCTTCCTTCCATGGATGCCCACCCCCCACCCCCCCAGCTGGCAATGGTGGCCCAACAGCTCATAACTGGGGTTTCCCTGGGGGCACGGGATGGGGACCAGGACCCACAGTGTGACGATAAATTTCCATCTATATGTATCGTGAGATTCAAACACACAAACTGCAAGAAGATTATTAAACAGGGATTCTTTATTCCACTGGCCTCAGTTCTTTATAGACATCAATGGAAAAGTTTATCTTAGAGAAAAGAACGACATACAATGGACATTCACAACCAACACTTCAGGTCCATCAGGAAGCTGTCTAGAGTTTAACTCCTGATCTCTAATCAGCTGCACAACAGCGTTCAGCTGGTGGAGCTCTGACTGCTAATTTCCTGTGACCACATGATCCAGATTACCTTGTCTTCCAGACATGAAGAGGCTGTTCCGTTTCTCGTGGCTACCCGAGCTCACGGGTGCTGCCCAGGCCATCTGCCTCGGTCTCCAGCAGCTGTTCACCCGCTCCATTACTGCTTCTCAGTCCTCTAGCCACTGTCAGAGGCATTGGTCTGCTTTATTTGTGGCCTTGGCTCTTTAACGCTGCAACTCACCAGTCTCAAATTTCTTCACTGGCTTCTTGCTGCTCCCCTGCTCTCTCTCTCTCTCTCTCTCTCTCTGTCTATGAGGCTCTTGGCTTTGCCCCTCCTTCAGCCTGCACTCTGGGCTCAGGCTCCACCCACCAGTCTGCCAAGGACGTCACCCCTTGTTCTGAGGGAGCCCCCAGGGCCCTCCCGGGCCGATGATGTCTGCTGATGGAGACCTAGTGCCCCCTCCCAGGGAATGCCCTGCAGTGGGTGGGGCCTGGCATCCAGCTCCAAAGTCGAATGTTGAGTTGCCAACCCGCTCACATCACCTGCCATATGTCCCAAGCTGCTCTGTTTCTTCCATTTTACACTTACCATATGCCATATCTCAAAGTACTCATATACTGTACACAAAAATATTATTTGCTGATAGTAGTCAAGATGATTTTACAAAGGGTCAATAGTTCAATCCAAAGCTGTAGATTACACAACAGAGGTAGTAAAACAATTGACTGTTTCTGCTGGCATTGTAATCCTTGTGTAATCTTCACTTCCAAATTGTATAGGTCTGAATTTTCCCAGAATTGCACTAAGTGCGTTAGCAGGCGAGTAAAATGGAATCCTACCCGCCGATGAAAATGGTGGGTTTTCACGCCATATCTTCCCGGGCCCGCCTCATTATATATTCAGTCCCGCGAAACATGCCGTTTCCATGGTGGGCGGGCTCTCATTCGCCCACTTGGCATCGCCCCGCTGTTGCGTCACGCCAGCCTCCATCTTTAAAAGGCAGCTGCCAGCAAAGCGCTCATCGTCACCAGCTCACCACCGCTGCCCGGGAGATATGGCCAGCAAAAGGAAAAAGACTGCAGCCCCCTGCTTCAATGGTAGGTCCCTCAAGCGACTACTGGATGCTGTGGAGGCCAGCCAGGATGTGCTCTACCCCCGCTCTGGCTGCAGGGTGGGTAGCAATGTCACCAACCCAGCATGGGAGGCGGTGGCAGCGGTGGTCAGCACAAACGCCCTGCAGAGGATGACAGCTACCCAGTGCCACAAAAGGATGAATGATCTCCTTCGCTCGCCAGGGAAAGTCACTCTTCTCATCACTCTCAACTCACACACTCACAAACTCATCACACATTCACAGGGCCCTCACTCACTGTGCAAGGGACATCACCATTCATCCTCTCACACACACTGTCATTGTCCTCATCCCATCCATGGGACCACTCACCACCCACACAGGCCAGGAATACTTATCATCTGGTCCGGCAGGCGTCCTGATACACTCTGGAAAAACTCAGCAGGTCTGGCAGCATCGGTGGAGAAGAGAAAAGTTGACGTTTCGAGTCCTCATGACCCTTCAACAGAGTTCTCTCCACCAGCGCAGAGACACACACCTCGGTGGGACCTAGCTTTAGAGTAACCTTGGAATCACAATCTGGTGAGCACATGGCACTTTCTGTTCCACAGCAGGCAAAAGCAGGGACTTCCCAGGTCCCTGTCACTCAGAGGATTGCTGGAAGCCAGAACATTGCTGAGCCTGAGTCAGATGATGAGCCTCTGGACTCGGTCATGTCACAGTTGCTGGAGCTGCAAAGGCAAGCTCGGGAACATCAGGAAGAGATGTCCACTGCACTCCTCAGATTGCAAGGCACGATGGAGGAGTCTGCCTGTCTTCAGGCTGAGGTGATAACGCCGGCATTGCAATTCATCGAGGTCAACACTGGCAGGATGGCGGCCGCCATGGAGACCTTGGTCCAGGACGTTGCTCCTGCACTGCTGCGCGGGCTGCACTACATTGCTGATGCCATAGTTGGCCTCCAACACTGTGTATGCGAGGAGGGTGCGGGGCAGCTCGATCTCACTGCAGCTATGCCTTCCATTCAACCCTGCAGCTTCTGTGGACCCTGGAAGACTGCAGAGATCTGCGAGTGACTCAGGATGTCGGTGTCATGCACACTCCCTGGAAACCTTGCACACACCTGCAGGATGTGTTTCTGGTGGTCGCATACCAGCTGCACGTTAAGTGAATGGAAGCCCTTGCGGTTGATGAAGTCCAGCGAGTGTAGCGATGGAGATCTGAGCGCCACATGGGTGCAGTCAATCACACCCTGCACCTGTGGGAATCCCGAGATCTGGGCAAATCCAATGGCCATTGCATCCTGGCTGTCCCGGTCCCAGGTGAAATGCACAAAGTTGTGTGCCTTTGCGAAGATGGCATCCGTGACCTCATGGATGCATTTGTGTGTGGGGGCTTGTGAAATCCCACAGGGGTCACCTGTGGAGCCCTGAAAGGAGCCACTGACATAGAAACTGAGCACCACGCTCACTTTCACAGCCACTGGCACTGGATGCCCTCCATGTCCCCTTGGCGCCAAGTTCTGCAGTAAGTGGCAGATGTGGGCCACCAGGTCCCTAGACATGCGCAGTCATCAGCAACACTGGTTCTTAGTCATCTGCAGGAATGGCAGGTGGTGTCTTTAGACCCTGGATGTCGCTAGGCGCTGACCAGCCACAGCTCGCTGTCACTCCTGGGCAGCGTGTGCTGAAGCCCCTGCTGCCCCTTCTTCATGAAGTTGATGCTCCTGCCTTTGTACAGCCAGGAGCCTCAGTCGCTCTCTCCTCCATCTTCTTTGCTCTCTATAGGCCATCAGGCATACAGCTAGGTCACCAGGATCCATGATCCTGACATGGTCCTCCTGCAGCATGAAAGGGAGAGAGAGAGATGTAGTTGTCATGGCTGTACTCAGCACCTTTCCTGGCCCTGTGTGACCGCCCCTTAATGCTTCCCGGAGAGTGCTGGTCACCCCTCGGATGGCCAGAGATCAGTGCGCTGCATGGCTGCCCTGTCAGCCTGCGACATGGGGGACACTGGTCCAAACAGGGGCGTTGAGGTTACAAGGGGCTGTCAGAGTCTCCAACAGTGACTGCTACATGGCCAATGTTGGCGAAGAGATTGTACAATGTGTGCAGTCCAACAGCTCCACAGTCCAACTGCTCTGCGGTCCAAAAAAGTGGTGGCGGACTCAAAGTCTGCGCCGGGGAGTGCTGGGGGGACGGGGGTGGGGTAAGGTCTGGAGTGCTTGGTGGCCCTTTGGTGCCTCTGCTTTGCTTGCATGGGTGGGCAGTCTAGGAGCCCGACCCCAATCATATCACTGTGGCTGCGCCCGATCTGTCTCAGTTGCGGAGGCATGGTCAGTTTATACAGGTGTCCATAATGCGTGGCCACTTCCCTCGCTTACCCTGACCCCCACCTCGATTGCCTGTGCGCGAGATGTAGCACAAGGGTAGGACTTGACCCCCCCCTGCCCTCAGCAGTTGCCTCCGAGGTCAGGCATCAGTTGCCCCCCCGACCCCCTCCCCCTCCCCCGCGCCACTGGGGCCTGTAAACAACAGGCGAGCTGAGGAGAATGCTGCTGCTCACTCACCTCAGTTCCCCCCAAAGTGAAGGCCGCCAAGTGCACGTTGTCTGTGTGCTGCTGTGAAACATGTCGGTGGGTGGACGGAGGATATGATGGGGTTCCAAGAGCCTGGTGGGATGGCCTTTTAATTATATGCTGATGTATTATAATTAGCTCCCCACTGACCGATGGCGGGAAACGCGGCCCACCGTTGGCGGGCTGAGAGGAAGATCGTGACCTGCCTTCACACCGTCATGAAGTGGGTCCCGCCATATTTTCCGCGCATGCCACCTATCACACCTGCCGCCAGCGGGCTCGGAAAATTCCGCCCATTGTCAAACAGGGACAGATAGTGATGGGAGAAGGAGAACATATGTTGCTTAAAGAGCAATAAAGATGACAG
Organism: Cetorhinus maximus; assembly: GCF_964194155.1. Classification (NCBI taxonomy): domain Eukaryota; kingdom Metazoa; phylum Chordata; class Chondrichthyes; order Lamniformes; family Cetorhinidae; genus Cetorhinus; species Cetorhinus maximus. The sequence continues at coordinate 52,964,627 of NC_135887.1, read as the reverse complement.
TGATAACCTGAAGCATACAGTATCCTATCATGCATGTGCTTTCAGACCCAGTCTGACAATCATCAGCAGATTGCTAGTTAAATAAAGGTCAAACTGTTTGATAAGCCTGGATTCCAAACCTCTGAACCATCTACCCTGGAGTAAAGGTCAAGATCGGTCCCTTAAGGAACGGCAAGTGCCTGGGCTTCTAGGGTTGCACCTCCAGTGGTCAGCCATAGTGAGGGGAAGGGAATGGAACATGAGATAGGCATCAGGTAAGCTGCGGCAACCCAAATCTCAGCAGCATTGTGATCAAAGGCCCCTCTGTCCCCAGGCCATAACCTTGGCTCCTGGCCTGGAAGCCAAAGGATGCTATGTACAGTATAGGCATAGCACGAGGCTCTACATAGAACTATCTCTCAGCATCTTCTGTTATCATGTGATCTTACATGACTAATGGTGTGGACTACATATTTATTTACATATTTAACATTAACCTTTTATACTACACCCTTCAAGTGATAACAGTCCTGCTTGTCCACTTTTTTGAAACCTTATTTTCAAAGTCCTCTTTCAGGTATTGTTCTAGTTTTCTCTTCTAAGATACCCAGCTTGCTCAACAGTTGCTGATTTGAACTTGGGGAAATAGAACTGTTAAATGAAAAATATCGATCTAGATTGCCTTCTAACCTCCTGGTACTCACCTTATATAAAGATGTTGGAGTTGTTGACTAATGATAGTGATCAATCTCTATCAATGAATCAACTAAAGATCCAGAAATAACATGAGGTAAATCCCATTAACGGAGTGTTTGGGAACCAGAAGCTGGCATTTGGCCTTAGGAGTTGGGCTGGGAAGTGGGATGGGTGGTAAAATGGTGACAGCAGGCAACAGGCAGGAAGCCTGATGACTTACCTCTGTCACGGAATATTCCCAGACGAAGGAATGGTGGTGGCTCAGCCGCCCCACCCCCTGACAGGAGGTGGGTGGCCAATTCATCCTATTAATCGCCATTTTATAACTCCATTGACATTTTAACTGAATTGCAAAGGGCCCCTGACATAGGAGATCACCAGCTTCATCAAGGCGGCATCCTAGCAGCATTCGGGGAGCTGGGGACCTTCCTTCTGAAGATGGGAACCCCCCAGTGGCACTGATGCCACCTCTGGAGGGTCCATCTCTCTGATAACTGGGTCTTCCTGGGGCCAGGAGCCAAGGCTAAGGACCTCTTGGATCAGGTCAGTAAGTGCTTATTTCTTTCTGAATAGCAACATATCCCAGGACTGGTTCAAGAAAACCCCTAGTCTGGGAGGTCTACTCCCCCTCAGTCAAGCCTCCTGTGACATGAAGCAAAAAATCTCTATGTTTTGCCTTGCAGGAATGTGGGTGGGAGCTCACTCTCGAGTGGAAAAGAACAACCTTTTGTGGAGTTAAAACAAGGCTGGAAGGGTCATCTATCTTTGGCTAGAGAGAGAGTCTCCAGGAAAAGAAAACCTCATTGTGAAAGACGGTTCTAGGATTGCAAGTTACCAGGTTGAGAAAAGAAAAGAACAGGAATAAACCCTTTGGAGCTAAGAATCACTTTGGGTTGATTCTGAGAAAATTGAATATCTTTGTAAAGGACAGCATAAAGTACACTTGTGAAGTGCATTTTTTGATTGGGCTAAGAATAAGAAGGTGGGGCAGGTGATAGTATTCCGTCCTGTGGTTTAAAGTATAAGTTGCCTACAAATATCATGTTTAGTTAATAGTGTTCTTAGTCATTTGTTGCAGTAAACATCTTAAAACCTGAAATCTTGATGTGTCATTCTTTCAGCTATTAACTGGAAGTTCAAATTTCTTTTTAAGAGTTATCGGTGTCTATGGAATCATAGCAGTTTGGGTCTAAGATAGTGATAGGAGCAGAACCAAAGCGAAATGTCTATATGATTAACTAGATGATTGGTATTAAACAACCTGCCAAACTGGAGTCCTTTGAAGAGCTACCTCATTTCTGGTGGTCTTGTCAGCAACAACTCTGATCCTGGGATCATACATTCATCAGCCTTGTTTATTAAGACAAAAATGGTGTATGGGGAGGGGGGGGAAGGGGGGCACTGTCCAGTTACAATTGGTATAGTGACCAGATGGCAAAGTATGAAGACAGTCATGACTGTGTGCTTCAACCCAGAGGAAGAAGGGTAATATTGTTTCACTTCTCTGTGAATGACTGTTTAAATGTTGAAATTAAAAGGAAAGACTTGCATTTATATAGCACCTTTGATGACCACAATATACTCCAAACTTTACAGCCAATGAAGTACTTTTGAAGTGTGATTACTGTTGTAATGTAGAAAATATGGCAGCCAATTTATGCACAGCAAGCTCCCACAAACAGCAATGAGATCATTTGTTTTTTATGATGTTGATTGAATGATAAAAAAAAATGTCCAGGACACTAGGGACAACTTCCCTGTTCATCTTCAAAATAGTGAGATGGAATCTTTTACATCCACGTGAGAGGGCAGAATGGACCTTGGTTTAATGTCTTATCTGAAAGACAGCACCTTGAACAGTGCAGCACTCCTTCAGTACTGCACTAAAATATCATCCTGAAGTACTGTGCTCAAGACCTGCAGTGAGACTTGAATTCATAACTTTCAAATCCCGAGGCAAGAGCCAACTGAGCCCTGGTACAGTATGTTAGAATTTACTTATGTTTAAAGTAAAGAACAGTTGCACTAATTTTGGTGTCACCCCTGACTCTATTACAGCTTCTGAAAGGTGAGAGAGAGAGATGAAGTGACGGAAAAGTTTAGGGAAGGAATTCCTGAGCTTAGGCCCCAGATGGCTGAAAGCATCCAAGCCAATGTTGGGATGAAGCAAGTGGAGAATGTACAAGGGCTGGAGGACAAAGGTGGAGAGGAGTGAGGCCAAGGAAGGTCTGAACAACTGAATGAGAAGTGAAGCATTGGTTGACCAGGCGGTAGGTCAGCGAGCACAGGGATGATGGGTGAACAGGACTTGGCGAGTTAGAATAAGATCACCAAGGTATTAGATGAGCTGCATTAAAGGAGAGTGGAATATGGGAAGCTGGTCATGGGGCACATTTGAGTAGTGGAATCTGGAGGCAACGAAAGCGTGGCTGAGGGTTTCAGCAGTAGATGGGTGAGGCAGGGCCACTGACAGACAGTGGAAGTTGGTGCTCTTGGTTATGGGGTGGATATGGGGTTAGGGACAAATAAGATACTGAACCTGTGAACAGTGTGGTTAAGCCTGAGATAGTGGCCAGGGAAAGAAATGAAATTGGTGACCAGGAAATGCATTTATAGCATCTTCAATAGAGCAAAATGACTCAGGGGTTAAAATAAATGCTGTGCTGATTTCGGAGAAGTGTTGGAGGGGCTGAATGCAGATGTGTCCAAAGTAAGTTTAGGAGATATTTAAAACAGAGAGAGTGACAGTGAGGCAGGGAGGATTAGGGAGTAAAAAGTGATCCAGCAGAGCTCACAGCTTGGTGGAATCGAAAGAGGGGCATTGAACAAGAGGCCAGAGTCAAAAGAGTGAAGGGCACCTGCCAGCATGAAGGCCTTGAAGATGTTTAACAAACATGAGGGACAAGGCCATAGAAGGCTTTGTGATAAGAACAAGGAATTTGAACTCAATCCATAGGAGAACAGGAAGGTTAAGGAGAGGGTTGACTGGGGAGTGGAACTTTCTGCAGAATGGGATGACTTTTGAATGGAATGTGAAAGCCAATTTTCATCATTACAGTGCTTAGGAAAGATTCAGTGCACATATGGCATAGAGAGGAAGTGAAGGCTGAGATCTCCGTTCCCTAAATGTTGTCCTCCTATTTCTGAGACTCTCCCCATGACAGGATCAAAGACACAGGTCCAATGTTGTTGGAAAATTAAGTAGGCCTGGCAAATCTCAAACCTCTGCCTTCACTTTCAAACTCTTTCGAGTTATCAGTCACAGATTGCAACTCTTTCGAGTACAATCACAGTTCTTGGTTTCCGGGAGTGGGACATGAACCCACAACCCTCTGATTCAAAGGCGAGGGTGCTATGAACTGAGCCACAGCTGACACCACCTGTACAACTCCATAGATATCTGCAAGGAGGTAATCGCTGGGCACCGCAAGAAAATGATGCTGGGAGTTACATAAGGATCCTCTGGATTGAAGGATCTCAATAGAGCCCAAGAGTAAACCAATGAGGAGCACTATGTCAGGTAAATAACCACCAATGATTAAAGGGCCACTTAAGGCTACTAAAAAGGCAATTGATCCCAATTTTACATTGCCCATGCGATTTCAGGCTTATTGGCTGGCGGGTAGCCCACTTTTAATGAAACCTCATCCAAGGGCGGGGTAAAAAGTGTCTGCAGCATTGCCATCGTGGTAGTGAGTTTAGGAGATAGTTTGCTGCTGGTTGCTTATTTGAACTTGACAGCTTCATCTCTGTTCTGAGCTTCAGTCTTAGCATTTCCAGGCTTCATTTCAGAACTCATTGGTGTCTGCAAGGCCCCCGGAGAGACAGAGCAGCGTTATAATAGGAGTCATGCTCCACAAGGAAGGTGATAGAGAGGACAATAGGTCTTCTTCAGATTCACTTCAGATGCTTGGACCGTTCAGGGGGTGCACGACAATGCCCCCCAGAGCGGGAGTCACTGATACTGGGTGCTTCTTCCATCTCCGACATTGGCACTGATTTCCTGAGGTTAGTGCCAGTGTGAGGGCTTGCAGGTCCAAGTGCAACCCCAGAAACCCCTGATTCTGTCCCTGGAGTTGCCTCCCCATGAGAGTCACCACTCTCTCAAATGGAGGAGGCAGTGTGCTCGGCCATGAGGGTGCTCATGCTCAGCATGGACTCCTCCATCACAGAGACCACGGCATACATACCCTCATGGATCTCCGCCAGATCCTCCCGCACATCCCACTGGACATCCAGCATCTGCCGCCTAATGGACGACTCCAGAGGCTCATCATCTGCCTTCAAATCAGCATCGTCCTGGTCTCCAGCAGTCCTCCGGCTGTCGGCACCCTGACACTCTCTGCCTCCGCCTACACCTCAAGTAAATGTGAAGTGCCCTTACTGCTATGCACTGACAATCTAACCGATGATCTAATGCCCACCGAGGTGCTGGTATCTGCCTTGGTGCTTGGTGCAGAGAGGGGTTATGACGTAGGTGCATTGAAAGCCTAGTGGTCCCTCTGGCGTCAAGGGTGGCTCCTCGGGGTCCTGTGTTTGTGGGTGAGCTGGTGATTCTAGGGGAGAACAATGACGTGTCATTAGTTAAAGTCATCACACTGTCACTGTGCATGCCAGGCACCCTGGTGAGACAATGGAGATCTGCGTCTTGGTGCCCTCGTCTTTCAATGATCAATGGGGACTCCAGGTTTGAGGCTCCCATTAATGATGAGACTACACAAGAATGTTTGCATAATTCGACACTCTCACCTCTGTGCACTGCACCCTTACCTTCGTCAGAGACCCCTGCCTCTCCACGACCGGCTGACCGAAGTGGGTGGTGGATCTCCAGCTCCAAGGCATCCATTTTGTACCTTGTCAGTATGAGGGGGTTTGGGGTCCTCTGCCTGTCTTAATTCCTTCATTGGTGTTATGGCATCTCTTCTGAAAGGACAGAAGAGCATTGATTTGTCCACTCTCCACCTGCAGCGTCAGTGCAGCCTGGCAATGCCCCCCCAGGACACCTTGCAGGGCACACCTGAGTCGTGGCTGTCGACCCGCAAGGCACTCCATAAGACCATAAGACATAGGAGCAGAAATTAGGCCATTCGGCCCATCGAGTCTGCTCCACCATTCAATCATGGCTGATAAGTTTCTCAACCCCATTCACCCGCCTTCTCCCCGTAACCTTTGATCCCCTTACCAATCAAGAACCTATCTATCTCGGTCTTAAATACACTCTATGACCTGGCCTCCACAGCCTTCTGTGGCAATGAATTCCATAGATTCACCACTCTCTGGCTAAAGAAGTTTCTCCTCATCTCTGTTCTAAAAGGTCTTCCCTTTACTCTGAGGCTGTGCCCTCGGGTCCTAGTCTCTCCTACTAATGGAAACATCTTCCCCACGTCCACTCTATCCAGGCCTTTCAGTATTCTGTAAGTTTCAATCAGATCCCCCCTCATCCTTCTAAACTCCATCGAGTATAGACCCAGAGTCCTCAAACGTTCCTCATATGTTAAGCCTTTCATTCCTGGGATCATTCTCGTGAATCTCCTCTGGACCCTCTCCAGGGCCAGCACATCCTTCCTGAGATATGGGGCCCAAAATTGCTCACAATATTCTAAATGTGGTCTGACCAGAGCCTTATAAAGCCTTAGCAGCACATCCCTGCTTTTATATTCTAGTCCTCTCGAAATAAATGCCAACATTACATTTGCCTTCCTAACTACCGACTCAACCTGCAAGTTAACCTTAAGAGAATCCTGGACTAGGACTCCCAAGTCCCTTTGCACTCCAGATTTCTGAATTCTCTCCCCATTTAGAAAATAGTCTATGCCTCTATTCTTCCTACCATAGTGCATGACCTCACACTTCCCCACGTTGTATTCCATCTGCTACTTCTTTGCCCATTCTCCTAACCTGCCTAAATCCTTCTGCGGCCTCCCCGCCTCCTCAATACTATCTGTCCTTCCACCTATCTTTGTATAACTCAGGCCAAGCAGCCAGGGTTCATCTCCTTGGCCAGCACCGGTGTCAGTGACAGTTTGCACTCAGACACAAACACCCCTGAGCTCCAAGGCCAGCCCTTAACACTTCACCACATTGATCCATGCCAACTCAGTCCTCACCTTTGCTGAGCGCAGCAGCTTGTTGAATCTTTTGTGGCACTGCGCCCATGTGCGCTGCACAACATCGTGGCCACTAACCTCGGCTGCCGCCTCCTCCCAGGCTTTTTTGGTCAGGTGTGGTGGCCTCCTCCTGCTATCCCTGGGTACTAGAGTGCAAGTTTGACACTGACCCCCTCAACAAGGACCGCGAGGCACTCGTCCAAGAAATGGAGGGTTGAGTACCCACCTGACTTGCCCTCCTGCCTGACACTTCCAGCCACCAGTGAGGCCATTGTTCGAATGAAATGGTTTCCTGGACAGACTCCAAAGATTCTCCCCTGGCTGCCTTCAGGGAGCTGCCTCTCCTGGTTTTAAGGCGCCCGCTGGGTCGCTATTGGGCCCGGCGCCTGACAGGCTCCCGCTCTCGCCCGGCCCATCCCGACCATTGAGAAGACGCGTTTCATGCTGGGCGAACCTTAATTGGCCATCCAGTGTGAAATCGCATTTGTAACGCAACTGCGGCTGGCAGAGGATTCCACATCTGCTTTCACTCCTGCCGACTGGGCACCCACGCCAAGCATGAAATTCAGGCCTTGGAATTTATGTATCGTACTCGGGGGCAGGGGTGGCGGTGGTGGTTCCAGTTAAGAAAGTGTTAGTCGTAGAGGTGTTTGTTAATTGGTTATTTAGCTAGTTATAGTCAATTAGAGTCTCTTGTACCTCGCTGTGCATGAGGAATCCCATTTTTTCCACTGCTGCTTGTCCAGGATGAGATCTTTGGATCTTGTCACCTTGCCCTATATCTAGCAGTGGTCAGTTCACCACAGCTCATGTCTACATTTACCGTCATGTCTCTGGGTTATTGCCATAACAAGCTGCATTTTTACCTGATCCTGTCATTAAAATGACTCGGGTACCCCTAACAGGAGGATGTTGTGCCCTTAAGTCTGCCATCAAGCTGTCTGGCTTTGGTGACCTTGCAGGAGTTATACTCCTGCCAGCATAGTTCTCAGGGTCATAGGAGCCTTCCAAACACACCACGGTGTACTCTTTTGAGAAGAAAATACAGGAATGCCAATGGCGGAGGATAATGGGTGAGATAATGGTGCAGCTGGTTCATTTTGGGGAAGGGGGCAATGGCTGATGGTTAGGATATGGCGTCTGAAACCTACCCCAGCAGCGGACAGGTTACTGAGGTTGAACAAACAGCTGAGAAAGTGGGAAGGAATCCAGCCCTAGGACACAAGAATTTCTGATGCTAGCAGAATCGGTGTATGTGATTCTTGACAACAGGAAGTTAGAGACTCTTACTCTTCCACAGTCGGACAAGGGAATGACAGCACAGTACTGGTTTGCAGTCAGAGTGATGGCAGCCATGTAGCTGACTCCATTCTTGTGGTGATCTCAATGAAGAACAGCAACTGGATAGGGAAAAGTAGGTGCCAAAGCGGTAAGCTTCCTGCTATCTCCTCATTTGCCTGATTGTAGTGCTCATTCGGACAGCTGACTGCACATTCAACAGTGTACGAGGTTAACATGTGTGCAGCTCTTAAAGACAATTTGTCCCTCTTAAAGGGAAGCTGCCCTGAATAAATGGAAGCTGCTGCTGATTGTCGGTGCTGTAATTGGCTGTAGCTGAAAATGAAACGACCGGGACTAGGACAGAGGTCTCCAAGGTTCCGGCACTAGACGTCTTAGTCCCAGCGGCTGACAGAAGCAGAGAGGACATGTTACTGTGGGGAGTCAGAAGGCCACCAAGGGACACCCTCTGAAGGAGCAGGTGGCAAGGAAAGTCAATGCAAGGACCTGTCCCCAATGATCTGATGGCAGTACCAGAAAAAGTTCAATAACCTCACCCTGGTGGTTAAGGCCAGTGAATGAATTCTCCCATGACATCTCCTATCCAACAATCTCACACTGCTCAATGCACCACACACCCCATCACTCACCTATCAGCAGTTTCTGGCACTCAGGACTCAGGCCCAGCATTTAGAATCTCCACCTCACCCTCACACACCTTCCAATGCTGCCAGCCTCACACCCACCCCTTGTTGCATCCACATACCTCCAGCTTTTCGGCTATGGCAGATACATCACCTACACAGAGTGCACACAATCACGGTCATCCTGCCCTCTTGTAGGGCAAGGAGACACACAATAGAATGGAGCAGAGCAGACATTGAGGGGGAAAGAACACCTGCATCCTCTGAACCCTACAGAGGAGATGGTTCTCTGCATCATGGGTCTGCCTGCGAAGAGTCCACTGCATGTGGCATCACTGAAAACATTGAGGATGATGGTATGTTACTGCCTCATCTTCCTTCTCAACTCCCAGCTCACCCTCATCCTGTTATCTGGCATGGTGAATGAGCGGCTGATGGTGTGATCATGGACCTCTTGGTTGCCCCCCAACCGCCTTCCCTCACTCCACCCTTTGCCTTCTGATTTTCTACTTTCAGGTACCCGAGGGAGCTACAGCCCACAACTGATGAGCAAGCGCCGTTAACTGACCTGACCTTCCCAGCCACATGCTCAGTTACTGCTTCAGTGGCCATTCTTTCCAATGTGGGAGTGGTGGCCAACTCCATGACAGCAGTAGAGGACCCAGGGCGTGACACCCAGCTGTCTGCTGGCTGCTGCCTCAACTTCCACTGCAGCACAGGCGGAAGACACCCAGCAAATCAGTGCTGCAGTGGAAACTTAGATGGAAGTCAGTGAGATCCATGCACATTGCTATGCAGGCTCAGACTGCTGCCAGCATCGTTGCAGACCTCAGTGCTTAAAGGGGTTGCAGAGTCCCACAGCAGGTCCTGCAATCTGTCCTCCAACAGATCACTAGGATTCTTGAGGTGTCGTACCAGGGAAGTGGCAGTGCCACCATCACGTACAACCTTGCCGCCATGTTCCATGACGGTATTTGTGTTTTTACCACTGCCACTCTGCCAGTCCATGCTATTGCCTCTCAGCCAGACAGCCCAGGCTGCTGCTGTCCATGCTAAAGTGCTGACCAAAGCTGGCCCAGAGCTACACGAGGACACGCTGCCAGGCCATCTGCAGTCTCCCCCGTGAAAATCAGCCACCTTCCACCAGCCATTCTGCTGGCACATGGGCAGCACCACATAGGGGCACTAGGACAGGCAAGGAAGCTGCAAGACAGTCACCAAGGGGATGTACAAAGTTGAATAGTTCATTTTGGTTTGTAAAAAGTGATGTGTTTTTGATGTGGATGAAGGTGTTATGGAAATGTTAATGGTGGCAGCTTTTACTGCAGGATCTTGGCCAAAATGTGCCCAGATGGTGGGACCATAGTGGTGAAGGGATGTTGTTCAAAGGGAAGGAGGGTCTGAGCAGACATTCTCAGACAGCCCACCCAGGGTGAAGGGGCATCCTAGCTGCCTGCTCTACCTCCCAAAGTGGTCTTCGAATATCTAGGGGCAAGGGCTGCATCCTCGTGATAACAAGATTGCGGAGGGCGCAGCAGAACACCACAAACTTAGAGACATTATCCAGTGAGTATTGTATGGATCCCTCCGAGCAGTGCAGGAAGTGGAACCATTGCCTGAAAACACTGAGGGTCTGTTCCACTATGTTTCCAGTGGCTGCATAGCTTTTATTATATGTCCATCATCCTCACATGCTCAGGTGGTGGACCAGGGTCATCAGCCAGGTGTGGAAGTTTCCAAGCAGCCACCCTCTGTTTCTTCCTGGAAGCCCAAAGATGTTGGGAATGGCAGACTGTCTCAACATGGCTGCTACCAGGGTAGTGAACACTCGCTGACATAATGGTTGTGCACAGTCACACAGCAACTGCACAATAATGGTATGGTAGACCTTATAGTTCCTGTAACTCCTCCCGTTGACATAGGAAGCCCACAGAGACACATATGTAGAGTCAATGGCTTCCTGAACCATTGGGAATCCCAGAGGCAGCTGGAAGCTCATCATATGCCATGTTCATATTTCCAGGCCTCCATAGGGCTGCCAACAGCAGTGCTACAGACTTCAATTTGGTGGCCATTTCCTGGTCATTATTACATTGTTTGGTAGGAGCTTGCTGTGAGTAAATTGGCTGCTGCAATTCCTACGTTACAGCAGTGACTAAACTTCAAAAGTGCTTCATTCTAAAGAATCATGGGGTCATGAAAAGGTACTATAGAAATTTTTTTTTGTCATCAGATCAGTCATCAACGTGAAGTGTTAACCTGGTCTTTCACTGCCGAGTTGCTGCCAAGAATCTGCTGAGTGTTTCCAGCATCTTCTGTTTTTATTTCCAGGAACTCTGTCATTGTTCAATGCTCTCAAGAATCTTTCTCGAAGCACTTCACTGAAGAGGACAGTGAGCAAGTTTAAATCAAACTTGAAAGTGACTGCATGCTTTTAGTAACATGCCATCCACTGTATTAAGTGAGTTCACAGTCTGCTGATCTCTGTTTACATTGCAGAGAACTTACTATATGCAAAGATAGGTACAAAGTATTGAATGAGAATGTCAGGCCTCAAAGTATCTCCCACTTAAAGTGGATCATTCATTGCTGCCTGGTTTTGTATTAAAGGTCCGACAGTGTAACTGGGCTGCAGGAGCTTTACAAAGGCATTGGAGGTCAGGTTGGCAAAACAGACGATAACAAGTCAAAGCCACTGGGGGGGGGTGTAAAACGGCTGATTCTCCATCAGCTCTTTTGCTGACCACCATCTTATCCATCATTCCACAGTGTGGGACATGTTCGCTTTCACATGAACAACCTTTTTTCTCAAACACCATTAACAACGTACTGATTCCAAGTGGGATTACTCTGTCTTGTCTTTCCGTATTTAATTGATATCAGGGATTTTTCCCTCTAATTTTTTCCCCAAATCCCAGCTGTAACCTGATTACCTCACAGTGCTGAAAGCAAACTTCATTGAACCTTCATACAATGAAACTTCTTCCTACTTTGGCCTCCCCGTTATCACACGTTCATCCTTTAAATCCCAAGACTGCTATCTGTTTCCTCCTGCTATTCTCAGTCACATGAGAATCCCGGTGAAAGGTTTGGAAGAGAAGCTTGAGATATAACAATTGTTATTTGTCCATATAACTGAGCTATGTTACAATGGAACCTTGATTATTCCCAAACAACAACTTTGACTGATCTCCTCAGCCCCTCAAAGGATCAGCCCCTTGGCATATTCATCACCCAGGCCTCACTGCTGGCTTAGATTGAGCACAAGAACAATTGCTCTTTGAAAAATACATTTTTATAATTGCAGTATTGTCAATTCCCAATGGATCTCAGTGAGGACAGCACGACATGGTATAAACTTACCAGCTACTATTCAACCAATGTTGGCACAGATTCACCATCTGCTTCCTTTGTGTCTGCCAGCCCTGCCATACCCTCAGTGTTTGACCTCCCAAACGGACTGAGCTGTTTTACAGTGCCAGTCAACTGTTGGGTTATTGAATTGTACAAACCAACTGTTTCCAGATGACTTGTACTGAAAGGCAATATGAAGGGAGGAATTATGCTTAGCGATCTATAAATGGCTACACTGATACCAAGGGCTGGATTTTCAAAGTGGGTTAGAGAATCAGTGCACTGTTAATGGTATTTGATGAAGGAATTGCTCAGATGAAGAGAACACATCCCTCACAGTGGGATAATGGTGTACATTGGTGTTCAGTCACAGCACAAGTAGCGTTGCCAACTCTGGCTGGACATGTTTCGGGAGGCATCAGCAGAAGTGACATCACAGAATCCAGCCATCTCGGATCCAGCCGGTGGTGACCTGGGCCTGCTCCCTCCTGACAGTTACACGAGCAGACACGTGCACTCCATTCCCGGCACCATGGCCTCGTCTGCTTCCTGCAGAAATGCCTATTCCCTTCACCTCACACTCACCTCATCACCGGCAGGGAAAAAGCAGGCAGGGCAGCAAGCTGCGATATCCATGAGCTCGGTACATGTGTGCGGCTGCGATGTAATGTGCTGTGGCATCATGCTGGCTACACCTGGGCGGGAGTGCTGCCTAGCCTGCCTGTCAAATGCAGTTCAGTGAAATGGACCCTGTGGCTGCCGGACAGGAGCCGATTGATTAATGGGGAATCCTACGCCCTGCCCCAGTGGCTTTACACTCCCACTTCAAACTAACCTCACTGTCAACGCCTTTGCAAAGCTCTTGCAGCTGCTTTGAATTACACTGCCGGGCCTGCGAATTTCAACAGAAACCACACCAATGAAGACACAGAGCACATCCACAATACTGCCAGGTACTCTGTACAGGCCTCAAAAGGGAAAGCAGTTCACTGAGGAAACTGTGCCCTAGTCTTGTAACAGGATGTGGGTTTTAGTGGTTCTTACTGTTGGTTATGTCGGGAACACCTCCAAGGTCACACACCATCCTGAGTTGGAAATATGTCACTGTTCCTTCATCGTTGTTGGGTCAAAATCCTGGAACTCCCTCCCTAACAGCACTGTGGGAGTTTATCGCAGCAGTTTAAGAAGGTGGCTCACCACCATCTTCTCAAGAACAAGAGGAATAAGTGATAAATTCTGGCCTTGTCAGAGGTGCCCACATCCTGTGAATGAAAAATACTGGTAATGGGAACATGAAGTTCAATCTTTCACAAGATTCTTGGCCAACACATGAACCAGAGACTATTTTCTCAACAAACTATGTCACAAAGTCCTTCAGAACATTCCTGTTCACAAACAGCAACATATTACGATTCTCATGTCTTTGAAAATTAGCCCTTTGAGCACTGAGTTCATCCCTGTAATCCCAATAATCCACGTTGCCCTTGCAGTGTTGTGACCATCCATTTAGTACAGACACCTTGAGAGTCTGCCCTTTTATACTGTTATCCACCTCAAGTCTGGTGCACCAAAACTCAGCTACTGGTAAGGACGCTGTCAAAGCAGCTACAGATCCATTTCTTCATTGTCACACGGGCTGTCACAGTCATAAAGCTCATGCAATGATATCTGTCACCTACAATTACAAATTTATGGCCTCAGGGTAAATTTTATGGGGTGGCAGGGTGGGTGGGTATCTCTCCCCCTGTAGAAAAGTCGGTTATGAGCTAGGCGGATTTTAAAAAAGGCAGCCCTGCCAGGCCTCACTGGAGGGAAGGCCAACCCTCGAGAGCACGATCTGATTGGCTGGCGGCCCTTGCGGTCCCAGCAGTGCCCGGGCTCAGTGGTGGGCACTGATGGGACTGCACGCAATCCCGAAGAGGCTCCCGAAGCAAGGAGGTCAGGCTCAGGTCAGTCTGGGGTTTTTGGGCAGGGAGGGATTGGACACCCTAGGGTGGGTTGAGAGGAGGGTGGGGGTAGGGCAGGTTTTGATGGTCAGGGAGGGAGACAAAAGGGGGTTTATCACCTTGGAGGGTGCCCCCGATGTGCATAGGTCACACCCCCCTAAAGGAGGTACCCCCCACTAACTTCCCACTGTTTTTGAGTTGGTGAAAAAGCTGTCTGCCCACTCCTGCCTGCTTCCCACTGTCCACCTATTTTCTTTCTCTGAAAGGAGTTGCCTACTGCCCACCTATTATTGCAGCAGAGGCAGAATTAGTAAAGGGCCTCATTGGCCTGAGGGTGGGCAGGCAGGCACCTTACCCACACATGTGGCAGAATTTTGCTCTTGGCGGGGTGCTAGGCGGGAGCGGTCGGGAAGCTGACCGTCGCCCGCGATTGGCACCACATCACAATTTCACGCTGGCGGGCCAATTAAGGTCCGCCCAGCGTGGAACGCGAGCGGCAGCGCTCAGTGCTCAGCGCTCAGTGCTCAGCGCTCAGCGCTCAGTGCTCAGCGCTCAGTGCTCAGTGCTCAGCGCTCAGCGCTCAGCGCTCAGCGCTCAGCGCTCAGCGCTCAGCGCTCAGCGCTCAGCGCTCAGTGCTCAGCGCTCAGCGCTCAGTGCTCAGTGCTGGCTGTGCGGGTGGAGGGAGGAGGGTAAGCCAGCCTAGCACGCACTTCGCGCATGCGCACGAAAGAGCGCTTCAATCTACCTGAAGCACGGAAGCTGCCTCAGGGAGATGAAACGCTGTTTAAAAAAACTAATGAACAAAATAAAAATGTCATAAAACATGTCCCCTCAAGTGACTGTCGCATGAGCAGGGACATGTTTTTAATTCAAGCATAAAATTTTGATTTCATTTTTATTTGCTTCAGGAAAACTCATCCCGCCTGTGGATGAGTTTCCTAAAAATGCAAAGGCTGCTTGGCCTTTTCGCCTGCCCGCCAACCATTAGGTTTGACAGGCAGTGAAAATTCAGCATAATTGTTAACTTAATGGCCTTAATAGGCCTTTTCATTGTTGGCGGGCGTGCTGCTGGCTCTGGGGTGCACCAGCCAACCTATCGCGAGAGTGCCCAATGGCCAACATCAACGCGCTTTATTTCACGCTCGGACGTGTTGGACATGCGTCCGCACGCCGACCAAGAAATCCTGCCCATGGCATTGTGGGGAACGGGTCGGGGTGTGGGCAGGTGGGAAGGCGATGGTCCAGCTACCCGTCATGTTTTACACCCAGCTGAGGGGCTGTAAAATCCAGCCCGGAATGTCCTCGAACGTTACAGGACATTGGGTAGCACGTGGACACCCAGCAGAGGCACACAACAAAATAAAAGGAAGAGGGTGAAGCCAGAGCAAAAACACATCAGAAGAGTGGTAAAGTCTGGGGACTTCGGAAAGAAAGGAGAGGGACAAAGGAGGGGGTTATGGATGGTGAGAGAAAATGGGCCGAAGACTCGTGTTCCAACAGTAGAGTGGAAGGAATGCTAAATGAGGCAGTGTCTGAAGGCTGGAGGTAGGAGGAGTAACACAGTATAGGGGGAACGGCATTCAGGATGAAATCCATAAAGTTGATTGTCTGGGAAGCAGGAATCTGATAGAATTTCCCCAGGATGGTGGGGTGTGGATGTGGAGCTTAATGCTGGTGATCACATAGCCTGGAACATTCTGGAGGGTTTGTAGCACATCAATGACAGAAAAAGCAGATTGGTAAACAAATCAGTGCAGATGCTCAACCCTAAGGTGATACAAGTAAAGGTTTGAGCTTCAGCAGCCTATCAGCAGGCAAGGAGTGTGCGTGCTGCTAGTCTGAGAGTTGCACTTTCACAATCCTGCCATACGATTGGCACTGGGTATAGGTCACTGATCAGCGTGAGGACAGGCTGATTGTCTGTCCCCCTGCACAGCCTTATCCACTATGGAGGAAATCCCTTCACCTTCTGATACCTTATTCTGCCACATCAGGAGTTTGGAAAAAGTTGAAATGAAACTCAACCGATTCTTTGCACTCTCCACATACTGGCAATGTGGGATGGATATATGGTGACAAGGTGTGACATTTATCTGCCAAATTCTTTTTTCACATTCTTTGGTGCATGCTTCTCCAGAGGGTGGCATAGGGGACAGTGACTGGTTGCGGGGTCAGTGGATGCATTGTGGATGGGGTGGCATTATATTTTCTTATCTCAATATGGCACAACATGATTTTTCTGCAAGAACAGAAAATTATAGACCCTCAGCTGCTTCTATATCTGTTAAGAGAAAAGAACGCTTAGCATCTCTCCACCTGAAAGGTGATTTTTAAAAATTATTTCACGGGGTGTGAGTGTTGATGACAAGATCAACTTATGTTGCCCATCCCTAATTGCCCTTTAGAAGATAATCTTTTCCCTTTGCAGGTGCTGGCCCTTACTGTGTGCTCCCAGTGTTCACATTTTAATGGTTGTCTTGATCCCTGGCATATCTGGGGCCACTTGAGTTGGGATGGCTGGGTAGGTCCAATTGCTGACTGCACTGAGAGATGGCAGCCTCATCCATGTCTACTCCTGCCAGGTCCTAAGCTTGGCTGCTGATCTCTGCCAAAGTAGATTGCTGGAGGATGATGTTTTCTGTAGGCCTGTCTCAGGACTCTCTCTCAATCTGATCTTTCAATCAGTTCAGGTCAGTCATGGAACTCTGTTGTCACTAATGACCTTGGATTTTAATTGCTATCAGGAGTATTCCTGAGGCATAGCCTGACTGATCTTTAATGATTGAGTTTCCCTAAGTTCCCCCTACCACTTGCTGGAACTGCCCCATACTTCATTGTGGGCTGTAGCTCTATTGAGGGACAATGTGTCATCACGCATATGTGGCTAAAGGACTCCTCCACTGTCTCTGCCAGAACTTGTGGAGTGTTTTTCACATTTTCAGGTGACAGCTTGAAGCATTGTTGGTCCAATTGGTCACTCTCATATTGGCAATGAAGCCCTGATCTCTGCTTCTCCTTGCTGCTGCTCAGTGTGTCACCCAATGCCTTCTCTTCAAGTTGACTACTGGAGCAGAAACGCCAGTGTTCTTGCTTTCAATAGGTGGAGTGAGGGACACAGCGTGCTTCAACGTGTTGGCTGCTACCGCAACACTGGAGTTATGGCTGCTCCTTGGAGGATGCCTGTCAGAACAGAATAGGGGAACAGGTCAGACTTTCCTCTAACTGAACCTGTAGGCCAGGCATGGTGAAAAAGGGATGGGATAAAGTCCCACTGGACAAGATTTTCTCCATAACATTGCCCTGGGATCTCTGGGGCACTTGTTAAAATGCACCTGGGCTGGAGAATGTAGCCATCATGCTCCTGTTACAATCCCCATAGAGACTGATAACTTTTAAAAAGAGATAATTTTCCCACCAATCTATGGAAAGAACCAAAAGAAACGATTCAACATTTTAAGACTTTTACTGTAACAAACAAACTAAAACCAACATAGATCAAATATGAATTAACAGGTGACTAATACATCATCATAAAGAAAGAGGTAAGTTTTATATTCACTAACACAATCGAAATATGTCTTACAAAATAGTTCACACAACCCCATGCTTCTGACCAATATGTAGCATTACAGGAACAGTCCCATAGTCACTCTCAGCTCACCAGCCTAGGTTCACTTCTTCCAGCCCTGCCAGGTCGAAACTGCAGAGTAAAGAGTGAATTCTAATAATAGCTATTGAGCATGCACGTAAGGAGCTATGTCACAGTGATGTTACTCACTGAGAGAAGGTGACTGAGAAGCATCTTAGACAGTAGATCCAGCTAGGTCTTGGTCTTACTTAAGCTTTGTAAATAGTTAGTGTGTAAATAAATGTGTTTTCAACAAAAGATCATTGCCTCCAGCAGGATTTCTTCAAGAGTAAGAATCTAACAAATCCCGAGATAAAACCACGATAACAGATTGTGGCAGCATAGAACCATAGAACACTACAGCACAGAAAAGAGGCCATTCGGCCCTTCTAGTCTGTGCCAAAATATTATTCCGCTAGTCCCATTGACCTGCACCTAGTCCATAGCCCTCCAGACCTCTCCCATCCATGTATCTATTTAATTTATTCTTAAAACTTAAGAGTGAGCCCGCATTTACCACGTCAGATGGTAGCTCGTTCCACACTCTCACCACTCTCTGAGTGAAGAAGTTCCCCCTAATGTTCTCCCTAAACCTTTCCCCTTTCACCCTAAAGCCATGTCCTCTCATGTTTATTTCTCCTAATCTAAGTGGAAAGAGCCTACTCACATCTACTCTGTCTATACCCCTCACAATTTTGTAAACAACAGTGACTACACCCACAGAGAAACAGTCGAAGATGGTGGGAAAGCCTTAAGTGAAGCCAATCAGCAGTGTGGCTCAGCAGATGAAGGATTTCACGACCAACCCAGCAGCGACACCAGAGACAACAAAATAACAAGGGCAGCCCAGTGACTGCCAAGACAAGCAGCGCGGGAAAAGACAACTTCAAACCAGGGTGAGAGGTGGCTACTACTTTGCCCCTACCAGAATCATTTCAAAATATAGAGGGTCCCAGGCAGGCTGAACAATGGCAAAATTGGTAAAGACGTTTTACCCGGTACTGCAACGCTTGCGAGTAAAGAGAACAAAGATGAAGTTAGCACTTCGCTATACGCTGTTGGGAGCACAGCAGCTGACATGCTGGCCAGACAGGGGGTGAACAAAGAGGCAGCCTCCTACGAAGATGCCATCGGAGCCTTTGGCTCACACTTCAGTCTCTGTTGAAATATTGTCATTGAGAGGGTGAAATTTAATCAGCACAGTCAAAAACAGGGCGAAGGGATTCATTTATCAATGAACTGTACTGCCGAGCCAAAGATTGTGAGCTTGGAACACTAAAAGATGACCTGATCAGAGGTAGAACAGTCGTTGGCATTTTAAATGAGAATCTCTCTGACTTCTTACAATCTCGGGAAGATTTACATTTAAGCAAAGCTTTACAACTGGCCAGGCAGGCTGAAGGCCGGAGCCAGAATAAGGGTTTTGCTCGAGATGTGAGGGAAATTTCCCAAAAACAGCCCGATTAAATCGTTCAATTGGTGGGTTGTAAAGCCAAAAGTCCAGCAAGGCAGCAACAAGGGAAACGCCGACCGCCATTTTCCAATGTCCCCATGGTGACGGGAAAAAGGTCCAAGGGTGGGAAGAAAACCCCACCTGAATTGCACAGTGCCGTGGGTATGGCAAGTTAGGCTATTTTAAAGTGCTCTGCCATTCCAGGAGATCGGTATTTACCAGACAGAAGGAGAAATCTGTTGAAGAAAACTCCATTCAAGAAAGTCAGACCCTGACGACCAGGATAGTACCTTCCGAGGAGAAATAAAGGAAAATAAAAACCAATATTGGAATTTTGACATTGATGTAATGGGCGTCTGATCAAATTTAAGCTAGACCCAGGAGCTGGTGTCTCAGTGTTATCTGACAGAATTTCATGGCTGAATAAAAATGACACTGCAACCATCCTCTATTCAGCTCCAAGGTCTGGGGGATCAAGTTAAATGTTCAAGGCCAGCTAGAGACGACACTAAAATACAAAGATAGAGGAATTTCTGAAACATTGGGCAGAATTTTCTGGCTGGCAGCGAGGGGTTGGTGGGCGGGGGGGGTGGTGGGGGAGCAGGGGTGGAGCGGGAGCAGGCGTGGGCCCAATCGCTGCCCACGATCGGGTCCGTGCCACCATTTTACGCTCCCATAAGGCCTGCCCAGCGTGAATCGCGGCTCCCAAGGACAGTGAGAGTGGTCGGGAGGCGGCGGGACTGCGATAACCACCAGGCGGCCTGTTTTAAAAAGTTGCTGCAGCCTTTCAAAGGCTGTGAATCGTGGTCAGTGGAAGGGCTTCTTAGAGTGCTGCTGGTGAGCAGGCCAGGCCGGAGGGCAGGGGGCCACTGTGCCCATCGTTTCTCAGATGACTGTCTTGCTGCCCTCCTCAAAGAGGTGGCAGCACAGCTGGAGGTGCTGGTTCCCCAGGATGGGAGGAGGAGGCCCCCCCCACATGACCAAACGTGCCTGGGGGGAGGTGGTGGAGGTGGTGAGCTCCCACGATGTGGTGCGGCGCACCTGGATCCAGTGTCGCAAGCGCTTCAATGACTTGTTGCGCCCAGGAAGGGTGAGCACCATGTTGGCATTGGGCACTTAACCCAGCAGGTCAGCTTTCCCCACTTGTGCCCACCCCCCACCTCAAGTCTGAGTGTAGTGGCTGCGTTGAATCATTGACGGCATGTGTCCTCCGCTGGGTGGGCCAGCAGATATTGCCCATACCGAAGTCACCCTGAGAGGGTGTTGATGAGATGGGTTCTGCACCCACGGCATGTGGTACACTGAGACCCACATGACTGTTTTGGGGGCAACCTGGAGGAGCTGCACCTAGGGGCAGAGCTGGAACTCCAGGACATGTCCTAGTCAGGGTGATAAGATGCTGGGAGGGGAGCTTCAAGGTGGCGTGGCACCGATCGATCTGCTGTCCTCTGCGCTCCATGTGCTTGTGCCTCCTTGCTATGGGAGATTAGACCATGTGATGTAGGCAGCATTTGGCCAAGGTGGGGTGGGGGGGTTGTGAAGCAGGCCTAGTATCTTTGTGCAAGTGTTTGGCAGCAGTGGGGTGAGGAGGCACTGGAGCCCTGCAATGTCCCACTCTGGTTGGGGTGGGCCATCCATGAAGAGATTCCAGGTACAATTAGCACCAATCAATGCTCTTCTCTCCTTTCCAGGAGAAGAATGCACATAATGCCGTCAAGTAGGTGAGGACTGGTGGAGGCCCGGCCCAGTTAGCGATTCTCAGATGCTTCGAGCAGGAGGCCCTAGATTTGGAGAGGCGCCATGTGCCCAGGTCCACCAGTGTCGGTGAGGCTGGGGTGGCACGGGCAGGTATGTTTGCCCAGTAGTGAAGTCACCATTGTTCTCCCAACAGCCATGGCAGTGCTGAATGTTCAGTGATTGAAGTTTGCAACATGGCTTGACCATTGCTTATGGAAGGATGAGCACATAATGATCCGGGGGACAGGGATGCACATTGACATTGCTTCCCGTTAACTAATCAAATGTCCTTGTTTATCCTTTCAGCATCATTGGAGCAGGGCCGGTAGGAGGAGCAGCAGAGGCCCCTTCTCACACCTGAGGGGCCTGAAGTCTCACCAGCGTCACACCATCTCTGCCAGGCAGGCACCAGTGCAGATACTAGCACCTCGGCGGGAATTTGAACATCGGCTAGTGTCCCGGGGGCACAGTGGTGAGGGCACTTCACAGTCACTGGAGGAGCTGGCAGAGACAGAGAGTGCCCATGGCGCCAGCAGCCAGAGGACTGCAGGGAACCAGGCACATGCTCGGTCGGTGGCTGATGATGTGCCCCTGGAGTCATCCGCGACGCAGCAAGTGCAGGAAATGCGGCCGGGTGTGCGGGAGCATGTGGGGGAGATACATGAGGCTATGCTTGGCTTGGTGTCTGTGGTGGAGGAGTCCATGCAGACGATCACCGAAGCAATGAGCCACATGTTCGAGCGCCATGCATCCTCCATGGAGAGAGTGGTGAATCAAGTGGAGAGGCTCCTCCAGGAGACCCATCAGGGCTTCCTGGGGATGCGTTCTGACCAGCAAGCCCTCACATCGGCATTGACCTCAGCTAGTCATTGCCAGTGTGAAAGATGGTCTGGGTACCAAGGTTCCCAGCTCGGTGCCCATCCATCCATGATGAGCAGGGAGGTCCGAAGCGACCTCACGTCGGCACAGCAGCTGCCTGCCGTCTCTGCGGGCTCCTCTCAGGGCGCTCCGGATGAGGGCAGCAGCTCCTCCGCCCCTCTGCCAATGACCGTTGCATCCAGAGAGGCTGTGACGACTGGGGAGATGCCAGCTGTGGAACTGGCAGCTCCCTCCCAGGCAGGGCCAGCACAGGCTCCACAGGCCAGAGGACGACTGCCAAGGTCATTGAGGCCAACAGGACAGCAGAGTGAGCAGGCTGTCTCAGATGCCACTCCCAGCAAGGGGTCAGCACCAAGATGTAGCACCCGGAAACGTAAACATAAAGCACCTTAGGCACATCACGGGTTTATCACTGGTGCTTTTGTGTTGGCCTGCAATGAGGTCTTTGTGAGTTGGTGTGATTTTTAACATCTTTGTCATTTTGTTTCATGAAGTTTCTTTGGTTGTTATATTAAATTCAGACATGTGACCATGGCTGAGGTTGCCTCTTTTGCTCTGCAGTGGATGGTTTCCAATAATGTAATGAGTGTTTTGTGGGACATTCAGCTTTATTAACAAGGACCTAGTTAATGTTACTAACCAGGCAGATTTTGCACTTAGGTCTCGAATATGGAGCCTGCAGCCCAGGCTTGTCCTGGAGGTCCTGGTGTTGTGCTAGCTGAAGGTTCATTAGATTAAAGCCTCCCAGGTGTCCCTGCCTCCCTAGAGTATGCCCGGGTCAGTGTCTACCCCCTCAGCATTTCCCTGTGCCTGCTCATCCTCAGACTCACTGCTGGACTCATTGTGTGCAGCCGCAGACACTGCGTCGACGTCTTCTTCATCCACTGCAACTCCCTTTTCCAGCACAAGATTGTGGAGAGTGCAGCATGCAACCACTATCAGTGACACATGATATGGGGGGTACTGGAGTGCGCCCCCTGAGCGGTCCAGGCATCAGAAGCGCATCTTGAGAAGACCGATGGCTCTCTCCACCACAGCCCTTGTGGAGGTGTGGCTCCTATTGTACCGCTGCTCAGCTTCTGTTCTTGGATGGCGGAGAGGCAGCATGAGCCACCTTCGCAGGGGATAGCCCTTGTCACCCAGCAGCCAACCATCCAACCAGGCTGGAGCACTGAAAAGCCTTGGTACCTGGGAGTGTCTGGGGATGTAGGTGTTGTGGGAGCTGCCAGGGTACCTTGCACAGACTTGTAGAATCAGCATCCTGTGATCGCACACTATTTGCACGTTCATGGAGTGGAAGCCCTTCCTGTTGACGAAGGCACCGGGCTCACCCGCTGGCGCTTTGATGGCCACATGTGTACAGCCTATAGCACCCCGGACACGGGGGAAGCCAGCAATGGCCATGAAGCCTCTGGCTCACTGTGTCTGTCTTGCCTGGTCCCAACGGAAGTGGATGAAGGTCATTGCACACCTGAACAGAGCATCTGTAACCTGCTTGACACAAGTGTGGACAGCTGATTGGGAGACACCGCAAAGGTCACCCACAGACCCCTGGAGGGAGCCAGAGGCATAGAAGTTAAGGGCAACTGTGACCTTCAGAGCCACTGGCATGGGGTGTCCACCCACACAGTTAGGGGAGATCTCAGGCCCAATCACCTGACAGATAGAGTTGACTGTCTCCCTTGAGAGACGGAGCCTCCTTCGGCACTGCACCTCAGACATATTGAGGTAGCTGCTTCACCACCTGGCAGCAGGATAGTGGCGTCTTCTGCGGCCCCTTCCACTTCGGACTACCTCTTGGCCCTGAACACCTTGTTCCTGTGCCTGTCCTCCCAAAGGTGGCGCCCCTGGAGGCTGAATGTACACTCCTGCCATCCTCCCCCTTCTAGCCCTCCCTTCAGAAGATGTGCCTCCAGTGGAGAGTTCAGCTCCCATTCCCAGGCTAAGTGAAGGCTTCCTGAAATCTGCAGGCCCAAAAAAGATTCCTCACTGCAGAGTGCTGACCTGAAGGTTGTGAGTCCTGTCCAAGCAGCTGGTATGAGGTTTGAAGTATTGCAGATCACACAGGCAAGTATCAGTAACTTTGAAACATCAATATTTGACAGAGCACACTCGCAACCCCACTGAGCCCTCTTATCCTGCCCATGGATGAGGTTTATACAAATCTGTCTTACTCGCCTGCCCATTGCGCCCGAGCACCCGAAGATTGCACGGGTGCCGAAAAATCGGCATTGATTGGTGCCTCAAGAGCCTTAAGTGGCCCGTTAATTAATGGCGGGCGTGCATCAGATATCATCGTGCGCCCACCCAACAAAATATCGCGATGGCGTGCGGTGACGTAGGGACGCTTGCCCAACGTCACCGCACGTCATTTTACACGTGTGTGTGCGGGGCCCAACCCAGCACGCCAATGGGAAAATTCTGCCCATTGTATGTTATCAAGAATTAAGCATGCTCTTTGTTGAGCTGAAAAGCCGGCATTGCTGTGAACCTGCTTGTAAAAGTTGGTGAGGTCAATGCAGAAACACAAGATAATGAATTTAGGAAGGAATTCCCAACACACTTTATAGGCTTAGGTAAGCTGAAAACCATGTACCACATTACACTCAAGACAGGTACTTTGTCTTTTCACACCTAGGAAAGCCCCAGATGTACTTCTGAAAAGAGTCAGGAATGAGGTTGAGGCAATCCTGCAATAAGGAGTCACCTCACCATCACTAAACCAGGCGGTGCTCTGGTATGGTCCCAAAGGCTAATGGCTCCACTCCTATCTGCATTGATCTAATACACTCAACAAGACAGTGGAAAGAGAAATACATTCAATTTCAACAGTGGATGAGAACTTAGCCAAGCTTGCCAAAAGCACCATTTTCGCCAAACTTGACACCAACAGTGGGTTTAGGCAGTGCCTTTGGACCAGGAATACAAGCTTTTAACTACTTTCATTACGCCCTTTGGACAGCACTGCTTTAACCGTCTGCCATTTGGCATCATGTTAGCCCCTGAAATATTCCAAAGGACAATGTCTGATATACTGCAGGACAGTGACGATGTAGTATGCCACATGGATAACATCTTGATCCATGGGTCAACAAAGCAGAAACATGACAAACAGGTCATGGAAGTCTTACCCATGCTGCAAGAGGCTGGCAATTACAAATGTGAGTTTTCTCAACCCACGGTGAAGTTCTTAGGGCACATTACACATTACACAATCAACAGGGATTACCACAGAGCCACAGAAAATGAAGGCAAAAAAGGAATTCCCACCGCCTAGAAATGTAATGGAAGTGCAAAGGTTTATGGGCATGGTCAACTAGCTAGGAAAATTCTTGCCTCACTTAGCCCAGATAAATGAACCCCTCAGACATCTGTTACCACAGGACCAGACGTGGTGCTGGGCTGAGCATCAGCAGCAGTCGTTTGAACAAATCAAAATAATGCTAACATCCTCAGAGGTCCTAGCCTACTACGACCCTGAACTTCCCCCCGATTCTGATAGCTGATGCACCTGCAATGGGACTTGGAGCAGTGTTATTCCAGGTTCAAAGAGATGGCAAAAGAAGGCCTGTTTACCACACACCCAGGACATTAACCAAGACTGAACTATGGTGTTATTGATAAGGAAGCCCTCACAGCACCTTGGGCATGTGAGATATTCTCTGATTATCTACTTTGCCTGCAGTTTAAAATTGAAACCAATCAATTAGTAACGTTGTTGAATACAAAGGAAATCGCAAAGTTGACACCAAATATTCAGTAACTCCAACTTTGATTCATGCAATACAACACTACTACAGAGTACGTACAGAGTAAATATCAGAGTACGGCCAATACATTGCCCAAGATACTCTCCACTTAGCCACTACAGGAAGATGAAGCCTTCATTGTGGAAGTTGAAGCATTTACAGCCTTGACTACTAAATACTTGCTGGCAACTGACCAGAAGTTGCACAAATTGCATACAGCCCAAAGGTAAGATGAAGCATCCAGATTCTCACATTCTACCCTGGGCAGATGGCCACAGTACATCCTAAGCGACCCTACCCTGAGGCAATATTTCAAACAGTGGCACCACTTCAGCACCATAGACGACCTCCTGGCATATGTTACAAGAGCTCTCCACCTGGAGGACCTTCAGGAAATCCACCAAGGACATCTTGGCATAACCAAGTGCTGAGCCAGGGCACAGCAGTCTGTGTGCTGGCCACAGATTTTGCACTGTATTGAACAGATGTGTCAGCTGTGCCATCCACAGACAGGAGCAGAAAGAGCCACTCCTGTCCTCCTCCTCCTCCCCACCAAGGCCTTGGGGATACCTTGGCATGGATTTGTTTGAATATAAAGGGAAAATATTTCTTGAAGTGGTGCATTATTATTCCCACTGGATAAGAGGTGCAAAAGCTACACCTTTGAAGCTGTTATTACCTCCTTGGAGAAAATGTTCTCTACACATGGCGTTCCTGACCTCGTCAACTCCGATAACAGACCACAATTCACCAATGAATGCTTTCAATCCTTCGCAAAGTCATATGGATTGGTACATCCCTCAAGTGCCCCAAAATACCCACATTCTAATGGAAAAACTGAATTTGCTTTTATTCATTCACGGGATGTGGGTGTCACTGGCCGGGCCGGGCATTTATTGCCCATCCCTAATTGCCCCTGAGGAGGTGATGGTGAGCTGCCTTCATGAACCGCTGCAGTCCACATGGTTAATTCTGGTCAAATCACAGAGGGGTTTGCTCTGGGGTGGGGGCCTTCTGAGAGTTGAATAAACAAATGGATCCGAGGTGCAGCCAAACCCTGCGTCGTGTGCATTTTGTTCTCACAGCTCATGGAGTCCAAGACCAATTGTAAGGGCGGATAGGAACGGAATCTCTCACAGGTGCCCAGATAAGGGCACCTCAAAAGAAGTTGGGGATTGTTCCAAATTTAGTAAGGTCTTCGCTTGCCTGTCAAGAAGGCAACTGAAAGTTAAAATAGTGGTCTATGTCAATGCAGCCAGAGCAGCTAGATAAGTACAAGAACAGAAAATGCTGGAAAAACTCAGCAGGTCTGACAGCATCTGTGGAGAGAGAAACAGAGTTAATGTTTCGAGTCCGTATGACCTGAAACATTAACCCTGTTTCTGTCTCCTAGATGCTGTCAGACCTGCTGAGTTTTTCCAGCATTTTCTGTTTTTATTTCAGATTTCCAGCATCCACAGTATTTTGCTTTTATCAGGTAGATAAGTACCCTGCTCCTATGTAAATCCCCCATTCTCATCGGTCACAGCGGCATGTTTGGGGTGGATTGGGTGGGGTTTTGAATTTCCACAGGAGTTCTCTGGACTGTGGGCTGTGACTTTGGCAGAAGATGTCCATAACCACCATGTTACAGTGGGCAGTCAGGAGAACTTGCCCTGAATATTAGAGTCGACAATGGAAATCAGTGCAGCTCTGAGCCTACTAAGTGTAAAAGTCAGACAATAGGCAGAATCACCCCAGATTCGCACTAAGTGCGGTAGTGGGCGGATAAAATAACATTTTACCGGCTGGTCGCGATAACGGTTTTTCACGCCGTATCATCCCAAATCCGCCGTGTTAATCATGCATTCCCGGGAAACACGCCGTTTCCAAGGTGGATGGGCTCTCATTCACCCGCCCACCATCACCTCGCTATTTCATCACTCCGGGCGCCATATTTAAATTCCAGCTGCACGCACACATCTCAGTGCTTCCAGCTCAGGACAACTGCAGGGAAGGTGTCCACGAAAGGCAAAAGGACTGCAGCCCTCAGGTTTAATGATGAGTCACTGGAACGCCATTTGGAGCTGTGGAGCCCCGCTGTGATGTCCTCTACCCCCGCTCTGACCACAGGAGGGGCAGCGGCGTGACCAACCAGGTTTGGGAGGTGGTGGCAATGGTGGTCAGCACCAATGCCTTTCAGAACAGAGGACAGCCACCCAGTGCTGCAAGAGAATGAATGATCTCCTCCGTTCCACCAGGATAAGTCACTCTTCTCACACTCTCAACTCACACACTCACAAACCCATCACACATCTACAGGGCCCTCACTCACTGCCAGTTCAAGGGACATCACCATTCACTCTCTCACACACACCTTCATTGTCCTCATCCCATCCATGGGACCACTCACCACCCACACAGGCCAGGCATACTTATCATCTGGTCTATCGGGCATCCTGCTTACACTCTCTCCATCTCTGTTCATGCTGAACAGCTGGCACACAACAAGAGGGAGAGGTCGCAGACCAGTGGAGGAATACCTGAAATCAAGATTCTCATGGACTTTGAAAACAGAGCCATCCAGCTGGTCAGCGAGGATCTGGACCGGTCCTGTGCTGATGGTGAGGTTGGCACTGTTCTACCAAGTGAGGGTCCAACAGTACAACATCCATCAGACAACCATGCTGTGAGTGATGTGTCCTGTTTCACAGGCCACTGCCATGCACTAATTATCTCCCCTTGCTTTCGCAGGCACATCTGGGAAACAGCTGATGGAGTCCATGACCCAGGGCCTCCAAACAGGCCCTGAAGAAACCTCTGAAGAGGAATCTGGAGGTACCCTCCCTGAAGTCCCAACACAGCGCTCACCCACACCCTCCACCAGCACAGACACGCACCTCGGTGGGACCTAGCTTTACAGTAGCCTCGGGATCACAATCTGGTGACCACATCGCACTGTTTGATCCACAGCAGGCGGAGGCAGGGGCTTCCCTTGTGTCCAGCACTCAGAGGACTGCTGGAGGCCAGAACATTGCTGAGTCCGAGTCAGATGATGAGCCTCTGGACTCGATCATGTCACAGTTGCTGAAGCTACAAAGGCAGACTAGAGAATATCAGGAAGGGATGCCCGCTGTACTCCTCAGATTGTAAGGCATGATGGAGGAGTCCGTCCATCTTCAGGCTGAGGTGATAGCGCCAGCATCGCAATGTACTGAGGTCAACAATGGCAGGATGGCAGCCGCCATGGAGACCTTGGCCCAGGACATTGGTCCTGCACTGCTGCACGGGATTGACTCCATCACTGATGCCATAGTTGGCCTCCAACAGTGTCAATGTGAGAGGGGTGCTGGACAGCTCGATATCACTCCAGCTTCCCCTTCTCCTCAAGGAGTCAGCCTGGGGCCCTCAGGCACCCAAAAGGAGGAGGGTCAACAGGTGCACACTCCGGGGCCATCCATCCAGGTGACTCCGAGAGGGTCCGGCCCATCTGAATCTCCTCTTTCTGTGACCTTAGCAGCTCCTTCTGCAGCTGCTCCAGCAGCTCTCCAGGCCGAGGAGGATGCCACTGCCACACAGCAGGACCCCGAAAGCAGGCCAGGGCCCACCAGGTCTCGGCTCCCCAGAGGATCATCAAGGTCATTACAGACAGCGTGTAGCAGTCAGCAGGCTGCCTCCACTGCTCTGGATGTCCAGGGAGTGCCAAGATGTAGCAGCAGGTTTAGGAAAGTTTAGGAGAATTAGTTACACAGCCTGGACACGGGTGTTGATCACTTGTACATAATGTTCACTATTGTCAATAAACTCCCAGGAATGTCTCCCTGCCCATGGCTCCTTGTTCTGATGAGCAGTGTTCATGTCACTCAGACGTGAAACATTTCTGTGCAAGATAAAGGCAGGTGTCTCAGTCCAGGGCCTCTTCTCTGTGCTCTGTGCAGCCTTCAGACCATAAGCGATGGTCCAGCCTCACACTCCCAGGACACATTACTGATGCCTGCACCTTGATGGTGTTGGTCATTGCTGCCAGAATGTCATGGGCAGGCGTCACAGAGTTCCCTCACTCTTTCTGTGTGTTCTCAGCACCTTTAAGGTGGGGCTGGCCCCCATCTCTTCAGCATCTGTGACCAGTGATACTGTGCACCAGCTCCTGAAGGACTCAGGTGCTGAAGGCGGACAAAGGATCAGATGCATTTAAAGTTTCATGGCTGTGTCTCTATGATATGACCCTGATCACAGAGCGCAAGTGAGCTACCCTGGGCCAGACAGGAGTCAGACATTCTCAGGGGCTATGTGAAGATCTATGGAGTGTCCTCACTGCATGTTGTCATCATCCTCCTGCAATCGAGCGACTATTAGGGCCTCCACTGCATCTCCATGAAAGGAGCATTCTCGCAGAGGGTATTGACGCTGCCATAAGCCAGACTGGAGGCAAATGTTCACAACTGCAATGTGAGAATCTATGGTGTCTCTCATTGCATGTCGTCATCATCCTCCACAAATCTAGCAGCTGTGTGGGCCTCCCGAGCACACCTGCCTCGTCTGGCCAGTACGAAGGACTCATCACCGTAATCGTCGCCTTCAAGGACCTCCTCACCCTCATCCCTGCCAACGTCCTCCTCATCAGAGGAGACCTCCAGCTCCTCCATCTCCTCCTCAGCCAGATCCTCTCCCTGTTGAAGCGCCAGGTTGTAAAGGGCGCAGCAGCAACGATGATGCGTGACACCCTCTGTGGACTGTATTGCAGGGCTCCACCAGACTGGTCCAGGCACCGGAACCTCATTTTCAGCATCCTGATGGTCTGCTCCACCAAGTTGTGAGCTGCTGCATGAGCCTCGTTATACCGTCACTCTACTGCAGTCTGACGCCGCCGCAGAGGTGTCATCAGCCACCCCCTCTGTGGGTAGCCCTTGCCCCTGAGGAGCCAACCCTGCATTTGGAAGACGTTAAGGATCTGTGACTGACTGAGAATGTAGGAGTCATGGACATTCTCTGGGAACTGTGCACAGGCCTACAGGATGTGTTTGTGGTCAGCCACACACCAGTTGCACATTCAGTGAATGGAAGACCTTGTGGTTGATGTAGTTGACCACATGTTGTGACAGAGATCTGAGCACCACATGAGTGCAGTCAATCACGCCCTGCACTGTGGGAAACCCGAGATCTGGGCAAATCCAATTGCCCTTGCACCTTGACTGCCCTGGTCCTGGGCGAAATGAACGAAGTTGTGTGCCCTTATGAAGATGGCATCCGTGACCTCATAGATGCATTTGTGCGTGGCGGCTTGTGAAATCCCACAGGGGTCACCTGTGGAGCCCTGAAAGGAGGCACTGGTGTAAAAATTGAGTGCACGGTCACTTTCACAGCCACTGGTAGTGGATGCCCTCCATGTCCACAAGGCACCAAGTCCTGCAGTAGCTGGCAGATGTGACTGACCAGTTCCCTAGACATGCGAAGTCTTCGGCAGCACTGGCTCTCTGTCATCTGCAGGAATGAAGGCGGCGTTTATAGACCCTGAAACAAAAACAAAAATTGCTGGAAAAACTCAGCAGGTCTGACAGCATCTGTGGAGGGGAAGACAGAGTTAACGTTTTGCGTCTGTATGACTCTTCATCAGAACTAAAGAGAAATAGAAATGAGGTGAAATCTAAGCTGTTTAAGGGGGTGTGGGACAGGTGGAGCTGGATGGAGGGCCAGTGATGGGTGGAGGCGAAGGAGAGATTGCCAAAGATGTCATAAACAAAAGGTCAAAGGGGTGTTGACGGTGATGATATTAGCTAAAGGATGTGCTAATGGTGACATTAAGGATAGAAAGCAGGATGAGTCAGTGACAGATGGCCCTAGTGGGGGTGGGGTGAGGGAAAGGGATCGAAATAGACTAAAAGGTGGAGATAAAACAATGGATGGAAATAAATTTTAAAAATAATAATAGAAATAGGTGGGAAAAGAAAAATATATATATAAGAAAATGTATAATAATTATTAGAAAAAAGGGGATCAAGAAGGGGCTGAGGATGGTGGAGAGAGTCTATAAACCCTGGGTCTAGCTAGGCACCAGCCAGTGACTGCTCGCTGTGGCTCTTCAGCTGTGCGGAAGCCCAACCACCGCTTCTTCCTGAGGGTGCTGCCTCTCCCTGTATGCAGCCAGGCGCCTCAGTCACTCTCTTCTCCGTCATCTTCACTCTCTGTATGGCATACAGCTAGTTCATCAGGCTCCATGATCCTGATGTACTTCTCCTGCAGGATGAAAGAGAGAGAGAGACACGTGGTTAGCATGGGTGTACTAAGAACTTGTCCTGGTTAAGTCTGAAGGCCCCTTAATGCATCCCAGAGCGTGCTGGTCACACTCTGACTGCTGGCCAGAGTTTAGTGCTCTGCATGGATGCCCAAAACCCCACCTCCTCTGCCCCACTCCACCTGACTGATTGGTGACAGCTTTGTCCACTGGACTGCATGCTGTGCTCTCAACTCAGGCACAGGCATTCTCCTCACCCACACTGCAAGGCTGCACTGTTAGCTTGAACCATGGGGGAGATTGGTCCAAACCGGGATGATGACATTGCAAGGGGCTGTGAGCACCTCCACCAGTGACTGCTCCATGGCCAGCTTTAGAAAGGAAACTGTACAACGTGCACAGTTGTCCAACTGTTCTACAGTCCACTAAAACGCTCATGACTTTGCAGTCTGTGCTGGGGGGTGAAAAGCTTTGGAGCATTTGGGTTGCATTTTGATGCCTCTGTGTTGCTTGAGTGGGCAGAGAAACTATAGGCCCGACTCCAAACATATCAATGTGGCTGTGCCTGAACTGTCTCAGCTGCAGATGAATGGTCACTTTATGCAAGGTGTCCCTAATGCATGGCCTCTTCCCTCGCCCACACCAACCCCCCCCTTCACCCCCCATGTGTTTCTGTGCTACCTTCAACTGCAGGGCAGCCCTTGCCCCCACCCCAAGTCACCTCAACTTGCAGGGCAGCCCTTGCCCCCACCTCTCCTCACAGCGCCTCAACCTTGAAGTCCAAGCAGGCGACCTGGGTGAGCGCTCTGCAACGTTACTGTGTGCTGACCTCCGAGTTCTCCTCAAAGCTCACGCCTTTTATATGCTGTTGTGAAACACGTTGGAGTACGGGGGCGTGCGATCCAGCGGGGAGCGGAGGAGAGGGATGATTCCAGTGGGCTGGTTTTATAGTGATATGCTGATGTATTACAATGAGTTTCCCGATGTCTGATGGCGGGAAATGCACCGCGCCCTCGGCAGGCAGCACGGACAATCACAAATTGGTTTCACGACATTGTGAAATCGATTTTTGGCCTTCTCGCCATATTGTCTGTTCACGCCACCAAACACGCCCAACATCAGCAGGCACACAAAATCCCGGCAAATAAGTGGAACCATTTGCTTTAGTGCAGTTTTTTAAATGTTTATTCTTCTCTCTAAGTTATATGCATCTTTGCCCTCTCTCTGGTTTTGAACTTTCTGCTGTCCATATGTATTATATTGAACATTGAAGCAACATAAGGCACAGGGATTTTATATGATCTATTTATTATTTTTTATTTTGCAGTTATCATATTATAATCTACCTTAATAATGATTGTGGCCCTATCCTGTGGTCAGGTTGCCTAGGAGGCTGCTTGTTTAAGTACACAATTTGCCATTTAACAGATGTGCCCTGCTGGCCATATGGTCTAACAGGCCTCAATTGCACTAGCTTCCGTCACAGCTCAAATACAAACATAATACCATTACACAAATAAACAAATCTGTAGAAGTACATGTTGCAAGAGAAACAAGAGATTTCCAGCACAGAAATAAATCATTCATCCCAATGTATTTGTTCCTTTGCTGGAGCAATTCAAAATGATTACCATTCTCTCCCCATAGCCCTATATCAATCCCAGGACCCCCTCCTCGACACCTACCTTCACACAAGGGCCACCTAGTTTTTTAAAAGCCAGCAGCTCCATCCCGCCCAGAACAGGTGAGGTGGTTCAGAAGAAGGTTAATGAGGCCCCTTAGCTCTCAAATCGCCTCTAATGTACATTTCACTCCTACCTCATCCCCTGTCTGCCTGAAACCCTCTGTCTCCATCCCTCGACCAAAAGACTGACTTTAAAGCATTGCATCCTCTATCAAATTGAACACCTCATTTTCCCGGCCGCACTCTCTCGCCTGCCCACTGTAGGGAAGCTGTCTACCATGCAGTTGTCTCCACCATTGGTTTAGGATTTTAATGGGCAAG
This sequence comes from Cetorhinus maximus, assembly GCF_964194155.1. Taxonomy (NCBI): domain Eukaryota; kingdom Metazoa; phylum Chordata; class Chondrichthyes; order Lamniformes; family Cetorhinidae; genus Cetorhinus; species Cetorhinus maximus. The sequence goes on along the minus strand of NC_135887.1, from coordinate 52,930,961 downwards.
AAAGAGGTATCACTTCCTTAGGAACATCAAGGTGCTCTCTGACTGACTTCATGCTGTGTTAGGACAGAACAAACTTCTTCATGTATGGGTCTGTAGCTGTAATGTTTCGACAAGACTGTATTGGCTTTTGCCACCTCTTTACTATATTCTTGTACGATCTTCTGTTCATTCCAAACGACCCCTCTTCTTTTTCACCTCAGGATTTGTATCATTTCTCTCTTGCTAAGTTTACCTTTGATTAATTTGCTAATCAATGATTTGTTAATCTTGGTTATGTATTTATTCTGTACGCTCAACATTATGTCCATTAAGGTGGATTCCTTGCCCTCTACCAAAGTGTTGTTGAATAAACGTCTTCAATCAATTCACTTAAGCTCCTTCCTCTTTGCTTTAAAGTCAGCCTTTTAAAATAAAATATTTGGACTCCCTACTTAAAATTGTATATGCAAGTTGTGTTTCTCTCAGCTTAAATCATTTTAATGACATTCATGCAGCTTGGAAGGCAAACATCCTGGAGACTTAAGTTGATTTATTTTTGATCAAAGGTTGTGGGAGTTTGACAGCAATGACAAAGGAAATTCCCATGAGTGATTGAACGCACATTAATATAGCACCTTGTAGAATGTCAGGGCATTCCAAAGTACTTTACAGCTGACAAAGGACATTTGAAGTGTAGTTGCTGTTGTAATGTAGGAAACACACCAGCCAATTTTAGCCCAGCAAAACCCCACAAACAGCAATGAGATAATGAGCAGGTAATCTGCTTTTAGGGATTTTGTTTGAGTGATAACTATTGGCCAGGGCACCAGGGTGAATTCAGTGCTTTTCTATGGGCAGAATTTTGCCCTCATCGGGAGGGTGCAGCGGGCAGGCCAGGAGCGGTCGCAAAGCCAACCCCTGCCCGCGATCGGGCCCTGACCGCGATTTCATGCTGGCTGACCAATTAACAGCCAGCCAGTGTGAAAGGCACACTGCAGCGTTCAGCGCTGCCGGGGTGAGGGCGGGAGGAGCACGAGCGCTGGAGTTCGTGCATGCGCATAGGTGCACGCAGTAAAAGCTCCCTGAGGCAGGATTTTTAACAATAAAAATAAAGAAATTTAAAATAATGAGAACATGTTCCCTCATGTGACTCTCACATGAGCAGGGACATGTTAAGTAGGAGTGTTAAAAGATTTTATTTATTTTTTAATCACTGATTGAAATCTCATCCCATCCATGGAAGAGGTTTTGCCAAAAGCCCGCCCGCCAACCAAACAATTGGACGGACAGTGAAAAATTCGAATCAATTAACTGATTAAGGGCCTTAATAGGCCACTTAATGGTCAGCGGGCGCGCTGCCGACTCCTGCGCACACTCACCAACTGAAATATCGCACGAGTGCACGATGACGTCGGGACGCTCACCCCATGTCATCGCGCATCATTTTATGCTCATTTGGGTCAGGCGAGCGCCCGAAGGTGAATGGAATGTTGGCATTTATTGCAAGAGGAATGGAATATCAAAGGAGGAAAGCTTTACTGCAGCTGTACAGGGTATTGGTGAGACCACATCTGGAGCACTGTGTGCATTCTTGGTCTCCTTATTTTAAAAAAAGATATACTAGCTTTAGAAACAGTTCGGAGAAGGTTCACTGGACTCATTGCTGGGATGAAGGATTGTCTTATGAAAAATGACTGAACACTATGGCCCTTTACCCATTGGAGTTTAGAAGAATGAGGTGATCTTATTGAAACGTTTAATATCCTGAGGGCACTTGATAGGGTGGATGCCCGGAGGATGTAAAACAAGGGGATATAGTTTAAAAATAAGAGATCTCCCTTTTAAGATGGAGATGGGGAGAATTTTTTTCTCTCAAAGCGTCATTAGTCTGTGGAATTCTCTTCTCCAGAGAGCAGGGGAGGGGCTGGGTTACTGAATGTATTCAAGGCTGAGTTACACAGATATTTGATAGGCAAGGGAGTCAAGGGTTATGGGGGGCAGACAGGAAAGTGGAGTTGAGACCACAACCAGATCAGGCATGATCTTATTGAATGGCAGAGCACTCAAAGGAATGAGTGGTCTACTCCTGTTCCTATGTTTCTAGATTATCTTCTCAAGTCCCTGGAGTGAAATTAGGTGACATAGCCTTTTGTCTCAGTGGTGACATACTGGACTTGCATATTGTTAACTGAAGTCCAGATGGGCTCCTGGTGGGCTGGGCGGGGCCATAGGTATGGTTAAACTCATTGTAGCAATTAAACTTCTCTTGTATTTGTAGTAATTATGGTTTTGTTAAATGTTGGACTGTGCCTTTAAGAATAGTCCTGTGATGTAAGATCACATGATCTGTGTAAACCAATGTGTCAGCAGCACAGGCTACCTCCACAGGGAGTGTAGAGATAGAAGTGGGGTTGAAAGCCCACGCGTAGTTGCTGTTGGCTGTATTGTAAATAAATCTAATGTTTCCACTTAGAAAGTTGCCTGCAGATCAACTCTATTACAAATGGGTGACTTGGACACACTGCAACAAACTGACAGCAAGGATAAATCAGGACAAATCAAGAGAAATCAGGATTGGTACTGTAACTCGCCCAGTGATTGTAAGTATCAATGTCATTTAAAATAACAGAAGATATACTCACCCAAAATGCCACAATTTGGTAGAATTGATCCCTTTAAGCCAGCCACAGGCGATTGTTCTCAGTATATAGAACTTCTTTCAAGCGACAAAATCATGGGGGAAGAGAAGAGGCAAGCAATCCTCTTGAGTACTTGTGGGAGCAAAACCTACAGTTTGATTCGAAGTTTGACAGCACCCAGTGCCCAGATTCGAAGAATTTTGGGGAATTGGTGGACCTCATGAAGGGACACTTTCAACCCAAGCCCTCAGTCATGATGCAGAGGTTTTGGTTCAATTCGTGAAATTGAGCCCCATGTGACACAATTGCTAGCTATATGGTGTATTTGAAGCAACTAACGGAACATTATGAGTTTGGTGAGACTCTGAACGACATGCTCAGAGGTCATTTAGTCCGTGGTATGAAAGAAGACACTATTCAGAGAAGGTTGCTGGCTGAAGTGAATCTGGATTTTAGGAAGGCGTTAGAAATAACACTGGCCATGGAAAGAATGGTCAGAGATTCACGAGCAATAGAAGGGCGCAAAATGGTGCTGTACTCCAAATCGGGTGGGAACAGTCAGCTGAAAGTGGTTCGAGAAAGTGAGACTCCGCCACGAAGCGGGAAACCGAGAAATAAGAAGAAATAATTTAGCAGCTAAATTGAAGAACAACTTTAATCGATGTGGAGACAATCAGTCTTTTAGTGATTGGCAGTTTAAAAAAGTAGAATGCTACTTTTGTCACAGAAGTGGACATATAATGAGGCAAAGAGAGATTTAAACAGGCTTGCAAACAACAGAAGAAGCTCAATGAAATCTATAGTGCAGAAGAACCTGAAACAACAAATTCAGACAAGGGAGCTTCCACTACTATAATTGGAGAACAAACTTTCAGATATTTAAATAATGGTGAACATCAATTAAATTTGGAACAAATATCTGCCAAGTTGAAAACGTACACAGGCAAAGAAACCCAAGTAAAACGTATCAGCAGAATAACCGCCCATCATAGAAACCAATTGGCACAGCTATCAGTGATGATATTGAGAGGCAGAGGACCAAGCTTTCTAGGGTGAAACTGGTTAAGGGAAATCAACCTTGATTGGCCAATGAGATTGCAAAAGGAAGCTGGAAGAGTTCATGTCTTGAAAAAGGAACAAGGCAAAGTTTGGCAGAAAGAGCCTGGAGAGTTCAAAGACTGCAACAGGATGAAAAAGGAGCATGTAAGGACTCAATAACCTAAAGAAATACAGTCTATCTCAAACAAAAACATGGAAGAACAGCAGAAGAAACTCAAGGAGGCCCTGCTGAATGACAGAGTTCAAGACAAAGTGAGTAACCTTCTCATAGGAAAAGGAAAACCTGTTGAAAAACCTTCACACATGACAAGATTCCCTCAGGTCAAAGTTTGTGCCTCTGGAGCAGTATGAGGAGAAACAGAAAGAAAGCAGCACCTCTCTGAACAAACTGAAGAACCAGTTGGCAGAGAGGTGACACATCAATGTTCAAGTTTCTAGAAGGCAGCCAACAAATACAAAAAAGAGACAGAAGAGCTGAAGAATCAGCTAAATGAAGCCAAAAAGGCTTTGAAAACAAAAGTCGGAGAGATTTCCAGGAGGCGAGTAGATAATGAAGTTCTGGGAGACTCAGCTACGGAACTAAGGCAAGTTGAGATTCCACCTGAGAGAAGTCTGGCTGACAGTGAAGTCAAAAGGAAGGACAAGACTAAACTGTGTGGTAGAAAGAAGGCAAAAAGGAAGAAGTTTCCGAAAAGATAATAAAATAGTGTCTGGTAGCACCTATAAACACTCAAAGGAGGCAATAAACAAATTATCAAACTGTGCCTACTTTGATATTATTCCAGTCCCTCACAATGGTTTGCTGGATGATGATGCTGAAGATAAAATCAAAGAGGCACAAGTTACTTCCAAGGCCTTATCTGGAAAGAATTCTAGATGCTGTAGCCAAATATAAAGAATTCAACGGGTGATTCGTTGGAGACCAAGCTTGCACACTTTCTTTTTCACTACAGAATGACCCCCCCACATGATGACAGGAGAAACATCTGCAGAATTGTTGATGAGGCACCATCTTAGGACAAGACTGAGCCTAATATTTCCAAATTTGGAGGGGAAAGTGGAGAAGAGTCAAGGAAACCAAAAAGCTGCGCATGACTTGCATAGTCGTGAGAGACAATTTACTGTTGGAGAAGCTGAATATGTGAAGGATTTCGGTGGAGAACTGAAATGGTTACCGGGTAAGTGGTCCAGTAAGTTCAGTGACCGGACCATTATCATTTTTAAAAATTCATTCACGGGATTTGGGCTTCGCTGGCTGGGCCAACATTTTTATTGCCCATCCCTAGTCGCCCTTGAGAAGGTCGCGGTGAGCTGCCTTCTTGAACCGCTGCAGTCCATGTGGTGTAGGTACACCCACAGTGCTGTTAGGGAGTTCCAGGGTTTTGACTCAGCGACAGTGAAGGAATGGCGATATATTTCCAAGTCAGGATGGTGAGTGACTTGGAGGGGAACTTCCAGGTGGTGGTGTTCCCATCTATCTGCTGCCCTTGTCCTTCTAGATGGTAGTGGTTGTGGGTTTAGAAGGTGCCGTGCTGTCCAAGAAGCCTCGGTGAGCTCCTGCATTGCATCTTGTAGATGGTACACACTGATGCTACCGTGTGCTGGTGGTGGAGGGAGTGAATGTTTGTGGATGTGGTGCTAATCATGTGGGCTGCTTTGTCCTGGATGATGTTGAGCTTCTTGAGTTTTGTGGGAGCTTCAACTCATCCAGGCAATTGGAGAGTATTCCATCACACCCCTGACTTGTGCCTTGAAGATGGTGTACAGGCTTTGGGGAGTCAGGAGGTGAGTTATTCATCGTATGATTCCTAGCCTCTGACCTGCTCTTGTAGCCAGAGTATTTATATGGCTAGTCAAGTTCAGTTTCTGGTCAATGCTAAACCCCAGGATGTTGATAGTGGGGGATTCAGTGATGGTAATGCCATTGAACATCAAGGGGCAATAGTTGGATTCTCTCTTGGTGGAGATGGTCATTGCCTGACACTTGTGTAGCGCGAATGTTACTTGCCACATGTCAGCCCAAGCCTGGATATTGTTCAGGTTAAATGTTGGACTGCACCTTTAAAAATAGTCCTGTGATGTAAGATCACATGATCCATGTAAACCAATGTGTTAGCAGCACAGGCTACCTCCACAGTCAGTGTAGAAATAGAAATGGAGTTGAAAGCACATGTGTAGTTGCTGCTGGCTGTATTGTAAGTAAACCTAATGTTTCCACTTAGAAAGTTGCCTGCAGATCAACTCTATTACAAATAGGTGACTCGGCCACACTACAACAGTATTCCTTTCTAACAATTTGCCAGAAGACTCTCGAGGGTCTGGAAATAAATCAACAATTAGTTCTCAGCACCAACTGAAGTATTTGTTGAGACACAATACTCAAGATGTCCCATGGGAACTTTGTCTACCTAGGTATCTGGGATTTGATGAGATTGGAGGACTTAGACTTAGCTGGGTTTGGAGAAGCCTGTCCAAACCTTTGTAGTCATGGATTGGGATCAGCCCAGGAATGCTTACATTCAGGGTGGGGAATGGTGGTGTTGCGGGTGGTATGGCACAGACCCAAGAAAGACCAGTTAAGACAAGTTATGAAGCTATGGGATGGCAGGGTTTAGGGACAGGCTGTAGGAACAGTTTTCTGGCTCAGACAGACAATAACAACAACTTGCATTTACATGATGTCTTTACCGTGGTAAAACATCTCAAGGCGCTACTCAGATGCGCTGTCAGGAGTTGGCACTGTGCCAGATAAGGAGATAGTAGGGCAGGTGACCGAAAGTTTGTTCAAACAGGTAAGCTTTAAGGAATGTCTTGGAGGAGGACAGAGAAGCAAAGAGGTCCAGGGAGGCCGGACTTTTAGGGGCTGGAGAGCTGAAGGCATTGGCTGTCATTGGTGGAGCGAAGAAAGTGGGGATACACCAGAGAGCATGAGGATCTCAATAGGGTTGTGATATCAATGGTTTGGTTGAGTGGGCGGAAAAACGGCAGACGGGATTCAATCCAGAGAAGTGTGAGGTAATGTATTTGAGGAGGGCAAACAAAGCAAGAGAATCCACAATAAATGGGAGGATATTGGGAGGGGTAGAGGGAGTGAGAGGCCTTGGAGTTCATGTCTACAGGTCCCTGAAGGTGGCAGGACAGATGGATAAGGTGGTAAAAAAAAACATATGGAATACTTTTCTTTTATGGATGAGGTATAAGATACAAAAGCAGGGATATAATGCTGGAACTGTTAAAACGCTGGTTAGGCCACAGCTGGAATTTTGTGTACAGTCTGACACATTACAGGAAGGACATAATAGCTCTGGAGAGTGTACAGAGGGGATTTACAAGAATGCTGCCAGCGCTTGAAAATTGCAGCTATGAGAAAAGATTGGATGTGAATATATGGAAACATATGAATTAGGAGCAGGAGTAGGCCATATGGGCCCTCGAGCCCGCTCCGCCATTCAATAAGATCATGGCTGATCTGAATGTAACCTCAACCCCACATTTCTGCCTACCCCCAATAACCTTTCACCCCCCTTGTTAATCAAGAATCTATCTAGTTCTGCCTTAAAAATATTCACAGACTATATGCTGGGCTTATTTTCCTTGGAACTGAGGAGGCTGAGGGGTGACCTGATTGAGGTTTACAAGATTATGAAGGATCTAGATAGAGTAGACAGGGATGCCCTGTTTCCCCTAGTGGAGAGGTCAATTACCAGGGGGCACAGAGTTAAGGTGATTGGTAGAAGGATTGGAGGGGACATGAGGAAAAATGTCTTCACCCAGAGGGTAGTGGGTGTTTGGAATTTGCTGCCTGGTTTGGTGGTGGAGGTAGACACCCACAACTTATTTAAAATGTACCTGGATCTGCACCTGTAACCTGCAAGGTTACGGACCAGGTGCTGGAAGGTGGGATTGGAGTGGGCAGCTAGTCTTTAATATTATCTTTTTCGGCCAGCCCAGGCACAATGAGCTGAATCTTTTCTTTGGCTCTCTAGGGTTGGGAGAGGTTACAGAGTTAGTGAGCAGAGAGCCCATAGAAGGACTTGAAGATGGAGATAAGAATTTTGAGCTGGGGAAGAGACCGTATCATGTGTTTTTAATAGCTCATTGTCCATGTGATCTCTTGGACTAGTTTCAAATGCCTGAGGAATTTTCGAAGGAATTTTCCAGAAATATTCTTTTACCCTTTTTAGTCCATGGATTTTTTTTCTCCCAAGAGATCACATGACTGTGCAGGAAGGGTGGTGGGGAAAATGAAAAGTTTAGGATGCTTCAGTTATTATGAGTGTAGAGCAGACTTGATGAATCAGCTTTCCCTCTGCTGGCCATCAGTTTCATTTATTTGTACTGATGAGATTTCTCAAGAGCCTTCTCCTGGACTCCAGCACATGTACAAGCGTTTGAAGATAATGGGGCAAGACACGGGCCTGAATTTTACCCTTGGCAGGCGTGCGCGATCAGTGGACCTGGGAGCAACCGGGAAATGGACCGGGGTGGGGGTGGGCGGGCGGTTGTGGGAAGAGGGCAGGCGATGATGCCACCGTGGGCACAGGTGAGCGCTGCAAGAGAGCTCCCTGAAGGCAGACAGCTGCCTCAGGGAGCTGCAGACCTGCAAATAATGAAATAAAGGTTTAAAAAGCTGCAAAAAAATGTCCATGCATCACAATCAAGCACCTGAAAGCATACCTCATATAAATGCTGTTCACAGGTATCTATTTTTATTTAATTTCATAACTGAGATTTCACCCCGCCCTTGGATGAGGTTTGATGAAAAATGTAATGGCCGCCTGGCCGATTCGCCCGTCTGCCAACCGTAAGGTTGGGCGGGCCATGAAAATTTGGAGTCAATTGCACCATTAATGGGCTTAATTGCCCTTTTAATTTTCGGCCAGTGCGTTTCCGACTTTTGCGCATACCTGCTGAGCAAAATACCACCCAAGTGTGCGATGAAGTCAGGACGCTCACCCGACATCATCTCGCGCAATTTTACGCCCGATTGAGTCAAGCACGCACCTGCCCACAGGACTTAAAATTATCCTCTTTGCACTCTTTCCAGTCATTGTCTGATGCCCAGATGCAAGAGACAGAAGGATAGACCAATGTCTCCCATCAAATTTAATGGCAATTTTTCTCAGCATTTAAACACCTCAATCTGTTTTATTACACTTTTTTATTGAAAATATATCTATGTGGGAACTAATGCCCTTAACTCTGACAATTCATTAATCTCCATGTTGCAGGACTAGTGTTCTGAGTAGTCAGTATGTTCCAATGATGTTAGTATTTCTCAAAAGTGCCAGACTCCCTTCTGACAAGTATTTCCATTATTTAAGAGATTTATCATCCTGTCACTGATAAATATCTTTAATTTAATTCCACTTATTTTGGAAAAAGAATGACTCAAGAATGCAGCAACCTCATGCTGCCCTTCTTCAGCAATCGTGCTCAATTTGTTTCATCCCCACATATAAACACAAGTATAAAAACAAAGTACTTGTGCTAAACCTTCATAAATCACTGGTTATCCCTCAGCTGAAGTATTGTGTTCAATTTTGGGCACTATGCTTAGGAAGGATGCCAAGGTCTTAGAGAAGGTGCAGACGAGATTTACTAGAACAGAATCAGGTTTGAGGGACTTCAGTTATGTGACAGGACTTGAAAATCTGGGGGTGCTTTCCTTTGAGCAGAGAAGGATCAAGAGAGATTTAAGGGATGTGTTCAAAATTATGATGGGGTTTTGGTAGAGTAAATAATGAGAAACAATTTCCATCGGCAGGATGGTCAATAACCAGAGGACACCGATTAAGATAATTAGCAAAAGAACCACCACCTCCAGCTGGACAGCTTTTTTTTAACATCTGTCATCTAGTTAATCACATGGACATCTCATCAATGTTCTGCTCCTACTGCTTAGACCTATTGTCTCACCACAAGATTCTTTCCTCTCAAAATGTGGTGACAAAGGTCAGTCAGTTGCATAATTTCCATTTTAGCACAATAAGCAACACAGTCAACAGTTCACCCAGTGAATTAACATGTCAGCTTTATCTTATTTAGGCATTAAGCACTCCACCCTATACCCTCTTTAAGTCCCAGTGATCTGGAATGCACTGTCTGAAAGAGTGGTGGAAGCAGATTCAACAGTAACTTTCAAAGGGAAATTAGATAAATATTGACAATGAAAGATTTGCAAGGCTATGGGAAAAGAGCAGGGAGTAGGGCTAATTGGACAACTCTTTGAAAGAGCCAGCACAGGCACAATGGACTGAATGGCCTCCTTCTGTTCACAAAAAACACAAGATCACAAGTGCATTCTCCCATCCTGAAGATAATACCCTTTCCCAGGTTTAGGAATGAGGAGGTACAAATATTAGAGAGTAACTACTTGCAGGGGAACTGGACCAAACAGTAATTTGGGCATCTGCATTCAAATGCAGCCCAAACTGATGGGATGATGGATCACTTCTTGCGAGTTTCTTCTGGGCAATTTGTGCAACCTCTGTACTGGGACTACATTGCAAAGCTAGCTTCTTATTTCCACATCACTGACATTGTCATCATAAAAAGAATGGCTGATGTGGGAAATGCTGGACCGGTGAGGAAAAAGTAAACCTTGCATTTATATAGCACCTTTCACAACAACAGGATGGCCCAAAGCACTTTACAGCCAATGGAGTATTTTTGAAGTGCTGCTGTTCTGGCTTAGGAAACCCAGCAGCAAAACTGTGCACAGCAAGCTCGCACAAACAGCACTGAGATAATAGCCAGGTTATTTCTTCTTGATGTTGGTTTAGGGATAAACATGGCCAAGCACCGGGAGGGACTCAGCTGCGTCTCTTCAAAAGAGTGTCACAGATCTTTCACATCCATCTGAAAGGGCAGGAAGACCTCAGTTTAATGTCACATTTGAAAGGCAGCACCACTGACAGTGCAGCACTTCCTCAGTCCTGCACTGGAGTGTCAGCCTTGATTTTGTGCTCAAGTCCTGAGTGGAGCTTGGACACACAATCTGCTGATTCAGAGGTGAGGCTGCTAGTCACTGAGCCAGATCTTGCACCTAGAAGGGGCTCTCCTGAGGTCAGAGCTGAGTAGAGGGAGTTTAGCACTGCACCAAAGACGTGCTGCATGATTCTGCATGAGTCAATGTAGGAAATACACCAGAGTCACATCCTGGATCAAAGATTTAGGGCGGAATTTTCCATGCTGGCTGGTGTCGGGCATGTTCAGCGGTGTGAGTGGACAATATGGCGAGAAGGCCAAAAATCGGTTTCATGATTGTGAAACCAGTTTGCAATCATCCGCTCTGCCCATCAATGGTGGGCTGTGTTTCCCGCTGTCGGAAGTCAGGAACCACATTGTAATACATCTGCATTTCATTATAAGCCCATCCTGCCAGAATCATCTCCCCACGCTGGATCACCCACTCACGCCGACATGTTTCACAACAATAAGGCATGCACTTGGTGGGCTGCACTTTGAGGGGAACTCGCAGTTCAGTGTACAGTAATGCTGCGCAACGCTCACGAGAGTCGCCTGTTAGACCTCAAGGTTGAGGTGCATTGGGCGGGGGGGCCAAGGGCTGCCCTGCAGTTGAAGGCAGTGCACAACCACGTGTGGGATGTGGAGGGGAGGGAAGCGGCCATGCATTAGGGAAACCTTGTATAAAGTGACCATTCCTCTGCAGCTGAGACAGTTCAGGAACAGCCAGATTGATATAATTGTAGTCGGCCTTTAGCTTCTCTGCCCACTCAAGCAATCCAGAGGCATCAAAGTGGCACCAAATGCTCCAGAGCTTTTCACCCCTCGGGCACAGACTGCAAACCAGTGACTGCAGAACAGTTGGACGACTGTGCACGTTGTACAGTTTCCTTGCTAAAGCTGGCCATGGAGCAGTCACTGGTGGAGGTGCTCACAGCCCCTTGCAATGTCATCACCCCGGTTTGGACCAGTCTCCCCCATGGTTCAAGCTAACTGTGCAGCCTTGCAGTGTGGGTTAGGAGAATGACTGTGCCTGAGCTGAGAGCACAGCATGCAGTCCAGTGGGCAAAGCTGCCACCAATCAGTCAGGTGGAGTGGGGCGGAGGTGGGTGGGGTTTTGGGCATCCATGCAGCGCACTAAACTCTGGCCATCCAAGTGGTGGCCAGAACTCTCCGGGAAGCATTAAGGGGCCTTGAGACTTAACCAGGACAGGTTCTTAGTCCACCCATGCTAACCACGTGTCTCTCTCTCTCTTTCATCCTGCAGGAGGAGTACGTCAGGATCATGGAGCCTGATGAACTAGCTGTATGCCGTACAGAGAGTGCAGATGACGGAGAAGAGAGTGACTGAGGCGCCTGGCTGCATACAGGGAGGGGCAGCGGCCTCAGGAAGAAGCGGTGGTTGGGCTTCCGCACAGCTGAAGAGCCACAGCGAGCAGTCACTGGCTGGTGCCTAGCTAGACCCAGGGTTTATAGACTCTCTCCACCATCCTCAGCCCCTTCTTGATCCCCTTTTTTCTAATAATTATTATACATTTTCTTATATATATATTTTTCTTTTCCCACCTATTTCTATTATTATTTTTAAAATTTATTTCCATCCATTGTTTTATCTCCACCATTTAGCCTATTTCGATCCCTTTCCCTCACCCCACCCCACCCCCACTAGGGCCATCTGTCACTGACTCATCCTGCTTTCTATCCTTAATGTCACCATTAGCACATCCTTTAGCTAATATCACCACCGTCAACACCCCTTTGACCTTTTGTTTATGACATCTTTGGCAATCTCTCCTTTACCTCCACCTATCACCGGCCCTCCATCCAGCTCCACCTGTCCCACACCCCCTTAAACAGCTTAGATTTCACCTCATTTCTATTTCTCTTTAGAGTGCCTGGTGAACAAGCTGTATGCCTCATGGCTTACAGAGAGTTGAGACAATGGAGGAAAGAGTGACAGGGGTGCCTCGCTGGGCAGAGGGAGGAGCAGAACCCTCAGGAAGAGGGTTCATACATGCCGCCCAAGTGCCACAGGGTGCTGTCACTGGTTGGTACCGAGCGACACCCAGCGTCTATAGACACTGCCTTTCATTCCTGCAGATGACCGAGAACCCATGTCACCAAAGAGTGCGCGTGTCTAGGGAACTGTCACATCTCCCAGCTACTGCAGGATTTGGTGCCACGGGGACATGGAGGGCATTCACTACCAGTGGCTGTGAAAGTGACTGCGGCGCTCAATTTCAACACCAGTGGCTCCTTTCAGGACTCCACAGGTGACCTCTGTGGGATCTCACAAGCCTCCACCCACAAATGTATCAATGAGGCCAAGGATGTCATTTTCGTGACTTTGTGCATTTCTCCCAGGACCAGGACAGCCAGGATGCAAGAGCGATTGGATTCACCCAGATCTTGAGTTTCCCACAGGTGCAGGATGTCATCGACTGCACTCACGTGGCGCTCAGATCTCCGTCATAACGCGCGGTCAACTATGTTACCGCAAAGGCTTCCATTCACTTTACGTGCAGCTGGTGTGCGACCACCAGGAATGCATCCTGAAGGTCTGCACACGGTTTCCAGGGAGTGTCCACGACCCTTACATCCTCAGTCAGTCACAGATCCCTGGAGTCTTCCAGGTTCCACAGAAGCTGCAGGGATGGCTCCTCGAAGACAAGGGTAGAGGCCGTGGCTGATGACACCCGTGTGGTGGCCTCAGACTGGAGCAGAGAGAAGGTATAACGAGACTCATGTTACAACTTGCACCTTGGTGGAGCAGACCATGAGGATACTGATAATGACATTCCAGTGCCTAGACCGGTCTGGTGGAGCCCTGCAATATAGTCTACAGAGGGTGTCCCGCAATGTCGGGGAGAGGAGCTGGCTGAGTAGGAGATGGAGGAGCTGGAGGTCTCCTCCGATGAGGAGGACATCGACGGGGGTGTGTGTGAGGAGGTCCTTGAAGGCGACGATGGCAATGAGGCCATGGCACTGGCCAGACGAGGCAGGTGCTTGGGAGCCCTCATTGCTGCTATATTTGTGGAAGATGATGACGACATGCAGTGAGAAGACACCATGGCTCCTCACATTGCATCTGTGAATGTTTGACTCCAGTCTGGCTGACGACAGCGCACATACCCTCTGTGATAAAGCCTTCAGCACCTGACTCCTTGAGGAGCCCAGCATCACTGGTCACAGATGCTGAAGAGATGTGGGGGCGGCCCCCTCTAAAGGCGCTGAGAGCACACAGAGAGAGTGACGGAACTCTGTGACGCCTGCCCACAACATTCTGGCAGCAATGACAAGCGCCATCAGTAATGTTTCCAGGAGTGTGAGGCTGGACCATCACTTTGGTCTGAAGGCTGCACAAAGCACAGGGAAGAGGCCTGGACTGAAACACCTGCCTTTATCTTGTGCAGAAAGGTTTCACATCTGAGAGACACGAGCACTGCTCATCAAAACAAAGAGCTATAGGCAAGGAGATATTCTTGGGAGTTTATTTACAATAGTGAACATTATGTACAAATGATTAACATCCATGCCTAGGCTGTGCAACTACATCTTCTTAACTTTCCTAACCCTGCTGCTACGTCTTGGTGCTCCCCAGACATCCAGAGCAGAGGTGGAGGCAGCCTGCTGACTGCTGCACCCTGTCTGTGACGACCTTGGCGGACGACATCTGGAGGGCCGAGACCTGGAGGGCCCCGGCCTGCTTTTGGGGTCTTGCTGTGTGGCAGTGGCACCCTCCTCGGCCTGTGGAGCTGGATCTGCTGAGGTCACAGGAAGAGGGGATTCGGATGGGCCGGACACTCCAGGAATCACCTGGATGGATGGGCCCGGAGTGTACACCTGCTGATCCTCCTCCCTATGGGCGCCCGAGTACCCCAGGCTGACTCCTTGAGGAGAAGGGGAAGCTGGAGTGAGATTGGGCTGCCCAGCACCCCTCTCACATACACACTATTAGAGGACAGCTATGGCATCAGCGATGGAGTGCAGCCCGCGCAGCAGTGCAGGAGTGAAGTCCTGGACCAAGGTCTCCATGGCGGCTGCCATCCTGCCAGTGTTGACCTCAGTGCGTTGCAATGCCGGCGCTATCAGCTCAGCCTGAAGGCGGACAGACTCCTCCATCATACCTTGCAATCTGAGGAGTGCAGCGGACATCCCTTCCTGATGTTCCTGAGCTTGCCTTTGCAGCTCCAGCAACTGTGACATGACCAAGTCCAGAGGCTCATCATCTGACTCGGACTCAGCAGATTTCTGGCCTCCAGCAATCCTCTGAGTGTCGGGGACCAGGGAAGTCCCTGCTGCCACCTGCTGTGGATCAAACAGTGCAACGTGCTCACCAGATTGTGATCCCAAGGCTACTCTAAAGCCAGGTCTCACTGAGGTGTGTGTCTCTGCGCTGGTGGAGGGTGTGGGTGAGCGCTGTGATGGGACTTCAGGGAGGGCGCCTTCAGATTCCTCTTCAGAGGTTTCGATTGGAGGCCCTGGGTTATGGTCTCCATTGGCTTTTTCCCAGGTGTGCCTGCGAAAGCAAGGAGAGATAATTAGGGCATGGCAGTGGCCTGTGAAACAGGACACATCACTCACAGCATGGTTGTCTGACAGATGTTGCACTGCTGGACCCTCACTTGGTAAAGTACAGCCGACCTCACCGTCAGCACAGGAATAGTCCAGATCTTAACCAGTCAGCTGGATGGCTCTATTTTCAAAATCTGTGAAGACCTTGATTTCAGTCAGTCAGCCACTTGTGGTTTTGGGCATAGACTCAATATTTATCCACTTGCTGTAGCTATCGACAAAAACAAGGTACCCTTTCCTTTCCACTTCAAAGAAATCAACATGTACTTGTTCCCACAGTTTTCTTGTGTTGAACACAGAATGAAAGGAACATTGAGTGGATCATTTCTCATTCTGGGACACACTTCTCAACTTTTCATTAACTCTCCAATACCTCTAGCTACATTTGAATAGCTTTTTGCTATTGCTTTTATATGGACCATCCCTGTGTGCTCTTGATGAAGTTCCTCTTACAATTTGTTTCTAAGTTGTGAAGAAAATATCATTTTTTTCAATATTTCTGTGGGGTACTGTGAAGCAGGCTTGTGGGGACTATCTGTCATGTGTGTGTGTGTGTGAGAAATTTAATTAGACTGAAGACAGTCAGGCTGCAAGGTTTAAATCATCAAAGTGTTAGGATGTTTGATGTGGAGATGAGTGAGCTAAGATGGGATACCAGTAGACACAGCATGAATAGGAATTTGCATTAGCAGATAAATGAGGGGTGTATTTTTAGCTATTGAATTTCAATGTGAAAAAAATAGAAGTTTTATAACTGGCAAAGATCATAAATAAATAAAGCAAAGTTATTATGTTTATTTTTCCCAAAAGTAGTGGTCGTAAAGACAACATGAAATTTAACTTCCAAAAGACAGTTAAGAACAATGGATTTAAAGATGAAAGGGAGAAAATGTATTTAAGGGAAGATTGAAAACTATGAGGGGTATGGCCATGTGATTTTGAAGAATATGCTATGCAAGCACAATCCTGTGAAGGAAGCAGCTTCTAGCCACCCCAGAGAAGTGTCTGGTTTTTCCAGAAAGTGAGGTTTTGTTACAAGCCTTGGATTGTCATTGTCAAGTGAGAGGGAGAGAGAAGCTTGTGAAATACCTCCTTTACAGCAACAGTGGGCGCCTTGCAGTAATATTACTGGATGTTTTATAGATTAAGAACCTATAGGGACTGTTGCCTGGAAAAGGGTGTTTATTTGTGAGTGTAGCTAACTAGAAATCTTTTGGGAAATGTTAAAGACTAAATTTAACTGTGTAACTGTAATCTTGTGTGTTTAAGTTTTCTTTTATTTTAATAAATAAATGTTTAAATTAATTATTTAAAATATCCAAAAGTGGTAGTGGAATCTTTACTTCTGACTTCAATACACATACCTTCTTTTAATAAATACAAATTGCAAAATCGTTGTGATAGCCTGACCAAGTTCCCCTTTGGGATTTGGTCAGCCCAGCAAATACCACCTGCCATTTCATAGCAAAGCCAGGTTTGCCCAATCCCTGGCCCATGGCCCAGGTCCAGCCCACCATGCATCTCTACCCTGACCCCCAGGCCCAGTGTTCAAAATGCTGGTAAGTGGAATGGAACGTTCTGCAAGGAGCTGCTCCTCCAATCACAGGCCAGTTTTCTCCTGCAGTTGCTGCTAATAGGCTGAGCTTATCGGTGTGAGTGAGTGAGTGTGTGAGAGTATGTATATGTATGAGAGAATGTGTGTGTATGTGAAGAGAGAGGATGTGTGTATGTGTGCGTGTGTGTGGGAGTGGGTGTGTGTGTGAGAGAGGGAGAGAGTTTGTGTGTGTGAATGATTGAGAGTGTTTATGTGTGTGTCTATGAGAGAGCGAGTATGTGAGAAAGAGAGTGAGTGTGTGTCTTGCTCATTCGCAGTCTCAGGGTTCTCAACTACCTTCATCCCCACACACAAATACATACTAACACACACTCACATAGTGGGTGAGGGTGAGTGAGAAGCAGCCTGAGACTGGGTGTGAGCAAGATACAGACAGACACACTCACCTTCTTACACTCTCATCTTTATTTACTAATTTTTAAAAAACTATCAATTTATTGCTTTGACATTGCTTTCTTTTTTCTCAGCAAGTTGTTTCTTTTCGTACCTCAACTTTTTCTTGAAATTTATGTTTAATGTTTTGCCAAACCTTGTCTTTCCAAAATTTGTTCATTGGCCCCTTGAGTGAGAAAAAGATTGAAATGTGGATCATCGCCTGAGAAGGTTCGAGGAGCCTGCTCTAAACCCTGGTGGAATAATAACACTTAAACCCCATAGGAGACAGCCTTGATCTATGCTCAGTTCATTTTTGCATGTGAAATACTCCTGTAGCTTCTCATCATCACACTCTTTAGGTCAAGTCGTTCATGACATAATTGAGCACTTTACTGATCACGACATCCTCGCTAGTTTCTTCACTAATTTCTCTGGCAGATATTGGCATGTCATTTGTTGATGTGAAGTAATTCACAGGTAACTCAGTGGCTAAGAATGAATCAGCATACATGGGAAATCTTGACAGAACGTTCACATTTGCATGATCTACTGACTTAAGATATTTTATCATTTGGTCCCCCTTGCTCAAAGGCTACTTTCCCACAGGGATAGGCACTTTGATTGGAACTGGGGGTATTTAGATGGTTGCTGGGTACATGGCAACAGTAGCATCTACATTTCTGACTCTGAGACTGTGAACCTGGCTGCTGTGGCCTGGATCCTGTAGTACCTGGTGGACCTCACCTGTTGTCTCAAAATAAGAACTCCCTTGCAATTGTCTCTTTCTGCCATTTGCATGGGTGTAGCCTTATCGCAGACCTCCTTCCACATCAGTTAATAAAAGCTTGGTCTGGATTTTATTGTTCTTTAGGCCTTCTGTGAATGTGTCTCTAAGGTTGATTTCTAAGTTTGCACCAATACCCACGATGACGAGAGAGCTTCTTTAACTCCAGGATGTAGTTAATTTCACCTGGAAACTGTTTCCTTTGACGGAATGCAAGTCTCAGTGCAATTTCCTTTTAGTCATGCCATAATAGAGGTCCAGAAACTCATTTATTTCAGCATTGTACTGGGGTTTAATGGGCAATACTGGTTAGACACTACAGCAAAAGCATCTGGTCCCACCATGGTGCAGAAAACATTTACCTTATCCCCCATCTCCTATTTTATTCACCTTCAGTCAAATGTGTAACTTTTGTTTACATATTACACCAGCCTTCTTCGTTAGGTTGAATTTTCCCATTGTCCCCAAATATGCCTTCTGTGCCAATTTTTTTCATTCAATTAAGTACACTGCTGACGCACGAGCCGTTTGCAAACACAATGGGTAGAATTTTGCCCTTGATGGGTGGGCGGGCCCCACCGGCTTGGCGGCGGGCGGGCAGCTGATCGCCGCTGCCGAAATGGGCCCCGCCGCCATTTTGAGTAGCGGGCCAATTAAGGCCCGCCCAGTGGGCCACCTGACGGGAAGCGCTATGCACTTTCTGTGCGGGGGGAGGGACTCCCCAGCTGTCAGAGAGCGCTCTCTCGTGCATTTGCATGAAAGAGCACACATCTCCCTGAGACTAAATGCTGCCTCAGGGAGAGTGCTGACAGTTTTTGAAAGTTGAAAAATAGAAAAGTAAAAAAATTATTAACATGTCCCCGTCATGTGACAATGTCATACGAGATGGGATATGTTAATAAATATCACATAAACTTTATTAAAGTTTTTTAAAACAGACATGAAACCTCATCCCGCCGGTGGATGAGGTTTCATGTTTTATCAGAAGCCCGCTGGGGCTCCTGGCCTGCCCACCAGCCTTAAGGTTGGACGGGCAGGGCCTTTAATTGGCTTAATTATCCTGTCAATGGCCTCAATTGGCCGTTGACAGGTCGGCGGACGGACAACTGATCGCGCTGTGCCCCCGCCTTCCTGAATATTTAAATGGGCGGGATGACTTCGGGGTTCCTCCCAACGTCATCCCGCGTCGTTTTTGCGTCAGCGAGTGGGCCCCGCCCCCAACTCACCAACGGAAAAATTCTGGCCAATGTGTATACAAGAAGCAATCTTCCAAACTGTGCAAACTTCCTCAAAGTCAACTTTTGATCATTCCAAAACATATGTCACAGTCTTTGCTCCTTAATTCCTCAAGTGAAATGCAAAAATAAAATCCATTCCAACTTTGTCGCCATCTTTCTGTTGTATACTGTACTGAGAAAAGATTCACCATATGGACTCACTGTAAGCAGCCATGTTGAAGCACCTTTTTTTTTAACACCTCCCCACCAGAGAGGGCAGCAGCGAGGGCTCTACAATACACAACACTCATTCTGTTAATTTCTATATTAATTTTGATATAGGTAAGTGAGGTGTTGCATTTTGGGAGAAAGCACAAGGAGGCCACATACTCCTTGGAAAAATAAGAGTCCAAACAGGTTAGAAGAGCAAAAGGATGTAAACAGGCACACAAAACTACAAGAAGTAACAAAAAGTAATCCATATAAAATGCAAATAAAAGACTGGAGAACAAAATTCAAAAGTAGAGACGTTAGGTTTAAACTGATACAGAACCTTGACTACACTTGGAATACTGCGCTCAGTTCTACCTCGATATTACAAGAAGGATATAGAAGTTCTGGAGTAGGTGCAAAATTGATTTACAAGGATGATACCCAAACTGGGAGGCTGTAACAATCATGAAAAACGGAACAGGCTGGGAGTCTTTTCTCCAGAAAAGAAAAGGCTGAGTTTGGTTGACCTAATCGAGATCTGCAAAATTATGAAGGTGCATGTCCTAAAGCATAAATGTAGAGAAATTGTGTGTGGGGGTTGGGGGGAGACCAGAAATAGTGTCATAAATATAAGATAGTAATATAAAAATACAATAAAGAATTCAGGAGAAACCTCTTTACCCAGAGAGTGGTGAAAATATGGAACTTCCTACCATATTGAGTGGCTGAGAGGAATAGTATTGATGCGTTTAAGGAGAAGCTGGGTGGGCCAGAATCTTACACTGTTCATGTGGGCACGAGCCCGATCCAGAGTCACGTGAAATTGCGCGAGAAGACATTGGACACGTGTCCCAACACTCGCACACAACATTGCTGTTGGTGGGTGCGCGAAGGAGTCAGAAGTGCACCCACCAACAATTAAGCAGGCAATTGAGCCCGTTAAGGAGCCACTTGTCAGCGATTTTACATGGCCCGTCCACTTTTATGGTTGGCAGATGGGCCAAATGGCCAGACAGCCTACATGTTCCCACTACAAGCTCCGTCCAGGGCAGGATGAAATGTCCAGGCTTGAATAAGATAAAAGAAGATGTTTGAGGGATAATCTGCTATGTAGCCTGCTGGTAGGTGCTTGTATTTACAGTCTGGTCACAGTTTGCAGCAGTTTATTGAGCTCATTTCATTTTTAAATTACTGCAGCTCCCTGAGGCAGCTCCACAGCAGCTATCAGCCTCCAGGGAGCACCTGCCCAAACCCTCACTTCTCTTGGCGTCCACCCTCTTCCCACATGCTCCTTCCCCATCCCGGGCAGCAGCCAGCCAGCGTGAAATTGTGCTCGGGGGCTGATCGCGGGCAGAAGCGCAATTTGCGTCTGCTTCCGGGCCCACTGATACACCCGACGAACGTAAGACTCAGGCCATGAGGTAGAAAGGAATAGAAGGTTATGTTGATAAGATAAAATGAAGCAAGGTAAGAGGGGGCTCATGCAGAACATAAATACCGGCATGGGCCAAGTGGGTGAAGAGCTCATTTCTGCTCTGTTAATATTAAACAGCGAATGCCACCAAAAGGTAAATTTTTAAAAATGAGAAGTGTTGCTGTGGGAACGGAAGAGTTGGAGTGTTCACCCGAATTCCAGATTTCTTGCAATCAGCACCTACCTGTCTTCCTGTTGCCCTCGCTTCTAAAACCCAGGATTAATGCTGGCAACCAGCCCAATATTCAACAGTGTAAGCAACTCGTCCAATTAATGTCAATGAGACCCAAGGACCAATTTTGATTGGGGCATGTACTGTCTGCCTACAACTGGTTATGCACATGAAAATGGACCATAGCCAATTTTTATACCCTTAGCTTTATTTTATGTTCTTTGATGGGATCTGGGCAACACTGGCATCCCTAATGCCCTTGAACTGAGCGGCTTGCGAGGCCATTTCAGAGAGCAGTTAAGAGTCAACCCCATTGCTGAGTCTGGAGCCACATGTAGGTCAGGCCAGGTAAGGATGGCAGATTCCCTTCTCTAAAGCACGTTAGTGAACCAGATGGGTTCTTACGACAATTGATGGTAGCTTCATGGTCACCATGAGTCCAGCTTTCATTTTTTTTATTAATTGAATTTAAATTCTACGAGCTGATGTGGTGGGATTTGAACCCGTGCCCTCAGGGGTCTCTGGTTTATTAGTCTAGTACCACAGCAGGAACACTGCAGCATCCACCTACTCCTAAACAAACATAAATCTTATCACTTTCTTTCAAATCAGAGTTTGTTCTTGAAACAGGGGCCTACAGTGGGGTGAGATTTGGGAGTGAAGAATTACAGAATGAGGTAAGCACCAAGGCCACACAACACCCTGTGGGCTAGGAATTAGAGCCTGTGGGCGAGATTTTCCGGTCCTGCCAGCGGCAGATTTCGTGGCGGGCAGGAGCGGAACATTCGGAAAGAGGCCAAAAATCAGATTTCCACCGGCGGGAAATCAGTTCGGAATTTTCCCTTCACCACTTTCATGATGGGCATGTCGATTGCCCACTGATCCATGTCGGGGATGTCATTTGCATACATTACCATGTCATGCATTCTCATTAAAAATGACAGTTACCAGAATCACATTCCCCCTCCCAATCTAGCGCCATGCCGGCGGGAAATTAGATTGGTCTAAATCATGTTCGGGAATAAGTGACATGCAGCTGTCTGCCCCTACTTCACTTGTGGCTTTGGGGTGGGTGCAACATTCAAAGCCTACCTGCAACAGCGCTGCTCCAGTTCCTCAGCGATGCCAGTGTGATGCCACACTGCTGGGGGTGTAGGGTTGGTCTGCTCATGGTGGATGCCTCCGTATTCTGGGAGGACAGCACTCAGTGTGTGCTGAGGGTCTCAGGCATTGCTGCACTCTGAAACAGAGGCCAGCATTGAGATCAGGGGGCGAGGGGTGGGGAGATGGGTGGATGCCAGGGTAAGGATGGCAGAGACAATGGGGTATGGAGGGGGGGGAAATCGATGGCAAAGGGGAGACCGAGGGTGGGGAAGCTAGAGTCTATCATGGAAGACTAGAACGCAGACACAGAAAGAGGTGGATGGGAATCGAACTGTATGAATGGGTGGGGATGCACACATACTCCAAAATAGGAGGGGGGGTGGTGGGGGTTGTGTTAGTGTGGCACAAGAGGGTGGGCTGCACAGAGATTCATGGAGGGGGTGGGGGGGTAGAGCGATTGTTGTGATCAGTCGTGAGGGAATGGGAGAGCTCATTGAAAGGCAGTCATAGTCCCTGGTCTGGGGCCAAGAGGTTGGAGTGAGAGATTAGAGGCAGTCCTGGGGCCTTGTGGGCCATGCTACAGGGCTATGCAGGGCACACATGTCATAGTCCTGCTCCAGGGAGGGGCAAAGCCTGTGCACTCAATTGGGATCAGGCACAGCTTGGGCGTGGTCATTATCTTACAGTTGGTGGCAATGGGATTGTCTGGCTCAGTACTGGGCTGCAGATGGGATGGTCGTGATTAGGGAAGGCATCTGCAGCCTGTAAATGAGGAAAACATAATAAAGGGGGTACTCAAATCTCTCCTGGAGGGGGGGCTCTCCTCTGTAAGTTACCATGCACACAGCTTTCAGATGGGGAGAGGTGAGGTCCACATGGGGCATGGGGACATCAACAGTGATGGGTTCAGGGTGGGGGAAGGCTGGAATGTCCACCACAGCAGCAATGAGATCCAGGGTTAGTGGGGGAGGCGGGAGAATAACCGGAGGGAACTCTACCTGCACCTCGTGAAGTTCCAGGAAAATTGGAGGGGCCCGAACACTGACAGGGGGAGGGTCAAAGCTGGTCTCAAAATAAAATGCAGCACCACCACCTTGAAACCCTGAAGTTATTGTGCAGTTTAAAATTGAAACTGGAAAAAAATCTGCGTGGGAGGGGGCTCAGGCAGTGTGGAAGGAGCCCACGGCTGGACTCAGGGGCCTTTCAGGAGGCACCTTCACATTGCCTAGAGTCACAACACTCAAATATAGTCAGAGCTGAGAGGAAGACTTCCTCGAGAAGGTGCAATTGGAGCCACTGCCTTTTGGTGCGCTTTAGCCGAGAGACCACAGGAGTCATTAACTTCGCAATACAGTTTCTCCATTTGAACATTAACAGGGAGGTATGTGAGATTAGAAAATGCAGGCAGCCGTTAAGGAAGCACAGCTGCTGCATATCTGCCATATCATCAATGAAAGCCTCTAATGTGCTTTCTCCAATTGGCATGGATAACAGGCCAAAGGGCATCCAGTCACTGCTCATGTGCAAGTTGAGCTATATCAGCATGCCAGATCAGAGATTGCAGGAGTGCCTTTGGTAAGGTGGCACATTTCATGAAAGTGTCCAAACCTCTTCAAACCTCAGTGACATTGAGATGTCAAGTGTCAGGGTTGGCATCTTGGTCACATAGATCTGTGAGTTTGGCTGCAAGGCTGTAGCAGCAAAAAGCCAGTAGCGCAGATGCAGCTCTGGGGCATGACATTGGCCTTCTGTTTACGAGTGGGAGGTTTACTATATTTGCCCAGTATTCATTAATCTGTTAGATCCATCAGTCCACAGGGAGAAGGAGGATTGAATGATGGAGCCTGCGCTCAATGCTGTCTTCTTGATGGCAGTGATCCAATTGAGTAGGAGAAGGACATGATACCACCTAGTGCAACTTCGAGTGGAGGCCTGGCCTGAAGTCCATGGTGCAGGGGAGTTCCAGTAGGAACCAGAGGATGAGGAGGTTAGACCCAACCCACGGAGGCAACTTGCACGATCAAGAGTCTACCAAAGAAGACTTTCCTATCTGGAGATGAGCGAAAGACAATGCTGTGCAGGTCTGCGCTTGTCAAGAGATGTGGTGGATCATATCTGCCACATTCTACAGGAGGATCTAATGCCCCATGGATTGGGAGGACATCCCCTGCCAGTGCCCCTGACGGTACACCACCACACTCAATTTTTTTGCCAGGGGATTGTTCCAGGGATCCACAGGGGGCCTCTGCGGCATCTCTCAGTCCTCAACACATAAAGGTATTGAGGTGACAGACACCGTCTACAGTAAGGCTCATCATTATGTGAAGTTCACACTCGATGAAACTACCCAGGCTGAGATTTCTGGGGCTTGCAGCTTTCTCAGGCTTCCCTAGAGTACAGGGTGCAATTGATTGCACATGTCTGGCTTTGAGAGCTCCATGGCATCAGCCCCTGATGTTCATCAACATGAAAGGGTTCCACTCACTCAACGTTCAGTTAGTGTGCGATCATCAGAGCAACGTCATGCATGTCTGTGCCAGACACCCTGGGAATTGCCATGACTCATACATCCTGAGTCACTCCCAGGTGCCTCACATATTCGAAGGTCCTCAGCAATTACAGGGCTGGCTGCTTGGGGATAAGGGGTTCCTGCTCAAACGATGGCTCATTGACGCTCATGCATCATCCTCAGAGTGCCTCGGAGGAGAGATACAATGCGGCACATAGCTTGGCATGATCCATCATTGAGAAGACCGTTGGCATCCTGAAGATGCGCTTCTGATGTTTGGACAGCTCAGGTGGGGCTCTGCAGTACTCTCCACAGAGGGTATTCCAGATAATCATGGTCTGTTGCGCCCTTCACAACCTGGGGCTTCAAAGGGGGAATCCCTTGCCAGAGGGAGACATGGAGGAGGCTGAGAGCTCCTTAGATGATGAAGAGCAGGAAAGGCAGGAAACTGAAGAGGGAGATGGGGGCCAACATCCGCATGTGGATGCCATTGAAGAAGCATGATATGGAAGATGTGCCTGTGCCACACAGATAGCCACAAGATTCCAGGAGGAGTAAGGAGCAGGCAGTGGGGCACGGCCACATTCCTCCTGTCCCTTAGTGCCAGGCCAGTGCACTGAAAGGCCTTTACAATCAGTAACATTGAGAGCAGGTTCAGCATTCGGACTTGCACCTTCAACACTCATGATTCACCAGGTCCTAATCTTTGGGCGGTGAACCCTATATCCATGTGCTCTGGGAAGTGAAAGTTGGCACAACAGCGCAAGCTCTGCGTAAACTGGACTTGAAGCAGTCATCGCCACCTTAATGAGAAACTTTTAGCGGACACTGAGATACGCGCATGGCTGGAGAGACCTTCATGGCTGCAGGTCCGATGCTTTGGCATTACCGATGAAGACAGTGGTCTCATTTTGAGATACATTTACAGCTCACCCTCCAAGGCTATTGTACACATGTTGTAACCCTCCCCTTATGTCTCACCTAACTCCATGTTGTCTTGTAAGGAGTAGAGGTTACTAATGTATTTTGCAAACACTTCCAGTAAAGAGTTTGACACGTCTTTCTGACATAACACAAGGGCTGAGTAACTAACATGACTTGGCTACACATCAGATGAATGTGAGGCTCACAAAGGGAGGCGATCACTGAGTGGCAGCATGGCTCACCCTCGCAATAAGAGGGCACATAGATGCATATTCACGATGCTTTCAAATGACGAGACCACTCTCAAGAACAACAAATGTATTTATAAAGGTGCATGATATACACAGTGATTGAAGAACTGTGACCTAGAAGTGATGTCAAAGTTTCTTAATTCGCCTAACTAACCGCTATGTCTTGGTGCATCCGCGACATCTGCAGCAGAGGTGGAGGCAGCCTGCTGACTGATAGCCCTGTTGTCTATGATGACATTGGCGAGTGTCCTCAAGATGGCTGAGAACTGGAGGGTCCTGGCCTGCTTTGGGTCTCCTGCTGTGGGGCAGGTGCACCCTTCTGTACAGCTGGAGGTGATGGGGTCACGGACACAGGGGATTAGGATCGGCTGGACACTCCTGGAGTCACCTGAGTTCATGTCCCCAGGCCTCCAGCTGCTGCTCCTCCTCCCTATGAGTGCCTGAATGCCGCTGTCTGACTCTCTGAGGAGCAGGCGCTCCTGGAGGGAGGTCAAGGTGCCCTGCCCCATCTCGCCTAGCCACTGATGGGTCCCACCAATGCCTATAGCGATGGAGTGCAGGTCTATGCGCAAATCCAGCAGGATCTACTGGACCAAGGTCTCCAAGGCAGCTGCCACCTCGAGGAGACCTCGAGGCACTGGCATGTCAGAGTTATCAGACTCCTCCATCTGTTGTTGTAGTCTGTTGACTGCCTCTCCCAACTCTATCTGATTTTCCGCTGCCTGTCTTTGCATCTCTAGCATGTTTGACATGGTTACTTATAGAGGCTCATCATCTGACTCAAATTCAGCAGGTACCTCATCTCCAGCAGTCCTCCGAGTGCCAGAGACCTGGGCTGTCACTGCCTCCGACAATTGTGGAGATGTGTCTGTGAGGTGTTCTCCGGATGTGACTCCAAGCCTAATCTAGAACTATGACTCACCCGGGTGCGTGTCACTGCACTGGTGGAGGGTGTAGGTGAACAAAGTGATGGGTGTTCTTCAAATGGGTCCTTATCATCCTCCTCTGAGGTGGCCTGAAGACTAGGGCTTATGTTGCCTGTGCTGGTCTGTCTGGATCTGCTGGTGCCTGTAGGAGAGAGCAGAATGATTTAGTTCATGAAACAGGTTGAATACAACATTGCATGTCACCCACTGAGAGTGTCAGGATGTGATCAACTCAGGGAGGGCTCATCCATACAGGCTTGCT
The DNA here is from genome assembly GCF_964194155.1 of Cetorhinus maximus. Lineage (NCBI taxonomy): Eukaryota > Metazoa > Chordata > Chondrichthyes > Lamniformes > Cetorhinidae > Cetorhinus > Cetorhinus maximus. The sequence goes on along the minus strand of NC_135887.1, from coordinate 52,903,914 downwards.
GGTAGAGACCGATCTCACCTTCCCGACAGGAGTGATCTCTGTCCTCCCCCACCAACTCGGCAGCATCCTCCTCGAATTTGGGAAGATCCTGTCTGTCGGCCCTCCCTCCTCCATTCTGGGATCTCTCCCTCTTGTTGTGGGCAAGCTTGGCCTGCATGAAGACAAATAGAGGAAATGTGATGAGAGGAGATGGAGGAGAGGCTGGGAAGCATGCATGCCATGTGTGCTGAGCCCTCCCCAGCAAGAGCTGAGGATTGAGTTTGTGCAGCATGACAGATGAGATGCTGATGATGCTAAAGTGCCCATGAGACAATTAGTGCTGATGTCTCCCCCGGTAATATTATGTGAGACCCCTGAGCAGTATAACCCTTTGAGTGCATGATGCCATGATGAAAGTGTGAGATTGGAGTGAGCTAAAGGTTGACTTACCCTGGCAGAGCGAATGAGATCATTCATCCTCTTCCTGCACTGGGTTGCATTTCTTGGGTGGGTGCCCGAAGAGCTGACCTGCCTTACGACCGCCTCAGAGGCCGGCGAGGTGAGGCTGGCGGACCTCCTGGAGCCAACCCTCGGGAAGAGGACATCCCAGTGCTAAAGGACTCATGAACGAGGGCCTCAAGGGAGTCATTACTGAATCTTGGTGCAGCTTTTTTCTTGGGTGCAGCCATGTCGAAATGTCTTATCCAAACAGCTGGGCTGGAGACAGTGAGTGTGTCTGCTTGGGTGGCATTTAAATATGGCGTGCGGACCTTCAACCCTATTAGGTAACGGTGGGGTGGACGAATCAGTGCCCGACCCACCATGTGACTTAGAGAGCCACTTGCCAATGCATAATTAATGAGCTGCCAAGTGTGAAATTGGTCTCAAATCCCCACCATGCCTGCCAGTGGGAAACGTGCCACAGAACCCGCTCACCACAGCACTTCATCTTTAAACTGGAAAATTCCACCCTGTCTTTCCTTATTAGGCTTTGATGTGCAGCTCTCTGGAATAGCAGTGAAGGAAAGTGATTTAGTTTGTTGGTACATTCCTTTGTTTAAATCTAAATTATACAGAGATCAGGTGTGTTTCATCTGAATTCTATTACATTTAGCTTAAACTCACATTTAAATAAGGATTATATGTATATGAGGATTCCATCTATAAAAGCTGTATAAAGACACTCAATGCTTATGGCATGAATACTAATCAAACTATGGGCATAGTCAACAATTTCAAAATGCAGATTGTTGCAGAGAAGCAGCAAGACTGAAAACAAAGGTGTACTGTAAGTTATTTTGATTTAAATATTTTCTGATACGGAAGGCATAATTTATCTTGTCTTGTGAATGTATCTACGAACATACGAAATAGGAGTAGGCCATTCGGCCCCTCGAGCCTGCTCCGCCATTCATTAAGATCATGGTTGATCTGTTTGCGTTTCGAGTTCCACATTCCCATTTACCCCTGATAACCTTTGATTCCCTTGCCTAACAAGAATCTATCCACCTCCAACTTAAAAATATTAAATGACCCCGCCTTCACTGCCTTTTGAGAGAGTTTCAAAGTCGCACAACCCCCTGAGAGAAATAATTTCTCCTCATCTCTGTCCTAAAAGGGTGACCCCTAATTTTAAAACAGTGCCCCTAGTTCTGGACTTACCCACAAGAGGAAACATCCTTTCGATGTCCACCTTGTAAATACAGTTCAGGATCTTATATACATCAAACAAGTCGCCCTCACTCTTCTAAACTCCAGTGGAAACAATCCCAGTTTGTCTAACCTTTCCTCATAAGACAACCCGCTCATTCTAGGTATCAATCCAGTAAACCTTCTCCGAACCACCCCCAATGCATTTACACCCTTCCTTAAATAAGGAGACCAAAACTGCACACAGCATTCGAGATGTGGTCTCACCAATGTCCTGTATAATGAAGCATAACATCCTTACTTTTACGTTCAATCCCTCTCGTAATAAAAGATAGCATTCCATTAGCCTTCTTAATTACATGCTGTACCTACATGCTAACATTTTGTGACTCATGCACTAGAACACATGGATCCCTCTGCACCCCGGAATTCTGCAGTTGCTCTCTGTTTAAGTAATACTCTTTTTTATTCTTCCTGTTAAAGTGAACAACTTCACATTTTCCCACATTATACTCCATCTGCCATATTTTTGCCCACTCACTCAACCTATCTATATCCTTCTACAACCTCCTTATGTCCTCTTCACAATATACTTTCCTTTCTACCTTTGTGTCATCTGCAAATTTAGCTACATGCCTTCACTCACTGCATCTAAGTCATTCATGTAAATTGTAAAAAGTTGAGGCCCCAGCACAGACCCCTGTCGGACTCCACTCATCACATCCTGCCAATCAGAAAAAGACCCATTTATGCATATTCTCTGTTTTCTGTCAGCCAATCTTCGATCCATGCTAATACTTTACCTCTACACCATGAGCTTTTATTTTCAGCAATAACCTTTGATGTGGCACCTTATCAAATGCCTTCTTGAAATTCAAGTACAGTACGTCTACAGGCTCCCGTTTATCCATAGCTCATATTACTCCTTCAAAGAACTCCAATAAATTGGTTAAACATGATTGCCCTCTCACAAAACCATGGTGACTATTCCCGATTACCTTGAGTTTTTCTGTGCCCAGATATAACCTCCTTAATGATTGATTCTAATACCTTCCCTACCACAGACATTAAGCTAACTGGCCTATAGTTTCCTGTTTTCTGCCTCCCTCCCTTCTTGAATAGAGGGGTTATATTTGCTACTTTCCAGTCTGATGGAACCTTTCCAGAATCCTTTGTGGAGTCTAAGTGCTGTCTGGAGTTAGAGTGCATTGGTATTCGAAGGAACAGAGTTAATGTTTCCAGTCCAATATGACTCTTCTTCTGAAGAACTCATATTGGACTTGAAACATTAGCTTATATGTAATACAATGTATACAGGATATTTCACACTAAGCCAGAAACATGGATAGACAGCGATGGACGAAAGGCAAAGAACAGAAGTATATTTCCAGTGGGACAGTGAGGCAGTCAGACACCTGACATCTCCTTGTCAAGCATGAAGTCCAGTTACTCGGACCATGGACAGTCTATTTTTTTGTCTCATACACCACGTTTATTAAGAAACCCCACGTCTCCTGTTAGATATGAACATTAATTGTATATGAGGCCATACCAGAATTCCAATTCCATAAGACACTTTCACCTCTGTGTCAGAGATGGCTCTGAAGTGTCGGATATGACAAGGAGTGTGGCCTAGAAATTGCAGCACACCCATTTATCAGGCACTGTATGGACACCTGAGGCCCCATATTGGTGGGCAAGACTGGAAGTGCGCAAGCTCCATAATGGGCAAGGACAAACAATATGCCCTTTCCTCACCTGAGGAAAGCGTAAGGCATGTCAAATAAGGGGCCTGATATTTATTTGAGGTCTCCTCTCCAAGATTAATTTGTCCAAAGGCAGCATGCACTATCGTGGGAAACCTGTCTCTGGGATTGACTACAAAAAGGAAGGCAAGTTATTTATCCTCTGAATGTGGAGCTGGAGAAATGGGTGTGCTTCTTTTAAACTTACATTTAACCCACCTCCAACCCCTAATCCTGACCTTTGGTCCAGGCTCAATTTCCTGAGGAGTGTTGCACTCCTCTTGGTCAATAGGCTGGATTCTGCAAAGGCTCTGGCTACACGGTCCAGGAACCATTATCTAGGCAGCCTTGGACATCACTATACTGACACCACCTCCCTAACAGCACTGTGGGTGTCCCTACAGCACATGGACTGCAGCGATGTAAGAGGGCAGCTCACCTTCTCAAGGGCAATTAGGGATGGGCAATAAATGTTGGCCTTGCCAGAGACGCCACATCCCGTGGAAGAATTTTTTAAAATTATGCCTCATCTTCCCCCTTCCACCCTGCACAGCCCAAAATTGAGCACACACAGATTCCTGCACCGATGCCTGTCACTGATGGGCTTTGCAGTGACAGAGAAGTCCTGGGCTCATAGGATTCAATTTTTCTTTATTCATTCACAGGATGTGGGCATCACTGGACAGGCTGGCATTCATTGCCCATCCCTAATTGCCCTTGAGAAGGTGGTAGTGAGCTGCCTTCTTGAACCGCTGCAGTCCATGTGATGTAGTTACACCCTAGGGGAGGGAGTTCCAGGATTTTGACCCAGCGACAGTGAAGGAACGGCAATATATTTCCAAGTCAGGGTGGTGAGTGACTTGGAGGAGAACTTCCATGTGGTGGTGTTCCCATGCATCTGCTGCCCTTGTCCTTCTAGATAGTAGTTGTTGTGGATTTGGAAGGTGCTGTTGAAGGAGCCTTGGTGAGTTGTTGCAGTGCATCTTGTAGTTGATACGCACAGCTGCTGCTGTGTGTTGGCAGTGAAGGGAGTGAATGTTAAAGTGGCGGACGGGGTGCCAATCAAGCAGGCTGCTTTGTCCTGGATGGTGTCTAGCTCCTTCAGTGTTGTTGGAGCTGCACTCATCCAGGCAAGTGGGGAGTATTCCATCACGCTCCTGACTTGTGCCTTGTAGATGGTGGACAGGCTTTGGGGAGTCAGGGGGTGAATTACTCACCGTAGGATTCCCAGCCTCTGACCTGCTCTTGTAGCCACAGTATTTATATGGCTAGTCCAGTTCAGTTTCTGGTCAATGGTAACCCCCAGGAAGTTGACAGTGCGGGGATTCAGTGAAGGTAATGACATTGAACATCAAGGAGCAATGGTTAGATTCTCTCCTGTTGGAGATGGCCATTGCCTGACACTTGTGTGGTGTGAATGTTAATTGTCACTTGTCAGCCCAAGCCTGGATATTGTCCAGGTCTTGCCGCATTTGGACATGGACTGCTTCAGTATCTGAGGAGTTGCGAATGGTGCTGAACATTGTGCAATCATCAGTGAACATCCCCACTTCTGACCTTATGATGAAAGAAGGTCATTGATGAAGCAGCTGAAGATGGTTGGGCCTAGGACACTACCCTGAGGAACTCCTGCAGTGATGTCCCCGCACTGAGTTGACTGATCTCCAACAACTACAACCATCTTCCTTTGTGCTAGGTATGACTCCAACCAGTGGAGAGCTTTCCCCATGATTCCCATTTGCTTCATTTTTCTAGGGCTCCTTGATGCCACACTCAGTCAAATGCTGCTTTGACATCAAGATCAGTCAGTCTCACCTCATCTCTGGGGTTCAACTTTTTTGTCCATGCTTGGGCCAAGGCTGTAATGAGGTCAGGAGCTGAGTGGCTCTCCTGGAACCCAAATTGAGCATTAATATGTAAGTGTTGCTTGAGAGCACTGTTGATGACCCCTTCCATTACTTTACTGATGATCGAGAGTAGACTGATGGGGCGGTAATTGGCCGGGTTGGATTTGTCCTGCTTTTTGTACACAGGACATACCTGGGCAATTTTCCACATAGTCGGGTAGATGCCAGTGTTGTAGCTGTACTAAACAGCTTGGCTAGGGGCACAGCTAGTTCTGGAGCACAAGACTTAAGTACTAATGCTGGAATATTGTCAGGGCCTATGGCCTTTTCAGTATCCAGTGCTTTCTGCTTTTTCTTGATATAATGTGGAGTGAATCGAATTGTTTGAAGACTGGCATCTGTGATGCTGGGGACCTCCAGGGGATGGATCATCCACTCAGCACTTCTGGCTGAAGATGTTTGTAAATGCTTCAGCCTTACCTTTTGCACAGATGTGCTGGGCTCCCCCATCATTGAGGATGGGGATATTTCTGGAGACTCCTCCTCCAATGAGTTGTTTAATTATGCATCATCATTCATGACTGTATGTGGCAGGGTTGCCGACCTTAGATCTGATCCGTTGGTTATGGAATCGCTTAGCTCTGCCTATCGCATGCTATTTCCAATTTTTGGTACACAAGTGGTCCTGTATTGTAGCTTCACCAGGTTGACACCTCATTGTTAGGTCTGCCTGGTGCTGCTCCTGGCAAGAGCTTCTGAACTCTTCATTGAACTAGGGTTGATCCCTAGGGCCTCGGGCGAGGCCTAGGGCTCCCCCATCATTGAGGATGGGGATATTTATGGAGCCTTCTCCTCCAGTGAGTTGTCCACCACCATTCACGACTGGATGTGGCAGGGCTGCAGAGCTTAGATCTGATCCGTTGGTTGTGGAATCAATTAGCTCTGCCTATCACTTGCTGCATATGCTGTTTGGCACGCAAGTAGTCCTGTGTTGTAGCTTCTCCAGGTTGACATCTCATTTTTAGGTATGTCTGATGCTGCGCCTGTCATGCCCTCCTGCACTCTTTATTGAACCCAGGGTTGATCCCCTGGCTTGACGGTAATGGTAGAGTGGGGGATATGCTGGGCCATGAGGTTACAGATTGTGTTCGAGCACAATTCTGCTGCTGCTGATGGCCCAGAGCGCCTCATGGATGCCCAGTCTTGAGTTGCTAGATCTATTCAGAATGTATCCCATTTAGCATGGTGGTAATGCCACACAACACGATGGAGGGTATCCTCAATGTGAAGACGAGACTTAGTATCGCATAGGTGTAACCACCTGGAGACGGTCATGGACAGGTGCATCTGCGGCAGGCAGGTTGGTGAGGACGAGATCAAGTATGTTTTTCCCTTTTGTTGTTTCCCTCACCACCTGCCGCAGACCCAGTCCAGCAGCTATGTCCTTTAGGACTTGGTCAGCTCGGTCAGTAGTGGTGCTACCGAGCCACTTGGACCAGAATTTTACGTCCCTCAGGTGGGTGCCTGGCTGCGAAATGGCGTCTGATGTCATCATGCACTCGGGCAATCTCTCGCTCGGCAGGTGCACATGGCTGTTGGAAGTGCGCCTGCACTTAAGCAGATAATTAAGCCCATTAAGGAAGCAATTAAAAGCAATTTTTCATGGCCCATCCAATTGGCCAGGCGGCCTTTGCATTTTTGCTCAAACCTCAATCCAAAGTGGGATGAAATTTGCGTGGGGAAATAAAAGGAAAAGATATCTGGGGACTTATTTAATGAGGTACGCTTTCAGGTGCTTGATTGTGCTGCAAGGACATATTTTGCTGCATTTGTGTTGTTTTGTTTATTCTGTGGAGATCTGCAGCTCCCTGAGACAGCTGTCTGCCTTCAGGGCGCTCAGTGGAAGTGCTCACCAGCACCCACGGTGATGTCGTTGCCCACCTTCTTCTTGCCCTCACCAGCAGTGCTGAGCCTTTTTCAGCGCGTGTTTCACACTGCATGGCCGTTAATTGGCCAACCAGCGTGAAATCACAGTCAGGGGTCAATCGCGGTCAGGGCCCTGTTTCCTATCCGCTCCTGGACCCACCGATTGAGCGCGCCTGACGAGCGAGAAATTCAGGCCTTGGTGACAGACATTGAAGTCTGGAGTAAAGTGTCTTAGAAATTTGGGCAACAGTTGAAGCTAGCTGTTTCATGCTGTTACCATGCAGTAGCAAAATGAGTGTTATTCATCACTAACAGGATGCTGCCATCAAACCAAAAAGTCGTTCTGCCTATCACGCAAATGAGCAATGTGCATATGAATTTCAGTGCCAGTGTGATGCCAAGTATGTAGTCTGTACGTCCCAAAGACTGGCGGATCATACCAAACAGCAGGTCCCTTCAGCTGTTCGCAACAGGCAAAGTACTGACCACACCCAACCAGCTTGTGCTAGCAAAACTCAAAATATAGCTTCCAATATTAGATGTGATTCCGCAATTGGACAGCATTTGCTAAACACTCTTGACTGTGCCAAGAATTACACTGACAACCAGTTTAAAATTATTAGTCAGACGTGCACTATGGCTCATTAATGCATGCTAGAAGCTACATATGCTCAAACACAGGGCCCTGTTCTTTGCAGACAGAAGGAGCATGTCGCTTTTCACGACTAAACAAAATTTGGGGGGACAACCATTCCCTGGTTCATTTCCCATGGCAATCCCTTGACTAATCAGAATCAACCTGTCTGATTTGGATTTTAACAAAGGCTTGGCAGTTAAATGTTCCCCGGTGCATTCTCCATAGTGGGCAGCCTTCCCAATTTAGGACAGGTTGTAAGTTACCCGAAGAGAGATCTAAAGAATATTCAAAGTGGAAACCAATCCACATACCGACAACGATGATAACAGAGACTCCTTGGACTTCCTGAGCTAGTGTTTTGTGTCTCCATTCTGTTAGGAATCAATTTAGCAGAAAAGTTAGAGTTAGAATTAAAAGCAATGGCTAAGAAAGCAGAAATAATTGAGTAATAGAACAGCATCTGAGATTGGAAGAAGCAAAAGTGAATCCAGATGGCAGTTCAGTTGAATTAGCTAGAATTCAATTGCAGATGAAGCAACTTGAAATGAAAAAAGAAATGGAAATGCAAAAGCTTGAGCTTAAGTTTCAAAGAGAGAAAGAAATCTGACAGCATGAGCTGGCAAGAGAAAAGTTTAGGGCACAGAGTGAAAGAGAGTCCAGTAATTTGGATGAGGAATTAAGTCCCTTTACGAGCTTTGATATAATAAAGGAACTTCATCTATTGCCTAAACTCACTGAAGTTTAGGTACTATCTCATTTTATCTCATTTGAAAAGGCAGTTAACCAACTAAAGTGGCCAAAGGACACATGGACTCTCATTTTGCAAAATGTTTTGGTTGAGAAAGCCATGGATGTGTATTCTAGTCTCTCAGAAGAACAATTTTCAAATTATGAGATAGTTAAAGCTGCAGTAGCTAAAGCTTATGAGCTCCCCCCCGAAACATATCAGTTGAAATTTTGGACTTTAAAGGAAAGACCAAATGAGATGTTTGTAGAATTTACTAGAGAAAAAGAATTGCTGTGGGGACTGGTGGTTTCGATCCCTGAAGTTGAAACCAAGTTTTGAGAATGTGCGGGAGCTAATGATAATGGAAGGATTCCAAAATAGCATCCCAATAGCTATTAGGTCACACCTGGAAGACCATAAGGTTTCTAAGGTACCAAAAGCAGCAGTTTTGGCAAATGGGCATGATATATCACATAGACAGCTAGGGGGCAGTGGATCTCCACCTGTAAACTAACAGAGAAACTAGGGGAACAGAAAAGAGTCTAGCTTTATGGAGAAGGCAGAAATTCCAGTCAAGAAAAATGATATTGTAGAGAATAAAAAGAGTGAAAATAAACCGTTATGCTTTTATTGCCGTAAGACCGAGCACCTCAAAATCATTGTTGGAAGCTGAAAGGTAAAACAGTGGCAGTCGTAAGAATGCTTAAAGAACCCTCAGAAAAGGTGGTACCAGAAGAGGAAATGGATACTAAAACCATAGCAGCGGCACAGGTGAAATGTGTTCCCTCAGAGCACACTAGAAAAGGGGACATGGTTTAGAATAGTCAAGAGAATTCTTTCTTGAGAACTGCTAAAGTGACTCAGGCTACTGGAGATTCTAAATGTTTCATATCAAAGAGAAAAGTGTTTCCCTTACTCTCCCTACAAAATAAGTAAACCAATTAATATTTTGAGAGGTACTGGGACAGATCAGTCATTGATTGTGGTTAATGATACGATTTGTATTCCAGATAGTTGATAAAGGAAAAGATATTAATAGGAAATATTCATGAAGTTTATAAACCTGTTCCCTTGTGTAAAGTTAATTTACGAAGTGACTTAGTAAATGGAATTGTTACAGTGGGAATTGTTCCTAGTTTACATATGGAAGAGATAGATTTTTTATTGGGTAATGATTTGGCTATCGGAGACAGTAATATGGTGATGACTGTATTGTAACAGGCACTTGATCATGCGGATCTTAACAAATTCCTAAAAATTACTCTGGCCAACCCAAGAAGCTTAGTGCTGCTAACGAGCAATTGAAGGAAAAACTGATCGGTGTAGAGAACCAACTCTCACACACGAAAGATAAGCTTGCTAATGATAAACGAAAACTGGTAAGAACAAGGGAGTGCCAGTCACACGAAGCAAAAGGCTTGAATGAGAACTTGAAATGTCTAAATGATGAAGTCGTTTGAGCAAATTCAACAAAGGTAGATCTTAAGTTGAAACCTGATGAACTTCAAGGATGAGAAATCCCTATGAGGTATCGCCTTGAACAGGAAAAGGAATTGCTGATGAATAGAACAGTTGGTTGAATACAGAATTAAAAACCAAGACTGATGAACTGTTAGAACTTTGTCGTGAAAAGAGCAATGAGCTTAGAGATAGCATTGCACCCACAGTTGATGAGGATGACGATAGTTGGACTGTGGACTTGAGCAAAACATTCCTTGCTGAGTTAAAGACTGAGAATAAAACTAAGAAGAAGAAGAAGGAAAACAAGTGTTGAGTTATGACATTTGTGTGTGTTTAAATGTTGCTAATTCTACTTGTATGTGTATTGATTTTTGTTTTGGTTAAAACTTTGTAATGGTATCATACGACATGTGTAGTAGTCGTGAAACAAAATGTAAAGTTTATCAGTTTTGTGTGTAAAAGCTATTTGTTAAAAGTATGATGTTAAGTACTTGTAAAGAAACCGATGAGCCATCGTAAAGAAACCTTCACTGTAGCAAAGCTTTCTTTCTTTCAAGAGTAAGGTGTTAAGAAATCCATTGGTCTGTGTGTCCCTGTGGAGATTGTAAACTTTAAGGTACAGAATGTTTCAATGAGATTGGTTGACTAATGCCAGAGTGGGTTCTTGAGAAACCAAAGGACTCTGTCTTGGTTGCATCTGTCATTTACTCTATAGTGTGGTGTGTATGACCAGTTTGTCTGTTAATTGCTGTGTACCTCATGTTAATCCTGAATATTAGAGTTTAATGTATATAGTAGATTGTTTTACTTTTCTAACTTTGTATAGTAAAGTTTATTGTGATCGTTCAAAACCCATGGAATCTTGTGGCTTTATACCGAAAGCAGGTGTCTTGAATTTACTTTAATCTAAACTTAACTGGTCCCTAACTGGATCTCCCTCCATGTCCGGAGAATCTGGCCAAGGATTGTAACAATTCCCAATGCCAGATCTTCACTGTCCAGAGTTAACTTCATACTTTCAAACATACGAATTGGGAGCAGGAATAGGCCATTTGGCCCTTTGATACTGCTCCACCATTCAATAAGATCATGGCTGATCTGATTGTGGTCTTAATTTCAAATTCTGTCTACCCCTGATAAGCTTTGACTCCCTTGTTAGTCAAGAACCTATCCACCTCAGCCTTAGAAATACTCATTGACCCTGCCTCCACCACTCTCTGGGGAAGAGAGTACCTAAGATTCGCAACCCTAAGAGAAAAAAATTCTTCTCTTCTCCATATTTAATGGGAGACCCCTTATTTTTAAACTGTGTTCACATTTTCCCACATTATACTCCATCTGCCAAATTTTTGCCCACTCACTTAACCTATCTATGTACCTTTGCAGACTCCTTTTGTCCTCTTCACAACTTACTGTCCTATCTATTTTTGTGTCATCAGCAAATTTAGCAATCATGCATTCGGTTGCTTCATCCAAATCATTGATATTGTCAAGAAAAGATATTAATGTCTATAATGTTATTGGAAATTATTTTAAAATTGGAATTGTAGTAGGGTTTGTGTCTATGTGTGTGTCTGTGTGTGGCTTAATTGGATTAAAGCCAGCTCGTCTGGGTGCTTTGATGTATAGAAAGAAGTAGGTTTGAAATGGTAATTAGGTAAGCCTGGGAAAGTTTAGAAACATAGGTGTCAAGGGGGCAATTTGCATTTTTAAATAAACTATTCGAAAGAATGGATGATATCTTGCACCTAGCTGGGAGACGCCAAGCAATGTGTTTATATCACTAATAAAATTAGTGGAATGAAAATGTTATTGTTAGAAAATGTGATGTAAAAAGCTTAGGATACCATGGAAAATTTATACTTTGCTTTTCTTTTGAATGTAAGCAGAAAGGAGTTTGTGTGTGTAAGTCAGAGGCATTTAACATCTAACCAGTCTGTAAGCCTACAACTGTTGTCTGCAAAGGAACCAAATTGCAAGGCACCTCATTTTGAATTTGTCAGGTCAAATGTATTTTGCCTGGTGTCTGTTTAAAGTCTATGGGTTACTGTTGCCTTGGTGAAGATTTACCTGGGAGTGATTAATTTGAGGATTTGTTTAATAGTTATTGTGGTAGTAATTTATAGACATGCGTATGTGTTTAATTTGTTGTTAAATTTAAAAATGTTTAATTTAGTTTTATATAAAAAACCTTGAGGTTCAGTGGTCTTATTCCTGAATTCAGAGCTGTATCTCAAACAAAGCAATTGGAAATATAGGTTATGACAATTGTTCAAGTTTCCCTCTAGGGTTTAAACAACTCAGCCTTTACCAACTGCTGTATCATAACAATATAAATTGTAAATAGCTGAGGCCCCAGCATTGATCCCTGAGGCACTCCACTCGTCACATCTTTCCAACCCATAAAAGACCCATTTATCCCCACCCTCTGCTTCCTCTTAGCTAACCAATCCTCTATCAGTGCTAATATGTTACCCGCCTACACCATGTGCTCTTATTTTGCATAGTAACCTTTGATTTGATACCTTGTCAAATGCCTTCTGAAAACCTAAGTACAACATATCCACAGATTCCCCTTTATCTACATTGCTTGCTACTTCCTCAAAGAGCTCCAATACATTAGTAAAACATGATTCCCCTTTCAAAAAGCCATTATGATTGCATTGGAATTTTCTAAGTGCCCTGCCATAACCTCCTTAATAATAGATTCAAGCAATTTAACTATGACAGATGTTAAGCTAACTGCCCTGTAGTGTCCTGCTTTCTGTCTCTGTCCATTCTTGAATAAAGGAGTCACATTCACTATTTTCCAATCTGATGGGACCTTTCCAAAATCTAGAGAATTTTGGAAAATTAAAACCATTGCATCTGCTATCTCAGCAGCCACTTATTTTAAGAGACTAGGATGAAGTCCATCAGGACCTAGGGACTTGTTAGCTTTCAATTCTAATAATTTTCTCAGTGCCCTTTCCCTAGTGATTGTAATTGTTTTACGTTCCTCCCTCCCTTTCACCTCCTGATTCACATTTATTTCTGGGACTGTATCTCTGCAGTGAAGACACATGCAAAATATCTGTTCAATTCATCCTCCATTTCTTTTTCTCACTCTCTAGAAGACCAATGCTCACTCTTTTCCTTCTTTAATACCTGTAGAAACTCTTAATGTCTGCTTTTATGTTTGTAGCTAGATTTCTTTTATGCTCTAATTTCTCCCTCTTTATAATTGTTCAGCTATTCTTTGCTGTTCTTTATATTCTGTACAATCTTCGGACCTGCCATCCCATGGAATTATACACTTTTTCTTTCAATTTAATACTATTTTTAACTTCTTTAGTTAGTCACGGATGGTATGCCCTTCCCATATCACTGGAATGTATCTTTTCTGAGTATTCTGAAATATCTCCTTCAATGTCTCTCATTGCATCTCTACTGATCTATCCCTTAACCTAATTTCCCAGTTCACTTTAGCCAACTTTGTCTTCATGCCCTTATAATTGCCCTTATTTAAGTTTAAAACATTAGTCTTAGATCCACTCCTCTATCCCTCAAAATGAATGTGAAATTCAATCATATTATGATCATTGCTACCTGAGGGCGCCTTCACTATGAGGTCATTAATTAATCCAGTTTCATTGCACATTACCAGATCCAGTGTAGCCTGCTATCTGGTTGGTGCAAAACTGTGCTGCTCTGAGAAACTGTCCCTAAAACACCCTATGAACTCATCATCCAGGGTGCAGTTATCAATCTGATTTGTCCAATCTATATGCAGATTAAAATCACCCATGATTATTGGTATACCTTTTTCACAAGTGCTCATTATTTCTTCCTGTATACTCCGTGCTACAGTGGTTACCATTAGGGAGCCTATAAACCACTCCCAAATGTGACTTCTTACCTTTACTACTTTTCATCTCTACCCAAACTGATTCCACATCTTGATCTCCAGAACTAAAGTCATCTCTCTCTATCATAACAATATCATCCTTAATCAACAAAACTCACCCTCCAGCTTTTACTCGAATCATAGGAAAGTTACAGCACAGAAAGAGGCCATTCAGCCCATTACATAAAAACATAGAAAATAGGAGCAGGAGTAGGCCATTCGGCCCCTCGAACCTGCTCCGCCATTCATTACGATCATGGCTGATCATCCAACTCAATAGCCTTACCCGTTTTCTCCCCATATCCTTTGATCCCTTTTGCCCCAAGAGCTATATCTAACTCCTTCTTGAAAACATACAATGTTTTGGCCTCAACTACTTTCTGTGGTAGCATATTCCACAGTCTCACCACTCTCTGGGTGAAGAAATTTCTTCTCATCTCTGTCCTAAATGGTCTATCCATATCCAGACCCCTGGTTCTGGACTGCCCCACCATCGAGAACATCCATCCTGCATCTACTCTGTCTAGTCCTGTTAGAATTTTATAGGTTTCTATAAGATCCTCCCTCATTCTTCTGAACTCCAGTGAATATAATCCTAACTGACTCAATCTCTCCTCATATGTCAGTCCCGCCATCCCAGGAATCTGTCTGGTAAACCTTCGCTGCACTCCCTCTATAGCAAGAACATCCTTCCTCAGATAAGGAGAACAAAACTGCACATAATATTCCAGGTGTGGTGTCACCAAGGCCCTGAATAATTGCAGCAAGACATCCCTGCTCCTGTACTCACACCCGCTGGCTATGAAGGCCAACATACCATTTGCCTTCTTTACCGCCTGCTGCACCTGCATGCTTACCTTCAGCAACTGGTGTACGAGGATACCCAAGTCTCGTTGCACATTCCCCTCTCAATTTATAGCCATTCAGATAATAATCTGCTTTCCTGTTTTTGCTATCAAGGTGGATAATCTCACATTTATCCACATTATACTGCATCTGCCATGCATTTGCCCACTCACTCAGCTTGTCCAAATCACACTGAAACATCTCTGCATCCTCCTCACAGCTCACCCTCCCACCCAGCTTTGCGTCATCTGCAAATTTGGAGATATTACATTTAGTTTGCTCATCTAAATCATTAATATATATTGTGAATAACTGGGGTCCCAGCACCGACCCCTGCGGTACCCCACTAGTCACTGCCTGCCATTCGGAAGAAGACTCGTTTATTCCTACTCTTTGTTTCCTGTCTGCCAACCAGTTTTCTATCCATTTCAATACACTACCCCCAATCCCATGCGCTTTAATATTACAAGCTAATTTCTTTATGTGGGACTTTGTCGAAAGCCTTTTGAATGTCCAAATAAACCACACCCACTGGCTCCCCTCATCAACTCTACTAGTTACATCCTCGAAAAATTCCAGTAGATTTGCCAAGCATGATTTCCCTTTCATAAATCCATGCTGACTCTGTCCGATTCTGCCACTGTTTTCCAAGTGCTCAGCTATTAAATCTCTAGAAAACTCTAGAATTTTCCCCGCTACCGACGTCAGGCTGACTGGTCTATAATTCCCTGCTTTCTCTCTACCTCCCCTTTTAAATAGTGGGGTTACATTCACTACCCTCCAATCTGTAGGAACTCTTCCAGAGTCGAGAGAACCTCAGAAGATTGCCACCAATGCATCCATTATTTCTAGGTTCACTTCCTTAAGTACTCTGGGATGTAGATTATCAGGCCCTGGGGATTTATCGGTCTTCAATCCCATCAATTTCCCCAACACCATTTCCCTCACTAAATCCTGTGTTCGCTAACATTTCTGGTATATTATTTGTGTCCTTCTCTGTGAGGACAGAACCAAAGTATGTATTTATTTGGTCAGCAATTTTTTTGTTCCCCGTTATAAATTCCCCTGTTTCTGACTGTAAGGGACCTACATTTGTCTTCACTAATCTTTTTCTCTTTACATACCTATAGAAACTTTTACAGTCAGTTTTTATGTTCCCTGCAAGCTTACTCTCGTATTCTATTTTCCCCTTCTTAATCAATCCCTTGGTCCTCCTTTGCTGAATTCTAAACTGCTCCCAATCCTCAGGTCTGTTGTTTTTTCTGGCCAATTTGTATGCCTCTCCCTTGGATCTAATACTATCTCTAATTTCCCTTGTAAGCCATGGTTTGGCCACCTTTCCTGTTTTACTTTTGCGCCAGACAGGAATAAACAATTGTTGCAGTTCACCCATGCGCTCTTTGAATGTTTGCCATTGCCTATCCACCATCATCCCTTTAAGTAACATTTCACAACCCATCATAGCCAACTCGCGCCTCATACCATGGTAGTTTCCTTTATTAAGATTCAGGACCCTAGTCTCAGAATCAACTACGTCACTCTCCATCTTGATGAAGAATTCTATCATATTATGGTCGCTCATCCCCAAGGGGCCTCACACAACTAGATTGCCAATTATTCTTTTCTCATTACACAATACCCAGTTTAGGATGGCCTGTTCTCTAGTTGGTTCCTCAACGTATTGGTCCAGAAAAACATCCAGTATACACTCCAGGAATTCCTCCTCTACGGTATTGTTACTAATTTGATTTGCCCAATCTATATGCAGATTAAAGTCACCC
The DNA here is from genome assembly GCF_964194155.1 of Cetorhinus maximus. Taxonomy (NCBI): domain Eukaryota; kingdom Metazoa; phylum Chordata; class Chondrichthyes; order Lamniformes; family Cetorhinidae; genus Cetorhinus; species Cetorhinus maximus. The sequence continues at coordinate 52,887,429 of NC_135887.1, read as the reverse complement.
ATAATTACCAGATGTTCCTTTATTGCATGCGTCTCTAAGTTCCTGTTTAATGCCATTCCCAACATCACCACTACAGTTTGGGGTCTACATACAACCCCCACTAATGTTTTTTGCCCCTTAGTGTTTCTCAGCTCTACCCATACAGACTCCACATCATCAGAGCTAATATCTTTCCTCACTATTGCGTTAATTTCTTCTTTAACCAGCAATGCAACTCCACCACCTTTTCTTTTTTGTCTGTCCTTCCTAAATACTGAATACCCCTGGATGTTCAGTTCCTATCCCTGGTCACCCTGCAGCCATGTCTCCATAATCCCGACTATATCATACCTGTTTACATCTATTTGTGCGGTTAATTCATCCACTTTATTGCAAATGCTCCTCGCATTAAGGCACAAAGCCTTAACGCTTGTCTTTTTAACATTACTTGTCCCGTTCCCACTATTTTTCACTGAGGCCCTGTTTGATTCTTACCCTTGATTTCCCTGCCTATCACTTTTCTTATTCCCCTTTCTGTCTTTTGTTCTTGTCCTTGATTCCCTCTCCAAGACTCCTGGCACAGGTTCCCATCCCCCTGCCATTTTAGTTTAAACCCTCCCCTGCACTCTAGCAAATAATCCCCCTAGGACATCAGTCCCCGTCCTGCCCAGGTGTAACCCGTCCAGTTTGTACTGGTCCCACCTCCCCCAGAACCGGTCCCAATATCTCAGGAATCTGAAACCTTCCCCTTCACACCATCTCTTCAGCCATGCATTCATCCAATATATCCTGCTATTTCTACACTGACTAGCACATGGCACTGGTAGTAATCCTGAGATCACTACCTTCAAGGTCCTACTTTTCAACTTACTTCCTAACTCTTCATATTCTGCTTTTAGGACCTCATCCCTTTTTTTACCTATGTCGTTTGTACCAATGTGTACCACGACCACTGGCTGTTCATCCTTCCCCCTTCAGAATGTCCTGTAGCTGCCCTGAGACATCCTTGATCCTAGCACCAGGGAGGCAACATACCATCCTGGAGTCTCGTTTGCGGCCACAGAAATGACTATCTTTTCCCCTTACAATTGAATCCCCTATAACTATTGATTCCCACATTTTTTATTCCTCCCCTGTGCAGCAGAGCCAACCGTGGTGCAACAAAAGCAGTTGTTGCTGCTTTCCCCTGAGAGGCCATTCCCCTCAACAGTATCCTGTTTTGCAGGAGAATAGCCACAGGAGATTCCTACACTGCCTGCCTAGTCCTCTTGCTCAGCCTGGTGGTCACCCATTCCCTTCCTGCCTGTGGACTCTTAGTCTGCAGTGTGACCACCTCTCTATACGTGCTATCCACGATATTCTCCGCCTCACGGATGCTCCACAGTGTCCCCAGCTGCCGCTCCAGCTCCGAAACCCGGGCTTCCAGGAGCTGCAGCTGGAGACACTTCCCACACACATGCTGGCCCCGGGCACTGGAAATGTTCCGGCTTCCCACATAGAGTAGGAGGAGCATACCATGGCTTTGAGCTCTCCTGCCATGACTTACCCCTTTAAATTAAATTAAACCTTTTGGAAGGTACTTAATATCAAATAATATTAATTACTCTAAGGCCCTTCTTCCCTGTTCCTCGTTGTTACAGAATATAGCCCTTATAAATGATGAACCACAAAATAAGACCTTAAAAACTATAAGCGATAAAAGTAGTAAATACTTACCCAACCGTTCTCACGGTACTCAAAGGATCACCTCGTTCCCTCCTCACCGAATTCCCTCAGTCACCAAACCCCAACTTAAGCATTCCATTGCAGCCCAAAGCAGCACTCCAGCGCAGATCCATTGTATCTGCGCCAGCGAGAAAGAAAAGATAAAATGCTAGCTGCTCATTCTAATCCCACCTTCCTCATCTGGTCTGTAGCCTTGCAGGTTACAGCACTTTAGGTGCAGATCCAGGTACCTTTTAAATGAGTTGAGGGTTTCTGCCTCCACCACCAAATCAGGCACCAAATTCCAAACACTCACCACCCTCTGGGTGAAGAAGTTTTTCCTCTTGTCTCCTCTAATCCTTCTACCAATCACCTTAAGTCTCTGCCCCTTGGTAATTGACCCCTCCATTAGGGGAAACAGGGCATCCCTGTCTAGTCTATCTAGACCCCTCATAATCTTAAATATCTCAATCAGGTCACCCCTCAGCCTCCTCAGTTCCAAGGAAAACAAGCCCAGCCTATCCAATCTTTCCTCATAGCTCCAATCTTCAAGCCCTTGCAACATTCTTGTAAATCTCCTCGGTACTCTCTCCAGAGCTATTATGTCCTTCCTGTAATGTACACAAAATTCCAGCTGTGGCCTAACCAGCATTTTATACAGTTCCATCATTACATCCCAGCTTTTGTATTCTATACCTCGTCCAAAAAAGGAAAGCATTCTGTACACTTTCTTTACATATTAGCCACCTGTACTGCCACCTTCAAGGACCTGTGGACATGCACTTCAAGGTCTCTCACTTCCTCTACCCCTCTCAAGATCCTCCCATTTATTGTGTATTCCCTTGCTTTGTTTGTCCTCGCCAAATGCATTACCTCACACTTCTCTGGATTGAATTCCATCTGCCACTTTTCCGCCCACTCAACCAAACCATTGATCTCATTCTGGAGACAGCAGCTGTCCTTTTCACAATCAACTACATGGCCAATATTTGTGTCATATGCAAATTTCCCAATCATGCCTCCAACATTTAAGTCCAAATCATTAATGTATGCAACAAACAGCAGGGGACCCAACACTGAGCCCTGTGGAACACCACTGGAAACTGTTTTCCATTCACGAAAAAGATCCAACGAACATTACCCTTTGTTTCCTGTCGCGGAGCCAATTTTGGATCCAACTCGTCACCTTCCCCTGTATCCACTGCACTATTCTCATCAATCCTCCTTGTTACTTCCTCAAAGGATTTGATTAAATTGGTAAGACAGGACCTTCTCTTAACAAAACCATCCCGACAATCTCTGATTAATCTGTTCCTTTCTAAGTGACAGTTTAACCTATCTCTCAGAATTAATTCTAATAATTTACCCACCATAGAAGTCAGATTGACCGGCCTATAATTATTTGGCTTGTCCATTGCACCCTTTTTAAATAATGGCACAACGTTCGCAGACCTCCAATCCATGGGTACCTTGCCTGTATCTAATGAGAATTGGAAAATGATCCTCAGAGCATCCGCTACTTTATCCCTGGCTTCCTTCAACAGCCTGGGATACAATTCATCCGGCTCCACCTTCAAGGATGGCAGTCCCTCCAGTACATCCTCTCTCACTATGCTTATTGTATCTAATGTTTCACACTCCTCCTTATTAACTAGAGTGTCTGCTTCATCCCTCTCTTTAGTGAAGGCAGAGGCAAAGTACTCATTGAGAACCCTGCCTACATCTTCAGCATCAGAGTACAAGTAATCATGTGCATCTCTGATAGGCCCTACCCTTTCCTTAATTATTCTCTTACTCTTAATGTACTGGTAAAACATCTTAGAGTTTTCTTTGATTTTACCTGCCAATATTTTTTCATATCCTCTCTTTGCTTTCCTAATTACCTTTTTTACTTCACCCCTGTACTTTCTATACTCCTCTAGGCTTTCTACAGTATTAAGCTTTTTGACTGTCATAAGCTTTCTTTTCCTGCTTTATCTTACCTTGTACGCTTCTAGATAACCATGGAGCTCTAGATTTGGCAATACTGCCCTTTTTCTTTGTGGGGACATGTCTACACTGTGCCTGTAGAATCTCGCTGTTGAATGCCTCCCACTGGCCTGTCACTGATTTCCCTTCAAGTAGCTGTAACCAGTCCCTTTCGCCAGATCCCCTCTCAGCTCTGTAAAATTTGTCTTTCCCCAATTTAAAACTTTTACTCTTATTTACTTCTTTACCCTTTCCCATAATTATGCTAAATCTAACTGTATTGTGGTGTTGGCCACTATGTCCAAAATGGCCACCCACTGCTACTTCATCCATTGCCCAGCTTAATTTCCTAAGACTCAATCTCAAATTGCACCCCCTCTCATTGGGCTTGTTATGTGCTGGCTGAAAAAGTTCTCTTGAATGCTGTCCAAGAATTTTGTGTCCTCTGCCAATTACACTGTTCCTATCCCAGTTGATATTAGGATAATTGAAGTTCCCAACTATTATTGCCCTATTGTTTTTGCATTCAGAAATTTGCCTACATATTTGCTTTTCGATCTCCCTCTCACTATTTAGGGCTCTATAATATAGCTCTACCTAGTGTGGCTGCTCCCTTTTTATTTCTGAGCTGAACCCATGTGGCCTCATTTGATGATTAATTTAGTATATCATCCCTTCACAGCTGTAATTGATTCTTTAATCAACAATGCTACACCCTCACCTTTTTTAGTCCCCTCTCTATCCTGCCTGAAAACTCTATATCCAGGGATGTTGAGCTGCCATTTTTGCACCTCTTTCAAGCCAAGTTTCCGTTATAGCGACAATATCATGCTGCCATGCGTCTATCTGTGCCCTCAGCTCATTGGCTTTGTTTGCTATACTCCTTGCATTTACATATACACATTTTAACATTGCCAAATTCCTGTGCTGTAAACCTTTTAACCTTTGCTTCTTCTGTTTTTCAGAGTCGCTCGCTAATTTCCTGTCTCCTGCTCATTGTTCTGTATTTGACCTATCTGAATCTGCCCTCAGGTTCCCCTGCCAATCTAGTTTAAACCCTCCCCAGCAACACTAGCAAATCTCCCTGCAAGGACATTCATCCCAGTCCTATTCAGGTGTAGACCGTCCAGCTTGTACAGATCCCATGTTCCCCAGACTTGGTTCCAATGCCCCAGAAATCTGAAGCCCTCCCTCCTGCACCATCTCTTCAGCCACACATTCATCCGGTGTATTCTCCTACTTCCATACTCACTAGCACATGGTTTTGGAAGTTATCAGGGATCACTAAATCTGAGGTCCTGATTGCTAACCTCCTTCCTAACTCTCTGAACTCACCCTTCAGCACCTCATCCCTTTTTCTATCTATATTGTTGGTACCAATGTGAACCACGACCTCTGGCTGTGCACCCTCACCCTCCAGAGTGCTCTGAAGCCGCTCGATGATATCCATGACCCTTGTACCAAGGAGGCAACATACTATCCTGGAATCACGTCTGCAGCCGCAGAAGTGTCTGTCTGTTCCCCTAACTATAGAATCCCCTACCACTATTGCTCTCCTGTCTTTTCTCCTCCCTCCCTGCACAGATGAACCACCCATGGTGCTCTGGTCATGACTCTCGCTGCTCTCACCAGAGGAACCCTCTCCCCATTGGTACTCAGGACTGAGTACCTGTTAGAAAGTGGGATGTCCTCAGGAGTCAGCTGAACTACCGGCCTTGCTTTTCTTGTATGTCGGGCAGCCACCCAGCACCCCTTTGCCTGCTCTTTCACAAGCTGTGGGATGACTACCTTTTGAAACATGCTGTGCATGTAGCTCTCATCCTCACGAATGCTCCTCAGTGACACCAGCTGCTCCTCGAGTTCTCGAGTTTTTCCATTTGGTGGCACTTTGTGCACATGTAGCTGTCCAGAACATGGATAGCGTCCAGGAGTCCCCAAATGGTACAGGATGTGCACTCGACTGGTATAAGCAACCCTTCCATGCCTCGAATTATTACTGCACCGAAATTGAAATTTAAGTAAACACAATAAAATGTTAATGAACTCTCATTCTGTTCTCGCGCTGGTTTCTTTTTAAATCCCCCAACTCCCGCTGGAACCTTTGCTCTGTCCTTGCACTGGTTTAATTCAAATCCCCGACAGTAAATTCTAGCTCACTGTCCTTAGCCATTTTTTTCTTCTTGCATTTACTGCTTTAAATGTGTTGCCGCTTTAAGGCAGTAACCTTTTTTTACTCAGGCTGCAGTTGCTAGGTTACAGTTGACTCCCCTCTTTTTTTTTGAGCCTTGTTGCTGGGCATTGAAAAAAAAAACTTTGCAAGTGTTGCATTTTGCAATAAATATATCACTGCAGGTACAGATTGTTTTTTGTACTGCCCTGCAGTGCAGTGGGCTTGGAACTTGGATATGCCTCTATTTTAGTTTGGGAGAAAAATCTGCACTCCTTATTTAAAATGGGAGTGCTTGAAGCTATTTCCCTTTCAGTTTAGAGTGCTTATAAAACTCAGATTTCAGCATCTCTAAAATGCTTAGAGGGGTTGCACTCACAGCCTGTGTTACATTTTGCTGGTACTGCTGTTTATTATCTTCTGGTCCATAAATTTCCTTTTTCTTAAACCTTTAAAACTGCAGCAATTTCTTCAGAGGTCTTGCAATGGACTTCCACTCACTTGGGTGGATTCCTCAACTCCCAAGTCTGTACTGAAGCTTCTTCAACATATTCTTGAAGTTTTTGTCTCAGGTGCATTTCACCTAAGAGCTGAATTCCGGAAGTAAGGTGAGAGTGTTTGCTCTTGACATCAAAGCAGTGTTCACAGAATAAAGCGAAGGCTTTCTACTGCAGAAAATCATAAACTGTGATAATACAATCCGTGTTAGTTTTCAATAGACAATTAACCACCCAGATGATTGATAAAATATCAAGATAATGGATATTGTCCTGTGCCCATGTTTATCTCTCAATGTAGTTTGTGTGTCAGCTTCACCTCTGACTTCTGAGCAGTCCGAATCACTCCCACTCCTTGGGTTCTAGACCTTGGGCTTATTTGGGGGTTGTGACAAAGTGCAGCAGACAACTGGTTTTGGTGCAAGAAAAAAAAACTGGGTTTATTGAAGTCACAAATGAACTTATAACATTAGGATTACACTGAGATTATACAGACCTACAAAGTACACTTAGTTAAGAATGGGGAACACACGCCATAACGAGGGAAAATCACACTAGTAATCCCCTTACCCTTGTCCCACCCCCAAAACCTAACTAAATTGAACTAGGTGAGGTCAGGGATCATGCTCACCAACCAGGGTTCCTTGACAGTTCGAAATCCAGCCAGGTAAGCCGGTTGCAGTTTTGGGGTACGCTCTTGGTGTCGTCTGGGGCCTGCCGTCCCCACGTGGTCCTGGTCTGTGGAATCTGCGAAGGTTCTTCAGTTGGGTGGAGGGCGCAGTTGTGGGTGGTCGATCTTCGTGGAGGGCTGCGGTTGCGGCCTTGTTGTCTTCGGTTGATCCTGCCACCCCGTGCCCCTCACCGTGATATTGCCTGCAGGCCTGCAAACCTCCAGATCTCCTTCCTCCGCTTGGCTCAGCTACCTCTCCCTGCTTAAACTCTGCTTCAACTGCTCCAAAACTGCTCACCCTCTTCCCCTTCGTAACTGGTGGCCCAGTTATACTGTTTTTTTCAAATTTCTTATCTCAATCCAAATCAAAGTTAGTTCCTTGTCTGATTTTGGTAGGCTTCTTCAGGTGATTGTTGTCTCGTTTTTAATGGGCTCGCATGATGTTTATCGTTGTCTTCCTGTCCCCGTCACTAGTCTTGAACTGCAAGCCATTGTATATGTGGAGTATTGATAGGTTCACATAATTGCATTGATTGCTGCCTTCCTGCCTTAGTAGTTAGTGGCGATTACTTATGCAAGATTTTGATGGTCTTTAGTTTCGTGTAAGATGAAGTCTTTCTCTAGGTTGATTGTTTTAAAGGGAAGAATGCGTATTCTGTCTCCTCTTATTGTCTGGTTTCAGGCAACAATCCACACTGTACTCAACAAGCCCGGGCATGTCCAGTCCCAGGCTTTCATGGGCCTAGCCTCCCGTCTGCAGGGTTCTACACTTAACCCAGCAGTTGGGTCCTCTGCCATAAAAGTACAAAAGTCATATCCTTGTTGATGATATGAAAAAATTTGGGAATTTTGAGAACCCTTCAGCACCTCCCTGTGATATTTAAACCTTGCTTCAAGTATCATACTGGAAAAAAAAACCAAAATTCCCGACCCTCCATAGTCAATCTTCCCCTGTAATTACCTACCTAAGATCTCATTACACATACATTCCCCATTCTTTAAAATGTGGTGTACGTAAGCATGCATAGGCAAAATAGTTATTTCCATACATCCAAACATTTAGGGGGTCCAACACCCCACTTGATGCACATACATTTTTATTAAAAGTTAACAACACATAAAAGTCTTTCTTAAAAATAACCGAACATAAAAAAAAACAACAATCTTTATTCAGGAACACAAAAAAAATATATGAAAGGTATCTTTCTCCACCTTAGCAGAATGCTTCTTCCAGGTCCTTTCGTTTTGGAAATCTAGGATTTTGCCTTTTCCCTTGCACTGAGAGCTCAACAGGTACAACACTATTCCCAGCTGGCAAACCACGAGGGGGATGTGGGAAGCCATTCTGACCCATGAAAGGACCGCTATGTTTTCAAAAATGTCCCACCAGGGTGGGAATGTGATACCTTGAATCTCTCCCTCTATCTCGTGTGTTTTCTGTTCCAAAGTATAGAAATACTTTTGTGATAACTCTACAGTTTTTAGTGGTTTAGTAAGATATTCTGGTAGAGGGGGAATTTCGTAACCGAAATGTGTGACAGAGCTCTGCAGGTTGGTAATATTTTCCCTAACAGTGAGGTGAACAGTGGAGGGTTCAGGAAGGGGGACAATCCGTTCCTGGGCCACTTGAACTTCTGCATCGGGTTTAAAACAAAAACTGCTGTCACTTACCGGACACCGGATATGCTGTCCAAGCTGGTAGTGGCGTGCACTTCTGGTGACACAATATGTCCCACCCCCTATATATGCTACCTGTGGGGGAACATGATCTTGTGCCATTACCTCCATGGTACAGTTTATAGGCCATGCACCAGCAGTTTTAAACCCGCATTGTGGTCTGGAATAGGTGTTCAAGTGCTGGGGACACAGTAATACGTGTGCACCCCAGCTCTGGCACCCAGAGAGGTCTGTACCTGTCATCATGTGCTCCCACTTTATGACGTAAGGTAGGATCGCTGCGAAACGGACGTGTGCATCCCCTTGAATGACTCCAATGTTCTCCACCCTATATACCGGTGCAGGTCAGGCTGTCGCACCCATGACCGGCATCCTCACTACTATACCCATGATGGTGTGGTTGAAGTGCTCACAACCTACTGGGACAGGGTAGGCTTCAGAGGCTAGGTGGAACTGACACGGGCTTAGTGAATTCTCAAACGGGTGGAGGGCTGCGAGGTGCTTGTTGCTGATCCAGGAGGGGACTAAGCCTTGCTTTAAATCCTCCAGGTTGCTGCGGCCCTCGCCCAGCAACCATGCCCCGTACAGCACGCACACCTCATTCTGTGCAGCCTGGTCTGATGCATTCCTATCCACTCGAATGAGTGCATTCACTGTTTTGGTGTGCCTTTCCAACTCAGCAATAATCTCCTTTAAATGGACCGTCATGGCCTGGTCCTCGTGTAGCTCTGAGCCTATCACTGTGTTCTCCTCTGTTAAGATTTTTCGTAATTGTGTTTTTAAACCGTTTATTTGTGTCTGCAATTCTATGTCATCCAGACTGTTTATCACAGAGGATCCTGTATTATATGCTGTGAAAACATCATTCCAGGTTCCCCTTCTTTGTCTCCCCGCATTGCTAAAGTACTCAGTGTGGGTAGTGTACAGTTCTGTTTTGTCTACATTGGCAAACTCGAACTCATGGAATTTCCTGAACATTTCTCTTAACAGGGCCTGGTATAGCTGTTCTGTCTCCTTGGGGCACCACTCAGGTAAGTGTACCTCTGTGAGGTTTAGAATCACGGAAGCTACCGCGTAGTGTACCCCCTGGTATAGCACCTTTTCGGTCGGCACTAGTACCAGCCCATTCCCTGGTCCCGTGGTGGTGGCAGGGCTCTTCTCCATATGTGTCCTTACTGTCGGGGCCGTGGGCAGGGGCTTTTGGGCACGTGCCACGAGTTCAGTGGCCTTAACTGAGGCTGGAGAGGATGGGGTTATGCAAGTGTGTAGGTGGGAATCCCATTCCACCCCCTTCCCCTTGTCCAGCCATGCTGCGGAAAAGATAATGGATACGCCCGTGGGGCAGGTCTTCCGCAATCCCCACATGCAGACATAGATTCCCTGTTCCGATTTCCACCACTTGTCCCAGAACATGCTCACCCCCCCATGGTTCCTGGTAATGGTCCGATGAGCGTCGTTCCCCAGTCACTCTCAGTCAGCTGTACCGTCCCCCATGTCTCTGCTCAGCTTCCTGAGCCACCACCACCTTCCCAGGGGAATCTGTCCTCTGCAGGTCAGGCACACGCGTTTCCCCTCAGTGACCCCGACCGTGTGGCCACAACCTGTATGCTGGTGCAGGGGAGGGAGGCCTCCCCGGAGGTGAACCCAGTCTGACTGGAGTATCGGGTGGAGTTAGATCCCAGCCACCCTGGCCATCTTCCCACATGGGAATAGGTAGTGATCTCCTCCACGTTACCTTCGCTGCCCCTCGCAGTCACAACCGGTGCTCTCTCCCCTGAGCACCCAAAAATGTGGGAGTCCTCCACGTCACCTCACCTCCCAGCGGCCATTCCTATCAGGGGGAGTAGGAGTATGCACCCCATCCTATCGAAATCCTTTCTGTAGAGAGACATAAGAGCATACAGCCAGGTCCCGAACAGATTCGCTGGCTTGGGTAAAGCATAGTCGAGTCTTGCGACCTCGACTCAATACAAACACTCTTAAACAATAATACTTAAACTACCAACCACCTTCTTTCAAATTTAACTAAAACACCCAAACTTAACAATCTCAAAATTAAATAACAGAAGCTATGTACATCCACCCCCCCCGTCCCCGGGCGGCCAGGTTAATCCCTGTTCGGGCTACAGCACACTACTCCCTTCGGTGTGGCCGCCCTGTCCTGTACCTTTGGTCTCTCGCAGCCTGCAGCTGCTGGCTGGAGACTTCTGTCCTCAGATCGATCCCTGACATGAGGGGCTGCCCTTTAATCTGGGGAGCTGGTGACCACGGTTTCTTTGGCCGTGGCGTTCGTGGGGACCTTCTAGGGGCTCTGGCTGGTGGGGGTTTTCTGGCTGGTGGGTCTTCAACCCGAGTCACTGTCCCCTCTTGTGCGGTCTGTGGAATCTCCACTGCCGCTGGCTGGGGATTTCTATCCTCAGGCTGTACCTCTTCTAAACCTGTGTCAGGGGCAGGTAACTCTCTGCCCTCAGGTCCCACCTCGTCTGAGTCCCAGATGAGCGGGGGAGTGTCCCAAACGTTGGGTGGGATGGCCCTTCCCTTACAACAAGCCACTGCACCTGCTTGTGCAGTCTGTGAGTTTGCTCCTGCTGCAGGCTGAGGATTTTTATCCTCAGACCTTGTCCCACCTGGCTGTTCCCTTCTCTCGGATTTAAACAATTTACATTGGTTAATGTGGAACCATTTGGTGCACCGAGGCAGCTTTATGGCGTCTACCATGGAGCTTGCCTTATCTACAATGCTGTAGGGGCCCATGTATAATGGTTCTAGACTGCCTACCCGAGCAAAATTCCTAACCATAACCCGATCCCCTATTTCCCACTCGTGGTGCCTATGGGGTTCTAGCAGCAGTCGGTTACTCCGATGCTGTTTTCCCATGTTGCTAGCAGCCTGCCAGTCAACCTGTTTAAGGTGTTCAAACAGATTCCTGACAAAGCTGTCCCAGTTCACCTCTCCGAGTTGACCCTCCGTGAGCACCGGGGCTAGCGCCTGGGTGGGGGTCCGCATAACCCTACCAGTCATGAGCTCGTGTGGGGAATACCCCGGGGTTTTTGACTGGCTGGCTCGGATCCCTATTAGGACCAACGGTAAGACTTCTACCCACTTTCTAGGTGAGTCTACCGTCTCTTTCCTCAGCCTTTCTTTCAAGGTTCTGTTCATCCTCTCTACAATCCCTGAGGACTGTGGGTTGTGTACAACGTGCCATTTCCCCTCTATGCCGAGTACCATGAGGGTATTCTGCATGACCTGCCCGGTAAAGTGGCTCCCTTGGTCGGACTCCACGTACTGTGGTAGCCCCCATCGTGAGAACACCTCCCTGACCAGGATCCTGGCTATACTCAGAGCCGTGGCTGTTCGGCAGGGGAAGGTTTCTACCCACTTTGTGAACACATCCACCAGGACTAGGCAGTACTTATAGCCTCCCTGGGTGGTGGGTAGGGGCCCGATGTAGTCGACCTGGATCGACTGCCATGGTCCCTCTACCCTCCTGATGTGTCCCATAGGTACCTTCCGTTTGTGCGGGTCAGGGTTGTTAGCAGCACACACTAGACAGCTGGCACAGAACTCGCGGACATCTTCCCTGAGTCCTGGCCACCATCCTGCCTGTTCCACCCGCTGCCAGGTGGTCTCAGGCCCAGGATGCCCCGCTCCTGGACCTTCATGGGCCAGTTGAAGGAATTCCTTCCTGTGCTGCTGTGGTACTACCCATTGCTCTCCATTAAACAGCATCCCTCCCTTTACAGAGAGGGCTGCTGTGCTGTAAGGGCCCTCTACCCTTTTCCCTTCTGCCACTGCACTGAGGACTGCCTTGAGGACGGGGTCTTGGGTTTGGACCGTCTTAAGGTCCGGGGTTAAAGCTACCCCTGCACCCCACCCCATGTCCCATTCCTACCCGTGACTGCTGCTACAGGACGGGACCCATATGGGTCCCAGAAAATGCCTGTGCGGCACCCTCCTTAGCTAGCATGACGACCTGCCGGTTGCCGTCACTCCGGGGTTCTGTGGAGGAATGGGCTTTCACCTTATGGATGAAAATCTCCCCTTCCTCCCCCACTGCTGCTAAGATTTTCTCCAGCAAGGGTTTCACTGTGAGGGGTCTCCCATCAGCGGAGGTGTATCCGCGGGGGACCAGATGGCCAGGTACTCCGTACACGAATTGCATGTGAACATGCTGTCCGAGCAAATCGTGTATGGGGTGGGGAAGATCTCGGGGTGTGTAACCATGTACACTACTGTGGACAGTTCAGCTTGCTGGGCGCTCATGGTGCTGGGGAGCTTAATTGCCAGAGCAAGGTTTGCCGCTGGGTCATAAACTCCACACCCCATGTGTTGCTCACCAGCAGATACTGTGCTGGAGCCATCCACATAGATTTCACGGCCTGTGGGGTGTATCCCAGCCCGTAAACCTATGTCTACTCCCCAAACCCCTTCTATGGAACACCGGTGGGCTGTTTCAGGATATACCCGGTTATCTGTGAGCTTTGGCTTGCAGAGCCCTTTTACTTTTAGGTCCACCTGTGAGAGAAGCAGGGTCCAGCGAGCAATGTGGTCACTGATCACTGTCCCATCCTTGATTCTCCCGTCCAGGAGCATCTGGGTGGGCGTGTGATGGGTGAGGAGGGTGATGGGAGAGGTGCCTGTGAAGACCAGCAATCTTTTCACTGCCCAATGTGTGGCCAAGAGGTGCCTTTCATAAATGGAGTAACTCTTCTCCACATCTGTGAGTATCTTGGAGGAGTAGACCACCGGTCTCAGCTTGCCATGTCGCTCTTGGAGCAGCACAGCACTCAGGCTGTCCCCGCTGGCTGCTGCCTCCAGGAAGAACTCTTTCCCTCCATCTATGGCCCCTAGAGCTGGTGCGGTCTGCAGATCTTTCTTGAACCTGACAAATGCTGCCTGGCACCCCTCATCCCAAACCCACTCCACTCCCTTTTGCAGGAGTCGGAGCAGAGGGGCTGCTGTGGCCGTATAGTCCTCAATGAAGTCTCTGCAGTACCCGGTTAGCCCTAGAAACGATCTCACTCCCGTGACTGTGTTGGGGACTGGTAACTCCTGTACTGCTTCCCGTCTAGCTTTATCTATGGCCCTTTCCCCAGCGCGTATTGTCAGGCCCAGGAATTTCACCTCCTGCTGGCCGATCTGCGCTTTCTTTGGGTTCACTTTAAAACCTTCCTGTCCAAGCAGTTCCAGCAGTTTGGCCAGAAGTGGACCATGTTCCTCTCTCGAATCGGTGAATAGGAGCAGGTCATCCACGTATTGTACCGGCCGCCTAGGCTGGCTGAAGCCCTTTAAACTGTTTGCCATGCAATGGTGGAAAATGCTGGGGCTATTGTGGAAGCCCTGAGGCAGACAGTTCCAGGTGTACTGTTGCCCTTTAAAGGTAAAGGCAAACTTGTACTGATCCTCTCTCCTTAAAGGGTTGGACCAAAACCCATTGGAGATATCCAGCACCGTGAAAGTGGTCACGGATGCTGGGATACTTCCTATCAGGTCGGCAACTGCTGCTACCGTAGGTGCACAGGCTGGGATGTTACTGTTGAGCACCCGATAGTCCACTGTGGCCCTCCAGGAGTTGTCTGGTTTTCTAACAGGCCAGAGTGGAGAGTTCACATGGGTGGCTATCAGTCTCAGGACCCCCTGTTGCACTAAGGAGAACATGGTTGCTTCCATGCCTGGCTCCGCTTCCCTGGGGAAGTTATATTGCTTTTGTGGTCGGGCCATAGGGTCCCCATCTACACTGACCTCGAACCCATTGACCCTCCCACAGTCGTGTTTGTGTGTGGTAAATGTGGCTAGGTGGGCTTGCACAAATGCCTGGAACTCCCTTGGGGTATTACTGACCATGAGTTCGAGGTTATAACCCTCCTTAGGCTTCATGGTGCAAAGGGTCCCCTTCCCCTGTTTCCCTGGGATGACTACTACTCCGCCTTCCTTTCCTGTTTTTGCCCCCCTTAGGCAGTGATTCCTCAAATCCACTAGGATCCCGTGGCCTACAATAAAGTCAGCTCCCAGGACCCCTTTTCCACCCTGCACTTCCCACTTCATTAGGATACAGGTCCACTTAGAGCGGAGTGTTCCTAAACGAATGGTCAGCGGGATGGAAAATGAGCCAGCCTGTTCTTTACCTGTGGATCCCGACAGACTGTATGGGACCCCGTTAGATAGAGGTGAGGTGGTGGGGTTAGCTGAATGGATCACGGTACATGATGCTCCCGTGTCCAACAGATAGGTCCCCTTTACCTCTTCTACCTCCATCTCAATGAGGAGTCTCTTCCATAAGTCATAGGTAAGGGAACACAGGTAAACAGGCTGCGCTAGCTCTAGTCAGGGTTGTGGGTTAGATGGGGCTGATGGGGTCAGTGCGTCAGTGGTGGCTGCTACCTTCCCTGGGCCAGTCAATAGGGTTCTCATGGCCTCCAAAAATGACTCGACCGTGGCGGGAGGGATTCCTGTCTCTGCCTTTTGGGCTGGGGTTGAGGAATTCTTTCCCTTGTTATTTTTCCAAGGATTCTTACACTCCTTCCTCCAGTGTCCATTCTTCCCACACCCATAACAGTTGAGCTTTGTCTGGAAGGGCTATTCTCTTCCTGATGCCACTCCTTCCTACCCTGGCCGGGTTTCATTTCATGCACTTTCCCTTTAGGTGGGTGTGCATCGGTTCCTTTACCATTACGGTAAGCTATGGTCAATTGTCTGGTCACTGTGAGTTCGGTAGTCAGGGGATTCTTTGGGTCAAACCACATTCCTGCCAAGGCCCTGGCTTGTGGCAAGCTGTTTGCCACCAGGCAACGGAGCCAGTGGGCCCGCTGACCCTGGTCCAGGTTAGCCCGGGTAGGCATCCCACTGCACGTGCTCCTATACACCGGCCACAACCTGTCTGCAAAAGCCTGCGGGGATTCTCCTACGAGCTGCACTGTTTTTTCCACCCGGGAGAAAGGACTTCCCTCATTCATCCCCATGGCCTCAAGAACTTCCTCCTTGAGCTCCCCATAATCACATTGTCCTATCTTACATTGGTCAGAGAGGGACTGGAAGAGCTCACTCTCCAGGGAAAATAGCAGCATTTTGGCCTGTTCAGCATCATTGCACTCGTTGATGCTTGCTGCTTGTTCCACTTCCCTGAAGTGGACCGAGGGATCCCCATTTGCCGCAAGTTTGGTTAAATGGCTTACCATGGCCCTAAGCTGTTGGGTGCCGTGGGGAACTACGAACTGGCTTTGGAGGGGTTCCTCATGCCCGTTATTAGCGGGCGGGCCGAACCTTTTCTGCCGGGCTGGGCACATC
The DNA here is from genome assembly GCF_964194155.1 of Cetorhinus maximus. Taxonomy (NCBI): domain Eukaryota; kingdom Metazoa; phylum Chordata; class Chondrichthyes; order Lamniformes; family Cetorhinidae; genus Cetorhinus; species Cetorhinus maximus. Next base: position 52,871,483 of record NC_135887.1, on the reverse strand, counting down.
GGCCCCTGTCCCAGCCTCTCTTGCTGGGGGTTTTCCTCCTCAACTTCTGCCCCTAATTCCACCGCCCCCCTACCCCCCTCCTGCCAGATTTTGCTAAAGCTTGGCACTACAGGTGGTGGTCGTGGGCCCTCCTGCTCCTCAACTGGGTAGTCCCTTGGCACTACCTGTGGTGTCTGAACCGTCCTCCCCAGGTTCCCTGTGAAGTCGACCTGGGCTAGGGCTTATGAGGCACACCATGCCTTTTGCCATCCTTAGAGCAAGGTTCAGACTCTCTATCTGCTTCTGGCAGGGGCCATGGTCTGCATCCTCAAACCCCTGTGCGCTCACTATCTTATAGGCTGCCTGTAAGTCTTTTACTTTCTCCTCCTGCTCTCTTACTTGTCTTGCTAGGCGGGCATTCTTTTCCCGTAACCCCAGCTCATTGTCTTTGGCCTCGGTGACCTGACACTGTAAATATTCCTGCTGGGTCTTATGCTCCCCCACTAACTGCACCCTTTCCTGGTTCAGAGCCTGCAATACGAACAGTAACTTCTCCCCTGCTAGGGCCTTTGTTTGGGCTTCCAAGGCTGACTGCCGAATCTCAGCTGCCTGTGCTTCAACGAGCCTGTCCAAAAGCTGGATCTGTTTCCTGAAGCACATCAGCCAGACGGCCTTTTCTATGGATTTTTTATGATCCTTCCCTTCTGTCCATTTAGCTGCAGCATCTACCGGGCACCCAGCCTTTAACAGATTAGTGACCCATTATTTTTTTGTATTCATCTTACTGAACACATAATTTGAAATCCTCTCTTCCATTACAGTTCTCTCTTCCAAACCAGTGTCCGCTGCATCGCATCCCTTTTGCCAAGGTCCTGGCGCGGTCGCCATTCTGTAGGGGGTGGCGGTGTGTGTGTCAGCTTCACCTCTGACTTCTGAGCGGTCCGAATCGCTCCCACTCCCTGGGTTCTAGAGCTTGGGCTTATTTGGGGGTTGTGACAAAGTGCAGCAGACAACTGGTTTTGGTGCAAGAAAAAAGAACTGGGTTTATTGAAGTCACAAATGAACTTATAACATTAGGATTACACTGAGATTATACAGACCTACAAAGTACACTTAGTTAAGAATGGGGAACACACGCCATAACGAGGGAAAATCACACTACTAATCCCCTTACCCTTGCCCCACCCCCAAAACCTAACTAAATTGAACTAGGCGAGGTCAGGGATCATGCTCACCAACCAGGGTTCCTTGACAGTTCGAAATCTAGCCAGGTAAGCCGGTTGCAGTTTTGGGGTACGCTCTTGGTGTCGTCTGGGGCCTGCCGTCCCCACGTGGTCCTGGTCTGTGGAATCTGCGAAGGTTCTTCAGTTGGGTGGAGGGCGCGGTTGTGGGTGGTCGATCTTCGTGGAGGGCTGCGGTTGCGGCCTTGTTGTCTTCGGTTGATCCTGCCACCCCGTGCCCCTCACCGTGATATTGCCTGCAGGCCTGCAAACCTCCAGATCTCCTTCCTCCGCTTGGCTCAGCTACCTCTCCCTGCTTAAACTCTGCTTCAACTGCTCCAAAACTGCTCAACCTCTTCCCCTTCGTAACTGGTGGCCCAGTTATACTGTTTTTTTTTCAAATTTCTTATCTCAATCCAAATCAAGGTTAGTCCTTTGTCTGATTTTGGTAGGCTTCTTCAGGTGATTGTTATTTCATTGTTTTAATGGGCTCGCATGATGTTTATCATTGTTTTCCTGTCCCCGTCACTAGTCTTGAACTGCAAGCCATTGTATATGTGGAGTATTGATAGGTTCACATAATTGCATTGATTGCTGTCTTCCTGCCTTAGTAGTTAGTAGAGATTACTTATGCAAGATTTTGATGGGCTTTAGTTTCGTGTAAGATGAAGTCTTTCTCTGGGTTGATTGTTTTAAAGGGAAGAATGCGTATTCTGTCTCCTCTCGTTGTCTGGTTTCAGGCAACAATCCACACTGCACTCAACAAGCCCGGGCATGTCCAGTCCCAGGCCTTCATGGGCCTAGCCTCCCGTCTGCAGGGTTCTACACTTAACTCAGCAGTTGGGTCCTCTGTCATAAAAGTACAAAAGTCATATCCTTGTTGATGATATGAAAAAATGTGGGAATTTTGAGAATGCTTCATCAATCAACATCACTAAAACAAAGATTAACTGGTCGTCATCTCATCACTGTTTGTGTGAACTTGCTGACCATCTCCAACAAGACAGAATCCTATCCTTGCTGTCCTTCCTTTGAATATTCAGGTCCCAATCTTTGTCATTTTGCAGCCATGTCTATATGTGGCTATCAGATCATACATATTTATTTCTATTTGTGCTGTCAATCCATCTGTTTTGTTATGAATGCTACATGCATTCAGATACAGAGCCTTTAGTTCTGTCTTTTTACTTTTTTTGTATCTCTAGCCTTACCTGCTGGTGTACTGTTAGGTTTGTACTCTGTCCCTCCCTGCCACGCTCTGATTATCATTGCCCTTACTCCTATCTTGCTCCTTTGCCTTGTCTTCTGTATTTAATTTAACACATCTTCCCAAACGTGATCCCTCACCACCATTATTTAGTTTAAAGCCCTCTTTACTGCCCTAGTTATACGACTCACCAGAACACTGGTCCCAGCATGGTTCAGGCGAAGATTGTCCCAACAGTACAGCTCCCACTTTCCCCATTTCTGGTGCCAGTGCCCCTTGAATCAAAACCTATTTCTCCCACACTAATCTTTGGGCCACGCATTTAACTCTCTAATCTGATTTATCGTACACCAATTTGCTTGTGGCTCAGGTAGTAATACAGAGATTATTACCTTTGAGGTTCTGCTTTTTAATTTAGTCCCTAGCTGCTCATACTTCCTCAGCAGAACCTCCTCCCCAGTTCTACCTCAATGGTACCTTCATGGACCATGATGACAGAATCCTCCACCTCCCATTGCAAGTTCCTCTCCAGCCCAGAGCAGATGTCCCAAACCCTGGCGTTGGGCAGGCAACACAGCCGTCGGGACTCTCACTCTTGGTTGCAGAGGTCTATCCACCTGACTATACTGTCCCGTACTATCACAACATTCCTATTAACACTCCCCACTTGAATGGCTTCCTGTACCTTGGTGCCATGGTCAGGTTGCTCCTCCACCCTGCAGCCACCACTTTTATATATACAGGGCTACAAGAACCTCGAACCTGTTGGACACTTGCAAAGGCTGAGGCCGAAAGATGTGGGAAGCTGCAGTTATACCCATCATTTCTTCACTTGTATCGGAGAGGAGAAAACTATCGTACATGATATCCTACAAAGTAATACAAATGATGAAGGCATAGGGTTTATTTATTGTGGGGTAGTTGTGTCATTTTTCTTCACCTCCCCCAACCTGAAAATGTTCATTTTTGATAGCTTATTTGCATTTTCCAAAATGTTGTAATTTGCACATTGGATATGGGCATTGCAGTAAACTTCTATTAAAAATAAGATGTTTACATTTTTTGAAAAGAGCTGGAGCCCTTCTCCATCTCCTTGCACAGCATCTCCCAGCATTGGATAAGCACTTAGGTAAGGATACTTGGGAGGAGAATTTTCTCCCTGTTGGGTGGGCCAGTCGGGAGTGGGCACAGAGCCGATCACTGCCCGCGATCGGCTGCACGTTGCCATTTTACCTGTTGGCCCGCCCAGTGTGACATGCGCTCGGTAGCTCTCAGCGCTACCTGTGCGGGTGGGGATAGGAGGAAGAGTCGGGGCCTGCGCTCTTTTGCGCATGTGTGTGAAAGAAATCTCCCTGAGGCACAGAGCTAGACAGTGTCACATGAGCTGGGACATGCTTATGAAATGAGCAAAATTTATTTATTAATTTAATAAAACCTTCATGAAACCTCATCTCGCCCGTGGATGAGGTTTCATGAAAAACGAGAAGGCCACCTGGGCTCTTTGCCTGACGCCAACCTTAAGGTTGGAAGGGCGGCATTGAGAATTAGCTTAATTGGTTTATTAATGGACTTAACGGGCCTTTGACAGTTCAGCAGGTGCGCGCCGGACGCAGCTGTGCGCCCGCCGAACGTAAGATCTGAATGACATGCGGTGACGTCAGGACGCACGCTCGATGTCACCGCGCATCACTTTACATGTCAGAGAGCGGGGTCCGCCTCCACTCACCGACATGAAAATTCTCCCCTTGGATAAGCTCAAGGTCATCAGGCAGAATCAACATGATTTTGTGAAAGGGAAATCTGTTTAACCAACTTACTGGAGTTCTTTGAGGAAGTAACATGTGCTATGGATAAAGGGGAACCAGTAGATGTCCTGTACATAGATTTCCAGAAGGCATTTGATAAGGTGCCACATCAAAGGTTATTGCGGAAAATAGAAGCTCATGGTGTAACATATTGGCATGGAAAGAGGATTGGCTAGCTAACAGGAAGCGGAGAGTTGGCATAAATGGGTCTTTTTCATGTTGGCAAGATGTAATGAGTGGTGTGCCACAAGGATCAGTGCTGGGACCTCAACTGTTTACAATTTATATAAACAACTTGGATGAAGGGATGGATGCCAAATTTGCTGATAACACAAAGGTAAGTAGGAAAGTAAGTTGTGAAGAGGACAGAAGAAGGCTACAAACAGATATAGATGGGTTAAGTGAGTGGGCAAAGATCTGGCAGATGGAATATAATATGGGAAAATATGAAATTGTCCATTTTGGCAGGAAGAATAAAAGAGAAGCATATTATCTAAATGGCGAGAGATTGTAGAGCTCTGAGATTCAGAGGGATCTGGGTGTCCTAGTGCATGAATCGCAAAAGGTTAGTATGCAGGTACAGCAAGTAATTAGGAAAGCTAATAGAATGTTATCATTTATTGCGAGGGGAATTGAATACATAAGTAGGGAGGTTATGCTTCAGTTGTACAGGGCACAAGTGAGACGACATTTGGAGCACTGTGTACAGTATTGGTCACCTTATTTAAGGAAGGATATAAATACATGTAAAGCAGTTCAGGGAATGTTTACCAGACTAATACCTGGGATGGGTGGGTTGTTTATGAGGAAAGGTTGGACAGACCAGGCTTGTATCAACTGAGTTAAGAAGAGTAAGGGGTGATTTGATTGAAACATATAAGATCTTGAGGGGTCTTGACAGGGTGGATGTGGAGAGGATGTTTCCTCTTGTGGAAGAATCTAGAAATATGTATCACTGTTCAAAAATAAAGGGTCACCCATTTAAAACAGTGATGCGGCAAAATCTTTTCTCTCAGAGGGTTGTGAGTCTTTGAAACTCTCTTCATGAAAAGGCAGTGGAAACAGAGTCTCTGAATATTTTTAAGGCAGAGGTGGATAGATTCTTGGTAAGCAAGAGGGTGATAGGTTATCGGGGGTAGGTGGAGTGCAGATTTCAGGTTACTATCAGATCAGCCATGATCTTATTAAGTGGCGGAGCAGGCTCGAGGGGCTGATTGGCCTACTCCTGCCCCTTGAACATATGTTTGTATTGCTTTCCCCAAGTGTCACTCCCATACTTCTACCTCCTGTTGTTACTGCAAGTGATTGAAGGCCACCATATGTGAGCCAGGATTCCTGACGATATGGTGCTCCTACTCACAGTCTTCAGAATCACTCAGTCACATAGAGCAGCAGCAATTGCAGGAGGTTTGCCCCTGAAATTGGGCTGAGGTGTTAGTGGGCTTGGGGAGCCTAGTCCTCATTTGAAAACACAGACGATGATTCAAAACTCTGACTGCCCATCTGACAGTTGGCATGTGTGCTGCTGTAGTTGAGGATATTGTCTGACCCTAGCAACCGTGTGTATGAGTTAGTTCACTTAGAATTTCATTTATTTTTTGAATCAGATGCTTTGTGACTGAATAACAAACAGTTTCTGCCATGTCCTACTGATAATGTTCACTGTGGATTCTAACGTATAAGCTGTTTTCATATCTGTGGTTTGTGCGTTTGGTCATTTTTGACATGGGGTTAGGAGCAGAATGGTACAATTCCAGCCTTGTTATTTTTGACATTATCTGTGTTTGTATATTATTTTAGATTCATGATTGACAAGGGAATAAATGATATAGGGGTAGACAGGAAAGTAGAGACCACGATTAAATCAGCCATGATCTTATCAAATGGTGGAGCAGACTTGAGGGCCCACTGCTTCTAATTCATATGTTCCACATCTACCTTCTGGATCCCCATACCTGCCTCACTCGCAGTCACACACTCCTGTTCCTGATCACTGACCAAATCAGATGACCCTATCCTAAGGGGTGTGACTGCCCCTGGAACAAAGTGTCCAGGTAACGTTCGCCCTCCCTGATGCATTGCAGTGTCTGCAGCTCGGCCTCCAGCTCAAGTGACTATGAGCTGAAGCTCCTCAAGCTGCAGTCACTTACTGCAGATCTATTTCCCCTGGATCACCCTGATGTCCTGTTATGCCCACATTCTGCTGTCGCAACACATCACCTGCCCTGTCACCTTTATTATATGTTGATTAATTAATTTATAATTAATTAACACTGCTACTTCCAATAACCTTTGCTATTGTCAGTAAACGTTACTACAACTAATAAAACCTTACAATTATGAATAAATTACACAGGTTTAAGATAAATAAGCAAAATATTCACCAATCAATCATTTATCTGTTTTCCTGTCATGTCACACTTTGATTTCTCTCAGAACACACGCAGCCTCTCTGCTTTAGAGCCAAGGACTGGACTGGATTGGATAGTTCTTCCAGGTGGTGGTTAGTGCCTTTGGGTCTTCTTTTTGTCTGCTCTTCTTGGTGCTGCTGACTGCAATGGGATCCTCTTTTCGCCCGCTCTTTTAGGTGGGAGCTACTGTCTCCAGGTCCTATTTTTGGCCGCTCTTGGTTAGTTAGTGTCTCTTTGTTAGTATCTCTTCATGCTGAGGACCATTCTCCTCAGACCCCAGTGTCCACAAGATCGAAACTTGATGTCACCCCCTCAAGTTTCAGGTGTCAAGGGCTCACACTGAGTACACCACCTAGCTCGACAGCCTACTGCCCTGTACTCACCCAGAATTAAAATCAGCCCCTGAGGCTCATTTCCCGGTCAGCACCAACCTTCATTGGTGCCTCATCTTCATTTCTTTCAGCTGCACCTTTGGCGTTGGGGTCTTCAGTCAGTTTGGTCATGCACGTTACCAAACTGTGCCTAATCCGCTGTGCCTCGCTATCGATGGACCCTCTAATGTCTGTTTTGCTGCCTTGTTGCACTGCGCCGTTCTGTAGGACCGATGCACAGCCATGCCATGGAGTCTGTTTATCCCTGTGCTGCATGCTCTCGGTTTCTGCAGGGGTGTGGGTGTGGGAATGGTGGGGGGACTAATGCGGTCAGACAGACTGACCCATTACAGGCAGACAAACTGCATCAGTGCAGAAAGACGGTACCAGTACAGACAATTAGACGGCACTAATATAGACAGATGGACTGCAATAATACAGACAGACAGACTGTACTGATTAGGACTGAAAGTTGACACCGCGATAGACAGACTACTTCACTAGTACAGACAGACTGACTGCACTAATACAGATAGATAGACTGCACCAATTGAGGCAGATAGATTACACTAATACAGACAGACAGACTGCACTGATAAAGAAGACAGCCTGCCCCAATACAGGCAGACACACTGCACTATTGCAAACAGGCAGATGGCACCAATACATTTGACAGGCTGAACCAATACAGGCAGACTGCACTATCACAGACAGACAAATGGCAATAATACGGACAGACTGCACCGATACAGACAGACTGCGTCAGTGCAGACATACTGCACCAATGCAGACAAATAGGCTGCACCAATACAGACAGGTTGCACCGACAAAGAGGGACAGACTGCTCCTGTAAAAACAGGCAGAGGGGACCAATACTGAGAGACAGATTGCACCAATACAGACAAACAAATTGCACAAATACAGACAGACTGCACCAATAGAGACAGGCGGACTGCATTAATACAGACAGATTGCATTAATGCAGGTAGACAGGCTCCACCTATAAAGACAGGCAGCATGCACCAATACAGACAGACAGACTGCACCAATACAGACAGACAGCAGCAACACAGGCAGACTGCATTAATAAAGATAGACAGACTGCACCAATACAGACAAAGAGAATGCACTGATACAGACTGACAGACTGCACTAATACAGATGGACAGACTGCGCCGATAAAAACAGACACTCTACTTCAATATAGACAGACTGACTGTACTCGTACAGACAGACAGAGTGCACTAATACAGATAGACAGACTCCACCTATAAAGGCAGACATCATGCACCAGTACAGATATACAGGCTGCACCAATACAGACAGATGGACAGACTGCACCAATACAGACAGAGTGCAACAATACAGAAAGACAGACTGCACCAATACATACAGGCAGCACCAATACAGGCGGGCAGATAGCATCAATACTGACAGACTGCACTAAAGAGACAGGCAGCCTGCACCAATACAGACAGACTGCACCAATGCTGACAGACAGACTGTACTAATACAGACAGTCACACTGCAGCAATACAAACAGGAAAACTGCACCAATACAGACAGACTGCACTAATTCAGACAGACAGACTGCACTAATACAGAGAGACAGACTGCGCTAATACAGAGAGACAGGCTGCACTAATACACACAGAGAGATTGCACTGATGAAGACAAACAGATTGCACTAATACAGAGAGACTGCACCAATGCAGACAGACTGCACCAATACAAACAGATAGACTGCACCAATACAGGCTGACAGACTGCACCAGTGCAGCCAGACAGACTGCACCAATACAGACCAACAGGCTGCAGCAATACAGACAGACTTCATTAATTCAGACAGACAGACTGCACTAATACAGAGATACAGACTGCACTAATACACACAGACCGATTGCACTGATGAATACAGACTGTACCAATACTGACAAACAGAGTGCACCACTACAGATGGAGTGACTGCACAAATACAGACTGACAGACTGCACCAATACAGGCTGACAGACTGCACCAGTGCAGCCAGACAGACTGCATCAATACAGACCAACAGACTGCAGTAATACAGAAAGACAAACAGCACCAATACAGACTGACGGACTGCACCAATATAGACTGACGGACCATACCAATGCAGACTGACCGACTGCACCAGTACAGACAGACAGACTGCACCAATACAGGCTGACATACTACAGCAATGCAGCCAAGCAGACTGCACCGAAACACAATGACAGACTGCACAAATTCAGTCAGACAGGGGCTGCACCAAGACAGACAGACAGAACCAATTTAGGCGGACAGACTGCAAAAATACAGACAGACAAATAGCACTGATACAGACTGACAGACAGCATGAATACAGACAGACTGCACCAATACAGACCAACAGACTGCAGCAATACAGAAAGAAAAACAGCACAAATACAGACTGACAGACTGCACCAATACAGACTGACAGAACCAACTCAGTTAGACAGACTGCACTAATACAGACTAACAGATTGCATGAATACAGACAGACAGACTGCAGCAATACAGACAGACAGACTGCAAAAATAGAGACTGACAGACTGCACCAATAGTGACTGACATACTTTACCAATACTGACTGACAGATGACACACATACACACTGCACCAATACAGACTGACAGAACCAATACAGACAAACAGGCTGCAGCAATACAGACAGATAGACTGCAGCAATACAGGTTGTCCTAGTGCACAAATACAGCCAGACAGACAGACTGCACCAATACTGACAAACAGAGTGCACCAATACAGATGGAGTGACTGCACGAATACAGGCATGAATGCAGACAGACAGACTGCACCAATACAGACCAACAGACTGCAGCAATACAGAAAGACAAACAGCACCAATACAGACTGACAGACTGCACCAATACAGCTGACATACTGCAGCAATGCAGCCAGGCAGACTGCACCGAAACACAAAGACAGACTGCACAAATTCAGACATACAGGGGCTGCACCAATAGAGACAGACAGAACCAATTTAGACAGACAGACTGGAAAACTACAGACAGACAAATAGCACTGATACAGACTGACAGACTGCATGAATACAGACAGACAGACTGCACCAATAGTGACTGACAGACTGCAATAATACAGACTGATGGATCGCACCAATACAGACAAACAAACTGCACCAGTACAGGCTGAGAAGCTGCACCATTGCAGCCCAACAGACTGCACCAATACAGACAGGCAGACTGCACCAATAGAAGCTGACAGATGGCACCAATTCATTAAGATCAACTGCACCAATACAGACTCGGATAACCAATTCAGTCAGAAGGGCTGCACCAATTCAGACTGACAGAGTGCACCAAGACAGACAGACAGACTGCACCAATAGTGACAGGCAGACTGCACCAATACAGACTGACAGGCTGCACCAATACACATTTCACCACTGTAAACTGACAGACTGCACTAATATAGACTGAAAGAACCAAAACAGTCAGACTGCACCAATACAGTCATAGAGACTGCACCAATACCAACTGACAGAGTGCACCAATACAGACTGACAGAAAAAACTCAGTCAGACAGAGAGCGCCAATACACACTGACAGACTGCACCAGTATGCACTGCACCAACACCGGCAGTCAGACTGCACCAATACAGACAGGCAGACTGCACCAATGCAGACTGACAGACTGCACCAATACAGGCTGACAAACTGCACCAATACAGACTGGCAGACTGCACTAATTCAGACAGACTGACAGAACAAATTCAGTCAGACAGTCTGCACCAATACAGACTAACAGACTGCATGAATACAGACAGACAGACTGCACCAAGACAGACAGACAGGCTGCACCAATACAGATTGGCAGACTGCAACAATCCAGACTGACAGACTTCACCAATACAGATTGACAGAATCAATTTAGTCAGGCTGCACCAATTCAGACAGGCTGACAGAACCAATTCAGGCAGACAGACTACACCAATACAGATTGGCAGAACCAATTTAGTCAGGCAGACTGCACCAATACAGACGGACAGACTGCACCAATACAGACTGATGGACTGCACAACCAAAGACTGATGGACTACACCAATACTGACAGAGACTGCACCAATAAAGGTTGACCAACTGCACCCAGACAGACTCACATACTGCACCAATACAGACATTCTGCACCAATACAGCCAGACAGACTGCACCAATTCAGTCAGGCGGACTGCACCAATACAGTCTGATAGACTGCACAAATAGAGACAGGCAGAACAAATAGAGACAGACAGACTTCACCAATTCAAACAGACAGGCTGTACCACTACAGACTGACAGGCTGCACCATACATACAGACAGACAGACTGCACCAATACAGACTGGCAGACTGCACCAATACAGACTGGCAGACTGCACCAATGCAGATAGACAGAATGCACAAATACAAACTCACAGACTGCACCAATGCAGACCAACAGACTGCAGCTGTACAGACTGACAGGCTGCACCAATACAGACAGACTGTCTGCACCGATGCAGACTGACACACTGCACAGATACAGACAGACCAGCTGCACCAATGCAGACAGACCGACTGCACCAATTTAGACAGACAGGCTGCACCACTACAGACTGACAGGCTGCACCAACACAGACTGGCAGACTGCACCTATGCAGATAGACAGACTGCACAAATACAAACTCACAGACTGCACCAATGCAGACCAACAGACTGCAGCTGTACAGACTGACAGGCTGCACCAATACAGACAGACCAGCTGCACCAATGCAGACAAACAGACTGCAGCTGTACAGACAGACGGACTGCACCAATACAGACTGGCAGACTGCACCAATGCAGATAGACAGACTGCACAAATACAATCTCACAGACTGCACCAATGCAGACCAACAGACTGCAGCTGTACAGACTGACAGACTGCACCAATACAGACAGACCATCTGCACCAATGCAGACTGACACACTGCACAGATACAGACAGACCAGCTGCACCAATGCAGACAAACAGACTGCAGCTGTACAGACTGACAGGCTGCACCGATACAGACAGACTGTCTTCACCAATGCAGACTGACAGACTGCACCAATACAGACTGACAGACTGCACCAAGACAGACAGACAGGCAGCACCAATACAGATTGGCAGACTGCAACAATCCAGCCTGACAGACTTCACCAATACAGATTGGCAGAACCAATTTAGTCAGGCAGACTGCACCAATACAGACGGACAGACTGCACCAGTACAGAAAGACAGGCTGCAGCAATACAGAGAGACTGCACCAATACAGGCTGACAGACTGCACCAATACAGACTGGTAGACGGCACTAATTCAGACAGACTGACAGAATCAATTCAGGCAGACAGACTGCACCAATACAGATTGGCAGAACCAATTTAGTCAGGCAGACTGCACCAATACAGACGGACAGACTGCACCAATACAGACTGATGGACTGCACAAATACAGACTCATGGACTACACCAATACTGACAGAGACTGCACCAATAAAGGTTGACCAACTGCACCCAGACAGACTCACATACTGCACCGATACAGACATTCTGCACCAATACAGCCAGGCAGACTGTACCAATTCAGTCAGGCGGACTGCACCAATACAGTCTGATAGACTGCACAAATAGAGACAGGCAGAACAAATAGACACAGACAGGCTGCACCAATTCAAACAGACAGGCTGTACCACTACAGACTGACAGGCTGCACCATACAGCCAGACAGACTGCACCAATACAGACTGGCAGACTGCACCAATGCAGATAGACAGACTGCACAAATACAAACTCACAGACTGCACCAATGCAGACCAACAGACTGCAGCTGTACAGACTGACAGGCTGCAGCAATACAGACAGACTGTCTGCACCAATGCAGACTGAGACACTGCACAGATACAGACAGACCAGCTGCACCAATGCAGACAAACAGGCTGCAGCTGTACAGACTGACAGGCTGCACCAATACAGACAGACTGTCTGCACCAATGCAGACAGACAGACTGCACCAATTTAGACAGACAGGCTGCACCACTACAGACTGACAGGCTGCACCACTACAGACAGACTGCACCAACACAGACCGGCAGACTGCACCAATGCAGATAGACAGACTGCACAAATACAAACTCACAGACTGCACCAATGCAGACCAACAGACTGCAGATGTACAGACAGACCGTCTGCACCAATGCATACTGAGACACTGCACAGATACAGACAGACCAGCTGCACCAATGCAGACAAACAAACTGCAGCTGTACAGACTGACAGGCTGCACCAATACAGACAGACTGTCTGCACCAATGCAGACTGACACACTGCACAGATACAGACAGACCAGCTGCACCAATGCAGACAAACAGACTGCAGCTTTACAGACTGACAGGCTGCACCAATACAGACAGACTGTCTGCACCAATGCAGACAGACAGACTGCACCAATTTAGACAGACAAGCTGCACCACTACAGACTGACAGGCTGCACCACTACAGACAGACAGACTGCACCAACACAGACTGACAGGCTGCAGCAATGCAGACAGACAGGCTGCACCAATACAGCCTGATAGAACCAATGCAGACAGACAAATGGCACCAATTCAGTCCGATCAACTGCACCAATATGAACTGACAGAACCAATTCAGCCAGGCAGACTGCAGCAATAGAGAATGACAGACTACATGAATATAGACAGTCAGACTGTGCCAATAGTGTCAGACAGACTGTAGCAATACAGACTGACAGACTGCACCAATACAGACTGACAGAACCAATACAGACAGACAGGCTACACCAATACAAATAGACAGGCTGCACAAATACAGATTGACAGAGTACGCCAATACCGACAGACAGGTTGCATTAATTCAGGCAGACAGGCTGCACCAATACAGCCAGATAGACACAATACAGACAGAGAGACATCACCAGTTCAGTCAGATCAACTGCACCAATACAGGCTGACAGACTGCATCAATACGGACTGACTACACAACTACCAACAGCATGACTTCACCAATACAGAGACAGACTGCAAGAATACAGGCAGATGGACCGCAGTAATACAGACAGCGAAATAGCATCAAAACATGCAGAGTGCATAATGCAGAAAGGCAGCCTGCAACAATGCAGACAAACTGCACCAATACAGGCAGACTACACCAATACCAGAGATATTGCACCAATAAAAACAGGCAATGGCCACCAATGCAGACTGACAGTCTGTACAAATGAAGACAGACAGACTGCACCAATGCAGACAGATGGACTGCACCATGACAGACAGGCAGGCTGCACCAATACAGACTGACAGAAGCATTAAAGACAGACAGGCTGCACCAATACAGGCACACAGGCTGCACCAGTACAAATAGACAGGCTGCAGCAATACAGACAGACTGCACCAATACAGGCTGACAGACTGCACCAGTCCAGGCTGACAGGCTGCACCAATACAGACTGACAGACTGCACCAAGACAGACAGACAGGCTGCATCAATACAGATTGGCAGCCTACAACAATCCAGACTGACAGACTTCACAAATACAGATTGACAGAACCAATTTAGTCGGGCAGACTGCACCAATACAGATGGACAGACTGCACCAATACAGACTGATGGACTGCACGAATACAGACTGATGGACTGCACGAATACAGACTGATGGACTACACCAATACTGACAGAGACTGCACCAATAAAGGTTGACCAACTGCACCCAGACAGACTCACAGACTGCACCGATACAGACATTCTGCACCAATACAGCCAGGCAGACTGTACTAATTCAGTCAGGCGGACTGCACCAATACAGTCTGATAGACTGCACAAATAGAAACGGGCAGAACAAATAAAGACAGACAGACTGCACCAATTCAGACAGACAGGCTGCACCACTACAGACTGACAGGCTGCACCATACAGACAGACACACTGCACCAACACAGACTGGCAGACTGCACCAATGCAGATAGACAGACTGCACAAATACAAACTCACAGACTGCACCAATGCAGACCAACAGACTGCAGCTGTACAGACTGACAGGCTGCACCAATACAGACAGACTGTCTTCACCAATGCAGACTGACAGACTGCACCAATGCAGACTGACAGACTGCAGCTTTACAGACTGACAGGCTGCACCAATACAGATTGGCAGACTGCAACAATCCAGACTGACAGACTTCACCAATACAGATTGACAGAACCAATTTAGTCAGGCAGACTGCACCAATACAGACAGATGGACTGCACCATGACAGGCAGGCAGGCTGTACAAATACAGACTGACAGAACCATTGAAGACAGACTGCACCAATACAGACAGACCATCTGCACCAATGCAGACTGACGGACTGCACCAGTACAGACTGACAGACTGTGCCAATATAAGCTGACTGAACGAATACTGACAGAAAGAATGTACCAATACAGACAGGCAGACTGCACCAATACAGACAGGCAGACTGCACCAATACAGACCGTCAGACTGCAGAAATACAGACAGACAGACTGCACCAATACAGGCTGACTACACCAATACCAGAGATATTGCACGAATAAAAACAGGCATTGGCCACCAATGCGGACTGACAGTCTGCACAAATGAAGACAGACTGACAGAACCAATTCAGTCAGACAGACTGCACCAATACAGACTAAAAAACTGCATGAATACAGACAGAAAGACAGTACCAGATGGACTGCACCATGACAGACAGGCAGGCTGCACCAATACAGACTGACAGAAGCATTGAAGACAGACAGACTGCACCAACACAGGCACACAGGCTGCACCAGTACAGACAGACAGGTTGCAGCAATACAGACAGACTGCACCAATACAGGCTGACAGACTGCACCAATACAGGCTGACAAATTGCACCAATACAGACTGGCAGACTGCACTAATTCAGACAGACTGACAGAACCAATTCAGTCAGACAGACTGCACCAATACAGACTAACAGACTGCATGAATACAGACAGAAAGACAGTACCAATACAAAGAGACAGGTTTGTACCAATGCAGAGTGACAGACTGCACCAGTCCAGGCTGACAGGCTGCACCAATACAGACTGACAGACTGCACCAAGACAGACAGACAGGCTGCACCAATACAGATTGGCAGACTGCAACAATCTAGACTGACAGATTTCACCAGTACAGATTGACAGAACCAATTTAGTCAGGCAGACTGCACCAATACAGATGGACAGACTGCACCAATACAGACTGATGGACTGCACAAATACAGACTCATGGACTACACCAATACTGACAGAGACTGCACCAATAAAGGTTGACCAACTGCACCCAGACAGACTCACAGACTGCACTGATACAGACATTCTGCACCAATACAGCCAGGCAGACTGTACCAATTCAGTCAGGCGGACTGCACCAATACAGTCTGATAGACTGCACAAATAGAGACAGGCAGAACAAATAAAGACAGACAGACTTCACCAATTCAAACAGACAGGCTGTACCACTACAGACTGACAGGCTGCACCATACAGACAGACAGACTGCACCAATACAGACTGGCAGACTGCACCAATGCAGATAGACAGACTGCACAAATACAAACTCACAGACTGCACCAATGCAGACCAACAGACTGCAGCTGTACAGACTGACAGGCAGCACCAATACTGGCAGACCGTCTGCATCAATGCAGACTGACACACTGGACAGATACAGACAGACCAGCTGCACCAATGCAGACAAACAGACTGCAGCTGTACAGACTGACAGGCTGCACCAATACAGACAGACTATTTTCACCAATGCAGACTGACAGACTGCACCAATACAGGCTGACAAACTGCACCAATACAGACTGGCAGACTGCACTAATTCAGACAGACTGACAGAACAAATTCAGTCAGACAGTCTGCACCAATACAGACTAATGGACTGCATGAATACAGACGGACAAACTGCACCAAGACAGACAGACAGGCTGCACCAATACAGACAGACTGTTTTCACCAATGCAGACTGACAGACTGCACCAATACAGGCTGACAAACTGCACCAATACAGACTGGCAGACTGCACTAATTCAGACAGACTGACAGAACAAATTCAGTCAGACAGTCTGCACCAATACAGACTAATGGACTGCATGAATACAGACGGACAAACTGCACCAAGACAGACAGACAGGCTGCACCAATACAGACAGACTGTTTTCACCAATGCAGACTGACAGACTGCACCAATACAGGCTGACAAACTGCACCAATACAGACTGGCAGACTGCACTAATTCAGACAGACTGACAGAACAAATTCAGTCAGACAGTCTGCACCAATACAGACTAACAGACTGCATGAATACAGACAGACAGACTGCACCAAGACAGACAGACAGGCTGCACCAATACAGATTGGCAGACTGCAACAATCCAGACTGACAGACTTCACCAATACAGATTGACAGAACCAATTTAGTCAGGCAGACTGCACCAATACAGACAGATGGACTGCACAATGACAGGCAAGCAGGCTGTACCAATACAGACTGACAGAACCATTGAAGACAGACAGACTGCACCAATACAGGCACACAGGCTGCACCAGTACAGACAGACAGGCTGCAGCAATACAGACAGACTGCACCAATACAGGCTGACAGACTGCACCAATACAGACTGGCAGACTGCACTAATTCAGACAGGCAGACTGCACCAATACAGACGGACAGACTGCACAGATACAGACAGACAGACTGCACCAATACAGGCACACAGGCTGCACCAGTACAGACAGACAGGCTGCAGCAATACAGACAGACTGCACCAATACAGGCTGACAGACTGCACCAATACAGACTGGCAGACTGCACTAATTCAGACAGGCAGACTGCACCAATACAGACGGACAGACTGCACAGATACAGACAGACAGACTGCACCAATACAGGCTGACAGATGGCACTAATACAGACAGACGGCATCAACACTGACTGACAGACAGCATGAATACAGACAGTCAGAATGCACAAATACAGAGAGACAGGCTGCACCAGTACAGGCTGACTGAACGCATACTGACAGACAGAATGTACCAATACAGACAGGGAGACTGCACGAACATAGGTGGACAGACTGCACTTAAACAGACAGACAGACTGCACCAATACAGACTGACAGATGGCACCAATACGGACAGACAAACAGCATCAATGCTGACTGACAGACTGCACGAATACAGACAGTCAGACTGCACAAATAAAGAGAAACAGACTGCACCAATACAGACTGTCATTCTGCACCAACACAGACTGACAGACTGCAGCAATACACTCAGACAGACAGCACCAATACAGACAGAGAGACTGCACCACTACAGACTGACAGACTGCACCCAGAGAGATTTACAGACTGCACCAATACAGACAGACTGCACTAATACAGACTGACAGACTGAACCAATAAAAGCAGACTGCACCAATACTGAGAGACTGCACCATACAGATAGACTGCACTAATACAAGCTGGCTGACAGACTGCACCAATAAAGACAAAAGGCACCAATCCAGCCAGGCAGACTGCACCAATTCATTCAGACGGACTGCAACAATACAGATTGACAGACTGCACCAATAGACACAGACAGAACCAATAGAGACAGGCAGACTGCACTAATTCAGACAGACAGACTGCTCCACTACAGACTGACAGACTGCACCATGCAGTCAGACAGACTGCCCAACACAGACTGACAGCGTGTACCAATAGAGACTGACAGGCAGCACCAATACTGCCTGACAGGTTGCACCCAGACAAACTCACAGACTGTACCAATACAGATAGACTGCACTAATACAGTCTTACAGACTGAACCAATAAAGGCAGACTGAACCAATACTGAGCGACTGCACCATACAGGTAGACTGCATTAATAGGCTGACAGGCTACACCAATACAGACATACTGCACCAATACAGCCAGGCAGACTGCACCAATTCAGTCAGATGGATTGCACCAATACAGACTGATAGACTACACCAATAGCGACAGACAGAACCAATAGAGAGAGACATAGGCTGCGCCAATTCAGACAGATAGAACCAATTCAGACAGGCAGGTTGCACCACTACAGACTGACAGGCTGCACCATACAGACATACTGTGCCAGCACAGACAGGCAGACTGCAATGACGTAGACAGACAGGCTGCACGAATACGAACTCACAGGTTGCAAAAATGCAGGCTGACAGACTGCAGCTTTACCGGCAGACAAACTGCACCAATACAGACAGGCCATCTGCACTAATGCTGATTGACAGTCTGCACCAATACAGACTGAACCAATGCAGAAAGAGAGACTGCACCAATAGAGACTGACAGACTACACCAATACTACTGACAGAACCAATACAGATGGACAGACTGCACCAATTCAGAAAGACGGACTGCACCAATACTGACTGACAGACTGCACAAATACAGACAGATAGGCTGCATCAATATAGATGGACAGACTGCACCAATACAGATAGACGACATCAATACTGACTGACAGACTGCATGAATACAGACAGTCAGACTGCACAAATACAGAGAGACAGATTGCACCAATACAAACTGTCAGACTGCACCAATACAAACTGACAGACTGCACCAATACAGACTGAGAGGCTGCACTAATACAAGCTGACAGACTGCACCAATAAATACTGACAGACTGCACCAATATAGTCACACAGACTGCACCAATACAGCTTGACAGGCCGCATCCAGAGAGACTCACAGACTGCATCAATGCAGACAGACTGCACGGATACAGGCAGACTGCACAAATACAGAGAGACAGACCGCACCAATACAGACTGTCAGACTGCACCAATAGAGACTGACAGACTGCACCAATACAGGCTGACAGGTTGAACCAATAAAGACTGACAGACTGCACCAATACAGTCAGAGAGACTGCACCAATATAGACTGACGGGCTGAACCAATAAACGCAGACTGCACCAATACTGAGAGATTGCACCATACAGATAGACTGCACTAATACAGGCTGACAGACTGCACAAACACAGACAGACATACTGCACTAATACTGCCAAGCAGACTGCACCAATTCATTCAGATGGACTGCACCATTACAGACTGACAGACTGCACCATACAGACAGACAGACAGCACCAACACAGACTGACAGACTGCACCAATAGAGACTGACGGGCAGCACCAATACAGACTGACAGAATGCACCAATACAGGCTGACAGGATGCACCAATAAAGACTGACAGACTGCACCAAAATGGGCAGACAGTCTGCACCTATACAGACAGAGAGACTGCACTAATATAAACTGACAGATTACACCAATTCAGACAGTGAGGCTGCACCAATACAGACAGGCAGGCTGCACCAATATAGACAGACAGACATTACGAATACCTACTGACAGACTGCTACAATAAAAAATGACAGATCACACCAATACAGACAGAAAAGCTGCAGCAATACAGACTGAGATACTGCACCAATACAGGCTGACATACTGCTCCAATACAGACAGACAAACTGCACCAATGCAGACAGACAGGCGGCACCAATTCAGTCAGACCAACTGCACCATTAGTGACAGACAGACAGCATGAATACAGGCAGACAGACTGCGACAATAAAGAATGACAGATCACATGAATACAGACAGAAAATCTGCAGCAATACGGACTAAGATACTGCACCAATTCAGACTGACAGGCTGCACCAATTCAGTGAGACAGACTGCACCAATACACACTGACAGACTGCATCAATACAGAGAGGCAGACTGCACCAATTCAGTCAGACAGACTGCACCAATACAGACTGACAGACTGCACCAAAACAGACTGCACCAATATAGACTGACAGTGTACACCAATACAGACATACTGCACCAATACAGACATACTGCACCAATGCAAAGAGACTGTGCCAATACAGACTGACAGACTGCAACAATACAGACAGTCATACTGCACCAATACAGACTGACAGACTGCACCAATACAGACAGGCAGACTATACCAATACACACTGACAGACTGCACCAATACTGACTGACAGACTGCATTAATACAGACTGACAGAACAAGTGCAGACAGACAGGCTGCACCAATACAAACGGGCTACACCAATACATACAGACAGACTGCACCAATACAGACTGACACTCTGCAACATACAGACAGACTGCACCAATACAGACTGACAGACTGCACCAGACAGACAGGCTGCACCGATACAGACAGGCAGACTGCACCAGTTCAGACTGACAGACTTCACCAATACAGATCGACAGGCTGCACCAATTCAGACTGACAGACTGCAACAATACAAATTGACAGACTGCACCAATGCAAACAGACAGACTGCACTAATTTAGTCAGGCAGACTGCACCAATACAGACAGACAGACTGCACCAATACAGACTGGCAGACTGCAACAATACAGACTGACAGACTGCACCAATACAGACAGACAGACTGCAATAATTTAGTCAGGCAGACTGCACCAATACAAACAGACAGAACCAGTATAGACAGACTGCACCATTACGGGCTGACAGACTGCACCAATACAGACATACTGCACCAATACAGACAGGCAGACTGCACAAATTCAGTCAGACAGACTGCACCAATACAGACTGACAGACTGCACCAATACAGACAGAGATGGAGGAAGCCCTTGGTGAGCTCACTGACTCATTGTGTATTGAGGAAGTGAAAGCCCATCCTGTTGATGAATCTGATTGGACAGTTGTTGGTAGCCTTAATGGTCACATGGGTACAATCAATGAGGGCCTGCTTCTGGGTAGACGATCGATGTTGCTGAATAACACTGCCCTTTGTGCCTGAGAGGACATGTTTATCGTGAAATGATTGTAAGATCCAACTCTGGCAGAGAGGATCAGTGACCTGCAGGATGCATTGCTGCTAAGCTCCGCTGCTGATCCTTGGAAGGAGCCAAAAGCGAAGAGCTTCAACACCGCAATGGTTTTGCAGCTGCTGGCAGGGCATGGCAATCAGTTCTGTGAGGTGTGGACTCTTCAGTGATGTGGTCACAGATCTCTGTGACCACTGTGACCATCTGCTTAGGGGGTCGCAGTCTCCTTTAGCGGTGTAGATTTTGGTCATCTCCAAGTAGCTCTGTCTTCTGAGGCAGATCTGTGTTGAGAGTTTGACCTCTGTGCCCTTCCTGTCCCCTCATGCCCTCCTGTAAAGGGTGCAGTTCCTCATGACCACTGGGCACAGAACCAGATGATCGTGCCCCCCATTGCCAGCTGCAGCCTTCCTTTTGGACAAGTGGCTGTGCTATTGTGACTGGCAGCCTTGCCTCCTGCTCTTCTGCCCCCCGTGATGCCAGGGAGTTTCAACTCAGTTCAATGCCTGAGCGCTGACTGCCCACTCTCCCTGTCAAGGGTGCCTCCTTCCCACAGGCTGAGCCCCCTCTTCACTCTTGAATCTTTTATCGAGCCAAGTTGATACCCTCAGGTGGCCATGACTTGCCTGCCCACACTGCAGACCCCCCTCCCTTAAGCTAGTCAGCCACAGTCACTCGCCTGAAAATTTCAACCTCCCCCTTTAACAAGCTCATAATGAGCTCTTGATTAACTTTGATTAGCCTTAATTGGTGGGTGGATTGGATCACTGCTTCCCATAGCACCCCCACCCCCCTTCCCCATCCACCTTGAGGTGTCAGCTGTGGCTCAGTTCATCGCACCTTCGCCTTTGAATCAGAGGGTTGTGGGTTCATGTCCCACTCCCGGAAACCAAGAACTGTGATTGTACTCAAAAGAGTTGCAATCTGTGACTGTTGATAACTCGAAAGAGTTTCCCCATCCACCCTGGTGAACATTGCCAGTGCTAGGAATGGTTCTCTCAATACCAACATACCACCAAACATTGGTATTTTTGGGTGCCACATCGGTCACTCTTTCTGCCCCCAACAGGGCCTGAAAATTCAGCCCCTAGTAGTTGCTAATCACGCCCCAATGCCAATTTTATCTTTAAAGTCTACTAAATGTTTTTAATCACTTAACAGCCGAAATAGACAGCAGTAACTCTGTGTCATTCAGCTGAACTGCAGTCCTTATGAGTTTCGATGGAATTAAACACCACAACAAAGATGCTGCTTTTTAATTTTATCTTCAATCTGGGAATATTCCTTGATCACGCTGACCTGCATCCACAAAGTAAGGATATTCTTCAGTATGCAAATGTGAAATATATTGAATTCATTTTCATCACGTCTCTGCCATTCCTTATCACAAAAGGGGGGAAATTCAGACTTTTTGTAACAAAACCCAGGAGAACAATTTTCAGGTTTAAGTTACGGAATCGACATGACCGTCAGTAATGAGGACCCTGCATTATATTCGCAAAATTCTTTCCGATTTGCTTCAGACTCCAGCCACAAACCCTGTGCCTTGGTGTCTCTGAGGGTGTAATAGGTCAGATAGTCACAGGATGGCGAGAGAGGACTGTTTAAGGATGATCGATGAAGCATAGTTACAGTCTGGAGTGCGACATTCCAAAGGCCCTTCAGCTCACACTCTGCGTACTTTATACATTTTCTCAGGGGAGAGGTTACAGTTCATCAGGAGAGGAAGTGGGAAGTTTTGACTGGAAAAAAAAGCCATTTACTGACTTCAAAGTTGCTGAGGTGAAAATGGGCATGGGAATTCTCCAGGATTTACTGAATAGAGAAATGGAGAACAGTGTGAACACAGTAAACACAAAAGGTTGGCCAAGGGGAAGGTGAATTGCAGTGACTATCATGGGAGAAAGTGTAAGGTGGAGTTTCTCTCAGCCCCCAATATCACATCACACAGCAATGGGTGTCAGCTTTCTTTTAATGGGTCTGAGTCAAAAGGTCGTGGGTTTAAGTCCCATTCCAGGGGCAGGATTTTTAGCCCAGCGGGCAGGCATGTGCCCGACACACCTGAGCATTAAATAAAGCGCGTTGACGTCGGCCGAGTGTGCCAATGTCGATGCGCACTCTCGTGATATTTCACTAGGTGGGCGCGCGATGAAGACGGAGGCGCGTCCGCCATTAATTAAGTGGCCAGTTAAGGCCCTTGAGACACCAATTGTTTCTGACTTTACGTGGCCCGTGTGATTTTTCGGCCGTCGCACGAGCAAAACAGGCAGGTGGGCAGGTCACAATTTGCAAAACCTCATCCACGGGCGGGATAAGAGGGGTCAGTGGCCTTGTCAAAGCGATTAGTGAGGAGTGCAGGATATCACGTGTTGCTGGTTGCTTCTGTGGACAGGACAGCTTCATCTCACTTCAGAGCTACATTCAGGGAATTTAGAGGCTTCATTTCCGGGCTCAGTGTTATTTTCCAGGCCCCTGGAGGATTCACACTGCATGGGGCCTTCCTGGTATCAGACAGCCTTCCCTTACCCTGGGAATGGGGATTGTGGTCTCCACTGGAGGCACCTCCTCTGAGGAGGAAGAGAGGGCCAGAAGGGAGAGGAGGCCAGGTGTCCCTATGCAGCCTCCGGAGGAGTGACCTGTGGGAGGAGAGGTGCAGGCACAGGGGGTACAGGGCCAGGAGGTAGTCCAAGGTGGAAGGGGCCGCTGAAGACGCCACTATCCTGCTGCCAGGTTTACAGGTGGCGAAGCAGCTACCTCAATACGTCTGAGATGCAATGCCGAAGGAGGCTCTGCCTCTCAAGGGAGACAGTGACCTCCATCTATCAGAGGATCGGCCCTGAGATCAGCTCCGACTGTGTGGGTGGACACCCCATGCCAGTGGCGCTGAAGGTCACTGTCGCCCTCAGCTTCTATGTCTCCGGCTCTTTCCAGGGCTCAGTGGGGGATCTGTGTGGAGTCTCCCAATCAGCTGTCCACAGTTGCGTCAAGCTGGTGACAGAAGCTCTGTTCAGGCAGGTATTGACTTTCATTCACTACCATACGGATGAGGTCGGCCAGGCAGAGCGAGCCAGAGGCTTCGCAGCCATTGCTGGGTTCCCCCGCGTCCAGGGTGCTATAGACTGTACACATATGGCCATCAAGGCGCTAGCAGGTGAGCCCGGTGCCTTTGTCAACAGGAAGGGCTTCCACTCCATGAACGTGCAGATAGTGTGTGACCACAGGCTGCTGATTCTGCAAGTCTGTGCAAGGTACCCAGGCAGCTCCCGTGACGCCTACATCCTCAGACACTCCCAGGTGCCGGGGCTCTTCAGTGCTCCAGCACAGCTGGATGGATGGCTGCTGGGTGACAAGGGCTATCCCCTCAGAAGGTGGCTCATGACATCTCTCTGCCATCCAATATCAGAAGCTGAGCAGCGGTACAATAGGAGCCACGCGTCCACAAGGGCTGTGTGGAGAGAACCATCAGTCTTCTCAAGATGCGCTTCCGATGCCTGGACCGATCAGGGAGTGCACTGCAATACCCCCCAGATCGTGTGTCGCTGATAGTGGTTGCATGCTGCGCTCTCCATAATCTGGCGCTGGTAAGGGGGGGATGCAGTGGAGGAAGAAGATCTTGATGCAGCTCCACAGACAACAGATGATGAGTCCAGTAGTGAGTCTGAGGATGAGCACAGTCAGGAGAACGCTGAGGGGATAGACGCTGACCTGGGCAACCCCCAGGGAGACAGGGACACCCGGGACACTTTGAACCAACGATCCTTCAGCTAGCCTACCAAATAAGAACCACCACCAGGCTCCATATCCGATCCCTGACAGGACCGGTTCCTTGGTCAACAACATTCACTCTGTGCCTGGGCAATAAAGTTTCAGGAGACACACGACCATCATAATATCATCGCCTTCCCTGCACCTACAGAACAAATGAAGCATCCAGAGGCCAGCAGCACAAAATAATATCTCAGTTACTTGTCAATGTCAAACATTGCTGAAATTAACATTAAACGGTGTTTGTAATCACACCATTAAAAAATGTAAAGAAAACTAGGGAAACAAAATATCACCCTTGATAAGGCCGTCTTGTGCTTAAGGTGCTTTAACTTTTCACTTGCGGGTGCTATGTCTTGGTGCTTCCCCCTCGCTGGCACCAGCATTGGAGACAGCCTGCTCACTCTGCTGTCTTGTTGGCCTCGGTGACCTTGGCGGGCGTCCTCTGGCCCGTGGAGCCTGTGCTGGCCCCGCCTGGGAGGGAGCGGCCAATGCCACGGCTGGCATCTCCCCGGTCACTGCAGCCTCATCGGATGCCACGGTCACTGGCAGAGGAGCTGCTGCCATCGTCCGAAGCGCCCTGAGAGGAGCCTGCAGAGAGAACAGGCAGCTCGTGGCCAATGTGAAGTCATTCTGGACCTCCCTGCTCACCATAGATGGATGGAAACCTAGCTGGGATACTGGGTGCTCAGTCCATCTCCCACACTGACACTGACTGACCAGCTGAGGTTATTGCCGGTGTGAGGGCTTGCAGGTCCGAGCACATCCCCAGGAATCCCGGATTCAGCTCTTGGAGGAGCCTCTGCATGAGAATCGCCACTCTCTCCATGGAGGAGGCATTGCGCTCAGTCCTGAGGGTCAACACAGCGTTTATGCTCCGGAGAGACTCCTCCACAATGGACGTCATACACATATTCCCTCATGTATCTCCGCCAGATCCTCCCGCACACCCTGCTGGACTTCCAGCATCTGCTGCCTCAGGGACGACTCCAGAGGCTCATCATCAGCCACCGACTGAGCATGTGCCTGGTCCCCAGCAGTCCTCCGACTGCCAGTGCCCTGGGCACTCTCTGCCTCCGCCTGCACCTCAAGCGAGTGTGAAGTGACCTCACCATTGTGCACCGGCATACTTGCCAGCGATGTAATGCCCACCGAGGTGCTGGTATCAGCGCTGGTGCCTGCTTGACAGAGAGGGTGTGACGCAGGTGCATGGTGAGCATGGTGGTCCTCAGGGCTCAGGGATGGGCCTTCAGGATCCTCATGACGACTGCCTGCTGGTGAGCCTCAAAGGGAGAAGAAGGACATGTCATTAGTTTATGTCATGACACTGTCACTGTGCATGCCTGGCACACTGATGAGACAGAGATCTGCATCATGGTGCCCTCGTCTTCCGATTATCAATGGAGATTTCAGGTTTGAGGCTCACCAATATAGAGACAACACTGGAATGGTTGCAATAACCGACATTCTCACCTCAGTGTGCTGCACTCTTACCTTCCTCTGGCACTCCAACCTCACCGCAGCCGCTTGACCGAGGTACATGGCGCCTTTCCAGCTCCAGGGCCTCCTGCTCGTACCACGTGAGGATGAGGAGGTGTGGGGTCCCTCGCCAGTCTACAACCTCTCAACATTGTAATGGGATGTTTTCTCCTGAAAGGATAGAGGAGCATTGATTAGTCCACTCTCTACCTGCAGCACCATTGCAGCCTGGCCAACCCCACCTGAGGAACACCTCACAGGGCACATCCAGCTTGTGACTCTGAGCAGCCAGGGCTCACCCCCTTGGCCAGAACCTGCCTCATTGACATTTGCCACTCACACTGTAATACCTCTGAGGTCCACGGGGGGATGGGCAGCTCTGACCTGTTAACTGCAAAGTGACCCATGCCAGCACGGGACTCATCCTTCCCAATCGCAGGAGACCGTTAAAGCGCTTCTGGCACTGGACCCATGTGCGCCTCACCACGTCGTGGCTGCTGACCCTGAATACCACCTCCTCTCAGGCCTTTTTGGTGAGGTGGGGGGCCTCCTCCTCCTCCCGTCTCTGGGGACAAGGGTTTCTCTCCTGGCTGTCATCTCCTCCAGGGGGGCAGCGAGACACTCATCAGAGAAACCCGAGGCCGACTGCCTCACCGACCTGCCTTCCCGCCTGCCGTGTCCACCCACAACGGATTCCATTGTGCAGACTTCAGCATCTTTCCATGGCAGCCTTCCAGAATCAGCCACTGGGTCGCCATTGGACCCGGCGGGCATCATGCCCCCGCCCGCCCTTTCTCGCTCATTCACAAGCCGTGTTTGACTCTGGGCGGGCCTTAATTGGCCCCCCCAGTGTAAAATTGTGGTGTGCTGCTGATCAAGGGCGGCAGTCGGCTTCCCAAACACCCCTGCCGATCCCACACGCCAAGAGCAAATTTCTGCCCCAGGTCTTGAGCACAAAAAGCAAGGCTGACACTCCAATCCAGTACTGAGGGAGTGCTGCACTGTCAGATGTGCCTGGTCTCAGATGAGACTCTAAACTGAGGCCCTGTCTGCTCTCAGGTGGAAGTTAAAGATCCCATTGCACAATTCTGAAGCAAGGGAGGGGACTTCACTTTGCTGTCCTGAATGACATTTATCCCTCGTTTCTCACCTAAAATGGATTACCTGGATTATCTGGTCATTATCAAATTGCTGTTTGTGGGAGCTTGCTGTGTGCAAATTGGCTGCCTCGTTTCCTATATTACAACAGTGACGACACTTCAAAAAGACTTCATTAGCTATAAAGCTGTCCAGTGGGATGTCCAGTGGTCGTTTGGGAAAGCTGCTATAGAAACGAAAGTTTTTCGAGCACATACTCTATCACGTCCCTACTGCCTATCTCACACAATATAGGGAAATCTAGCTCAGTGTGGGAGGAACTTACTGTGCTGTGACAGGGGCTCACTCACCACAGCAGTTTGAATGGGCCAGCCGCCAATAACTGGGACTAGGAGAGGTTCATGCAAGAAAAGGAACATTGGAAAAGTTTCTTGCCAAAACGCGGTGGGTGGTAAGGCTTCAACACACACTTTTCATTAAAAAATTGACACAAATAGGTTCAATAAAATTAGGACGCATGGTGCAATAGAATCAATCAGAATTATGACCCAGGAATTGGATAGAGCTGTTTCCTTTTTATAGGCATAAAATGGGTGCCTAAATGGTCACTGTGGTGGCTGGAGCACATATGGTTATTCTGCACCAGAAGTGTGCCGCTAATCATATTTCAGTGCTCCGGGGGTACTGCAGTTAGCTTCCTCAAACTGGTCTCAGTCGGTGTCTGCACTAGGAATGTGGCGTCATTCTGGTGTGACCCAATTTCTAGTCTCGTTGTGTTGTATAATCAAACTAATTAATGGATTCTTTCCATCATTTCCAAGTGCCCGAGTCCTGATGGACTTCATCCGAGGCTAGTAAGATAGTTGATGCATTGGTTTTAATTTTCTAAAACTCCCTAGAATTGGGGAAGGTCTCATTAGATTGGGAGATAGCAAATGTAACTCCATTATTCAAAAAGGGAGGGAGACAGAAAGCAGGAAACTACAGGCCAGTTAGCTTAACATCTATCGTAGGGAAAATGTTAGAAGCTATTATTAAAGATGTTACAGCAGGGTACTTGGATAAGCTCAAGGTCATCAGGCAGAGTCAACATGGTTTTGTGAAAGGGAAATCATGTTTAAACAACTTATTGGAGTTCTTTGAGGAAGTAACATGTGCTGTGGATAAAGAGGTGGATGTACTGTACTTAGATTTCCAGAAGGCATTTGATAAAGTGCCACATCAAAAGTTAATGCGGAAAATAAAAGCTCATGGTATAAGGGGTAACATATTGACATGGATAGAAGATTGGCTAGCTAACAGGAAGCAGAAAGTCAGCTTAAATGGGTCTCTTTCAGGTTAGCAAGATGTGATGATTGGTGTGCCACAGGGATCAGTGCTGGGACCCCAACTGTTTACAATTTATTTAAATGACTTGGATGAATGGATGGATGGGATGGTTGCCAAATTTGCTGATGACACAAAGATAGGTAGGAAAGTAAGTTGTGAAGAGGACATGAGGCTACAGGAATATAAAGATAGGATAAGTGAGTGGGCAAGGATCTGGCAAATGGAATATAATGTGGGAAAATGTGAAATTGTCCATTTTGGCAGGAATAAAAGAGAAGCTTATTATCTAAATGGTGAGAGATTGTGGAACTCTGAGATTCAGAGGGATCTGGGTGTGCTAGTGCATGAATCACAGAAGGCTAGAATGCAGGTACGGCAAGTAATTAGGAAATAGAATGTTATTATTAATTGCGAGGGGAATTGAATACAAAAGTAGGGAGGTTATGCTTCAGTTGTACAGGACACTGGTGAGACCACATCTGGAGTACTGTGTACAGTATTGGCCTCCTTATTTAAGGAAGGATATAAATTTATTGGAAGCAGTTCAGGGAATGTTTACCAGACTAATACCTGGAATGGACGGGTTGTCTTATGAGGAAAGGTTGGGCGGACTAGGCTTGCATCCACTGGAGTTTAGAAGAGTAAGAGGTGACTTGATCAAAACCTTTAAGATCCTGAGCGGTCTTGACAGGGTGGATGTGGAGAGGATGTTTCCTCTTGTGGGAGAATCTAGAACTAGGGATCACTGTTTAAAAGTAAGGAGCTACCTATTTAAAATGGTAATGAGGCAATTTTTTTTCTCTCAGAGAGTCATGAGTCTTTGGAACCCCCTTCCTGAAAAGGTGGTGGAAGCAGAGCCTTTGAATATTTTTAAGGCAGATGCGGATAGATTCTTGGCAAGCAAGAGGGTGATCGGTGGAAGGTAGGATGCAGATTTGAGGTTACTGTCAGATCAGCCATGATCGCATTAAATAGCAGAGCAGGCTCGAGAGCCCGAATAGCCTATTTCTGCTCCTTGCTCGCATGTACTTTCTTTCCTCCCACCACCAGAACTATTACCTCTCCTGTGTGGGTGTTATCTCCATTGAGGAGGGGAAAGGAAAACAGGGGAGTAGTGAGAGGGAAATATGAGAGGGAAATGCAATTGAGCCCTGGCTACTTGCCGTCATTAACATGGACCATGCAGGGCAAGCGATGCAATCCAAAGAGGACTGCAGGGAAGCATCTACTGGCATTTAGAGACTGGGTGGATGTCTCCATCTCTCCCACTTACCTCGATTCTCCATCTGGGTCCCAACACAGGTGAAGAAAATGCACCTCTTACTATAACCACAGCATGGGGTGCATGCCAAAGACAGAGATCCATGGCTAAATTATACGGGGCGCTGTGGTCCCCGCATGTCCCACGCTCCGTCCCCCAGCCTAGGGGATGAACGGCTGTCCCCGCAGTAGGCTGGAGGTGGGATTTCCACCCCTCAGGGACTGGAAGGCCCACCTCAGAGATTTGCCAGCCAATCAGAGGCCAGCAGCCCTCAAAGTACTAGTAGCGCCACTAGGCCAGCAATGTCCACTGCCAGTACTGCATGTGGGGAATGAGGACTCAAGCTGTGATGGATTGGAGCTTTTTTAAGTGTTGGGAGTTCGGTGCAAGGGTGAGTGAGGTGGTTGGGGCAGGGGTTTGAGTGGCCATCTAGAGGAGGGAAACCTGGGGGGTGCATAGGTGGCCTCTGATAGGCCCAAGACGCCAGTTAAGGAGACATCCCTGTCGCCCAACATCAGTCCACTCAGAGAAACCTAGGGCCTGGCCACTTGGCACGGTCTCTTCCATCGCCACTTAAATGCCCACTTAGGGGTCTCAATTGATCCACTGGTGAGTGGGCTGCCCTACTTCCCCCCTGCTGTTGGTATAATTGTGGTGGGCCAGGGCCATGCAGTAGGCTAACATTGTCCCCTCTGCCTTCAAACTCATGGCTAGGGAATGTTAAATCCATCCCCTAGAGTGGAAAATTGGTGTACACATTTTCTAATATCTATTTTAGGAGCACTTTCTTACCCAGTGCAATTACTGAATCTCCAGTCAATGGGCAGGCTCATTTGAAGGGAAAATTCCTTGATCCCACTCCAGCATGGAAACAATCCCACATTAATGTTTGGATAATTACAGCAATGAAACAGAGTCAAGAAATTTCTACCCCTTCTTTCTCCAGATTAACATATTTTGGGACAGAGTGGTGCATTTTCATTGAGTCAATAATGTAGAATTCCCCATTTACAAGCACAGTGGGAGCACCTTCACCACACAGACTGCAGCCACTCAAATAGAAGGCCAATCATCACTCTCTCAAAGGGCATCTAGGGATGGGCAATAATTGTTGTCTTTGACAAGGACACCCATATCCTGAGAATGATGGCTAAAGATCTCAAAATCTCTGGAAATTGGCCCTTTTTTAATTAGAGGGCTCATTTTCAGCTATAAGCTCCTTGAAAAGACACATGTTTACAACAGAATCCCTAAGTAAATGCTGGAAACTAAGTCCCACAAAATTAATATTTTACAAAACCTATCACAAAAATACAAGGATTCCTTGTTTGGTTCTGAAGTCCATGCCTGTGCTAAATGGTGAATTGACCAAGGACAGAACCAGCTGCTTCAGTTGAAGATGAATGTGCGTTAGCGCTATTCTGATAAACTCAGTTTAAGCAACATTAACAGTGCAGGAGTTCACGATTGGCCCATATCATTTCATTAAAATAGCATGAAGCGGGCTTCAAAACCTTTCAATTCCACTGACAGCCTTGAAATAAGAAAAATACTAATTTGAGTTGTCCTTGTGGGAAAATGTCTTGCTAAAATATCTCCAGTGTCATGAGAGTTTAATTGGACTCTTACTTCATTCAACATCTGATTAAGCAGTAATGAGTTTGGGGACAATTAATGGTGGTGAGCTCAATGTTTTAGAGCTGCTGTGTTTTTCATAACATCATTAATTTCTAACTCCATCATTTTTTCTCAGTTGACTTCCATGGAACAGATAGAACCTTGTGGATTACATTGAGCAACAGGAATATCTGCCTAAGATAAAAGCAAAAAACTGCGGATGCTGGAAATCCAAAACATAAATAAAAATACCTGGAAAAACTCAGCAGGTCTGACAGCATCTGCGGAGAGGAACACAGTTAACGTTTCAAGTCCATATGACTCTTCAACAGAACTAAGGAAAAATAGAAAAGAGGTGAAAAATAAGCTGGTTTAAGAGGGGGGTGAGACAAGTAGAGCTGGATAGAGGGCCAATGATAGGTGGAGATAACCAAAAGAAATCATAGACAAAAGGATAAAGAGGTGTTGAAGGTGGTGATATTATCTAAGGAATTTGTTAATAGGTGACATTAAGGGTAGAAAGCAGGATGAGCAAGGTGCAGATAGCCCTAGAGGGGGTGGGGTGGGGGGAAGAGATCAAAATAGGCTAAAAGGTAGAGATAAAACAATGGATGGAAATACACTTAAAAATAATGGAAATAGGTGGGAAAAGAAAAATCTATATAAATTATTGGAGAAAAGGGGGATCGGAAAGGGGGTGGGGATGGAGGAGAGAGTTCATGATCTAAATTGTTGAACTCAATATTCAGTCCGGAAGGCTGTAAAGTGCCTAGTCGGAAGATGAGGTGCTGTTCCTCCAGTTTGCGTTGAACTTCACTGGAACAATGTAGCAAGCCAAGGACAGACATGTGGGCAAAAGAGCAGGGTGGAGTGTTAAAATGGCAAGCGACAGGGAGGTCTGGGTCATCCTTGCGGACAGACCGAAGGTGTTCCGCAAAGCGGTCACCCAGTCTGCGTTTGGTCTCTCCAATATAGAGGAAACCGCATTGGGAGCAGCGAATGCAGTAGACTAAATTGAGGGAAGTGCAAGTGAAATGCTGCTTCACTTGAAAGGAGTGTTTGGGCCCTTGGATGGTGAGGAGAGGGGAAGTAAAGGGGCAGGTGTTGCATCTTCTGCGGTTGCATGGGAAGATGCCGTGGGAGGGGGTTGAGGTGTAGGGGGTGATGGAGGACTGGACCAGGGTGTCCCGGAGGGAACGATCCCTGCGGAATGCCGCCAGGAGGGGTGAAGGGAAGATGTATTTGGTGGTGGCATCGTGCTGGAGTTGGCGGAAATGGCGGAGGATGATCCTTTGAATGCGGAGGCTGGTGGGCTGATAAGTGAGGACAAGGGGGACCCTATCACGGTTCTGGGAGGGAGAGGAAGGTGTGAGGGCGGATGCGCAGGAGATGGGCCGGACACGGTTGAGGGCCCTGTCAAACATCTGCCTGACTTACTGCTATGTAGTTGGACCTGTCTGCTCTTCAGTTTGACTGTACTGTGAAATACTTGAGAGGGTTCGTGGCAGGTAGCGTTGTCTGATGTTGATATATTGAGGCTGCATATTGCTGAAGGTAGACTAATGATGGTTGTGGCTGAGCTGTATATAAGTCAGGCTTTCTAACTTCATGGCAAATACATCAACAGAATTCTTGCTTGTCAGACTTGACAAGCGAGAAATCAATTTCTGGGGATCTGGTCGAGGTGTCTTTGAACCGAGCAACACTTACTGGATCGTGCATGATGGAGATTTATTTGAAATTTAAAATCTGATACAATAGATTGGTAATTGGATTAATCAATAATATTCTCCTCTAATGATAAAGGAGTCCATGCCAGCCTACAGTAGGAATTGCATAGCATCTAGGCTGGGCTAAATGATTGTAGGCTATGTTCATGCCACCTCAGTGCAAGGTAACACCATCTCCAACAAGAAAAGACCCTCGCTGTAACTTGAAATAATTCACTATTGCTCAGATCCCACCATCATGTTGGGGTCACCCATAACAAGAAGCTTATCTGAACCAGTCACCCTGGTAACAAAAGCAGGGAAGAGTTTGTGCATTAAAGTACATAAGAACAGAAAATTCTGTAAAAGCTCAGCGGGTCTGGTAGCATCGGTGGAGAGAGAAATAACGTTAACGTTTCGAGTCCGGATGTCTCTTCTTCAGAACTGATAGAAGAAGCTCTGAAGAAGAGTCATACGGACTCGAAACATTAACTCTGTTTTTCTCTCCACAGATGCTGTCAGACCTGCTGAGTTTTTTCCAGCATTTTCGGTTTTTATTTCGGATTTCCATCTCCATCATTTACAAGCCCCAAGCCTGGACTGAACTGGAATACACATCCGGATGCGTGCAGCTACACCAACACTCAAGAAGCTCTTCACTGTCCAGGAAAGAGCAGCTTGCTTGATTGACACCATTGCCACTGGACTCACCATCTGCCATTGGTGAGTATGGCCACATGACATGCAAAAGGATGCAGACCAACAACTCAGAAAGGTTATTTCAACAGCATGTACGAACTTCATAACCAGTACGTCCAAGAAAGTAATAACAACGTCTTCGACTTCCTGTCCAAGTCACACACCATCCTGAATTGGACATATATCACCATTCCTTCATCATTATTGAGTCATAGACCATAAGCCACCATTGGGACACTATAGTTGCCATGTGTACCATCTGTATGATGCACTGCAGCAATTCACCAAGCTTCTTCGACAGCACCTCCCAAACCTGTGACCTCCACTACATAGAAGGGGTAAGGGCAGCAGGCAGAAGGGGACACCACCAGCTGCAAGTTCCCCTCCAAGTCACACATCCTCCTGACTTGGAACTATATTATCATTTCTTCACTGTTATTGGGTCAAAAACTTGGAGCCCTCTCCCCAGCAGCACTGTGAGTGTACCTACCTACACCACATGGACTGCAGCGGTTCAGCTAAAATGCCCACTATCAATTCTCAGGAAATTAGGGATGGGCAATGACTTTGCCTGCATCCCAAAAACGTTATTTTTCAAATTTCTATGCCCCAGGGAATCAACCATGCCTTGAATTGCTAAACTTGAAAGGTATACTGTTATTAGCAATAGATTGGTGATCAGCAAATTGAGAGTGTGCTGTTCTGATTTGCAAATAAATACCTTTCATCTCTGTAAAGGTTCTGGTCAGAAACCAGCTGAACATTGTGTTTTAAATCAGACGTGCTGACACAGATACACAGTCCTCATCATGTACAGCACAGGGAAATCGAGGGCCCCTGGACCAGAGCTGGTTCTCAATGAAATCCTCTAACCAACAGGCGTGCTGATTGTTTCCATACAGGGATTGCTGAAGAAATGGTTGGACATTAGATGTGCCGCATTATAAGGAGAGCTAGGTATAGAATTATCTAATATCGAGCTGGAGTTGCTCGATTGAAATACACCAGAAAGACACAGAGCTGTGTCAGGGATGCTTCATCATCACTCTCATTTTGCTGTTTCCCCACTTGAGGAGCAGTGCAAATATGATCCCCCCCTGACCATAACAGTGTTTGTTGTGAATTTAGGAGGATGAAGAAATTTTACCAAATGTCTGCGAGTGGGATTGTCCCAGGCAGCAGGCAGGAAAAAAGTACTTTTACCCACTGGCCGCAATGGCGGGTTTTTGCACCATACCTTCCCATTCCCGGCATGTCCCACCTCATTAATAATGCATTCCTGGGAAACATGCTGAATCGCTGGCAGGGCAGCCTCTGACTCGCCCGCTCTGCCATCACCTCAGGCCTTCAGTAATCCGGGCGCCATATTTAAAGGGTGCCCCTGCACAGAGCTAGCTCTCTCTAAGGCATCGGAAGCTGCTGGAAAGTCATGGCTGCCAAAGGGATCAGCAAATTGTCCCCAAATTTAGCAATGCTGCCCCCAAATTTAACAATGCCTCCCTCAGGTGCCTCCTGGACACAGTGGAGGCTCGCCGTGAAGTCCTCTACCCCCGCTCTGGGCGAAGACTAGCAAACAAGGTCACCAATCCAGCATGGGAGGAGGTGGCAGCGGTGGTCAGCGCCAACGGTTTGCAAAAGAGGACCGCCACCCAGCGCTGAAAGAGGATGAATGATCTCGTCCATCTACCAGGGTAAGTCACTCTTCTCATCACCCTTAACTCACACACTCACAAACCCATCACACATCCACAGGGACCTCACTCACTGCCAGCTCAAGGGACATCACCATTCACTCTCTCACAAACATCTTCACCTGCCCTGTGGATTGTGTCCTCATCCCATCCATGGCACCACTCACTACCCACACAGGCCAGGCATCCTTCTCATCTGGCCTGGCAGGCATCCTGCTTACACTCTCTTCATTTCTATTCATGCAAGACAAGCTGGCATACAACAAGAGGGACAGGTCGCAGACTAGTGGAGGAATGCCTGAAATCAAGGTCCTCACAGACTTTGGGAATAGAAACGTCCAGCTGGCCCACAACAATCTGGACCGTTCCTTTGCTGACGGTGAGGTCGGAAGTGCTCAACCAAGTGAGGATTCAGCAGTGCAGCATCCATCAGACAGCCATGCCGTGAGTGAGTTCCCCTGTTCCACAGTCCCCTGCCATGTACTAATTATCACCTCTTGCTTTCGCAGGCATGTCTGGGAAGCAGCCAAGGGGGTCCGCAGCTGAAGCCCCAAAGACACCTCGGATGAAGAACCTGATGACACCCTAATTGAAGACCCGTCACAGCGCTCACCCACACCCTCCACCAGCGCAGAGGCACATCTCAGTGGGACATAGTTCTAGAGTAGTCTCAGGGTCACAATCTGGTGAGCACAGCACACTGTCTGATCCACATCAAACAGAGGCAGGGGCTTCCCAGGTTCCTGGGGCTTGGAGAACTGCTGGAGGCCAGAAATATGCTGAGTCTGAGTCAGATAATGAGCCCCTCCTTGTCCCGTGGCACCAAATCCTGCAGCAGGTGGCAGATGTGACCGACCAGTTCCCTAAACATGCGCTGTATGCAGTGAAACTGGTTCTCGGTCATCTGCAGGAATGACAAGTGCCATTTGTAGACCCTAGGTCTAGCGAGGCACCTGTGACAGCTCATATGAACATACGAATTAGGAGCAGAAGTAGGCCACTCAGCCCCTCAAGCCTGCTCCACCATTCAATAAAGTCATTGCTCACTGTGGATCTTCTGCAAGCCCTGCCTCACCTTCATCTTAAGGGTGGTGCTCCTCCCTTTGCCAAGCCAGGCACATCCATTGCTCTATTCTGCTCCCTGTCAGCCATGAGGCATACTGTTAAATCACCAGGCTCCATGATCCTGATGTTCTCCTCCTGCAGGATCAAAGAGAGAGATGTGTGGGTTAGCATATGTGTCCTTAGAACCTCTTTTGGTTAAGTCTGAAGGCCCCTTCACACATGCAAGAGAGTGTGTCACTACTTGGATGGCCGGTGTGTAGTGCGCTCATTGGCTGTCTGAGACCCCACCCACCTCTGCCCCACTCCACCTGACCGATTGTTGGCAGCTTCGGCCATTGGACTGCATGCTGCGCTCTCAGCTCAGGCGCAGGCATTCTCCTAACCCACGCTGCAAGGCTGCACTGTTAGCTTGAATCATAATGGATACTGGTCCAAAGTTTAATAAAGACATTGTAAGGGGCTGTGAGCGCCTCCACCAGTGACTGCACCATGACCACCTTTCACAAGGGGATTCTACAACTTGCCCACTTGGCCAATTGCTCTGCTGTCCCCTAAAACACACATTAATTTGCATTTTGCATCCGAAGGGTGAAAAGTTCTGGAGCATTTGGTGAATATTCCCGCTTTGCGTTGCTTAAGTGGACAGTGAATCTTCAGAGGCCCGACTCTAACCATGTCAATGGAGCTGCAGCTGAACAGTCTTAGCTGCAGAAGAATGTTCACTTTTGACAAGCTTTTCCAAGTGAATGGCTACTCCCCTCACCCAAAATCCTCCCACCCCTCTGTCATGTGCTTGAGTCTTTCCTTGAGTCTGTGCTGCCTTGTCCCTTACCCGGCACCGCACAACCAGTCGGGAGAAAGAGACTTGCCTGTGTCCCCCGCAAATGTACAGCGCCTCTTCCTTGGCGTCCTATGGGTAATGCTTGTGAACACCATGCAAGGTTGTGTGCACTCACCTCCGGGTTCCACTCAAAGTTCAACTCACCAGGTCACAGCTTTTAAAGGCAATTGTGAAGCATGCCGTTCTGAAGTCACACCGACGTGAGCAGTAAATTTGACACGGGGGAATGATTCCGGCGAGCAGGGCTTATAATGAGATGCTAATGTATTGAAATTAGCTTCCCGATATGCAGCGGCGGGAAATGTGGCCGCCATTGACGAATGGAGCAAACAATCGCAGACCAGTTTCACGACAGCATTAAACTGATTTTTGGCCTCCTCGCCATTTTGCCCCCCTCCCGCCTGCCTTGATGCCCAAAGCCAATGGGGTTGCAAAATTCCAATCTGTATTTAACCATTTATGTACTGATTGCAAAGAAATGAATCTGACAGGCATTCTTGAGACTTAAAACAAAAATGGGTTAGTTTTTACTGAGTTAAAAACCAGAAAAAATAGCAAAATATTTCAAAAGGTAAACAGTGCTTCTCGAACTTCCACAACCCACATTCACACACACAGGCATGCAAAATTTACAAATTATACTGTGGATAGTTACTCTCTTAGCTAAATTAAAATGCAATGCTGAAAGGTAAGGGAATGGAGAATTCACTGTTTATGAGTCCTTGGATGCGGCTGGAATTTTTCCAAGTTTCTTTAATTCTTGGAGTTGAGTTGAAGCCAAGTAAAACTGCAAATGCTGGAGACAATTTCTTTTTAAAATGTAATCCGTCTTTTCCAGAAAGTCGATGAGTTTTGCACCTGAGGTTCCTTTCGTTGGAAAATTCACTATTTTTGTGCTGGATTTTTTTAAACTAAGAGATAGGGTGTTAACTTGGGAGATGAGAGAAGGGAGCTCCTACTGCTTTTCAGGCTACTCACCACTGTTTGCAGTTTGCATGCTGTGTTAAAGAGATTTCAAAATGGTTACTTCAGTCACATGACCCCCCCCTTTCCCCATAATGATTTCAGAAGGTGTTTGTTTATCTAATTTCTGAACTGATGGTGCTTTGTTTCATGGCCAGAGAGTGTGTAGATTCTGTAATGTCCCAACCATTAATCCCTAAATGAATCATTAATCATCTTGATGTGATAGGAAGTCATATCTCCATATAACCATTGTTCTAGCAGGCTTTCTGTCTCTGCTGGAGAAGGAGTCTTATAGAAATATAAATGCTATGACCAGTAGATCCCTTTGAAGTGTTTCTTGACATCCTCAGGAGTGAAATTCCAGAGAATTACATGTTATGGTATGTCTGAATTATATTCCACATCGGAATTTCCAGAAACGGGTCACTTGCAATGCTAGCTGTCAGATGACTTGTGACAGCCATCTTTAGTCAGTGTCGTTTCTTGTCTTTAAAATTCTTTTTAAACAGTTCAGTACATGTCTGGTCAGCCAAATTACAGATTAATATCACTCTTGCACAAGTCACACCATCGTGACACATTATCTCAGCAGGTTGCATCTCTTGGATACCTGAAAGGAAAAATGTACAAGGGTAGGGTTGTGGTGCAGTGAGGAAGAAAAGGTAAGAGGTGTTTGCTTACCATGTGCAGTTTGTAAATCCGAAGAGGGCATGGGATGAGGAGGAGGTGGGTATGAGGAGGATGATTAAGTATGAGGATACTGTCATCTTTAATGGTTCAGCCTTGCTGCTGGCTATAATCTCAGAAATGAACATCCCACTAATGGCCAGAAGCACCTTATCCATGACAGGCATCAGATTCACCTGTCTCCTTCCCTCCCCTATCTGCCTCCAGCTGTGTGCCACCTTGCCCAGCAAGAGACAGGGATGTGTATCAGTGACTATGATGCAAGCTGTTTGACTGATGTGGCCATTATGGTTGAATAGATGGCAGTGTGTGCAAGTTGTGAGATGTGAGGTTTGCAGAGGGGTGAGGTGAAGCTCTGAATGTCAGGTATGAGTCCTTATTGATGGAAATTGTTGCTAGGTGAGTGATGGTGAATTGAACAGTGGGTGCAGTGGATATGACTCGTGTGAGATCACTACATTTCTTTCAACACTGTATCCACTTCATTCCTGGGATTGACCTCCACAGCTACCTACTGCCTCTGACTGTGAGTCTGGAGTGCTTCCTTCTCCTGTGTGAACACTGGACATCTTTCCTTCTTTCCACGGTTTTTTTACCAAGCCCCCAGTGCAGCATTCAAAAACCTTGGAGCCCACTATCTCCCCTGTTGTGCTAATCCTTCTCAGGTCAGATTCACTGCTGATGCAATGAGCAGTGTGGTTTGCA
Source organism: Cetorhinus maximus (assembly GCF_964194155.1). Lineage (NCBI taxonomy): Eukaryota > Metazoa > Chordata > Chondrichthyes > Lamniformes > Cetorhinidae > Cetorhinus > Cetorhinus maximus. Next base: position 52,830,624 of record NC_135887.1, on the reverse strand, counting down.
CTGACTGGACACAAACATCATCCCGATGCTGGCAAATGGAGTTAGCATGTATCACAATCTCCATGTCTGTTTCAGGGGTTATCCAATTTAATCCCTACATTTTGCAATAAAGCTTGACAGAGTTAAGACATCCAATGTGTGCACAACAAAGGATAATGGCTCACAAACGGCATCAACAGCATTAAGACAGAGGGAGTAATGACATATGATACACAGATTTGTGCTATAAAATCGACAAGAACGCAACACACTGAAGCTTCTGACAGATCTTGTCTTACTGAGGCTAACATGAGACAACAGGCTTGCCATTTCCTGAAGGGAGTTTTCCTTGTATTATTGGTACCTGTATCTCCTATAAGCTGCATGGTTGTGTTATTTGATTTGATTTAATAAAGGGCATAACTCAGACATTTTCAGTGTTTCCTAATCTTCAAACCTAGATTAAGGGAGGAATAACAATATTCATTGGAACCTCCACATAAGGGCAATAGGGATATATCATCTACAAAACTTAACACACCCCATATATCACTGAGGAACCTCACCACACATTATGCAGTAAATGTGCTGGAATTGATTTCTGCACCATAGTGAGTATTTATGTGTAACAGGTTTCAATAACATTTGAGGAGGCTAGCAAATTGATGGAAATAGATAGCAATTGAGAAACTGTGCAGAAAAATATACAAGGCTGATTGCGAATCTGGATCTCAGTTTACAGACAGATTTGCTTTGACATTTATTGGAAGGCACTTGGATCATTGCCTGGCAAAGCAACCTTCCTTGTTGCATTTCTGGTTTGGCAGCCATTTCCTGTTTCTCACTCGCATCCTCATGATCTGCCGTGACTTGTACCTGCACTTTGACCTCCATGTTGAGACGTTTTTCACAGGATGAAGATGTGTGCAGCAGATGACACTGAGTCATGAGACCTGGTAGGTGGTTGTACAGTAAGGCATCCTTTGAGTATTCATGACATATGAAGAATGTAACAATATGTCTGATAATTATCTGGCTGTAGAATGATCTTTGTTGTGACTGCACTTTGCTTCTGTCCATTGGGTTGTCTGTCATATGGACCATGACTCCAGAACCACAGAATCACAGAATCTCACAGTGCAGAAGAGGCCCTTTGGCCCATCTAGTCTGCACCGACACGTGAGAAACACCTGACCTACCTACCTAATCCCATTTACCAGCACTTGGCCCATAGCCTTGAATGTTATGACGTGCCAAGTGCTCATCCAGGTACTTTTTAAAGGGTGTGAGGCAACCCGCCTCAACCACCCTCCCAGGCAGTGCATTCCAGACCGTCACCACCCTCTGGGTAAAAAAGTTTTTTCTCACATCCTCCCTAAACCTCCTGCCCCTCACCTTGAACTTGTGTCCCCTTGTGACTGACCCTTCAACTAAGGGGAACAGCTGCTCCCTATCCACCCTGTCCATGACCCTCATAATCTTGTACACCTCAATCAGGTCACCCCTCTGTCTTCTCTACTCCAACGAAAACAACCCAAGTCTATCCAACCTCTCTTCATAACTTAAAGGTTTCACCCCAGGCAACATCCTGGTGAATCTTCTCTGCACCCCCTCCAGTGCAATCACATCCTTCCTATAATGTGGCGACCAGAACTGCACACAGTACTCCAGCTGTGGCCTCACCAAGGTTCTACACAACTCCAACATGACCTCCCTACTTTTGTAGCCTCACAGATTGGAGCCTTGCACTTCCAAGAACTATTGTTCCACTCTGCCTTCAAAGGTAGTGTAAATCATTACCTTCAAATGAGGGTAGAATGAGAATTGCTGGTCATTCACCTCCATTATTTGTGTTGGTCATCAAATGCTATCTGGACATTAAAAGGTGAAGGTTCCTTATGATTTTTATACAGTACAGCATTATGCCCAATAGTCCAGCCAACAATATTAACAAAACTGATGATCCCAAAATGCTGAGAAAGCTAACTGAAGTGATGAAGCTGAGAAAATGTAATCCGTCTTTTCCAGAAAGTCGATGAGTTTTGCACCTGAGGTTCCTTTCGTTGGAAAATTCACTATTTTTGTGCTGGATTTTTTTAAACTAAGAGATAGGGTGTTAACTTGGGAGATGAGAGAAGGGAGCTCCTACTGCTTTTCAGGCTACTCACCACTGTTTGCAGTTTGCATGCTGTGTTAAAGAGATTTCAAAATGGTTACTTCAGTCACATGACCCCCCCCTTTCCCCATAATGATTTCAGAAGGTGTTTGTTTATCTAATTTCTGAACTGATGGTGCTTTGTTTCATGGCCAGAGAGTGTGTAGATTCTGTAATGTCCCAACCATTAATCCCTAAATGAATCATTAATCATCTTGATGTGATAGGAAGTCATATCTCCATATAACCATTGTTCTAGCAGGCTTTCTGTCTCTGCTGGAGAAGGAGTCTTATAGAAATATAAATGCTATGACCAGTAGATCCCTTTGAAGTGTTTCTTGACATCCTCAGGAGTGAAATTCCAGAGAATTACATGTTATGGTATGTCTGAATTATATTCCACATCGGAATTTCCAGAAACGGGTCACTTGCAATGCTAGCTGTCAGATGACTTGTGACAGCCATCTTTAGTCAGTGTCGTTTCTTGTCTTTAAAATTCTTTTTAAACAGTTCAGTACATGTCTGGTCAGCCAAATTACAGATTAATATCACTCTTGCACAAGTCACACCATCGTGACACATTATCTCAGCAGGTTGCATCTCTTGGATACCTGAAAGGAAAAATGTACAAGGGTAGGGTTGTGGTGCAGTGAGGAAGAAAAGGTAAGAGGTGTTTGCTTACCATGTGCAGTTTGTAAATCCGAAGAGGGCATGGGATGAGGAGGAGGTGGGTATGAGGAGGATGATTAAGTATGAGGATACTGTCATCTTTAATGGTTCAGCCTTGCTGCTGGCTATAATCTCAGAAATGAACATCCCACTAATGGCCAGAAGCACCTTATCCATGACAGGCATCAGATTCACCTGTCTCCTTCCCTCCCCTATCTGCCTCCAGCTGTGTGCCACCTTGCCCAGCAAGAGACAGGGATGTGTATCAGTGACTATGATGCAAGCTGTTTGACTGATGTGGCCATTATGGTTGAATAGATGGCAGTGTGTGCAAGTTGTGAGATGTGAGGTTTGCAGAGGGGTGAGGTGAAGCTCTGAATGTCAGGTATGAGTCCTTATTGATGGAAATTGTTGCTAGGTGAGTGATGGTGAATTGAACAGTGGGTGCAGTGGATATGACTCGTGTGAGATCACTACATTTCTTTCAACACTGTATCCACTTCATTCCTGGGATTGACCTCCACAGCTACCTACTGCCTCTGACTGTGAGTCTGGAGTGCTTCCTTCTCCTGTGTGAACACTGGACATCTTTCCTTCTTTCCACGGTTTTTTTACCAAGCCCCCAGTGCAGCATTCAAAAACCTTGGAGCCCACTATCTCCCCTGTTGTGCTAATCCTTCTCAGGTCAGATTCACTGCTGATGCAATGAGCAGTGTGGTTTGCACTGACTGGACACAAACATCATCCCGATGCTGGCAAATGGAGTTAGCATGTATCACAATCTCCATGTCTGTTTCAGGGGTTATCCAATTTAATCCCTACATTTTGCAATAAAGCTTGACAGAGTTAAGACATCCAATGTGTGCACAACAAAGGATAATGGCTCACAAACGGCATCAACAGCATTAAGACAGAGGGAGTAATGACATATGATACACAGATTTGTGCTATAAAATCGACAAGAACGCAACACACTGAAGCTTCTGACAGATCTTGTCTTACTGAGGCTAACATGAGACAACAGGCTTGCCATTTCCTGAAGGGAGTTTTCCTTGTATTATTGGTACCTGTATCTCCTATAAGCTGCATGGTTGTGTTATTTGATTTGATTTAATAAAGGGCATAACTCAGACATTTTCAGTGTTTCCTAATCTTCAAACCTAGATTAAGGGAGGAATAACAATATTCATTGGAACCTCCACATAAGGGCAATAGGGATATATCATCTACAAAACTTAACACACCCCATATATCACTGAGGAACCTCACCACACATTATGCAGTAAATGTGCTGGAATTGATTTCTGCACCATAGTGAGTATTTATGTGTAACAGGTTTCAATAACATTTGAGGAGGCTAGCAAATTGATGGAAATAGATAGCAATTGAGAAACTGTGCAGAAAAATATACAAGGCTGATTGCGAATCTGGATCTCAGTTTACAGACAGATTTGCTTTGACATTTATTGGAAGGCACTTGGATCATTGCCTGGCAAAGCAACCTTCCTTGTTGCATTTCTGGTTTGGCAGCCATTTCCTGTTTCTCACTCGCATCCTCATGATCTGCCGTGACTTGTACCTGCACTTTGACCTCCATGTTGAGACGTTTTTCACAGGATGAAGATGTGTGCAGCAGATGACACTGAGTCATGAGACCTGGTAGGTGGTTGTACAGTAAGGCATCCTTTGAGTATTCATGACATATGAAGAATGTAACAATATGTCTGATAATTATCTGGCTGTAGAATGATCTTTGTTGTGACTGCACTTTGCTTCTGTCCATTGGGTTGTCTGTCATATGGACCATGACTCCAGAACCACAGAATCACAGAATCTCACAGTGCAGAAGAGGCCCTTTGGCCCATCTAGTCTGCACCGACACGTGAGAAACACCTGACCTACCTACCTAATCCCATTTACCAGCACTTGGCCCATAGCCTTGAATGTTATGACGTGCCAAGTGCTCATCCAGGTACTTTTTAAAGGGTGTGAGGCAACCCGCCTCAACCACCCTCCCAGGCAGTGCATTCCAGACCGTCACCACCCTCTGGGTAAAAAAGTTTTTTCTCACATCCTCCCTAAACCTCCTGCCCCTCACCTTGAACTTGTGTCCCCTTGTGACTGACCCTTCAACTAAGGGGAACAGCTGCTCCCTATCCACCCTGTCCATGACCCTCATAATCTTGTACACCTCAATCAGGTCACCCCTCTGTCTTCTCTACTCCAACGAAAACAACCCAAGTCTATCCAACCTCTCTTCATAACTTAAAGGTTTCACCCCAGGCAACATCCTGGTGAATCTTCTCTGCACCCCCTCCAGTGCAATCACATCCTTCCTATAATGTGGCGACCAGAACTGCACACAGTACTCCAGCTGTGGCCTCACCAAGGTTCTACACAACTCCAACATGACCTCCCTACTTTTGTAGCCTCACAGATTGGAGCCTTGCACTTCCAAGAACTATTGTTCCACTCTGCCTTCAAAGGTAGTGTAAATCATTACCTTCAAATGAGGGTAGAATGAGAATTGCTGGTCATTCACCTCCATTATTTGTGTTGGTCATCAAATGCTATCTGGACATTAAAAGGTGAAGGTTCCTTATGATTTTTATACAGTACAGCATTATGCCCAATAGTCCAGCCAACAATATTAACAAAACTGATGATCCCAAAATGCTGAGAAAGCTAACTGAAGTGATGAAGCTATTCATTCTATGCCTGATAAATACAAGAGTGGGTGCATTTGGAGTTATGATGTGTGGCTGCATCATAGTCTTATTGCTTAGTGTCAACCTCCTTAGGCTTGGTTTGGTTGACCTGTTGCATAATGGTGAGACCCTGACATGATGGACACCCTGTTCCTGTTCTTGTTTGTCCTCATTCCTAGTCATGATGCTTGGGGAGCAATGTGGAGACTAAACGGACTGGGGCTTTTTTCACTAGAGAAAGGACAGCTGAGGGGCATCATAGTACAGGGTTGTTAAAATCCTGGAGGTGTTTTGGGGGGTTCAATGTCAAAAAAGTTTTCAACTTGTGGGGAATCTAACCAACAGGCGAGAGTAGTGAGAGAAGCCCAAAGAGATACCATTTCTGTTTTCCCTCTCTTCCTCCCTGGGAGCAATGACATCCAGGAAGTCATTAGGTGGCTAATTGCTCACAGCTTGGAATTTATAAGGGATCGTTGGTTTATGTTCTGGTTGTAACTCTTTCAGAGCCAAACAATTAAACTAAATTAACAAAATAAGGGATAAAATAAACACAGCCCCTAAGTCAGGTCAGCTGTAAAACCAAGGACAAAGTTTAAAGGAAACTTACAAATATTAAATCAAAATGTGATTAAAAGGGTTGATAAAACACCCCAGTATGTTCTGGTTGTAGGTGAATCAAGCTCGATTTCAGTGAAGGAAGTATTAAATGGGCTTAGACAGCTTGTGCCTTTTAATGAATTGTAGAAGTTGGTTAAATGTTAAATCTGTGCTTCCTATCTTGAGAAGAAATTGTGTTCAGGAGATGGTTCTGGTGAATGAGAGCAGTTCTCTTTAGGAAAAATTCCAATAAAATTGATTATTCCCTAGTCACGCCCTGACTATTCATAAACTCCACCCAGTTTCAGTGTCCACCAGACAACTGCCTATTTTGTCAGCTTCATTCAGGAGTCTTAGTCATTAGACACTGAGTGAAGGCTAATGCATTGCTTTCAGCTCAAGTCCAGCCACTTTAGTGACTTCAGCATGTTCTAAATGTTAGTTGATCTGTTGTTATTTATAGAACAGTACGCCTGATTGGAGGGTGGAGTCTCACCCTGCAGTTAAGGATTGGACAATATACTTATTAGAGTAGTTTGAAGCTGTAGAGGGCCAGTTAAGGAATTAGGAAATCCAGCTTCAGCGGTACGGGGAATAGAGAGATCCTGTTACACAGGCTCACTGTGTGCTGCTTTCTCACTGTAATTCCACATTGGCCTCGGGACAAGTTTAGCTGGTTCCTTTCACCATCACCATACAGGCACCATCCCAGGACCCCAAAATTCCTAGGACTTTGCTTAAAGTAGCAGTTATGCCTAGGAAAGAGGGTGATTTGGAGAAGTGGTCAACCACAGCTTCACTCCATTTTGACTGGACCTTGAAATTCTGGTCTGGTGTGCCGGTGTGGGGTGGGGTGGGGTGGGGTGGGGTGGGGTGGGGCGGGCAGGGGAAGCAGGTGTGGTCTAAGGGTGGAGCAGGGCAGGGGAAGCAGGTGTGGTCTAAGGGTGGAGCAGGGCAGGGGAAGCAGGTGTGGTCTAAGGGTGGAGCAGGGCAGGGGAAGCAGGTGTGGTCTAAGGGTGGAGCCCAGGCCCATTGTGTTGCAGGAATTTTTTTCCCAGGAAGCTTCACCCTTCATAGGTTTGAAAGGCCTCAGGCCATTGGAGATTTGGAATAAAAGGCTTCAGCCAATCCCAGCTGCTCCATTGATGCCCCCTTAAAAAATCTGGAATTAAAAATCTAATGATGACCATGAAACCATTGTCAATTGTTGTAAAAACCTACCTGGTTCACTAATGCCCTTTAGGGAAGGAAACCTGTTGTCCTTACCTGGTCTGGCCTACATGCGACTCCAGACCCACAGCAATGCGGTTGACTCTTAAGTGCCCTCTGAGGCAAGTGCAATTAGGGATGGGCAATAAATGCTGGCCTAGCCAGTGACACCCACATCCCATAAATGAATAAATAAAAACATGTACCCCAGCAGCCCAACCTAGCTATGAAAATGATCCCACCCATTAAATATGGGATGGGCTGTCTGGGCTTGGGAGAGGTGAGAGGGGTTTCAGCTCCAAGGAATGGCCCCTCAGATCTAATTAACATTTGTAGTTACCATTGTTTCTTAGCAAGACCCTCATTCCAAAAATCTTTGTTTTCTGCTCAATGACAAGCCCTCTATGCAGCTATATTCTCTTTAATACTATGTCTATGTTTATTAAACACCTTCCAAAATCCCATAAACCCAGTATGTCCTACATTCCCTTTATCTGTACACATAGGGCAGAATTTCACCCTTGTTGGGCGGGGGTAGGCGGGGGCAGTCGGGAAGCCACCCACGATCGAGGCTGGAAGTTGGGCTCACACTGGTGGGCCAATGAAGGCCCACCCAGCATGCAACACGAGCAGCAGCGCTCAGCGCTGCCTGTGTGGGCGGGAGGAGGAGGGCGAGTGGGGCGAGCGTGAATTTTGTGCATGCGCGCGAGTGAGCGCTCAAAAATCCCCCTGAGACACAGAGCTACCTCAGGGAGATGAAGAGTTTTTAAAAAAATTTTTTAATTAAAATTGTTATAAAACAAGCACCCTCATGTGACTCTGTCACATGAGCAGGGACATGTTATTAATTAAATTTTAAATATTTTATTTGTTTTATTTTTATTTGCTTTAGGAAATATCATTCTACATGCGGATGTGGTTTCCTAAAAAATGCAAAGGCCACTTGGTGTTTTCGCCTGCCCACCGACCATAAGGTTGGATAGGCAGCGAAAAATTCTATTTAATTAATCCTTTGATGGCCTTAACAGGCTTTTTAGTCGTCGGTGGGTGCACTGCAGACTCCGGCTCGTGCCCACCGAATGAAATATTACGCGACTGAGCATTGACGTCAGGACACTCGCCCAACATCAACATGCGCCATTTTATGCTCGAGCGGGTCGGGCACACGCCCACCCACCAAGCCTACCGACTCCCACAGCTACCTCGACTACAGCTCCTCACACCCTGCTTCCTGTAAGGACTCCATCCCATTCTCTCAGTTCCTTCGCCTCCGTCGCATCTGTTCTGATGACGCTACCTTCAAAAACAGTTCCTCTGACATGTCCTCCTTCTTCCTTAACCGAGGTTTTCCACCCACGGTCATTGACAGGGCCCTCAACCGTGTCCGGCCCATCTCCCGCGCATCCGCCCTCACGCCTTCTCCCCCCTCCCAGAAACATGATAGGGTCCCCCTTGTCCTCACTTATCACCCCACCAGCCTCCGCATTCAAAGGATCATCCTCCGCCATTTCCGCCAACTCCAGCATGATGCCACCACCAAACACATCTTCCCTTCACCCCCCCTGGCGGCATTCCGTAGGAATCGTTCCCTCCGGGACACCCTGGTCCACTCCTCCATCACCCCCTACTCCTCAACCCCCACCTATGGCACCTCCCCATGCCCACGCAGAAGATGCAACACCTGCCACTTCACTTCCTCTCTCCTCATCGTCCAAGGGCCCAAACACTCCTTTCAAGTGAAGCAGCATTTCACTTGCATGTCCCCTAACTTAGTCTACTGCATTTGTTGCTCCCAATGCGGTCTCCTCTACACTGGAGAGACCAAACGCAAACTGGGCGACCGCTTTGCAGAACACCTGCGGTCTGTCCGCAAGAAAGACCCAAACCTCCCTGTTGCTTGCTATTTTAACACTCCACCCTGTTCTCTTGCCCACATGTCTGTCCTTGGCTTGCTGCATTGTTCCAGTGAAGCCCAACGCAAACTGGAGGAACAGCACCTCATCTTCCGACTAGGCACTTTACAGCCTTCCGGGCTGAATATTGAATTCAACAACTTTAGATCTTAAACTCCCCCTCCCCCCATCCCCACCCCGTTTCTCCCCCCTCCCTTTTTTTTCAATAATTTATATAGATTCTTCTTTTCCCACCTATTTCCATTATTTTTAAATCTAAAACTAAAACTTTGTTAGTCTGTCCACCCCACCCCCACTAGAGCTATACCTTGAGTGTCCTGTCTTCCATTCTTAATTAGCACTTTTCTTAGACAATATCACCACCTTCAACTCCTCTTTGATCCTTTTGTCTGTGACATCTTTTGATTATCTGCTCCTATCACTGCTTGCTTATCTCCACAATCACCACACCCTCAACTTCTCTCTCCCCCCGCCCCCCCCCCACCTTAAACCAGCTTATATTTCACCTTTCTCCTAACTATGCTTCAGTTCTGCCGAAGGGTCATGAAGACCCGAAACGTTAACTGATTTCTTCTCCACCGATGCTGCCAGACCTGCTGAGTTTTTCCAGGTAATTCTGTTTTTGTTTTGGATTTCCAGCATCCGCAGTAGCTTTTAGCTTTTTGTTTTTATCTCTTGCCCACATGTCTGTCCTTGGCTTGCTGCATTGTTCCAGTGAAGCCCAACGCAAACTGGAGGAACAGCACCTCATCTTCCGACTAGGCACTTTACAGCCTTCCAGGCTGAATATTGAATTCAACAACTTTAGATCTTAAACTCCCTCCCCCCATCCCCACCCGTTTCTTCCCCCTCCCTTTTGTTTTTTTCAATAATTTATATAGATTTTTCTTTTCCACCTATTTCCATTATTTTTAAATCTACAATTAATACCTTGTCAGTCTTTCCACCCCACCCCCACTAGAGCTGTACCTTGAGTGTCCTGCCATCCATTCTTAATTAGCACATTTTCTTAGATGATATCACCACCTTCAACACCTCTTTGATCCTTTTGTCTGTGGCATCTTTTGATTATCTGCTCCTATCACTGCTTGCTTGTCCCTACAACCACCCCGCCCCCCTCAACTTCTCTCTCCCCCCCCCACCTTAAACCAGCTTATATTTCACCCCTCTCCTAACTGTACTCAGTTCTGTTGAAGGGTCGCGAGGACTCGAAACGTCGACAC